>NC_140990.1:255184331-255784331 GCF_052327205.1 Somniosus microcephalus | reverse complement strand
TTGACTAGTCTGTGGGACAGCTCTCCCAATTTTGGCACAAGTCCCCAGATGTTGGTGAGGGGGACTTTGCAGGGTCGACTGGGCTGGGTGTGCCATTGCTATGTCTGTAGCCGGTGCCGAGGTCGATGCCGGGTGGTCTGTCCGGTTTCATTCCTTTTATTGTTTTTCGTAGCGGTTTGTTACAACTGAGTGGCTTGCTAGGCCATTTCAGAGGGCAGTTAAGAGTCAACCACATTGCTGTGGGTCTGGAGTCAATCCCCTTCAGAATTTTGTATGTTTCAATGAGATCACCTCTCATTCCTCTAAACTCCAGAGAGTATAGGCCTAGTCTACTCAATCTCTCATCATATGACAGCCCTCTCATCCCAGGAATCAATTTAGTGAACCTTCGTTGCACCGCCTCCAAGGCAAGTATTTCGTAAAGTAAGACACTTCATTACAGTGTCAGCTGTGGCTCAGTTGTTAGCACACTTGCCTCTGCGTCAGAAGGTTGTGGGTTCAAGTCCCACTCCAGGGACTTGAGCATATAAAGCTAGGTTGATACTCCAGTGCAGTGCTTGAGGGAGTGCTGCACTGTCGGAGGTGCCGTCTTTCGGATGAGACGTTAAACCAAGGCCCCTTCTGCCCTCTCAGGTGGATGTAAAAGATCCCATGGCACTATTTTCGAAGAAGAGCAGGGGAGTTATTCCTGGTGTCCTGGCCAATATTTATCCCTCAACCAATATAACAAAAAGATTATCTGGTCATTATCACATTGCTGTTTGTGGGACCTTGCTGTGCGCAAATTGGCTGCTGCTTTTCCTACATTACAACAGTGACTCCACTTCAAAAGTACTTCATTGGCTGTGAAGCGCATTGAGACGTCTGGTGGTCGTAAAAGGCGCTATATAAATGCAAGTCTTTTTTCTTTAGAAAAGGAGACCAAAACTGTGCGCAGTACTCCAGGTGTAGTCTCACCAAGGCCCTGTATAATTGTAGCAAGACTTCCTTACTCTTATACTCCAACCCCCTTGCAATAAAGGCCAACATGCCATTTGCCTTCCTTATTGTTTGCTGTACCTGCACGCTAGCTTTCTGTGTTTCTTGCACGAGGACACCCAAATCTCTCTGAACAACAACATTTGAAATTTCTCACCATTTAAAAAATATTCTGTTTTTCTATTCTTCCTACCAAAGTGAATAACCTCACATTTCCCTACATTATACTTTATCTGCCACCTTACTGCCCACTCACTTAGTCTATCTATATCCCTTTGCAGACTCTGTGTTCTCCTCACAGCTTACTGTCCCACCTAGCTTTGTATCATCGGCAAACGTGGATACATGACACTCGGTCCCTTCATCTAGGTCATTAATATAGATTGTAAATAGTTGAGGCTCCAACACTGATCCTTGCGGCACCCCACTAGTTACAGCCTGCTAACCTGAAAAAGATCTGTTTATGCCTACTCTCTGTTTTCTGTCCGTTAACCAATCCTCCATCCATGCTACTATATTACCCCCAACTCCATGAGCCCTAATGTTGTGTAATAACCTTTTATGTTGCACCTTATCGAATACCTTTTGGAAATTCAAATATACTACATCCACTGGTTCCCCTTTATCTACCCTGCTAGTTACATCCTCAAAAAACTCTAATAAATTTGTCAAACACGATTTCCCTTTCATAAAACCATGTTGACTCTGCCTAATCATGTTATGATTTTCTAAGTGCCCTGATACCTATTCCTTAACAATGGATTCCAGCATTTTCCCGATGACTGATGTCAGGCTAACTGGTCTGTAGTTCCCAGTTTTTTCTCTCCCTCCTTTCTTGAATACATTTGCGACCTTCCAATCCGCTGGGACCATTCTAGAATCTAGGGAAGTTTAGAAGATCAAAACCAATGCATCCACTATCTCTTCAGCCACCTCTTTTAGAACCCTAGGATGCAGGCCGTCAGGTCCAGGGGATTTGTCGGCTTTTAGTCCCATTAGTTTCTCCAGTACTTTTTCACTACTTATATTAATTACGTTAAGTTCCTCACCCTCATTAGACCCTTGGTTCCCGTTGGTTGCACCTGGAAGCAGAGTTACTGGCTGGCTGCTTGGAGAAGAGGGATACCCACTTAAAAGGTGGCTGATGACACCTCTCAGAAACCTGAGGAATGAGGCACAGGAGCACTACAATGACTGCCATATCACCACCAGACGTGTCATCAAGCAAGCCATCGGCATGCTGAAGATGCGCTTCAGGTGCCTGGACTGATCTGGAGGCACTCTTCAGCACCAGCCAGGGTCTCCAGAATGGTCATGGTGCACTGTGCTCCGCACAACATTACCCAGCAGTGAGGTTTGGACCTGCAGAAGGAGCAAGGCGCAGAGCAAAGAACCTCCCTTGTGCAATTACATATCTTTACTCTTTCTTTTCCTAGTGCTTCTACGTGGTGCAACCCCTGTGGCTTCAGCAGAGGTTAAGGTAGACTGTTCATATTCCTGCTCTGACTGTTGAGATGCTCTTGGCTGATGTCCTCTGGGTTTTGGAGCCTGTGAGGGCCCTGTCAAGGACAGCTCCACCTGCACTTGTGCAGGGGCAGACTCAGCCATTAGGATATGAGGCAGCATGTGGGCTACTGACTGAAAGGGGGGGGGGCAACAGGTGAGAAGTGGAAGTACTTTGAGTGGAGTTCCCACTTCCATGTCCACTTTTGCCATCATCCATCTCATGGCCCAGCCGTACTTCCCTGCTACCAGTGTACTGGAGAACACTTTGCTGCAGATCAGTGGGGCGCTGCAAGGCCAAGGCTAGGGTATCGTTCATCCTATTTAAGGTGGCATCCATAGTCTGCAAACCATTGTTCAAGGCCTGCAAACACTCGTTCGATTGCTGCGTTGCAATTCTCCTCCAATTCTGGCCTCTTGCGTATCTCTGATTTTAAGCGCTCCACCATTGGCGGGCATGCCTTTAGCTGCCAAGGCCCTAAGCTCTGGAATTCCCTCCCTAAACCTCTTTGCCTCGCTATCTCTCTTTCCTCCTTTAAGATGCTCCTTATAACCTACCTCTTTGACCAAGCTTTTGGTCACCTGCCCTAATATCTCCTTATAGCTTGGTGTCAAATGTTGTTTGATAATGCTCCTATGAAGCCCCTTGGGATATTTTGCTACATTAATGCTGCTATATAAATGCAACGGGATTAGACAAAGTCAACATGAATTTATGAAAGGCAAAATGTGTTTGACAAACCTACTGGAGTTTTTTGAGGATGTAACTGGTAGGATAGATAAGGGAGAACCAGTGGAAGTGGTGTATTTGGATTTTCAGAAGACCTTTGATAAAGTCCCACATAAGAGGTTAGTGCGCAAAATTAAAGCATATGGGATTGGGGGTAATATACTGGCATGGATTGAAAATTGGTTATCAGACAGGAAACAGAGAGTAGGAATAAATGGGTCTTTTTCAGGGTGGCAGGCGGTGACTAGTGGGGTACCGCAGGGATCAGTGCTTGGGCCCCAGCTATTCACAATATATATATAAATGATTTGGATGAGGGAACCAAATGTAATATTTCCAAGTTTGCTGATGACACAAAACTAGGTGGGGTTGTGAGGAGGATGCAAAGAGGCTTCAATGCGATTTAGACAAGTTGAGTGAGTGGGCAAATACATGGCAGATGCAGTATAATGTGTATAAATGTGAAGTTATCCACTTCGGTAGGAAAAACAGAAAGGCAGAGTATTATTTAAATGGTGATAGATTGGGAAATGTTGATGTACAGAGGGACCTGGGTGTCCTTGTACACCAGTCACTGAAAGCAAACATGCAGGTGCAGCAAGCAGTTAGGAAGGCAAATGGTATGTTGGCCTTCATTGCAAGAGGATTTGAGTACAGGAGCAAGGATGTCTTGCTACAGTTGTACAGGGCCTTGGTGAGACCACACCTGGAGTACTGTGTGCAGTTTTGTTCTCCTTACCTAAGAAAGGATATACTTGCCATAGAGGGAATGCAGCGAAGGTTCATCAGACTGATTCCTGGGATGGCAGGACTGTCGTATGAGGAGAGATTGGGTCGACTAGGCCTCTATTCACTAGAGTTCAGAAGAATGAGAGGGGATCTCATTCAAACGTATAAAATTCTGACAGGGCTAGACAGACTGGATGCAGGGAGGATGTTTCCCCTGGCTGGTGGGGGGGGTGGGGGGGTCTAGAACGAGAGGTCACAGTCTCAGGATACAGGGTAGGACATTTAGGACTGAGATGAAGAGAAATTTCTTCACTCAGAGGGTGGTGAATCTGTGGAATTCTCTATCACAGAAGGCTGTGGAGGCCAAGTCGCTGAATATATTTAAGAAGGAGATAGATAGATTTCTAGACACAAAAGACATCAAGGGATATGGGGAAAGAGTGGGAATATGGTATTGAGATAGAGGATCAACCATGATCATATTGAATGGCGGAGCAGGCTCGAAGGGCCAAATGGCCTACGCCTGCTCCTATTTTTCTATGTTTCTACGCAAGTTGTTGTTGTTTGATGCTCCATGCAGTTGGCCACTCTATCCATGGAAGAAGACATCATCACAAATGCCTGTGACAGCATCCCACTCATGCTTGAGGCAGACTCCTCCAAACTCTCTGCAATCGTGGACAGTGTGCATGGAATGCCTGCTAGTGCACTACCTCTGCTGCTGCTCAATGACTATCCTCTTCATTGACGGGCCCTGGGATACAGCATCTGCGTCCAGCTGAGCAGAGCTTGGAGAGGACTACATCCTCCGACGCGGTCTCTTCACTGCTGACCCTGACTCCAACTGCTTTTGCTCACTTGTGAAGTGTGAGTCACCAGATGAAGACCCAACTTTCTCTGTGATGGATCCTACTGAAGCGTGAGTATCTGAGCTGGTGCATGGTCTGCATAAGTTCTGTGACCCTTAGTGGGATTGAGCTCCTCTGAGGAGTCGGCGGCGGCGGCCTCAACCAACTCCTGCTGGTCGTGTGAAGGCCCTGTCAGAGATACAAGACATGAATTAGTACTGTCAAGGTAAGAATGTTTGAAGTTACTATTATGAATATGATCATATTTCACTTGCTGTTGACATCAAGTCAACATGACTAAGTATTGTATGCCACGTGGCTGTCTCATATTCTGTCACCAGGTAGCATGGAGGCCCCCAACTCCTATCTCTGATGGCCACGTACACCGGGACGCCCCTGATGTCCAGCACCTCTGCAACTGTTAATTGCAAGATGTTTGGAGGGCCCCCCTCCGGTTCTCTGCCTCTACCTGATGTTCTCTGCTCTCTTCACCTGCAAGAAGGAAAAGAAGAGAACGATGAGTGAGAGTGATGGCACGTGTTCACCCGATGGATGGAGAGCATTTGTTGAGGGTCACTATGAGAGAGAAGCATGACATTGCATAAGGATGAGGGTGAGTGTTAGTGGTGGATGGATAGATGGGGATGTAAGGAAGTGTATAGACAGAGAGGGATTGGTACACCTGCAAGGTAAGTTGGTGTGAGGAGTGATGTACTGGAGTAGGCTTGAGAAGGCAGATTGAGGGGGTTGGGGTGATACACACAGCAGGATGTAGGTAAATATGTCGCTGCTGTCACCTTTCCTGCCTTGGTTAGGTCATTAAACCACTTCCTGCATTGGATCCAGGAGTGTGGCACTACGCTCCTGCTGCTGACCTCTTCTGCCAACATCAACCACGCCTTCTTGATATCCCCAGCAGGCTTTTTTCTCCCGTTGGTAGAGAAGAGTATCTCCCTCCAGGTCCTTACAGTCCCCAGCAGTACATCCAGGGAGGCGTCCGTGAAGCGGGGTGCAACCTTTGAACGTCTCGCTTCCATTTCTGACATTCCTCCTCGCTTCTTCTCAACTCCAACTCCTTCAACTTGCGTCTTTGGATTGTCCCTTTAAATACTAAAGTTGGGATCGCATCGCATCATGTGGATTGTCATCATGCCTGCTGATGCTGATTGGACGGGAAACCTGGAAATAAAATGCAAAAGAAGTTGGCTGCATTAAAAAGCACTGACAGACGCGCTTAACATATTTCCGGTATCCCATGTGCTATCAATTCCCCGCACCCCGCCTCCCCCCACCACCCGCTCCCAGCGCATCTGCATATTAAAATCCAGCCCTCCATTACAAAATAAAGTCAGTGGGTAACAGGACTAAGGCACAGACATAGAGTATTTGGTTAGAGGGAAGGAAGCAGAGGATTGTCAAAAGATGAAAAAGGTCAAAATGGAGGGTGGGAGTGGTGGTATTGAGTGATATGTGTTAGGGGTTGGTTCTTGGTGTACACAAGTGACTTGTAGTCGCAGGTCTCAATGTAAGGGTTATGTTTTTGGATTTCTTTCATCTCTATTTTATTCTAGATATTTTTGGCTTCAATGCTTCAGACTAATCTTGTAGGTGAGCTCTAATTCCCTAACGCCCCAGACAGTTATTTTCATTTGTCCTGATATGTCCAGGTAAAATTAATACTGTGTCCAGGAAATGAACATGAGGCTCTGTTCAAGGTTCTATTCTGTGCCTTCACGGGACCTTTCCCTTACTTGTAATGAGGCATAATTGCACTACACTGCAACTTTTTTTAGGCTTTAACTGCCAAATAAATGTATTAAATAGAAATAGAGCAAGTGAATAGTAGCAAGAACTTTTTTTTTACAGTAGTTAAGCTTAGCTAACTCCTCAAAATGGAAAATAAAAAATAGCTTTGACTGCTATGTTAAGTTATGATAAGTTTTTTTTCTTACATTGTGGTTCTTTTTCTCATCAACTATGGAGCCACCTGGCCTCACTAACCCACTTTAAAGGCTGTCGACAGACTCTCCTTGAAGACTCCACACAGGCTCGCCTCAAAGGGTTCAGATAGGCTTCCTGGTTTGACAAAAAGAGGTTCATAAATAACTTTCAAAGTAGTGACGGGGCTAAGCAGAAAAATATTTCAACAAGTTCACACTCAAAGTTTGAATTTGAATTGAGTGGCTTGGCCCCGTCCCCAGAAACCTGTTGTCAGCAAATGATTGTTGCAACAATGGCCGGATTTTCCGATCCCTATGGTTGTGTACGCGCTGTGTACACACCCGTAGGGATCGGAAATGCCGGTTTCAGGCATGCCAAGCGCATGCGCTGAAAACCAGCATTTCCAATCTGTCAAGAATGCTCTTGACAGATTGGAGGCCTACCCTAGAGAAGGGCCTCTGCGGGCAGAGAGTTCCGCTTTCTGCAGACCCTCCGTCCGCAGAAAACCCTTAGAAATCTTACGCCTGGTAAAAGCATAAGGCCTGCTTTTACCAGGATAAGAGTTGAAAAAAGTTTTTAAAACATTTTTTTCCCGTCATTTATCATTTAAAAATACTTTAAAAAAAGATACGTTTATTTTAGCGCCATAAAAAACTTAAATTATTTTTTTCAAAAAATTAAATTTTTGTTTATAGTATTTCCAAGTATTTGTAAAGTAAAAAAAATGTATTTAATGTTTTAAAGTGTTTTTGGGGTGATCTCCATTCATATATTTGACAGATCTATCTGTCAAGTGTATGAAGGGAGATTCCCTTCTTTGATTGGCTCCCCATGGCCCACGTGCTCCCAGGGACGTCTGCGAACCGCATGAGCCCCTGGGATACGTAGGCCCTGCACACTTGGAGTTGGAGAGGCCCAGCATCGGAACTATACCCACCTCGGGAAAGTGCGTAGACTGTTGGGCTAGGATAGGATTTTTGTGAGTAAAGCTGGCTTTTAATCTCTTGTGTACTGTGGCAGAATTTAAAATAAAACCAGGCTAACTTTAATGCTTAATTTTTATCACAGCAACATAATTAAATCTGCAAATAACAACAAGCGAGCTGGCAACTGGAGAGAAGGCCTCTAGAATGGGGGAAGGCAGTTCAACAGGGCTTGCATCTGGGCTAAAACTTTTAGCAAGAAGTAAAGCAAAGTACTGCGTACTAAAAGTAAGAATAGGGAACATGTCCACAAGTGGATACAACTTGCCAAAAGGAAGTTGAAAGAGACATAGGGCTGTTACTTGATTCATCACTCACCCTGTTCACCTCACAGTGAGGCACAACATTAAACAAAGCAAGTTGGATGATGGGTTACATTACGAAATTAGTTGAGTTGAAATACCCAGATGCCACGCTGAAACTGTAAAGTGCCCTAGTAAGAGTGCATCTCGGGTACTGCACAGAGTTCGGGTCACCAAGACATAAGGGAATCGTCTAGAAAAACAATTAGGCTAATCCTCAATGTTAAAGGGATAGGCTTTGAGGAACAATTTGATAAGCGTCATTCATCCCATGATGTAACTGAACCTCAAAAAAACCCTTGTTAAAGTCCTGTGAAGACTGCTACACAAATTAGGGTAATTAAGTGGGTTTTTTGTTATAGTAGGCCAGGGGGATTGTTAACAGACTGTTAGCTCAGTTTAAAAATTACTGATTCCTATATATTAATCAGTAAGATTAAACAAAATAACAATTCAGCAGATTAGATTATGATACTTCAAATAAAAACAACTTGCATTTATGTAGTACATTTAACTTAATTGTCCCAACATTTCATAAATGAAAATAGATAGGGAACTGATCCATGCAGTGTGACCAATGGCTTGGTCATAAAGATAGTTCTCAGAAGCTTTTTAAAGGTAGAGAGAGAAATGGAGAGATGAAGGGATCTATATAGAAGATACAACAAAGGAACAGGCCATATGTCCAAACAGACCGCATAAACATTTACCCATTCACGCAGGTTTAGGCAGAGAGTTGCAAAGAGGGCCAGGGTGACTGAAGGCTCTGCCCCCAATGGTGCAATGGGGCGGGAGGGGGCTATAAGGGAATGAACAAAAGACTAGGGTCAAAGTAAAGGATGTAGGAGACATAGAATGATGTGTGGCTATGGAACAATCTGAAGACGAGGACAGGATTTTAAATTTAAAGCTTTAGGAGATTGAATCAGTGTAGGTTAGCAAGGACTGGGGTGATGGGTGGCCAAACTTAGTGAGAGACATGATGGGGGCTGAAGCATGTTCCCCTCTGAAATATGCATTAACTATGTTAGACAGGAGTGCAGATTGTTCACCTTTCTTCCAATAGATAAATAAAGACAGCATGAAATCTTCCCAAAATGAAGTCACAGAAGATATTTTAAAACTGTTACAATACTGGCATTGTTACACTTTCCTACAAAAGGTCTAATATAGAGATTCTTATGACCTGAATGAGAATGAATCCTGTCTCCGGCTCTGTCATATTCTACGTGGATTCCAACTGAAATTCCACCCTTCATGTTTTGGATCCACTCAGGATTACAGGTATCTACAAGATATTCAGCATTCCTCGGACCTCTGCTCTCGCCGCATCCTGAGATCCACGCTCAATGCCTTGCTCCACCACATGCACACTCTCGACCTCTCTCTTCAGCAGCACCGACTCACTCTATCTCAAAGCTGTCCTGGTCCGCAGTTCCATTTCATCCTTCGCCTCATCCGCCGCTTTAACAAAAAACTTTTTTCTTCCTTTCAGGTGTCAAGGATCGCAAGCTTCAACAACTCTTGGACACCAACGCCCCTCCGGAACCTACATCCTCTGACCCCATCACTTCTTCCAATCTCACCCCTGCCATGTTTTCACTATCCCCTCTGACCTTCCCCTCTCTGACCCCGAACGATCAGTCCTCAGCAAAGGCCTGAGCTTCATCTCCTTACACTCCCTCCTCAATGAATTTCAAGCTCGGCATGATGCTGAGCTCTTTTTCCGTCGCCTTCATCTCCATGCCCACTTCTTTGGCCAGGAGTCTTCCCCCCCACACAGCTGACCCTTTCTCCAGTTTTCGGAATTCTCATTCTACCTGGATCCCTCCCTCTGGCCTCTTACCCTCTCTAGATAATTTCATTGCGAATTGCCAGCGTGACATTGGCCATCTCAATTTCTCTGCTCCCCTCACTCACTCCAGCCTACTTCCCTCTGAACTTGCAGCATTCCATTCTCTCAGCTCCAACCCCAACATTTGTGAAGGAATAAGCCATATAACCCATTCAGAAAAATACACCATTCTATGAAAGATTTCTGGCTTTATTAAAACATGACAAACTGGGTCTGGAAATCTAGAAACCTAACGATGAAATAGCTGTGAAAGCATTCTGGCTATAGAGATAAGATAGTTGTTGACACTGAATCAATAACCTTATTGAAACAGAAGGTTAAAGGCTCCCGACAGTCTGAACCTTTCAGAATCAAACAATGGTTCACCCTGTACAAGGTGTTCTAATTTACACTTCGTAAAGAAGCATAAGAACATAAGAAGTAGGAGCAGGAGTAGGCCATACGGCCCCTCGGGCCTGCTCTGCCACTCAATAGGATCATGGCTGATCCGAATTTAGACTCACGTCCACTTCCCTGCCCTCTCCCCGTAACCCCCAATTCCCTTATCTGCTAGGAAACTGTCTATCTCCGTTTTAAATTTATTTAATGTTGCAGCTTCCACAGCTCTCTGGGGTAGCAAATTCCATAGATTTACTACCCTCTGAGTGAAGAAGTTCCTCCTCATCTCAGTTTTGAAAGGGCAGCCCCTTATTCTAAGATTATGCCCCCTAGTTCTAGTCTCACCCATCAGTGGAAACATCCTCACCGCATCCACCCGATCAAGCCCCATCACAATCTTATATGTTTCGATAAGATCGCCTCTCATTCTTCTGAACTCCAATGAGTAGAGGCCCAACCTACTCAACCTTTCCTCATACGTCAACCCCCTCATCTCCGGAATCAACCGAGTGAACCTTCTCTGAACCGCCTCGAGAGCAAGTATATCTTTTCTTAAATATGGAAACCAAAACTGCACGCAGTATTCCAGGTGTGGCCTCACCAATACCCTGTATAACTGCAGCAAGACTTCCCTGTTTTTATACTCCATCCCCCTTGCAATAAAAGCCAAGATTCCATTGGCCTTCCTGATCACCTGCTGCACCTGCATACTAACTTTTTGTGTTTCATGCACCAGGACCCCCCAGATCCCTTTGTACTGTAGCACTTTGCAGTTTCTCTCCATTTAGATAATAACTTGCTCTTTGATTTTTTCTGCCAAAGTGCATAACCTCACACTTTCCAATCTTATATTCCATCTGCCAAATCTCTGCCCACTCACTTAGCCTGTCTATGTCCTTTTGCAGGTTTTTTATGTCCTCCTCACTCACTGCTTTCCCTCCCATCTTTGTATCGTCGGCAAACTTGGATATGTTGCACTCGGTCCCTTCCTCCAAATCGTTAATATAGATTGTAAAGAGTTGGGGTCCCAGCACTGACCCCTGCGGAACACCACTAGTTACTGATTGCCAGCCTGAGAACAAACCATTTATCCCAACTCTCTGTTTTCTGTTAGATAGCCAATCTTCCACCCATGCCAGTATATTACCCCCAATCCCGTGATTTTTTATCTTGATCAGTAATCTTTTGTGTGGAACCTTGTCAAATGCCTTTTGGAAGTCCAAATACACTACGTCCACTGGTTCCCCTTTATCCACCCTGTATGTTACGTCCTCAAAGAATTCGAGCAAATTTGTCAAACATGACTTCCCCTTCCTAAAACCATGCTGACTCTGTCCTATTAAATTATGTTTATCCAAATGCTCTGTTACTGTTTCCTTAATAATGGACTCCCAACATTTTGCCAACCACAGATGTTAGGCTAACTGGTCTATAGTTTCCAGCTTTTTGTCTACTTCCCTTCTTAAATAAGGGTGTTACATTAGCAGTTTTCCAATCTGCCGGGACCTTTCCTGAGTCCAGGGAGTTTTGGAAAATAATCACCAATGCATCCACAATCCCTACCGCCACTTCTCTCAAGATCCTAGGATGTAGGCCATCAGGTCCGGGGGATTTATCCGCCTTAAGTCCCATTATTTTACCGAGTACCACTTCCTTAGTGATTTTAATCGTGTTTAGCTCCTCCCCCCCCCCCCCCCCCCCCCCATTGCCCCCTGTTTGTCCAGTGTTGGGATATTTTTAGTGTCCTCTACTGTAAAGACTGATACAAAGTATTTGTTCAGTGTCTTTGCCATCTCTATGTTCCCCACCACTAGTTTCCCGGTCTCATCCTCTAAGGGACCAACGTTCACTTTAGCCACCCTTTTTCTTTTTATATAGTTGTAGAAACTCTTGCTATCTGTTTTTATATTTTTTGCTAGTTTACTTTCATAATCTATCTTCCCTTTCTTAATTAATCTTTTAGTTATTGTTTGCTGGCTTTTAAATGCTTCCCAATCTTCTGTCCTCCCACTAGATTTGGCTACTTTATATGCCCTTGTTTTCAGTCGGATACTATCCTTTATTACTTTACTTGGCCACAAACATCTGCCTTCGTAAAAATGACATCAAGTAAAACACACCTGCCGTTGCACCTTTTTTATGGTAAACTTAGAACATCTAGAGAAGAGACATAATTCTGTAATGCTACCAGCTGAGGTGACTAAGAATTGCAGGGGTCAGCAGAAAAATGACTAGAAATAATTAGCTTACATCAGCAGAAACCCTTAAAGGAAATACCACTGGAAAAGGATATGAATATTGAACTCTCAAATGGGATAACAGACTCGCTTTAAAGGGGCAAAGCAATTCTCGGCTTCTGAGGCAGCTCTGTAAGTCTCCAACTCTTTGTACCTCGGGGATCAAAGGTATTTGATTTTGATTTTGGTGGATATCCTGTAGAAAACCAAGAACTGTAAAACTGTAGCGAAGTTAAGATTTGAGAATAAGGTTCTCTGATAATAGAATTATAAGCTTTCTCTTTTTGGAACTGTTAATGTTGCGATTGACTCACCAACTGTAAATTACATGTCGGTTCTTTAATAAATCTATATATTTTTAGAATTGTCTCACATAAGACTTCTGTATCAAACTCGCGAACTCAATCTCTGTACACTCTTTGGTGAGGAGTTGCAGAATTCTGAGGGAGTTTTCCGAACCTTCATAATATCCGGAATGTTACAATCTAGCTAAACTTATTAAAAGTGCTATCTGGAGGACGGTAACATTTTCAGGTTGTTCCTTTTCTTTAGGGAGAGATAGTCCGGACCTTTAGACTCAATTAAGCATCTTTAGGATTCGGCTACCTCAAACTTCAGTTGAAAGTGAATATCTGAGGAATACGCCTGATCCGGGATAGCCCTAAAGGGGCTAGGACTAGTAATTATAGTCCTGCTGAAAAGGGTGGCACTGTTGTTGTTTGGCGAACTGACCTCTACCTTGCGAAGGCTGGACGCCAACTCTCTGACACCTCCTCCTACCTCCGCCTGGACCATGTCCCCACTACCGAACATCAAGTCATTGTTTCCATAACTGTCACTGTCCTCATCTCCTCTGGAGATCTTCCCTCCACGGCCGCCAACCTCATAGATCCCCGACCCAACACAGCCTGCTTCTACCTCCTTCCCAAGATCCACAAACAGGACTGCCCTGGTAGACCCATCGTTTCATCCTGTTCTTGTCCCACGGAACTGATCTCTTCCTATCTCGACTCTATTTTTTCTCCCCTTGTCCAGTCTCTTCCCACCTACATCCGTGACCCTTCCGATGCACTCCGCCACTTTAACAGTTTCCTGTTTCCTGGCCCCAACCGTCTCATAGAAACATAGAAGATAGGAGCAGGAGTAGGCCATTCGGCCCCTCAAGCCTGCTCCTCCATTCAATGCGATCATGGGTGATCATCCAAATTCAGTACCCTGTCCCTGCTTTCTCCTCATATCCCTTGATCCCCTTAGCCTTAAGAAATATATCTAACTCCTTCTTGAATATATTTAATGAATTGGCCTCAACTGTCTTCTGTGGTAGAGAATTCGACAGGTTCACCACTCTCTGGGTGAAGAAATTCCTGCTCATCTCAGTCCTAAATGGCTTACCCCTTATCTTTAGACTGTGACCCCTGGTTCTGGACTCCCCCGCCATCGGGAACATCATTCCTGCATCTAGTCTGTCTAGTCCTGTTAGAATTTTATACGTTTCAATGAGATCCCCTCTCATTCTTCTAAACTCCAGCGAATATAAGCCTAATCGAGCCAATCTCTCTTCATACGTCATTCCTGCCATCCCAGGTATCGGTCTGGTGAATCTTCGCTGCACTCCCTCCATGGCAAGAACATCCTTCCTCAGATAAGGCGACCAAAACTGCACACAATACTCAAGATGTGGTCTCACCAAGGCCCTGTACAACTGCAGCAAGACATCCTTGCTCCTGTATTTGAAACCTCTCACTATGAAGGCCAGCATACCATTTGCCTTCTTAACCGCCTGCTGCACCTGCATGCTTACCTTCAGCGACTGGTGCACAAGGACACCCAGGTCTCATTGCACTTCCCCTTTTCCCAATCTATTGCCGTTCAGATAATAATCTGCCTTCCTGTTTTTGCCACCAAACTGGATAACCTCGCATTTATCCACATTATACTGCATCTGCCATGCATCTGCCCAATCGCTCAACCTGTCCAAATCGTACTGGAGTTTCTCTGCATCCTCCTCACAGCACACATGCCCACCCAGCTTTGTGTCATCTGCAAACTTGGAGATATTACATCTAGTTCCCTCGTCTAGATCATTAATATATATTGTGAATAACTGGGATCCTAGCACCGATCCCTGCGGTACCCCACTAGCCACTGCCTTCCACTCGGAAAAAGACCCGTTTATTCCGACTCGTTGCTTCCTGTTTGCCAACCAGTTTTCTATCCAAGTCAGTACCTTACCCCCAATCCCATGTGCTTTAACTTTGCACACTAGTCGCTTATGCGGGACCTTATCGAAAGCCTTCTGAAAGTCCAAATACACCACATCCACTGGTTCTCCCTTATCTATTCTACCAGTTACATCCTCAAAAAATTCCAGTAGATTAGTCAAGCATGATTTACCTTTTGTAAATCCATGTTTTCTTTTCACAATAAACGTCCAATCCCTCTACACCTCCATCCCCCACCAGGACAATCTGAGGATGCTCCGCTTCTCCCTTGAACAGAGGCCCAACCCGTCCCCATCCACCACCACCCTCCTCCGCCTGGCTAAACTTGTTCTCACATTGAACACCTTCTCCTTTGACTCCACTCAATTCCTCCAAATTAAATGTGTTGCTATGGGAACCCGCATGGGTCCTAGCTATGCCTGCCTTTTCGTGGGACATGTGGAACATTCTTTGTTCCAGTCCTACTCAGGTCCCCTTCCTCACCTCTGTTTCCGGTACATTGATGAATGTATCGGTACCGTTTCCTGCTCTCACCCTGAACTAGAACATTTCATTCACTTTGCTTCAATTTCCACCCTTCCCTCACCTTTATATGGTCCATCTCCGACTCTTCCCTTCCCTTCCTCGTCATCTCTGTCTCCATTTCTGGGGATAGGCTATTGACAAACATCCACTATAAGCCCACTGACTCGCACAGCTACCTGGACTACACTTCCTCCCACCCCACTTCCTGTAAGGATTCTATTCCATTCTCCCAGGGGGAGAAATTTGGTATTGCCCCATTTGGGGCGCAATTATTGGCCGGGCGCTAAGTTTAGCACCTGGCGCTAAATATCCCCTCCGACTGCAAACTTGGCTTCTATCGCCGCTGGAGGTGATTGGAGCGCTAAATCAAGTGCTACACACCTCTCTTAAGCCGCTAACTCCGAGGAGTGAGGCGCTACCTCAGAGCGCTAATGAAGCTCAGGTGATGTAAGTTAGCAATGGAACACAGACACACTGGCGCCAGCCAG
The DNA here is from genome assembly GCF_052327205.1 of Somniosus microcephalus. NCBI lineage: Eukaryota > Metazoa > Chordata > Chondrichthyes > Squaliformes > Somniosidae > Somniosus > Somniosus microcephalus. The sequence continues at coordinate 255,768,612 of NC_140990.1, read as the reverse complement.
TTCTTAAAGAGGAGGGTCGATCTTGCTGTCCAGCCACAGCCTGCTCATTGCAGCCTTGAATCTCGGCCTGGACAGACCTGAACTTGAAATCTGCTGGAAAGAAGAATGGAGAGGCCCAAGGAATGAGCTCAGTGCTTCAGCGACCGGGCCTTGGCGGCTCTGGTTGGCGCAGTGGAGCGGCGACAGGCAGTGCCCTACCCACAGAGTGGCAGGAGGCCATTGCCACGCGAATATAGAAGAGTGTGGAGGGAGGTGGCTCAGCACGTCTTCTCCAGGAGCATGGTGCCCAGGACCCACACCCAATGCCGGAAGAAGTTCAACGACCTCACTCGGGTGGTCAGGGCGAGTGGCTGCTTTTCAATACCTCTACATCCCTCAATCTCAACTTCATTCTGTGCACAGAGGGTTTAAAAACCCCAACTGCCCAACACTCATCCAAGACCTATGGCCATCTCATAAAATACACACGCATATTCCACACCTTACATACATTAAAGGTTGTTCAACTATGGGAGGCACATCAGGCAAGCACATGGCTGCATATACTAAGGGCTATTCAACTACGGGAGGCACATCAGGCAAGCACATGGCTGGACATTTACTCAGACGCCGTCTTTTTTCTTGCAGGCCAAGCTATCTCACAACAGGCGCCAGCAGCAATGGATGGGTGGAGGGCCGGCTGAGCTGCAGACCCTCAACGATTTGGAGGCGCGTGTGCACAGGATCGTTGCCAGCCAGGTCATAGGTGCCGTGGCCGCTGGAAAGGTCGACCCCCTTGAGGACAGCAATGGTAGGTTCATCAGCTTTCTCTCCTCTCTCATTCCACTTGCTCCTCACAACACCAGCCTTTTACACTTTCAATCCAACTTACTAATGTCTCCAGTCCTTGCTCCTTTACTGCTCCCCTGTCCTGACGCTAAAGCCACTTTTGTACCTCCCTGCTTTCAGATAGTGAATTACCAGCTGAGCAGCCTGTCCCTCAACCAAACAGTGGGAGCGACGCCCCAGGTGAGGAGGAAGAGGAAGCCGGAGCCTCAGCGCCTGCGTCTCCTGAGGGAGCTGTTACATTGTTATAGTATCACATCGTTAAATGGAACTACTTTGGTATGGAACTACTTTGGTATGGTGTAGTTATATTGCTATGTGGCACACTGTGCACGGGCAGTGCACAGTGCAGCGTCGGACATCTTGTATCACTCCGCACCATGCGGCAGCACAGAGAAACAAAGCAGGAATACAGCCAGTAAAAGCAGTAACTAAAATGAGCTAAAAGTGTCTGTATTATTTATAGTAAAAGAACACAAGGAGACACAACATGGTGGCAGCGGTGTAAGTGAGTAAAAGATTGTGCTATACGAACTACGAATAAGACAATAAGTGATTTTATGAGCTGATTGTGAGTGCCGATGTCTGCGGTGATTTGAGAGTGAATCGTACGGGAAACTAAAATGACGACTGTGCAAATGCAACCCCTCATGAACTGGGAAGCCGACGATATAGTAGAAGCATTCCGCAAGTTCAAACAGAAATGTGAGCTTACATTCAAAAGCTTCCTGAAGGGCGCTACCAACGAGGAAAAGGTTAGTTACATTCTGTTGTGGACAGGAGAAAAAGGTCTAGATTTGTATAATAGCTGGAGTTTGACTGAAGACGAAAATGAAAACCCTGCGACAATTTTTGATAAATTCAGCAACCATCTAGAGCCTAAATCAAATCACTGTATACACAGATACAAATTCCAGAGTCTAAGACAGGAACCCGGTGAAACAGCTGACAATTTCCTAATAAGGCTGAGAAATGAAGCCAGCAAGTGTAAATTTAAGGAAATGGAAGAAAAGCTTGTGGACCAGCTAATATGGGGGTCAGCGCATGTAGAGGTACAAAAAGCCCTGATAGGAAAAGAAAAGCTCAGAATAACAGAGGCTGTAGATACTGCGAGAGCTCATGAAGCAGCAAATGAAAACGCTGATTTCTCAAATGGCTGACATGCGGACGGCTTCTGAGACGGACAACAGAGTGGATGCAGTGAGAGAAAAGTACAACACACAAAGACATACACATGACAACGGGGGAAACGTGCAGAAATTGTGGAAGACCGCACGATTACACAGACAAGAGGAAATGCCCAGCATATGGAACAAGCTGCAATGCATGTGGCAAACTAAACCACTGGGAAAAGAGGTGTAGAACGAAGAAAGAAGGAACATACATCAAAAACAAAGGCGGACAGCAGAACCAGAGAAAGAAACACAATATCCATGCCATGGATGAGCAGGATGATGATGATGATCACGACAATGCACTAAACATCGAAACCATAAAGGTACAGCTTCACGAGATGTCCAGAGCGGAAAATACTCCGAGGAGAGAATTGCACACCATCATCCAAATCAAAAAAAAAAGATCAAAGGTCAGCCCAAAACCATTTAAGTTGAAGCTGGACACAGGGGCTCAGAGCAGCATTCTCCCATTGAGACTGTACCAGCAGATCTTTCCCGAAAACCTGAGAAGATGGCTACCCGAAAAATGGTTGTTTAAAGGCAAGTAATGTCACGCTGACAGCATACGGGGGGAGTGAGATTAAACAACTCGGAACAACCTTCATCAAAGGGACACATAAAAGAAAGAACATCAACTGCATGTTCTATGTCACCAACACTGAGGGGCCAGCGATCCTGGGATTAAACAGCTGCGAGAAGTTGAGATTGATCTCAGTGCATCACGAGCTGACGGAAACGCCACTGAAGATAGACAGCAACACCCCACTGGAGAACCGCCCACAAATCAAGAGTAAAAAAGACTTGATAGACATGTATCCGGAATGTTTCGATGATACAGTGGGATGTTTCGGAGATTTCCAATACCACATCACCATCAATCCAGAGGTAAAGCCCGTTATCCATGCTCCACGAAAAGTACCCATTGAGCTGAAGACAAAGCTTGAAAGAGAGCTAAAGGAGATGGAAGAAAAGGGAGTGATCGTAAAGGTCACTGAACCCACAGACTGGGTAAACTCAATTGTGGTACGAGAAAAGCCAAACGGGCGTCTCAGAATATGTTTGGACCCCAAAGATCTAAACCAGGCGATAAAGAGGGACCACTATCCCACCCCAACGCTAGAGGAGATTACGCCATCACTGGCAGGAGCCAAGGTTTTCTCAAAACTAGATGCCAGAAATGGATATTGGAACGTGAAGTTGGATGAGGAATCAACAACACTGACAACATTCAACACACCATTTGGGCGTTACAAATTCCTGCGGCTACCATTCGGGCTAAAGGTCAGTCCAGATATCTTTCAACAGAAAATAGATGAGACATACAGAGGCTGTGAAGGAGCTATAGGAATAGCTGATGATATTCAGATCTATGGAGCAGATGAAAGAGACCATGACATGTACCTACATGAGGCCATGGAGAGTACCAGGAAGGCTGGCATCAAGTTAAATGCAGATAAGTGCATAGTTAAAGTCAAGGAATGCCAATTCTTCTGTATGATTTATATACACCAGAGGGAGTCAAGCCAAATCCAGAGAAGATTGCAGCGATTGCTGAAATGAAACCACCCAAAGACAAGAAAGAGCTGAGGAGTTACCTTGGCTTGGTCCAATACATGAGTTCTTTCATCCCACACATGTCGGAACATACAACAAATCTCAGAGAGCTATTGAAAGAAGATGCCGAATACCAGTGGTCTGAATCACACGAAAGGAATTTCAAACAACTTAAAGAACTGTTGTGCAAAGAAACAAGTCTGTCATATTATGACAGAAGAAAACCAGTCACTCTGCAAGTAGACGCTTCTACCAGAGGACTAGGGGCAGCTCTGGTGCAGGAATGAAAGCCGATAGCTTTCGCATCAAAGGCCTTGACGTGAGCCGAGACGAGATACGCCAACATAGAAAGAGAACTATTAGCAGTAGTGTACGGATGCGAGAAATTCCATACATACCTATATGGCAGGCGATTTACAATAGAGAGTGACCATCGTCCACTAGAACAGATCTATAAGAAGAATCTGTGCAAAGCGCCTGCAAGACTGCAAAGACTACTTCTAAGGATCCAAAGCTATGACTTCACGCTTAAATATAAGCCAGGAAAGGAAATGGTGCTAGTAGATGGGTTGTCTCGATTGTCACCATATGAGAAACACGAGGTGGAGGGCCTAACAGTAAAAATCCACCACCTAGTGAATGTTACCCCTACAAAGCTCAGTCAAATCAGAGATGAGACTAGCAAAGATGAGGAGTTGCAACTACTCACACAAGTAATACAGGGGTGGCCGGAGAGAATCCAGCAGGTACAGGCGACAATTCGTCAATACTGGACGATTAAAGACGATATTGCAGTAGAAGACGGTATTCTCCTTGCTGAATCGAGGATCATCATGCCAATGACGATGCAGACACAACTTCTCCATCTCATACATGAAGGCCACATGGGAATGGAAAAATGCAAGCTGAGAGCCAGATCAGCTGTATACTGGATAGGCATGTACAAAAATATCGAACAGATGGTCTCTGCATGTGGTATATGCCAGAAATACAGAAATGCACAACAGAAAGAGGAGATGATACCTAGTGAAATACTGTCAAGACCATGGCACACTGTTGGGGCAGATCTCTTCATGTGCAATCAAGAATGGTATCTCATAGTGACAGATTACTATTCCAAGTTTCCTTTTGTGAGAAGGATGAAAGACCTGAGAGCCACAACTACCACCAGGATTGCAAAGAGCTTGTTTGCTGAACAAGGAATCCCGGAAAAGGTAATCTGTGACAATGGAACCCAGTTCACATCGAGTGAATTCAGAGCTCTGACAGAAAAGTATGGGTTCAAAATAGTAACCTCATCCGCACATTTCCCAAGGGGACACGGGTTCATCGAAAGACAGATCCAGACTGTCAAGAGAACTCTCATCAAAAGTAGTGAGATGGGGCAAGACCAAGACCTTGCCCTCCTATCACTCAGATCAACACCACTGAAAGCAGACATGAAATCACCTGCGGAATTGCTGAATGGGAGGAAGTTTAAGACTACACTACCAGCAAAAATACATCCTCCCCAGGACCAGGAGGACTTCAGACAAAAGCTGGCAGAAGCACAAATCGTAGGAAGCAAACATTACGATAAACATGCAAAGACGCTACCAGAATTGCTGAATGGACAATCAGTGCATGTGCAAGACCCGGTGTTGAAAACCTGGAATCCAGCCAAGGTCATTGGAAAAGCTGATACTCCAAGATCCTACTTCGTAGAGACTGAACCTGGTAACCAATACAGACGGAACAGACTCCACATCAGACCTTCACCTGAACTGGATAAGCAGCAGACAACATCAGCAACATTGACAACACCAGCTACCACAAGCAGCACAACACAAGAAACAAGCGCTACAAACAACCACGAGCATGCACACTCCAACTCCAAAGGCGACAGCAACAACAACAACGAGAGCGGAACGGAACACATCAAAACACCGCAGAGAGGAATGGTCACCACCAAATCCACAAGATGGAGGGACAACATCCAACCACCTGAGCGATATCGCGAATAAAAAAAAACTCACGATTCTTTGTAGTTGATAATAGTTTAGATATTATATTTGTTCATTTAAATTGTTATATTTCATGTTTTAGTTTTTTGAGAAAGAGGGATGTTGCATTGTTATAGTATCACATCGTTAAATGGAACTACTTTGGTATGGAACTACTTTGGTATGGTGTAGTTATATTGCTATGTGGCACACTGTGCACGGGCAGTGCACAGTGCAGCGTCAGACATCTTGTATCACTCCGCACCATGCGGCAGCACAGAGAAACAAAGCAGGAATACAGCCAGTAAAAGCAGTAACTAAAATGAGCTAAAAGTGTTTGTATTATTTATAGTAAAAGAACACAAGGAGACACAACAGGAGCCGATGTCCACACTGGGACCATGCCTTCCCTGGAGAGGAGCAGGGGGGAAGGGTCTGATGAGGATGAAGCTCCGGGACCCAGCGGGCTGCAGCAACGCCATGGGGGTAGGCAAGCTCGGGGGCCATCTCCCCGGAGGGCGAGTAGGCAAGCGAGTCCGGCTGCACTGGACTCAGAGGAAGAGCGTGTCATCGCGGAAATGAAAAGCCAGGCCTTGAACATGCACACTGAGCTCATGGGTGCAATGGCAAGGGTGCCCGAAAGCATAGATGGACTGGCACGGAGTGTGGAGCACTGCGTTGCAGCACAGACCGACACAACGCAAAGGTTTAGTGCTGCAATTCAATCACTGGCTGCTGCCATCCAATCTCAGACTGCTCTCATGCAGTCTCAGATTGATGTAACACAAGCACTGACTGCTGCCATCGTCGTTGGTTCGGCTACATTGCCCCAGGGCTCTCATGGTGCCACAGCAGGCCAGCAATCTGTGCTCGACCAAATTGCTCTGGATGCTGAGGTTCTGCCCTGTGGGAGTGCCAGTGTGTCGGTTGAGCAGGAAGGTGCTGTCCTTTCTCATTCCTGCTCCCACCACTGTCACTACCCCATTGCACTTGCCACCACCTGCAACACAGCCAGCCCAGACTGCTGCCGCCCATGCAGAGTTGGTGCAGACTGCAGCTGGGGCCTCCAGGCCCAGAGCTGGTTGAGGGCGTCCTTCAAGGGCATCTGTAGTCTCAGCATTTGACGTTCAGCAGCCTTCCACCAGCCTTGCTGCAGCCACTGGGGTCCCATTACGGAGAAGCAGTAGGGTGGAAAGGGGGGAAGTGCGCAGGAGATGGAGATCACCCTCGAAGGGCAAACAGTAGGAGGTCTAAATAAATGGTGGGAATGTTTGTAGTAAAGGTCGAGGTTCGAGTGATTACATTTGTTTACTGTTTTGGTGTTTTTCTCCAGCTTGTGAGAACCAGTTCTGTAAATTCATGATTTGTTGTGTTTGTTTCTAATTGTTTGTCCTGAATAAATGACACATAGAGTTTGTTAAATAAAAAAGTTGTATTCAAAATTTACATGTTTGGCCTTTGGAATCATTGCAGCTTTGGCCAACTATAGGGGTTGCGGGTTGCTTTCCATGACATTGTTCTCCATGCCAGAAGCCATCTTCTGAGTAGGGGCCTAGAAGCGGCTTGTTACCAGACGTTGACGGACGGCTCTTGCAGTGGCAACATTGTGGGCCTCCCTCCCACCTTGGTGCTGCTGCTGATCATCCTCCTCAACCTCCCCTTCCTCCTCCTCCTTCCTTCTCCACCTCAGATGGCACACCAATCCCTGGTGGCATTGGCTGGGTCATAGAAACCTAGAAACATAGAAGATAGGAGCAGGAGTAGGCCATTCGACCCTTCGAGCCTGCTCCGCCATTCAATGCGATCATGGCTGATCATCCAATTTAAGTACCCGGTCCCTGCTTTCTCCCCATACCCCTGGATCCCTTTAGCCTTAAGAAATATATCCAACTCCTTCTTGAATATATTTACTGAATTGGCTTCTACTGCCTTCTGTGGTAGAGAATTCCACAGGTTCACCACTCTCTGGGTGAAGAAATTCCTCCTCATTTCTGTCCTAAATGGCCTACCCCTTATCCTTAGACTGTGATCCCTGGTTCTGGACTCCCCGACCATCGGGAACATCATTCCTGCATCTAGTCTGTCCAGTCCTGTCAGAATTTTATAAGTTTCAATGAGATCCCCTCTCATTCTTCTAAACTCCAGCGAGTACAAGCCCAATCGACCCAATCTCTCCTCATACGTCATTCCTGCCATCCCAGGTATCAGCCTGGTGAATCTTCGCTGCACTTCTTCCATGGCAAGAACATCCTTCCTCAGATAAGGCGACCAAAATTGCACACAATACTCAAGATGTGGCCTCACCAAGGCCCTGTACAACTGCAGCAAGACATCCTTGTTCCTGTACTCAAACCCTCTCGCTACAAAGGCCAACATACCATTTGCCTTCTTAACCGCCTGCTGCACCTACATGCTTACCTTCAGCGACTGGTGCACAAGGACGCCCAGGTCTCGTCGCACTTCTCCTTCTCCCAATCTATTGCCATTCAGATAATAATCTGCCTTCCTGTTTTTGCCACCAAAGTGGATAACCTCACATTTATCCACGTTATATTGCATCTGCCATGCTTTTGCCCAATCACCCAACCTGTCCAAATCATCCTGGAGTTTCTCAGCATCCTCCTCACAGCACACACAACCGCCCAGCTTTGTGTTGTCTGCAAACTTGGAGGAGCCAACCACTTGGGTGATGCGATGCCTGTAAAAGGTCTGGCACACCAGTCTGGTGCAAGATGAAAGCAGGATAGTGGGCATTGACGGCGAGTGTGAGCTGTCTGTGGTCACAGACCAACTGCACATTTAAGAAGTGGTAGCCCTTGCAGTTTCGGAATACCTCTGCATTCCCATGCGGTGCCCGCAATGCCACATTCGTGCAGTCAATGGTGCCCTGCACCATGGGGAAGCCCGCTATCCTAGCAAAGCCACATGCTCGTTCATGCTGTTTGGCCTGGGTCATGGGGAAAGAGATGTACTGGCATCTCCTTTTATACAGGGCATTTGTGACCTCCCAGATACAGCAATGGACAGCGAACTGGGAGATATTGGTGATGTCCCCAGTAGAAGCTTGAAAGGAGCCGCTGGCATAAAAATGCAGAGCCACTGTCATCTTCACTGCCACCGACAGAGACATCCTGGTCCTCAGTTGAGGCTGCAGATCTGGTTGCAGCAGGTGGCAGAGCTCAGTGACCACCTCCTTGCTGAAGTGCAGCCTGCGCAAACACTGCTCCTCAGACAAATGAATGTAGGAAAATTGCTCCCGGAATACCCTGGGAGGGTAAGGTCTCCTGTGCAGAGGCCTGTTGGCCCTCCTCCCTCTGGCCATGTTTGCCGCTCTCTGCGTCTCTGATGCCTCCGATTCTGGAGGTGCAGGATGACGCCCCGCATCAGTGCAGCCCCCCTAGTCTCTTCTAAATCGAAGCAAGGAAGGTCAAATCAAAAAGAACCTGCAAAGTGCTGTTCAGGATCCAAAACTCCTTCACACAGCATTGAATCTCTCAGAATCTCTCTCTCTCTCTCTCTCAGAATGCGTGGTGCATAAATGTCGCCGACAAAAAAAGGCAGGAAGAGGCCACCTTTAAATAGCGCTCCCCAGCCCCTTCCCAACTGCAAAACGTTCCCCTCCACCTGTCATTACTCGCGGCAGGCGGAAAGGCAGGGGGCGCGACTCAGTATCCGGTCCGGGGTGCTACTGGGGCGTTGCACACTCGACTGACATCATGATATGCAGGCGCAGGAGATCGTGGCGGTAGTGTTTAGCGCCGCTGCAAAATATCTGGTCAATTTCGCGAGCGGCGCAAACATCGCCGCGCACGCGCGCTAGTTGCTTTGTGCCCCATTACTGCCCTCTTAGGGCACTAATGGGAGGCACTAATCAACCAAATTTTTCTCCCTGGCAGTTTCTCCGTCTCCGTCACATCCGTTCTGACGATGCCACCTTCTATACGAGTGCTTCCGATATATCTTCCTTTTTCCTCAACTGAGGATTCTCCTCCACTGTGGTTGACATGGCCCTTGATCGTGACCATTCTGTATGAAAGACTGATATTTAGAGGTCCTTAGTGGATGAGAACCATATAAATAAATGTATAAATTTAAGTGCAGCCATTGACCAACTAATCTTACCCATAATTCCCTGTGGGTATGACAATATTAAGGTTTGTTCCAGATGCAGCTGCAAGGACAGTCAGAAGCAATTTTGACTAAGCTCTGATAACAAATGAAGGTTAAATTGTTAAATAACATATTATAATGCTAAGTTGGAATTAGAGTTCGCTTAACAAAACTAATTGCAAAGATATTTAAAAGATAATTAGTATAAGGAACATAAAATGAGAGAGATCATGGGAGTTAAGGTATCCATCTGGTAGATTAAAGTGAGATAGTCTGGACACCGTTAGGACTGGTGAAACAGCGCTGACATGAGCCCCTTGGTATAGAAAGGCCTTGTACTGCTTGTACCAGGGAAGCTAGAAATGAGAGAGATAAGGTAAATTCCAATGAGGTGAAGAAGGTGTAAATAAGATAACACTGAACGTGGTAAAGTTGTCGGAAAAATAATGGAAAGGCGTGACCAAGATGCTAACCTTAGTCTGAATGACAATGGTATTTTGACCATTAGAACCAATTAAAAAAGATGATTTTGTTAAAGACCATATATGGACACTGGCCAAACAAACATTTGATAAGAAAAGGGTTAAAACATCGATACTCAAAGAACAACTTCACACAGACCGACTGCGAGAACAAAGTAACAGACAGAAGATGATGTCACCTGTGTCTGAGCGGCTCCAGAGACCAAGGGCTACGAGCTACTCATTAAATTATCACCTGTTGTTAAGTATATTATGCTGTAAGCTTAATAAACTCTTGATCTATTGCTCAAACATACTGGCTGCTGCCTATTTGTGTCTTGTCCAAGAACTCTGAGAGATCATTAAAATCTTACAATTGGCACCCCAGATGGGACAAGACAAAGTGCCTAGTATTGTGTAATAGATCGGACCTTGAGAGTAGCCGCCTGATCAGCTGCTGCACTCGGGGAGGGATTAACCCCTCGTGGAGAGTGCTTGTAGATTGCGCGCTGATAGTTATTGATGTTAGAGGTCTGTTAGGAAAATCACAAAATGGCTAGTAAAGTTTCATTAACGCATCTAAGAGTAAGTTAGAGGCGCCTGTGCAGAGGAAGTACAGGTATTATTTCCCGCACTTCTACTCTCACCCCTTCCCCTCCCTCCTAGAACCACGATAGGGTTCCCCTTGTCCTCACCTTTCACCCCACCCGCCTCCATATTCAATGTATCATCCTCCACCATTTCCGCCACCTCCAGTGTGATCCCACCACCAAACACACCTTCCCCTCCCCTCCCCTTTCAGCATTCTGAAGGGACCACTCCATCCGCGACACCCTTCCCACTCCTCAATCACTCCCAACACCCCCCTTCCATTCCCATGGCACCTCCCGTGCAAGCACAGGAGATGCAACACCTGCCCTTTTAGCTCCTCCCTTCCCACTGTCCAGGGCCCCAAACACTCCTTCCAGGTGAAACAGCGATTTACTTGTATTTCTTGCAATTTAGTATACTGTATTCGCTACCCACGATGCGGTCTCTTCTACATTGGGGAGATCAAATGCAGATTGGGTGATCGCTTTGCGGAACACCTCCGTTCAGTCCGTAAGCATAACCCCGAGCTTCCGGTTGCCTGTCATTTTAATTCTCCGCCCCACTCCCACTCTGAACTCTCTGTCCTCGGCTTCCTATACTGTGCCAATGAAACTCAACATAAGCTTGAGGGACAGCATCTCATCTTTCGATTAGGCACTTTACAGCCTTCCAGACTCAACATCGTGTTCAACAATTTCAGACCATAACCTCTGCCCCTATTTTTTCACATGGCAACTGTTGATGTTTCTGCCATTCCCATTTACACCTCTTCTGGACCCATCTTTTGTTTCTTTACTTGTCCCATTACCATATTCTTTTACTTTGTACTATCATACCTTTTGTCATTTAATCACTCCTGCCTTCCACCCTATCACAGACCTTCCCTTTTGTTCTTTCCTCCCCTCCCCCCTTGCGCTGCCCCTGCACTTGCTTAAAATCTTTTACATCTCTAACTTGTTCCAGTTCTGACGAAGGGTCATCGAACTGAAATGTTAACTCTCTCCACAGATGCTGCCTGACCTGCTGAGTATTTCCAGCATTTTGTGTTTTTATTATGGATTCTTTAGGTCTGTCACAAAGGCAATTTCAGAACTGATATCGAAAAGCACTTCTTCACACAAGAATGACAGAAAAAAGCATGTCCATGAGATTACAAGGCAACACATTTGGATTGACTGCACCTGTCATAATGTCACTAACCATATCTGCAGGCCCTAGCATTATCCATTGGGAACTGCCTCCACATGTTTCAGATTGGCAGAGAGCAAGTTGGTGAGCTGTACTATCTGTTGCAAGGACACCTGGAGCCAACCCGTAGCATAGGGCAGACACTGTCTATGGTGGGTATGGTTACCAGCGCATTCAATATTTTTGGTTCTGCTTCCTTCCAGCCTAGCATAAACATCATCCGCACTATTAGCCAATGTGCTATCTACAGATGTACGAACCAACTGCCTGATGCATCGGTCAGCACAGCTAGCTTTTTCATTTACTTTCTGATTGATTAGCAACAAGAATGCGACCCGGAAATAGTGGACAACCAAGGGTCTAGTGAGAATGAGGAACTGAAAGATATTAGTATTAGTGAAAACGTAGTACTAGAGAAATTAATGGGACTGAAAGCCGATAAATCTCCTGGACCCGATGGCCTACATCCAAGGGTTTTGAAAGAGTTGGCCAAAGAGATAGTGGATGCATTGGTTGTCATTTTCCAAAATTCCATAGATTCTAGAATGGTTCCCACGGATTGGAAGGTAGCAAATGTAACCCCACTATTTAAGAAAGGAGGGAGAGAGAAAACGGAACTACGAGCCAGTTAGCTTGGCATCAGTAGTAGGGAAAATGCTAGAATCTATTATTAAGGATGTGGTAACAGGGCACTTAGAAAATAATAATAGGATTGGGCAGACTCAACACGGATTTAGAAAGGGAAATCATGTTTGACAAATCTGTAAGAGTTTTTTGAGGTTGTAACTAGCAAAATAGATAAGGGGGAACCAGTGGATGTGATGTATTTGGATTTTCAGAAGGCATTTGATAAGGTGCCACACAAGAGGCTATTAAACAAAATTAGGGCTCATGGGATTGGGGGTAATATATTAGCATGGATTGAGGATTGGTTAACGGACAGAAAACAGAGAGTAGGAATAAATGGGTCATTTTCGGGTTGGCAGGCTGTCACTAGTGGAGTACCGCAAGGATCAGTGCTTGGGCCTCAGCTATTCACAATCTATATCAATGATTTGGATGAGGGGACCAAATGTAATGGCCCAGAAATTCGGGTCCCAACGCGTGAGTACGCACTGGGTACTCACACGTAGGCCCAACGAAAGTGCCGGTTTCATGCATGCACTGCGCATGCGCGGGAAACTGGCACGTCTGTTCCTCTGAAAGAAGGGGTTCAGAGGTGGAACGCGTGCTCCAGAGAAGCAGCGCGTGTGCATCAAACTTGTGTTTTTTTTGCAGGTTTCTCCAGGAGGGTAAGTCTCCAGCAGTTACACTTTTAAAAAGCAGGCGCAAGGCCTGCTTTTAACAAGGTAAGTGGTGAATTAATTAAAATTAAAACATTTTTTCCACAGGTTTATTATTTTTAAATACTTTAAAGAAAGGTAAGTTTATTTTTAGCCCCGTTAGAAAATATAATTAATTTTTTCAAAAATTTAAATTATTGTTTAATAGTTATTCTATGTAATTTATAGTTATTTTAAAAATGTGATGTTTTTCTTTTAATTTATTTGAAGTTTTAGTGATGTTTTATGGCTTATAGTATTTATATGTTTGACAGCTCTTCCTGTCAAACTTATGAATGTAGCATTCCCTGCTACCATTGGTTCTCCTTGGCCCACGTGATCCCAGGGGACGCATCGAACTAACTGCGCCCCTGGGATACGCAAGCACTGCGTGCCGGCAGTTGAAGGAGGCCCAGGATCGGAATCCCACGCGGGCCCACAGCTCAACGGCCAGTGCGCTAGGTAAGTGCAGGTCGGAGGATTGCACCCGCGGGAAGCCCCCGACCCGAATTTCTGGGCCAATATATCCAAGTTTGTTGAGGATACAAAGCTGGGTGGGAATGTAAGTTGTAAGGAGGATGCAAGGAGGCTTCAAGGGGATATAGACAGGCTAAGTGAGTGGCCAAGAACATGGCAAATGGAATATAATGTGGAGAAATGTGAAGTTATCCATTTTGGTAGGAAAATCAGAAAAGCAGAGTATTTTTTAAATGGTGAGAGATTGGGAAATGTTGGTGTTCAGAGGGACCTGGGTGTCCTTGTACACGAATCATTGAAAGTTAACATGCAGGTACAGCAAGCAATTAGGAAAGCAAATGGTATGTTGGCCTTTATTACAAGAGGATTTGAGTATAAGAGTAAAGACATCTTAATGCAATTATATAGGGCCCTGGTGAGATCACACCTGGAGTATTGTGTACAGTTTTGGTCTCCTTACCTAAGGAAGGATATATTTGCCATAGAGGGAGTGCAACGAAAGTTCACCAGACTCGTTCCTGTGATGGGGGGATTGTCCTATGAGGAGAGATTGAGTAGACTAGGCCTATATTCTCTCGAGTTTAGAAGAATGAGAGGTGATCTCCTTGAAACATACAAAATTCTTACAGGGCATGACAGGGTAGATGCAGGGAGGATGTTTCCCCTGGCTGGGGAGTCCAGAACCAGGGGTCACAGTCTCAGAATAAGGTGTCGGCCATTTAGGACTGAGATGAGGAGAAATTTCTTCACTCAGAGGGTGGTGAATCTTTGGAATTCTCTATCCCAGAGGGCTGTGGAGGCTCTGTCGTTGAGAATATTCAAGACAGAGATTAATAGATTTTTGAATATTAAGCAAATCAAGGGATATGGGGATAGTTCAGGAAAGTGAAGATGAGGTAGAAGATCAGCCGTGATCTTATTGAATGGTGGAGCAGGCTCGAAAGGCCAAATGGCCGATTCTTGCTCTTATTTCTTATGTTCTCATGGCTTCCCAATGTCACTGTATGCTGCATTTTCCAAAGTACAGAGGATCCTTGATGGTGACTAACTTCCACCACTTGTTCCACCTCATCTGTGCCTTTTCACTCACCTGGGAATACCTGCATCCTCTGGGATCGTGGTAGCTGCATGGTGCTTGCAAATGATGATGGCGAGAGGAGCACTGGGTGCTACATAAGACCATAAAAATATAAGAAATTGTAGCAGGAGTAGGCCATTTGGCCCCTCGAGTCTGCTCTGCCATTCAATAAGATCATGGCTGATCTGATCTTGGCCTCAACTCCACTTCCCTGCCCGCTCCCAATAACCCTTGACTCCCTTAACGTTCAAAAATCTGTCTATCTCCACCTTAAATATATTTAATGACCCAGCCTCCATAGCTCCCTAGGGTTGGGAATTCCAAAGATTCACGACCCTCTTGAGAGAAGAAATTCCTCCTCATTTCCGATTTTAAATGGACGACCCGTTATTCTGAAACTATGCCCCCTAGTTCTAGATTCCCCTACGAGGGGAAACATCCTCTCTGCATCTATCCTGTCAAGCCCCCTCAGAATCTTATACTTTTCAATAAGATCACCTCTCATTCTTCTGAACTCCAATGAGTATAGCACAAACCTGCTCAACCTTTCTTCATAAGACAACCCCTTCATCTCAGGAATCAACCTAGTGAACCGTCTCTGAACTGCCTCTAATGCAAATATATCCCTCCTTAAATAAGGAGGCCACAACTGTATGCAGTACTCCAGGTGTGGTCTCACCAACGCCCTGTACAGTTGCAGCAAGACTTCCCTACTTTTATACTCCATCCCCCTTTGCAATAAAGGCCAACATTCCATTTGCCTTCCTAATTACTTGCTGTACCTGCATGCTAACTTTTTGTGTTTCATGTACAAGGACCCCCAGATCTCTCTGTACCACAGCATTTTGTAGTCTCTCTCCATTTAAATAATAATTTGCTTTTTATTTTTCCTACCAAAGTGGATAACCTCACATTTTCCCACATTATACTCCATCTAACAAATTTTTGCCCAGTCACTCAACCTATCTATATCCCTTTGCAGATTCTTTGTGTCCTCTTGACAACTTGCTTTCCCACCTATCTTTGTATCAGCAAATTTGGCTACAGTACACTCGGTCCCTTCACCCAAGTCATTAATATAGATTGTAAACAGCTGTGAGGTGCTGTCTTATCTTGGCCTGCTGGCAGGCTGCTGTTCCAGGTCTACAATGATCGAAAAATGTCTAATGTTACAATGATGTCTTCAAGAGTCCCTTTTCAACAGAGCTTGCATTACATTATGCTAACCCTATACTTTGTTTGGGTGGATGTGTGTATATTTGTGTGAGAGTGAGTGAGAAAGTAGGAGAACAAGACAAGAAAACTAAATGACACCAGCCCATTGCCTGGGACAGGTTTACAACTTCACCTCTTATAAATTTTGCTTTTATAGGTTGTCCAGTATTGCTTCCTCCAACAGAATCAAGGGCTTATAATTTCTCAACCATCCTGTTCAGGTCTGTTGCCTTGTACTTAGTATCATCTTGTTGTGCAAGCGCAGTAGTAGACCTGACATGTTTAATTTGAAGGAGCACATGTACAGTGGTTGACATGCTGAAGCTGCAGCCGATCGTGGGGGTAATTAAGTGATTATGCATTATTTAGCCAGGTTGTGTTACAGTGCTTTCATGTGTAAAGCTCATTGAAGATGTGAATGCATTCAGTTGTAATTAATAGCTGTAATATGTGTCCTATGGGCATGTATGGTTAGCAATGAAAGAGCTGTAAGGTTTGTGAGGCCTTGGTATGGGCCAGCAGTAAATGTGCAATTTATTGCTCTGCAACACTTTGAGGCATGAAAACATTTGCCATGTACCTGGCAAATGATGCACACAATGTTGAACCTGGCCACCATCTTCAGCCTGGCATTCTGCCCTGCTGTCTTTGGGGAATGTGCCCCAGAATGGTAAACAGGGCAATCCTCTTCACACTCAATCCATGCAGCCACACCTCCATTTTCAGAAGCCATCAAGCAGGAGGTTCTAGTTCTGGACTAACCTAAAGATATTGGCCTAGAAATTGGATAAGGCCTGAAAACGAGATGCATGACAACCCCGCGCCCATTCCTTCCGATGCAGGCAGCATGCAAACTTCGTGAAACAATACAAGATGATGGTATCCTTATACTTAAACCTCCTTCTCACAGCCAACTTCCCCCTCATCCCAAAATCTCTTTTGGTTTATAAACTGCAGATAGTGTAAGCATGCACCTCTTGCTTTCCCCCACTCCCCTCACTACAAACCTACCCTTGTGTCTTTCTCCTTTCAGATAGCCAAGAACTGCAATCTGGCCATGCAGTGATGGAGGAGCAAGAAGTGCAAGAGGAAGAAGGAAGTGATGCAGAAGATGCGCCGTCATTCGATTTCATACTCGCAGCCACCAGCTCAGATACTGACATTCTGTGTACTTTAGAGAATAGTTTAGACGCAGGATCTGCACGCAATGAGACACCGGGCACAAGCGACCTGCAGCCAGGGCAGCGGGAAAGGGTAATGCAGGTGCCAGTTCCCCAGAGGGTGAGGTCGCATACGACTTCTGCTGCAGAAGAGTCAGATGAAGACTTCGATGGAGCAGCCTACAGAAGAAGGCCGATGGGTATGCACAATGAAATGCTTGGTGCATTGGCAGGCCTGGCAGAAAGCCTGAGTGTAATGTCAAGGAGCATGGAGGAATCCGGCACCAACCTTGCACAGGGCTTTGCACAGAGCTTGGAACCCATGATTTCCATCATGGAAGTAATGTGCAACTCCCTTAGCGCACTTATGGACCCAACCATGATGCAGCATCTGATGGCCGATATCTCAGCTTCCATTCCAGCACAAGCAGAAGCCATCCAAAGTCTGGGTGCTGCAGTGGAAGCTCAGATTGAAGTCATGCAAGCTCACCTTGCTGCCACACAAGCACAGACTATTGCCATCATGGCTGTGGTTACCAGTGTTGAAAGGGGCTTGCAGGGTGTCACAGCAGTCCAGCAATCTATCCTCCAATAAATTACTAGGATTGCTGAGGCACCGCCTGGGGGAGTGACAGTGGCCCCGTGGAGCACGAACTTGATGTCCTCTCTCAGGATGACAGCATTTGTCCTCCCACCACTGCCACTCTGCCAGTGCCCCTGCCGTTGCCTTCAGCCAGTCAGCCTAGAGTCAGTTGATCATGGGCAGCCTGGCCAGAAAGGGGCTGTGTTAGTTGCCTCCTCCCTTCCTCCTCTCTTCCTCCTCCTCCTTTTGCTCCTCCTCAGCTCTTCGCCTGGTGGCAAGAGCTGTGCCTTCATGATGGCGAGGTTGTGCATCATACGGTAGACCACAATGAATCTTGAGACATGCTCTGGTGAGTACTGCAGGGTTCCTCCACACAGCGGAAGCGTTGTTTAAGGACTGCTCCATCAGATTCCATGTGGCAGCATGGCTTTCATTATATGCATGCTGCCCATGTGTGGTTGGGTTGTGCAGTGGAGTCATGATCCTGGTGGTCAGCAGATAGCCCGTATCACTCATTAGCCACCCTCTGGTTTGTCATGGTGGCTGAAAAGCAGATGGTACAGCGGACTGCCGCAGAATGAAGGCATCATGGCTGCTGCTGCCAGGATACCAAGCATTGACTTGCATAATGCACTGAGTATGGTCGCACGCCAGCTGGACATTGACGGAATCCCTTTCAGTTGCAGTACATCTCCAAGTTCACATGCGGTGCCCACAAAGCAATGTGTGTGTAGTCAGTGGCACCCTGCACTATGGGGAAGCCTGCTACCCTGGTGAAGCCACATGCTTGCGCCACCTGCTTCTCTCTGGCAAGAAAGAATGAAATATATTCAACTCTATTTGCATACAGAGCCTCAGTGACCTCCCTTATGCAACAGTGAACAGCGAACTATGAGATGTTGCAAATGTCGCCTACTCCAGCCTGGATGGAGTCTGACACATAAAGATTCATGGTCATGCTCACCTTTACAGCCACTGGCGATGCTGTCCTTGCCCTGCTCTGAGGCTGCAGTTCTGCCTGCAACAGGTGGCAGATTTCAGTGAGCAACTCCAAAGTGAAGCGGAGACATTGTTCCTCACTGAGGTTGAGGTAGGAAAATGGTTCCCTGAAGATCCTGGGTGGATACGGCCTCCTGCTGAGAGCCCTTTCCCCCTTCCTCCTCCTCTCTCTTTGAGCAACTTGTCCTCCTCTGTGTCACCTCTGCTCATTCTCCCTGTCATGCTGCAAGCCAAGGGGGATACAAACTAGTTGCTCTTTATCAGGAGCAACTGATCTGAGCAGAAGCCTTGAAGTAACCTGCCACACCATTCCCTGAACACTTCAGCAACTTCAAATAAGATAACAAACCACCAAACACTTCTACAAATTCAGCAAGAGCCAGTAGAAATTGTAATGATATCAGCAAATAGTGATGATATTTGTCTGTGTTTGATTACTTATGCCTTACAGCATATTTGTCTGTGTTTTTGATTACTTGTGCCTGACCAGCAGAGGTCATGTGAGAGACAAGCAGTCCAGAGGAGTTTTACTTTCAGTTTCATTCTAGATGCATCACAGCATAGTGTGTTCTGTAAAAAGCTGTAGAAAGTCTTGAACAAGACTTTAGATTAAACAACATTCTCTTTCAGAAATGAGTCTTTATTGAACCCAAAAAGAAATCAAAACATGGTGTCAGAAGTGGCTGAAAGAGAAAAAATCTGAAGTTAGCAACTTGATGGAACAGTTTGAGGCCTACTGCATACCTAAACGCAACGTGACCTTTGAGAGGCACAAATTTTTCACATGTGTACAGAAAATCGGCGAGACTATTGATCAGTATGTGACTGAACTGAGAAACCGGAGCAAATCGTGTGAATTTGGGGGACTCACAGACTCGCTGATAAAAGACAGACTGGTGTGTGGTATTCGAGATAATGGTCTAAGGGAAAGACTGCTAAGAGAGCAAGATCTAGACCTGGGAAAAGCCATAGCACTGTGTAGGGTTACAGAGACTGTGAAGTTGCAGGCAAAGGAGCTGTTCAGTGACAGTAGCTGCAACGTGGATGCAGTGAGAAAGAACGGATACAAACCGTTTAACAAAGAGAGCGCCAATGTGAAAAAAGAGACGTGGCCAGCAAACGAAAATGAAAGAGACAATCGGAAGTCATGTAGTCGATGCGGTACACAGCATCCACCAAGAAAGTGTCCAGCATATGGTAAAACATGCAATAGATGCAACAAAAACAACCATTATGCCCGTTGCTGTAAGAACCAAGCGCAACAAAGCAAGGTCCATACAGTAGATGAAAGCGAGATAGAGGAATTCAATGTAGATGTTGTGTCTGAAAACAAAAAAGAAAGAGACTGGATGTTGACACTAAAAGTGAATGACATACACATTCCATTTAAATTGGATACTGGAGCACAAGTTAATGTGATATCAGAGACCGATTTTAAGAGAATTAGACCCAGACCAAAGTTACATGGAATACAAGTGAAAGTGACCGGATACTCAGGTACTGATATACCAGTGAAAGGAAAATGCATTGTCAAAGTAACACACAAGGACAGAGAGCACACGCTAGCATTAATCGTGGTGCCAAAGGATGTGCAAGCCATACTAGGGTTAAAAGCCTGTGAGAGACTGAACCTGGTAAAGAGAGTCCTCGTTGTGGAAAGTGAAAGAGAGACAGCCTATGATGAACTGAATGTTGCGTACACACCGGGTAAGCTGATGTATACAGCAGACACGTTGTCCAGAGCTGTTGACCCAAGTGAGCCCGCAAACACCACGATGGATGAAAAAGTGAACGCCTACGTGGACATGATCACAAGTGCACTGCCCATAGCAGATGCAAAAATGGAGCTCATAAAGACTGAGACAAACAAAGATGAAACAATGAGACGACTGAGAAAAAGCATCTTGGATGGATGGCCCAACATGAAGCAAGACTGCTCACCTGATATAGCAGAGTACTGGAACTGCAGGGCGGAACTATCAGTGGTCGAAGACATCATCTACAAAGGAAGTAAAATAGTTATCCCAAAGAGTCTGAGAAGAGAGATGCTAAAAAAGATCCATGGAGGACATCTGGGAATCGAAAAGTGTAAGAAAAGAGCACGGGAGGTGATGTACTGGCCACGAATCAACCAAGATGTGACAAATGAGGTGTCAAACTGCACAATATGCCTGAAATATTGAGCAAGCAATCCGGTAGAACCACTAAAGCCACACCCAGCACCAGACAGACCTTACCAGAAGGTAGGCCCTGACCTATTCGTATGTCAAGGGAAGGACTATCTTGTCATCACAGACTATTACTCCCTGTATCCAGAGGTTTGTAGACTGTACACCACCACTGCAGAAGCTGTGATAAGAAGTATGAAAGCCATATTCTCCAGACATGGCGTGGCAAGCGAGGTCTTCACAGACAACGGACCCCAGTTTAACAATGGAAATTTCCGACACTTTGCCAAAGTGGGACTTTGTCCACACAACGTCAAGTCCTCACTATCCACAGTCCAATGGACTAGTGGAAAAATCGGTCCAGACAGTGAAAAGACTGATGTACAAGGCAAAAGACAGTGGAACTGACTTCTACCAAAGCATGCTTGTATACCGCACAACGCCGCTCGAGTGTGGTATGTCACCAGCCCAACTCCTGATGGGACGTCGGCTAAGGTCAAACCTACCCATCCCGGAGAACCTCCTGCAAACAAAAGAGGGGGAGAAAGTGAGGAAGTTCAAAGAGCAACAGAAAGAAAAGCAAAAGTACTACTATGACAGAGGAACACAAAACCTACCTGAACTCCACACTGGTGACCAAGTAAGGTTGAAAGACAAAACAAACACATGGACTCAGAAGGGAACTGTCCTGAGTGAAGTTCAACCAAGATCATACACCATTCAGACAGATGAGGGTGCTGTTCTGAGAAGAAATCGTCGAGATCTTCTCATGGGACCAGCCACAGCAGGTCAAGAGACTGATACTGGTGAACAACCTGATCACACAGCTGAGAACCAATCATCTGAGGCAACAACTCAGATTCAAGGACAATCAATCAGAAAATCCTCAAGACACGTGAAGCCTCCTGAGAGACTCATTGAGCAAATTTAAGGACTATTGTTAAAGAAGGAAGTAATGTTATCTTATTCTTTCTTCAAGTTCTAGTGTATTGACATATTTCATGTGAACACACAAAGCAAGGGTAAAAAACCTTGATCATGATAATGATAATGTAAGTTCATTAAATGTTGTTAGTTAAAAGTAAAATACTTTTGTTTTAAGAAAGGGAGATGTAATGATATCAGCAAATAGTGATGATATTTGTCTGTGTTTGATTACTTATGCCTTACAGCATATTTGTCTGTGTTTTTGATTACTTGTGCCTGACCAGCAGAGGTCATGTGAGAGACAAGCAGTCCAGAGGAGTTTTACTTTCAGTTTCATTCTAGATGCATCACAGCATAGTGTGTCCTGTAAAAAGCTGTAGAAAGTCTTGAACAAGACTTTAGATTAAACAACATTCTCTTTTAGAAATGAGTCTTTATTGAACCCAAAAAGAAATCAAAACAGAAATCAATCAGCAACTAACCTGCAAGTCCTTCCTGCTGCTGAATGCATGTTCATCTCTGTGTGTTTAAGAGAGGGCATTAGCTGCAGCGTTGAGCTTGAAAATGGCAGTGCTGCCGTCAAATCAGCGTTGTACGCTGATTGACGTCACGATCTGCATACTCTGCATACTTCTGTTGCATGTTCCCAGCGCCTGCGCTAGCGACCTCAACAAAATTACATCCGGCGCAGCCCACACCAAAAGTGTGCGTGTGCAGCGCGGACGCCATTTTGGGCACAAAACGGCACCCATAGCTCCGAAAAACCAGGTGCTACAGAGCCGAATTTCGTGGCCATGTTTCCTGCCGCCACGCTTATTATGCCTGCCACTTTATTTGCTGCCACTTTTGCTGCCCCAAGCAACCTTTGGAAAGGCTCAATGATGCTTTAAAATATTTATAGCTTTTTTAAAGGCCAAGACAAGTTTTGCCCCCCTATGCAGCTAGTTACCTCTAAGCAGCAATAGTATTTAAATGTTCCCATCATCCTTCAGAGCTGCTGTTCTGGACTAATGCATCCTAGCAATTTACTTGCCTAATGAGAAATAACTGACTGCAAAGGCTATAACAGAAAGGGTTCAAAGAAATTCTGGAACAAAGTCAATTTTCTAATAGCTCCAAATGGTGAAGATGCAATCTGTGATCAGTGGGCAGTGTATTACAAATCACTACTTGACAATGTTCAAAGGAACAAGTGCAAAGAAACCTCTTGGGTGTCCAGCAGTGATTTGCTTTTGCGATTTATTTAGCAGCAGTATAACAGTGACTGAAGTTTATGGTTTTATTTCCAGTCTACCAACTGTTAAGTCCTGGGGGAATGGGTCCAGATGGACTGACAAGTGAATGTTTAAGTTCACAGATGGTAGATTTCTGGAGTAGTTCCCCTTGCTTTTCGACATGTATTTCATGCATTATTTGCCTAAATTCATTGAGGTTTCAGTTGTACTAGCTATTTAAAAAAACATTAAACAGTTTTTGTTCAATTACTGGTGCAGGAGTTATCTCTAAAATGACATCATTTTTAAAACAGGTTTATCGAATTCTATCTTTTTCCTTTCACTGGAGAAATGTATTTAATATTTATGAGTTCTAGTTCAGTTTTGGAAAGAAGTTAAATACAGAATACAGAAGTGGATTTCAATTTGTAATATAACTCCCTAGTTCTTGTCACTTCTTTCAGAAATTGGAAAGCAATTTGAGCTCACAAAGCTATTTTAGTACTTTATTATTTATGCTTAGACTTTTCCTGGTTAGATTTATAAAAAATCTACATTTTGGTTACATTTGATGGGGGTTTGGCACCTGTATTTTCAAGTTGTAAATGATATGAGATGTGGCTGGTTTCTGTCCTTTTTAACCTTTATGTGAATGATTTAAATGTTGGGGACTTCACAAGTCTAACATTGGACATGTCTAACAGCATCTGAAAACAGTAAAGATACGTTAATTTAGTGTTACACTTTAACTTCTGCTTCCCAGAAGTTTTTTTCCTTTTTATCTGTATTGGGCAAAATCTACTCTATCGCTTCATCACAACTTTATGAGGTACATTTTTTCAACTTCACACTCACACCCAGAGTTTCACATGTTGTGAGTGCGTATTGGGAATTGAGGGTGTGTGCCTCCCATAATTTTGCATGCATTATGCACAGACAATAACTGGAGGCACCTGCCTGAATTCTTAATATATGCTGCTGGCCTATGGAAATCTGCATTGAGAGTGCTGAAAACAAAAATGTACTCGTGGCAGTCTGTGAGGAAGTTGCACAACAAAGTGATCCCAAAAGCAAATTATTGATTTTTTTCTTTTTCTTTTATCAATCATCAAACTTTCATCTTAGCAACTGTATAATTTAATAGTTACAGGTTTGAAATATTTTTCTTATCTCCTCACTTGGAAGATGTTAAAATTCTACGCTGGATTCCCTCCACTACCTTACTCTGTTAACCATCATTCACTTGCTGAGTTTTGACTGAGTGTCAGCAGGCTATTTGCCACTAGGGGGGGGAAGTGTGGGGGTGGGGATGGGGTACAAGAATCACATCCTATCCTCACTCTGTGTCCACAAATGCACACTCCCAGCAGTGGGTGCTGGATCGTAGGCAGGAGTAGGGAACCTCGCCAATTTTCTACTTCATAATCTAAGGACTGAGGCCAATTATATCACTGTAATGCCACTTGGCTGAGATCAAATAATTGAACGCAGACTGGGGAAATCGAATCTGGGACTTTCCTGACCTGACTGGCTCAACTACACATTTAATAAACTCACAGCCATTGGGGAGCCTTAAACATATTGGCCCGGATATTCCGATCCTTACGTTTGTGTACGCGCTGTGTACCCACCCGTAGGGACATCGGAAATGCCAGTTTCAGGCTGAAAACCGGCATTTCTGATCTGTCAAGAATGCTCTCGACAGATCGGACGCCTGCCCTGGAGAAGGGCCTCTGCGGGCGGATAGTTCCGCTTTCTGGAGACCCTCTGCCCGCAGAAAACCCTTAGAAATATTACGCCTGGTAAAAGCAGGCGTAAGGCCTATTTTTACCAGGATAAGAGTCGAAAAAAGTAAAAAAAAAAAAATTCAGTCATTTATCATTTAAAAATACTTTTTTTTTAAGTATTTTTTTAGCCCTGTAAAAAACTTTAATTATTTTTTTCAAAAAATTAAATTTTTGTTTAAAATATTTAATTTATTGTAATTTCAACTAATTTTAAAAAGGTGATTTTTAAAAATGTATTTAAAGTTTTACTATTTTTTCATTGATCTCCATTCATATATTTGACAGGTCTATCTGTCAAGTGTATGAAGGGCAATTCCCTTCTTTGATTGGCTCCCCATGGTCCATGTGATCCCAGGGACGCTTGCGAACCGCATGCGCCCCTGGGATACGTAGGCCCTGCACACTTGGAGTTGGAGAGGCCCAGCATCGGAACTGTACGCACCTCGGGAGCCCTCAGGTAAGTGCGTACATTTTTTCCAGATCGGAGGCCTCTGCACGCGGGAAGCCTCTGATTGGAAAATACGGCCCAGTGGGATAGAAATTGGTCCTCGTTGTGTCCGTTTTCCCGGCAGAAAATAGACAAAAATGACCAATTACGTGCAGCTATGTCCTGTGCCCCAAGGACGTCTGAAATACATCCAATGTCATATTGGCCTTGGACAACATTCAGACAGTCCAGGTGGCTGTGTTAACCCCCTTGAATATGTTAATGAGGGGCTTAATGTCTGTTTAAGCTAATTTCAGTGAAATTGGACAGCGCTGAGCAGAGCAAACGTTGGCCCTGCTCTGCTCAGTTGTTTGGTTCCTAATGCAACCTCAAGGTAAGTACATTTTTTTTAAACCTACCCTTGTGTGGAGCTGGAGGGAGCAGGAGTGCTTCACCTGGCTCCACAGCCCTGCTGAACGGTTGCCCCCCCACACCCTAGAAATGACATTATGGCTGCTGCCTGCAAGGCAGCTGGCCCAGCTACATCTTCGTCAAACCAGCAAGCTGCCTCGGCACCCGATTGGCATCCACAGCTCGCCGGCAATATGCTGATGAGTCCCAAGGCCAAATTTTGGGTGAGCCTTGTGCCTCGGCTTCTGGCATGTGATCCCATCATGTCACCTATTTCAGGCCCAGAAACAAGCCTAAGACAATTTCCACCCCATTTTTGAGCACATCAGGGTGAGGGATTTTAGTTCTGGGTACTAATATCAGGATTGAGTATTGTTGGGTATAGCACAAATAAGAATAAATGTGGGAGATATCAAATAAAAACAGAAAATGCAGGAAAATGTAACAGATCAATCAGCATCTGAAAACGAAGGACACATTGATAGATTGATTGATAAATATTAGTGAAAAGTTCGTTTTGCAAAGAGTCGACTTTTACTTGTTAAGGCCTTAAAAGAAAGAACTTGCCTGCATATAATGCCTGATCACATCTCTTAGAAATATCCCAAAGTGCTGTACACTCAAATCAAAAAGCATTTTACAGCAAGTCAGACCTGCTTGATGAGGGGAATATTTTAATGTATCAGCATAGGCAGAGACTTCGGAGCAGTTCATAGATCCACTCTGCTGCCCAGAAATGGGCATGGAGCATATTCTGAGGAGAGGAGAAAAACAATGTCCCCACCCACCAGGCTCCATGTCCCATACGAAGAAACCTTTCTCTCCATTGTTCCAACACTCCATTCCCACCACCATCCCAGCGTTCCAACACCCTAAGACCGTCCTCTCGCCACAACACCCCCTTCTATCATTTTCACATTCTCAATGCACTACTCCAGT
The DNA here is from genome assembly GCF_052327205.1 of Somniosus microcephalus. Classification (NCBI taxonomy): domain Eukaryota; kingdom Metazoa; phylum Chordata; class Chondrichthyes; order Squaliformes; family Somniosidae; genus Somniosus; species Somniosus microcephalus. Next base: position 255,742,019 of record NC_140990.1, on the reverse strand, counting down.
ATTCCAAAAAACTTGGAAACCCCCAACCCACCATTTCAATATCCATGGAATCCTTTTCCCAATAGTTCTACGCACCAACATCCCTCTATTATACTCACATCTTTAATCAGCCTCTTAATGCTACAAAATCCGCATCACCCCCAAACCTCCTCAGTACCTCAACGTGCCTCTTACCAGTCTGCAACCTAAAGCATCTTTGCTACCATCTTCTGGTCAATCTTGAACTTAAAAAAGTAAGACGTAAAATTAATTACATACCTATACAAACACATAATCAAAGCTACTGATTTGCAACTTCCATAAATATATAGACATATACTGACAATAGTTGAACCAGAAAGTACCACTAACACTCTCAGAACACTTTATAAGCACCAAAAATCATTGACATTGATAATGTATTATACATAACATTTAGTGTATTCTTCCACTCACAGTGAATAAAGCCATGGGAGATCCGCTACAATAAATACATGTAATATATGTGTGTATATAGTTTGTTCATTTTGATTTAAAAAAAGAGCTCTCACCATTTTTCATTTTAAAAAATATTAATTTTGGCCCCTTTCTCTGCAGGCCTAAGATGATCAGAAAGACAGTTTAGCAATACCAGTTCCTGTAAGGAATTTATCCCTGAAATCAAAAATATCCATAACTGTAGTTAACTACAAATCCACTTTGGTTGCAAGGTTGAGGATGCTTTTAATGACACGTATGTAACTTACAGTTTTCTTTATGTGGTAAGCTGTATTTTCTAGAATGTAGACTCTGGCTAAAATAAAATAAAATTAAAATGAAAGCATGACTTTTTGTCCTTTACAATCCATCAGTGTTATCATTTTCATCCTCTGAACAAAGGGAGATAAAGCCGTAGTCCTGTTGGTCTAGGAAAGCTAAAATAACTCAAGAATAGCTTGAGTGATTGTTACCTAATTGCACAGATAAGCTCCCCAGATCATTCCTTTCAAAACTGGTTTTAGTCTAAGATGGTACTGAAAAGGGACTTTGTGATCTCACTGGGAATCTAAGCTGTTACCAATAGCAACACCACTGTCAAAAACAGTGGCAAACAAGTCTGCCGCAATCTTTTCAATATTCTTGTTGAACTATTTGAACAGTACAATCTACATGCAGAAGCTATTATCTGAGGATTATTTTTTAACAAATAGCTTTATTGAACAGATTATGGCAAGCCTGCTGTCCAGTGTTACCTTGGATACGGAATTGTTTAAATTCAGGAAGGAAGTGGCCTTTTTAAAAGCGGCAGTCTGCTTATACAAGGGCTTCAAAAACAGACACAGAGTGGAGTTTTGGGGTTTCACTGCTGATATATATGCATTATATAAATAAGAGGGTGTAAGAGAATTCACCTTGGAAAGAAGTTTTGCAACTATCAGAGAGAACTAATGGGGAAAGTGTAGTGGCTTTGTAATTACAGAAATCTTTGAGAAGATCAAATATAGAATATAAAATAAACAAAGTTAATGGATATACATGCCTATTCATCAATAAAACAAATATTAATAAAATGTATTACTTTATGGCCTGCTAAAATGACATGATCATAACATTTAAAAGATTAAAGAGCATTTAGACATTTATTAAAAATAAAATAATTATTTTCCCCTTCTAAAGGTGTGACAAACCTGTGTGCACATCCTTTATTTTCAGCAGACAGTGTGAAAGTGCTCAGTGCAGAGTCCAATCATGCATTTACTAGAACCAAATCTCAGGCAGTGTTCATATAGACAAAGGCTGTCTGCAGTTGGATAGATTTGTTTGAGATGTTCATTGGCAACCTTAAAAGGGAAAATACATTTTCTAATGATGGCCTGTAGTAATAATCAGAATAGATTTGAAAGTTTTAGTGAAGTGGGGTAGGTGGGGCCTCTTTAGGGTCAAAGTGCCTCCAAGATGACATGCCTGACAGTCAACATTCAGTGCTGTCAACCTTCTGTCGCAGACTGTGTTACTCAATACATGAACCAGGCAGCTCCATAGTACTCCAGGGCACTGTGAATGAATGACTAGCTAATCTGGCTCACTAACGGAACTTGCAGAGATAGACTTGCTATTACCAGCAGGGATTCTTCCCTCTTGGCTCCAGATAACTATACAAGCCAATGTCCTAAAAGGTAGGATGTCCTAGCTGTACAAGGAGTATAAAGCTTACTAGTGCTTTTAATTGGTAAGGTCCGTGGCTATAGCTGGTAAAACACCAACACTATCTGTTCACATTTATAGATCACTAAACCTTGTCTCTGCCAACCTGTGCTTAAATTCTCTGGACTTGGATAATTGGGGTGGGTCCAGTGGGGCGATAGTGTGCACTCTGTATTGGGCAAATGGAAATTCCACAGGTATAGATAGATTCCTCAGTAGCTTGGTTCAGAGACTCTTAAATATGATGAAGCGTTTTCCATGCGTGGCAGGTACCCAAATGAATGAAACAAAGTGTTTCTGTGCATTACTTTGCTGATTCTAACAGTGCTGGCCAAACTTTCTTAAAAATAGTACTGACAGTTTTGGCAAATTGGTTTAAATGTGCTGAAAATACAATGGGCTAGAAATTTGAAGTAACCAAATTACTATTATACTTTAGTTTTGTAGGTTAGGATATGTATAATGTAGCACCAATGTACAAGATGGAGATAATGAGTTAATTCATACCCTGAGTTAAACGATATATGGGTCTGTATATTGCATTTACCCAGCTAAGCTTTAAAAGCATGATTAAGTGACTTCGAATGCTAAGAAATTAAACTGCAGAGCAACTCGTAGGAAGATTGGGGAGGATGTCTGTTCGGCCAGGTGAGGCAACACATATATGAGATAACATACCTAAGAATTCATTTGTTGTAAACTCCCAACAGGGTTCCATTACATCAAAGTATGGTGGGACTAATCAGAATGTGCTTGCTTTGCAGAAGTAACCCGAGACAAGGCCAAAAGTCTGTGCTTTGCACAGACTGAACAAGGACTGTTATCTTAAGAAAACATGTAACAAGCAAACCACCTGGCTAGAGACAAATGGGCAGTTGTAAAGTAATTAAGATGAGGCCCGCAGTCACAGAAGATGACGGGACCAACTGGTAATAGAACTGTGATCTGTAGGCGGCAGGAAGGATGAAATGTCATGGTTTATAATTGCCATTTAGCAATAACTCTGTATATGCTGATAAGCTTTGCACCCGCCCCTAGGGCAGGGGTTTGATTTTTGTATAATTGTGAACGTTGCTAGGATATCGGTGGAGTCAGATTCAGACAGCAATCTGAAAGGTTCTCCCCAGGCCTATGAGTAAAGACCGTTTTGAACCATAACTCCGAGTCAGTCATCTTTTCCGGGAATGGTGTGAGCGTCGACCTTGCATGTCACTTGGTCCACAAAACACCTACAACAATTGGTGTAGTCGGCAGGATTACCAACCCTCTCTGAGTCGCAGTATCGTCGGGCTGAGAAGGGTGAGTAAGTTTTACCTTACCACCCCTCGGTAAAGTTCAGACATGCTGTAAGATTCGGCAAGGCGGTGAAATAAGAACTAAAAGAAACAGACTAGGAGGAACTGGTGCGGTCTCGGAAAAGGTCGGCGGGGATGGCAAAATCCCCTAACCCAGAGGGCGGGAAAATCCTCTTCAGTCGGGAGGCAGCAAATCTTCAGTAAAGGAATGAATGATTGTACAATCGTGAGTAAATGAAATAACTCAATAGTCACAAAGAGGTTGAAACGGACAAGGGTGAGGTCTGTCCCAAATGCCTAGCCTGAGCCGGAATTAAGAGGACAAAATAGTCCCACGTGACAGTCAGGATCAAGTAGGACGTAGGGAGATACAGACCCCACCGTATCAGAATCTCATGACTAAAGGGTTGGTGTGTGTGTTTAACAAAACGGAGTGATTGACAGGAAGTAAAGAAGGAAATCTGAGAAGAGATATATAAAGTAAGACGAGTGAATTTAGAATCATGGAAAAAAATGAGATGGAAAGGAAGATTCCCCACTGTGGGGGGACTTGGATTCTATAACCCGATTCCTGGAAGATAAAAAAAAAAAAATAATTGAATCAATGAAAAGGAAAGGATGGGACCCAGAAGACAGTGCCAGAGAGCCAAAGGGCTTGGTGGAGGGGACAAACCAAAGATAAAGAGGGAAAGGGGGAAATGGTAATCTTAGCTTGTTACCAGAAACAATGTAAGGAATCAAAACAGAAGGGAGAGATAAAGAAGGAAAAAGATCTAATTTGCAGACTAACCAATTTGAAAACTCAGCAAAGGAAGGAAAAAAAAAACAGGGATTTGGAAAGCCAGGGAAAGCTGCTGAGTCACCGATTTAAAAAGGAAAAAAAAAAGATAAACTTAAAGCTTTACCAACATGGAAGTTATTAACATCTGTACCGAGACAAATAAAACACAAGATTTGCTGAGTGAAAGGAACCTTAAAGAATATGCTGGAATTTCAGTTTGTATGAAATTGTATGTTAAAGTGTGAATGTTTTCCTGACTATGAATGTTTAAGAAGTTACAATATTCCTTTGTCTGAAAGTCTGTCCTTAAAAAAGAAAAATGTCTGTTGTGTGTTTTAGCTCCACCCACTTCTCTGTGTTAAAAAAAAGCATTTAACCCTTTTGTCTTGTCTTGGATTTTGGAAGTTTTAAGAATGTGCGAATAAGATTGTGCCCCCAGAATGAAAAAAGAACGACTACAATTTAAGCTAAGCTGGTGTGTAAAAACTAAGAAGAGCAACAAAAAGTTTGTTTAACAAAAGATTAAGTTTCAGTCTAAGATTTAACCTTGGAGTTATGAGGTAAATTAACCTATAAAACCAGACTTTCATTGTGGCCATGGTGAAATTCTGGCTGGTGTAAATTGGTGTAGCCTGAATTGAATAAGATACCTCCACTCCGCAAGAACATCCGATAGTGGCAGTTCCCTCTACAATATTTAATTGACTACGGTACTGGGAGCCCTACAGAATGCAGGACTAAAGTTAAACCCTAGAAAGGTACAGGTAGGGAAGGACGAAGAAATCTACCTAGGATACATAATAACACAAGGGAAGAGACATGTGCCCGAAAACAGGTGGGAGGGACACTAGGACCAAGGGGAGCCGCACGCAATCACTGGCTGCATTCTTTGATTTATCACAGTCCCGTACTTACAAACAGCTAGAGATGACAGTAGGAAGGGACTGCGCCAGAGAGGGGAGGGGGGTCAAGCAGGTATTAGGGCTATTTAATTATTGCCGGAACTTTATCCCAGAATATGCAGAAATGGCCCAGCCTATACAGGATTTGATCAAAGGGGGTAAACCATCCCAGGAGCTGGTGGACTAGGGCCCCGACCATGAAACAGCTTTTGTAAAGTGAAACAAGCCCTCGTAAGTGCTCTTGCCCTGGGATTACCAGACCAGAATAGGCCATTCCACATCTATAATTACCACAATAAGGATCATTACAATGGCAACGGACAGGTTAAAAGGGAAAGTCAGCTAGAAGGAAGCCTATCGGCTCAGGTAGCAGACTTGGTGGCTCTCACCGAAGCCCTGAGGTTAGCTGAAGGAAAAAAGTGTAAACATATACAGGTAGTCAGTATGCCTTTGGGGTGATGCCTGATTACATGGTAGCCTGGAGTAGGCGAGGATATATGACATCAGGAGGAGGACCCATAAGACACGAGAATATAATCAAGGAATTAGTAGGAGCCTCTCTCCTAACCAAAGAGTACGCAATAATAAAAGCACACAAGAAGATTACTGACTGACACCAACAGGGCAATGCATGGGCAGACGAGGCAGCTAAGCGGGCAGCTGAGAAAGGAAATCTGACCAATGAAGCCCAAGTGTTCGTGTTTAGTTAAAGTGTGAAAACACAACTGTCTTTTTTGATCGGGAATGTTTTTTAAGTTATGTGAAGTGACGCAATAATGTTTTGCTCCACCTTCAAAAGCCTGCAAAGAAGTTAACCCTTTCCACTGACAGCTGTTTAAGTTCACCAAGCAACAACTTCAATATTACTGAATAAAATTTAAAGATATTGGACATTATTAAATTTAAGTTTCTTACTGTTAAGTTAATATTTCCCCACAGTGATAGAAGGAAAGTTATTGTGGTGTATGTGCCTTTAAGAGCCCCAGGTGTGCTGTAATGCCGGTAATTGCCACTCGGGCTATATAAGCCTGTATATTGTGTATATCCGTTAGAACCACCCCGCCAGACTTTGCTTAGTAAATACCTATGAACCAACTCCTGTCTTCAGTGTCTTTATCAACACACGGACGCTACAGTGTGGACAAAGTGGAAACAGACTTACCTGCAATTCGGCAGCACCTCAAGGACATCGATTCCTCGGGCGTCCAGAAGACTCAAGGAAGTGAGAGAAGCTGTGGTTTCACCAGCTGGCCAAGCTGGTGGCAGGTACTGCGCTAATCCTTCCTGGGCGTCAGGCTGGGGCTCTAGCGGCTGGATCTACAGCTGAGACAGGCAGCGAAATCGGAGGCAAGCAATAACGGACTGGGAGGGAGCACTCGGGAGACGGCCGGCGCGGCAAGCAGGTCAGCGTTCAGACCTCCAGCGGGAACGAGTCTCCAACAGTAAATTTTAAAAAAAGAGAACGGAAACCGCAGTAAACAGCGTTGTTATCGGCAGCAGTGGCAGGAAAGCGCGGGAAGCGCCATATCTTTGCTGCAGAAAAGAAAAAAAGCGCGGGAAGCGCCATATTTTTTCTGAAATGCCTAAATCTGGTAATATTGATGCTTTTGATAACGAAATAGAGGATTGGACCACATACGTGGAAAGAGTAGAGGTATATTACACTGCAAATGGAATAGAAGATGAAAAAAAAGCGTCAGTACTTCTGAACTTAATGGGTGCAAAGACATACGGGCTGTTACGAAATTTAATCACTCCAGCCAAACCAAAGGACAAGAATTTTAAAGAAATTGTTGATACCCTGCAGGAGCACTTAAACCCAACACCGCTGCTGATAGCGGAACGATTCAAGTTCTTCAAGAGAAATCAACACAAGAATGAAAGTAACGCTGATTACCTAACTGAATTAAGAAAGCTATCAAAGTACTGCCAATTCGGGGCAGGACTATCAGATTATCTTCGAGACAAATTCGTTTGCGGTCTCTTAAGTGAAGGAACACAAAAAAGACTGCTTTCTGAAAAAGATTTAACATTGGACAAAGCTTTCAGTATGGCTGTATCATATGAAGCAGCAGCAAAAGGAGCTGCAGAGATACAACAAAAGACACAGGACTTCGGCACCCATGAAATGACACAGGGTTTCGAAAGATGTTATCGCTGCGGCAGATCCACCCATAACCAGAGGGACTGCTGGTTTAAGGACAAAGCATGCAGGCAATGCGGAAAGATTGGACACATTGCACGGGTATGCCGATCTGGACAAAATAAATCCACTGACAGAAAAAAAAAAATCAATAAAGAAAAGTACAGGAAGGTACAAATGATGACGGACAGTAGCTCCGAAGACCAGAAGAGCGATAGCGACTTCGAAAAAAAGAGACTAAGCTGTCTCAAATTGCATAATGTACTTGCCAAAGATGATTACCAAACCATTTGGGTTACCCTCACAATAGCAGGGTCCCCAGTTAAAATGGAGCTAGATACAGGATCAGCTCTAACCATAATAAATCGACGGGATTACGAGAGGCTATTTTTGCATATACCTCTTAAAAGACACATCCATTATCATAAAAACATATACGGGGCAGAAAGCATACCCCAAAGGAAAAATAAGGGTGCCTGTTGTATACAACGGCAAAGAAATATAAAAGTTGTATTTATACATTCTACAAGATGGTGGTCCACCGTTGTTGGAACGTGAATGGATCAGGAAGATACGTTTAGACTGGCACTCCATTCAGGCACTGACGGTGACCAGTAAGGAAAAAAACAATGATGACATCATACCTGAACGATTAAAAGACATCTTGGCCAACGCCAAAGAAGTGTTTCAAGAGAAACTAGGAACCTTGAAAGGCATCACCGCCTCAATAAAAGTGGAAGATGCAGCAATTCCCAAATTTTTTAAGGCAAGACCGGTGCCATATACAATATGTCCAGCAGTCGAGGCAGAGCTGGAGAATTTGGAAAAAGCAGGCGTATTATCCAAAATAGATTGGAGCGAATGGGCAACACCCATCGTTCCAGTCATGAAAAAAGCATTGAATAAAGATAAATCTGAAGAACAGAGAAAAATTCACATCTGTGGTGACTTCAAGGTGACTGTAAACCCAATCCTTCACACAGTACAGTATCCTCTTCCGAGGATAGAAGATATTTTCGCCTCACTATCCGGAGGGAAACGTTTCACCAAAATTGACTTGGCACAGGCATATCTACAGATGGAGGTTGAGGAGGCCTCTAAAAAGTATCTCACGATAAACACACACAAAGGTCTGTACCAGTACAATCGACTGGTTTTTGGAGTAGCATCAGCTCCAGCTATCTGGCAAAGAGCTATGGAGCAAGCCCTGCAAGGGATTCCGGGGACTCAATGCTACCTAGACGACATCCTTATAACAGGAGAAAATGACAACGAGCACCTTGCCAATTTGGAGCGGGTGCTCACTAGGCTGAAAGAACGGGGCCTACGAGCGAATCGCCCCAAGTGCGAATTTTTCCAAAATCAGATATCATATTGTGGCCACAATTAATAATGAAGGGTTGCATAAGTCACCTGAAAAAGTTGAAGTGGTTATAAAAGCCCCAGCACCTGAAAATGTTTCACAATTAAGGTCGTTCCTGGGATTAATAAATTACTATCATAAATTTTTACTGAACTTATCAACTCTTCTGCACCCTCTTAACGAACGTCTACAAACAGGAGTGATTTGGAAATGCAACAAAGACTGTAAACGTGCCTTCCATAAATGCAAAGACTTAATCATATCCGAAGAAGTTTTGGCTCATTACAACCCATCACTGCCAATCAGACTGGCGTGCGATGCATCCCCTTACGGCATAGGAGCAGTATTATCCCATAAATTCCCTGATGGCTCAGAACGGCCGATAGCTTTTGCGTCACGCTCATTAAACTCAGCTGAGCGTAACTATGCCCAAATCGACAGGGAAACACTCAGCCTGGTATGGGGAGTGAAGAAATTCAACCATTACCTACACGGACAAAAATTTACCTTGTTGACTGACCATCAACCCCTCATCTCCATATTCAACCCTAAAAAAAGGTGTTCCCATTATGACAGCGCAAAGGCTACAGAGCTGGTCCCTTTTTCTAGGGGCACACCAATACAATATAGAATACAAAGGGTCAAAACAGCATGGGAATGCTGACGGTTTATCGCGCCTACCGTTGCCAACGGTAGAAGAGGCACCTACAGTAGACCCAGTAGAGATGTTGCACTCTACCATAGTGGAATGTCTACCAGTGACAAATTCTGCCATTGAAAGGGAGACGAGAAATGACCCAACTCTCTCACGGGTCTACGATTTAACAGTGAAGGGATGGCCAGCACATGGCGAACCACTGTTGCCAGCATTCTCGCAAAGAAGAGAACAGCTGTCAGTGTGCCGAGGAACCTTGATGTGTGGATCCAGAGTGGTGATTCCGCCCAAACTCCAGGATAAAGTGCTAAAGGAGCTTCACGAGGGGCATCTGGGTGGAGTGAAAATGAAGAACCTAGCTAGGGCGTTTGTATGGTGGCCAGGTATCGATGGAGACATCGAAGAAATGACCAAGAGCTGCCTAGGATGCCAGAAGGTCCAAAACGCTCCACCACAAGCCCCTCTACATCCATGGGAGTGGCCCTCATCTCCCTGGCAAAGGGTGCACATCGACTTTGCTGGTCCATTTATGGACTCAATGTTCTTAATCGCGGTTGATGCACACTCCAAGTGGCCGGAGGTCATAAAGATGTCCTCCACCACCACGGAAAAAACCATCACAGTATTAAGGACCATATTTGCCAGGAATGGGCTGCCGGAACAGATATGTTCTGATAATGGACCGCAATTTGTGTCCGAAGAATTCAGAAAGTTCTTAAAAAACAATGGGGTTAAGCACTACACGTCCGCCCCATACCATCCCGCCACCAATGGATTGGCTGAAAGGTTTGTCCAGACCTTCAAGAAGGCCATAAAGGCCATGGGTAATGAAGACATAAAACTTCAGCACAAGGTGGATAACTTCTTATTCGCATACAGGAATGCAACACATATGGTTACCAACCAAACTCCCGCCATGATGTTCTTCAATAGAAACCTAAGATGCCGGCTGGATTTGGTCAAACCCAACATCAGAAGGGACGTGGAGAACCGGCAGTTTCAAGGCATGAATGAAAGGCCAACTAGAACCTTCCAGATAGGTCAACAAGTTTTGGCCCGGGACTACCGTACCGAGGAATGGCAGCCTGGAACTATCTGCACACGACTAGGACCACTGATGTATACCGTGGACATCGGAGAAAGCATAATAAGGCGCCATGCTGACCAAATCATAAAGTCATCCGAAAAGGGACAACCTACACCACAACTCTATACATCTAACGATGAAGTAGAGATACCCATATCTACCTCCGATCCGGTGATACTGGAACCCAATGAACCTGACACTGGCATTCAAGCCAAATCAGCCTTGCCAGAAGAACCTACTACACCACCAGAAACTACTACACCTCCGAGGCGTTATCCGGACCGAGTCAGGAAGCCTCCTGAGAGACTAACTTATAATTAATTAACTACAGCAATGTATATTATTTTGCTTATAACATGTAATTAATAATTACTTAAAATATGATGTACTGGTTAGCTAAAAGGGGAGGAATTGTGGTGTCTGTGCCTTTAAGAGCCCCAGGTGTGCTGTAATGCCGGTAATTGCCACTCGGGCTATATAAGCCTGTATATTGTGTATATCCGTTAGAACCCCCCCCCCCCACCAGACTTTGCTTAGTAAATACCTATGAACCAACTCCTGTCTTCAGTGTCTTTATCAACACACGGACACTACAGTTATGATTTGATAAATGGAAGTTATCTTGTAAACTAATTGCAGCACCGTCTCAAACGGCCGGAAGGCTGCTTGGGAGGCTGTCCTGTTACCCAAAGATAAATCTGTACAGATAGTTAGAGATATGAGCCAGAACCCCACAGCTATGATGAGAATGGAAGGAGAGGATCACTGTTGCACCAGTGAAGAGGAATTAGAGTATGTAGACAAGATCAGGGAATTACCTTTGACAGAGGCAGACAGAGCTATACGTGGACGGGTCCCGTAAGTATGTTAACGGAACACCACGAACAGGTTGGGCTGTTGTGATGGGAGACGGCATCGTCCAGAGGGAAGGAAGATTACCAGGGAATAGTTCAGCTCAAGTGGCTGAGCTAACGGCATTGACAGAGGCATTAAAATTGACAGAAGGAAAACGGATGAACATTTATACCGATAGCCGCTATGCTTTTGGCATAGTACATGATTATATGGCAGCTTGGAGTAGAAGGGGGTATATTGCCTCAAGTGGCAAACCCATACAGCATGAGGAATTAGTAAAGGAATTGGTAGCCGCCTCAGGGTTACCCACTGAAACAGCTGTAGTGAAGGTAAAAGCACATCAGCGAGGGAATTCCCCCACAGAAAGGGTAAGTAGAGCCGCAGATCGTGCAGCCAGAAAAGTGGTAGAGCAACAGATTGCAGCGGCAAACAAGAGCAACACAGAACCAGAAACACAGATAGACATAGCTGCCGTAACTGCATTGCCAGAAGATATAGATATATCCAAATTACATAAGGAAGTATCCCAGGAGGAGAAACAGCTATGGGAGCGAGGGGACGCAAGAGAAAGGGCGGGGGAAATATGGAGGAAAGAGCAGCAAATATGTGCACCACGCTGTATACAACAAGAATTAATGAAAATGTACCATGGTAGACAACACACAGGTATATCCAGTATGTCGAACAACCTCCAGCGATGCTGGTGGTGGCCCGGGATGAAACAAGCTGTGGACAGATTCTGTAGACATTGCCCCATATGTGCGCAGTATAACATAGGGAAACCTGTCAAGGTAAAGTGGGGACATCAGCCGAGACCAAGAGGCCCATGGGAGAAGTTGCAGATAGACTTTACTGGACCTCTACCAAAATCAAAGGGAAAAATGTACTGTTTGGTAATAATAGATCAATTTACTAGATGGGTTGAAGCATTCGCCACTAGAGATTGTACGGCAACAACAGTAGCACGAATAATGGCAGAGGAGGTAGTACCATTTTGGGGGGTCCCACTGCAGATTGATTCAGACCAGGAAACACACTTTACAGGGAAGGTTATAAAGGAAACATACGCATTATTAGGTATCAGACAAAGGTTCCACATACCATACCACCCTCAGAGTTCAGGGATGGTGGAAAGGATGAACCGGACTTTGAAATTATCCTCAGCTAAAGCAATAGAAGACACGGGGAAGGGATGGGCAGAGCTACTCCCGAGTATACTGATGAGACTTAGGGCAACCCCAAATAGAACCACGGGGCTGACACCTTTTGAACTAATGACCGGACAAGCAATGACACTGCCGGAAGGAGTCACTACCGGGGGTGAGGATGCAGGGCACCTGAAGGATAGAATTAGGAGATTTATTAAACAATTGTGTATGCAATTACACACTCTCAGACATGAGGCCAATGACCAATAGATTATACGGGATCTAGAACAGGATACACGGGACGACCAGAAGGAGGTCCCAGCTATAGGTAGCAAGGTGATGGCAAAAATAATACCAGCCAAACTAGGGCTAGTACCAATATGGTCAGGACCCTACGAAGTATTAATGAACAGTGACACATGCGCTTGTATAGATGAGTCCGGAACGGGTAAAGGAAGGTGGAAGCACTGGACTCAGTTAAAAATATGTAACAAAGACAATGAGTAAGCCAGAGATGGTGCCTTTTGAGGAGAGTGAGGAGTATGCTAGAAGGTATAAAGAATGGGAAGGGGAGTTTCTACATATATCAATGATAGGGCTGTGTATGATGATAATGTTATATGCCATAGTTTGCATCTTCAAGTATATCTGGAAACAGAGCCACAGACCAAGAAATGAACAAGATGTACAGCAGTTTGAACTGATAGAACGGATAAGAATAGAATAATTCTAATTGGCTGGTGACGACCAGCCTCCTTTTTGTAATTACAGGAACATTGGACGTCCAGAATGAGGTGGAACGTCCTCGCCTTGATCCTAGGGATGAACATAAGTATTGCCGTTGGCGAGGGGGATTAGTAATAAGGAAAACACAGGATGAGGTGTATTTTAGTGTGGCACGTAGAGTTATTAAGCTTGCCATTAATATGAGTACTTTTGAGATGCCCACGATGTGTAACAATCATACAAAACAAATATGGAACTCCCTGTGGGTAAAACAATTAGAGGGTCCACAGGGAAAATCTATCTTACAAAGACGTAAGAAACGGAGAGTATTGGAAATGGCCGGAGCAGGGTATGCGACCGGGTTAGCAACAGTTAATAGCTTGGACATAGAAGGAGTAAACGAAGGAGTAGAAGAACTACAAGCAAAAATAGAGAAGTTACTAAAACAAGCCACTGGAAATAGCCAGCAATTGGCACTGGCAGGAAAACAAACAATAATGCAATTGTTGGGGGTGGAAGAGATAGTAGCCCCCCATGCAGAAACAATCAATACAATTATTGATCGACTTAACAATGCTTCTCGCCAAACCCATAAGGAATTAGTATGTGCCATGTATGGCTCATGGCTATTGTCAAATGCTCAGCATAACATGAGGCAAATAAATAATGGAAAGATCCCTGACTGGATTACTAATGAGGATCTGGAACCTTGGATTGACACAAATAAAAGCCTATGTAAGGGGCGTAAAATGGGACAAGTATACCAGGCAGGCAATTGTCTGACCCCATGGACTAAGATGATTGGCTTTGTACTGGCCATCCCACAACTCCCAGAAGAGGGACAGCCCCTATACGACATGATTAATATAGGAGAGATACAAAGGGAAAGTTGGGTTAAATATCATGATGTCCCCACCAAGGCACGTTGGGAAAGGGATGAAGACAATAACCAGAAGAATGGAACCATAAGGGGGGTGGTAATGGACGGTGCCACCACAAGGGAAGGACATGGGCGTGCATACACACCCCCACCGAGGGAGACACATCCGAGTGCGGATTTACAAAAACCACCAATTGCACACTTGAGGTACACCCAAGGGGGATACACTGGACAAGGGTAGCACCGAGGAACAACAGGACCTTTTGTGTCACCACAACTGAACAGAAATATGAATATCAAGATCTGACTTGTCCCATTCCCCAACCCAACTTTTGTTTTGATCCAAAGGTATCTACACAGATAGGACACCAATATATACACCCACCAAGACCACAGGAAAGGAAAACCTGGTCACTTAATAATATGGGGCTCAATAAAGAGGTTGAAACTTATGTCATACCAGAGCCCAATGCAATTCCTAAGTTAGAGGAAGAGAAAGCTTGGAAGAAATTACAGCAGGAAACGAAGAAAATTTTAAATATTATAAAATGAAGAAGACTTAAAGAAACAACAAAAAGACATTAGTACAACATTAGCAGAAACTCCTTGGTACACTAAGATCTGGAACTGGGGGCTAAATGTCGATATACTCCCCTGGATAAGGATCATATCACACATGATGGTAGCTGTGCAAGGCACCGTATTAATGATCCTTTTGTTCTTACTTTGTGGATATTGTCTTTGGCGAAAGAACCAAAACCTAGCACAAGCCGTGACCAAACAAATAAAGAAGGAAAGAGAGAAAGAAACACTGTTGCTAACCACCAACAAACAAGGGGTAGGGCGTGAGAAGAATTATTATGAAAACTGTGTTTAGGATTGTGGAAGTATGAGTACTAGACACCCTGGCTTGGTACCACTAGGGCGACGGTACTCATAGCAAACAATCTTAAACTATAGCATATTGGCCGTATTGGGTCAAAGTGACCAATGGGCCATAAGGGGGGACTGAAGTAACCAAATTACTATTATACTTTAGTTTTGTAGGTTAGGATATGTATAATGTAGCACCAATGTACAAGGTGGAGATAATGAGTTAATTCATACCCTGAGTTAAACGATATATGGGTCTGTATATTGCATTTACCCAGCTAAGCTTTAAAAGCATGATTAAGTGACTTCGAATGCTGAGAAATTAAACTGCAGAGCAACTCGTAGGAAGATTGGGGAGGATGTCTGTTCGGCCAGGCGAGGCAACACATATACAAGATAACATACCTAAGAATTCATTTGTTATAAACTCCCAACAGGGTTCCATTACATCAAAGTATGGTGGGACTAATCAGAATGTGCTTGCTTTGCAGAAGTAACCCGAGACAAGGCCAAAAGTCTGTGCTTTGCACAGACTGAACGGGGACTGTTATCTTAAGAAAACATGTAACAAGCAAACCACCTGGCTAGAGACAAATGGACGGTTGTAAAGTAATTAAGATGAGGCCCACAGTCACAGAAGGTGACGGGACCAACTGATAACAGAACTGTGATCTGTAGGCGGCAGGAAGGATGAAATGTTATGGTTTATAATTGCCATTTAGCAATAACTCTGTATATGCTGATAAGCTTTGCACCTGCCCCTAGGGCAGGTGTTTGATTTTTGTGTAATTGTGAACGTTGCTAGGATATCAGTGGAGTCGGATTCAGACAGCGATCTGAAAGGTTCTCCCCAGGCATGCGAGTAAAGACCGTTTTGAACCATAACTCCGAGTCTGTCATCTTTTCCGGGAATGGTGTGAGCGTCGACCTTGCATATCACTTGGTCCGCAAAACACCTACAGCAAAATTCATCTCGGGTGGTGGTGCAAAGCGGGCGATATCGGATTGGCTGCTCGCTATACACACCGCCTGACATTCCGTTCCATTGCCGTCAGTGGAACTGAATGTCAGCCGCTGCGTATAATGGGCGGCCAATCCGATACCGCACGTTGTGCACCACCACCTGAGATGAATTTCTAGGCCAATGTGTTTGTATATCAAAAGATTACTGTACAATCATTATATGTGAAAATAAGAAAACTAAATATAACTCAACAGTATTCTGCAGTAAAAGCGCAAATATTTAACACAAACATTACTTGGTAGTGATTATAAGACAGTAATCTCATTGAAGTGTTTAAATAAATGTTAATTCTTTCTATATATATATAAAGTCCTTTTTAAATAATACTTTCTGTAAAGTTTATGCTTTTTTACGGCATTTTTGGGTTGTATGTTATAGATGTTAGTGCCAACAGCCTATGCATTCCTTGTGATTTATCTGTGATGACATTCACACTGAAAAACTAACAACTTTGCTGAAATTAATGTGGTTTAATCGATAACTCATTTGCATTTAATTGTGGATAAAATCTATGGTTGATGTGTATTTTTCTCCCTTCTAATTTTTCCCTACTCTCTTTTAGGTAGGCAGTATTTTCAGCTGAGAGAGTGGGCAAATAATTTTCTTCCACGACTTTGCCAATACAATTTTTATCTGGATGCTAATAGACATGTGGAAGCAGGCTAGGTTGACTCACTCTCTGATTGACCCTCCTCTGGGGAAGTGATAGACCAACACTCTGCACCTTACTGTTGATGACACAGCCCAAATCAAGAACAGGCCATGCAAGACCATATTATTACTGTATGCCTTGAAGATTAGATATAAATAAATATGATTGAAACAATAATTTCACATTTAAAAAAAACAATTTTAGATAGAAAAGGAATTAATCAAGCCACTGTCCAGATCCAAAACATGAAGGGCTAAAAATTCGTTGGCGCCGAGTTTGGGGTACCAAGCTTGCCTGGGCGCCAGAAGTCCCGCCCCGAAAGGAGCCGGGAGCGCCAGCCCAATATTCAGTCTGAACGCCCCAAGAGGGACGCGGGGCACTGCTCGAGGCGCCCCGCGTCCCTCTTGGGACGCTGAAACTGAATATCGCAGCGCAACGTGCCGCAGCGCCACATGCTGCGGCACGGCACGCTGTGGTACTGCAGGCCTTCCTCCCCTTCTTAAAGGGGAGGGGCCTGCACCAGCGCGATCACCGATTGCGAGTGCCGGCAAAAGAGTCCGGCACCGAGGAGAAGTGCTGGGCTCTCGGGACACAGCCAGCACTGCCCGGGGGTGGGGATCAGGAGGCCAAGGAGGGCAGCGCGAGGAGGTGCTGGCAGGCGGCCACAGAAAAAAATGGCCACCCCGCACCTCCCCTTTAAGTTGCGCCACTACCGCCACAGGTAGGCCCCCCTGAACCGGTCACAATTTGCGACCGGCGCTACGGTGGGGGGGGGGGCGCGACCCAATATCGCGTTCGGGGCGGTAGCGGGGCGCTGTGCACACCAATGACGTCATCGGTGGTGGCGCAGTGCTACAGGCTAACGCCGCCATTAGCGCCCCGCTAAATTTCGCGGGAGGCGTGGACAGTGGCACTAAAGCCACTGAGTGCCCTCTTTAGGCGCAAACTGGTGGTGCAGCCCACCGAATTTCTATGCCGAACTGTTTTACTCCCACCTGATTGTGTTGGATGCATTTATACTATAACTGTAGTGTCAGTGTGAAACAGTTTCTGCTTCAACTGTTGATAAACTTGTGTAATGTAAATGCAAAATTAAGGCCTGATCTGACTGTTTATTCTGTCCTCACTTGAAGTATGCACATGCACACTTCCTGCAGGAGTCACAGGATAGTGATTAGGAGCAGGGACTATAGACATGTTTTCCCTCCCTAACCCAGGCCAATTTTCCTACCCGTACTGTTGACTGGATTGAGAGCGGCTAACTTTGTATAAACCAAAGACTGAACCTGGTACCTTCCTGTCTGGTAGCTCAGTTGCACACTGCCCAAATTCACTAAGCTATCAGGGGAGCAATGGGCCAGAAATTCGGGTCCCAACGCGTGAGTACGGACGGGGGTACTCATGCGTGGGCCTGGAGGAATTGCCGGTTTTCAGCATGCACAGCGCATGTGAGGAAAACCGGCATTTCCTGTCCTCTGACCCAAGGGGTTAAGAGGCGGAACGCGTACGGATTGACAGGCAGCGCGTGCGCAATGGAATTCCTGTTTTTTGACAGGTTTGCGCGTGTGTAAGGGCCTCTCCTTTTTACGAATGTAAAAAGGAGACGCAAGGACTTCATTCTTGAAGGTAAGTGGTCTTTAACTTAAAATTATTACATTTTTTCCACAGCTTTATTGTTTTTAAGGACTTTACAGTAAGGTAAGTGTAGTTTTAGACCCGATTTATTAAAAAATTATTTTCTTCAAAAATTTGATTAATTGTTTAAAATAGTTTTTTAAAGTTATTCATAGTTAATTTAATTATTGGGATGTTTTTTTAAATTTTATTTAAAGTTTAAGTAGTGTTTTGGGGTGCCGTACTTTTCATGAGTTTGACAGTTCTTACTCTCAAACTTATGAATGAAGTTTCCCCTCCCCTGATTGGCTGAACAGTGCTCACCTGATCCCAGCCGGCACATCGCACTAACTACGCCGCTGGGTCAGGTTTGCACAGCGCGCCGACATCAGAACCGGGCCACTGACAGGAAATCCACTGCGGGCCAGGTTTCAGATATTGGCGCGCCGGGTAAGTGCACATCGGGGGCATGCACGCGCGGCAAGCCCCCGGCACCAAGTTCTGGGCCATTAAATCTGTATGTATGAGTCATAGATTAGTCATAGATTCATAAAGGCACAGAAGGAGGCCATTAGGCTCATCGAGTCTGCGCCGGCTCTCTGCAGAGCAATCCATTCAGTTCCATTCCCCCACTCTATTCCAGTATCCCTGCAAGTTTATTTCTCTCAAGTGCCTATCCAGTCTCCCCTTGAAAACATTGAGGGGGAAAAATTGAGTCGCGCCCCCTTTGGGGTGCTAGCTTCGCCGGGGCGCTATTTTTAGTGCCCCGAAAAAATTAGCACCCCCGTGGCCAAAATTCATCGGTAGCACCCCAAGAGGAAAATGGGGTGCTACTGGAAGCGCCCCGCCTCCCTCTTGGGGCGCTACCGATGAATATCACAGTGCTATGTGCCGCAGCGCCACGTGCTGCGGCACGCCACGCCACAGTACTTCAGTCCTTCCTCCCCTTCTTAAAGGGGAGGGGCCTTGTGCAGCGCGACCCGGGGCCCAGCTTGGCCACCAAGGATCGGAGTGCCGGCAAAAAAGCCCGGCACTCAAGAGAAGTGCTGGGCTGATGGAATGCAACCGGCACTCCGTGGGGGGGCTTGTCAGGAAGCCGGGGACAGCAAAGGGGGCAGGTGCTGGCAGGCGGCCAGCAACAAAAATGGCCGCCCGGCACCTCGCCTTTAATTAACGCCGCCCCTGCCGCAGGTAGGCCGCTCTAACCCCGTCGGACATAGCATCCTGTGGTAAGTCAGGGGGTGCTACCGAAGATCGCAGCCTGGGCGCGAGCGGGGTGCTGCGCACAGCGATGACATCATCACCAGCGGCGCAGCGCCACAGGGTGCTAACGGTTATCGCCGCTGCTAACCTCCCACTGAATTTTACGGGAGGTGTTTGTAATGTTTGCATATTGATTTATCATTGGCCCGCAGGCATCTGTAAGGAATACCTATTATATTCACGTGATCACATGCTGAGTTGCCATTGGCCTGCAGGCATCTGTAAGGACTGCTATTGTTTTGGAGGACCCAGGGTCCTAACTCCATCTTGTGCACACGGTGCTGTACTGATTGAGAAAGCTTACAGACCTGATGCTTCATTAAAAGAGTTTAAACTGTAATACTCCGTTGTCCTGCAATTTATTATTTTTGTACAAAGTGTGCAAAACAAGACATGGTGTCAGAACAGGGATTTGAAATGGACATCGTTGGAGCTCCCTTACCTCGAATGAATTGGGAATCTTTGAACTTACCTGGAGAATGGCGCAAGTTCAAGCAACACATGGAGTTGATGTTCTCGGGTCCGTTGAAAAGAAAAGGGGAGGAAGAAAAATGCAGCTACCTACTCCTGTGGATCGAAGAAAAAGGGAGAGACATTTTTAACACATGGTCTCTCACCGCGGATGAAGCAAAGGTACTGAAAAGTTATTTTGACCGTTTTGAAGCACAAGTGATGCCCAAGACAAATACAATATTCACTAGGTACAAGTTTCAGGAGAAAGTACAAGGAGCTAGTGAGTCATTTGAACAGTTCGTGACTGAGTTAAAACTGCTGGTAAAAGACTGTGGCCTAGAAATTGAGTGGGCTTAGCGCCCATTTTGCGGCGCTAGAGGGCATTGCGCTGGACTTACAGCCGGTTTTGAAATTGACTAGGGCCCAACATCGGCGTTACACCGGTAGCGCTGCGCCGGCACCGATGACGTCATCGGTGTGCGCAGCGTCCCGGTTGCCGTGGTGACGGGCCCCAGCGCCGAAATTCAGTTGCGGCCGTCTCGCCCGTGGCAGCCGCAACTAAGACTCTGGCAACAGAGTCTTGCACGACTTTGCGCCGGCGCATAAAGGTGGAGCGGCGGCCGGCCGCTTTCCCGCCGGCCGCCTGCCCGCACCTCCCTTCCCGGACTCCCCCACCCCCCCCCCCCCGCGGAACAGATGCTTCTCGGCTGCGAGCCCGGCACTTCCCCGAGGTGCCGGGCTCATTTTTGTGAAGATTTTACCGGCCAGCGGGTGGGTGCAGGCAGCTCCTCCTTAACTGAAGGAGGAGGCCTGCACTTCCCGAGCCTGCCGCACCGCATCAGGCGCCGCAGCGCCGGAATAGCGCCGCAATGTGGCGCGTAGCGCCAGTTTTCAGGCGCAAACAGCCTTCAGTAGCGCCGGCAGCCGTTTGGGCGCGGCGCTACTGAATTTTTGGCGCGCACAGCGCGACTTAGCACCGGCGCTAAATTTCCGGCGTTAAGCCCCGGCGCAGCGCAAACTCAATTTCTAGGCCAGTGTATATGCAGATAAAGATGAGATGGTCAGAGACCACATCGTGTTTGGAATACATTCAGATAAAGTGAGAGAGAAACTTTTGAATGTTGGGTCCGGGCTAACGCTGGACAAAGCTATAGACATAGCTGGATCACACGAGATAGCCCAAGCACAGTTGAAAACCATAACCGGCGCCACGAGCAGCTCGAGTGAACAGACAGTGCATGCAGTTAATAGACACACACCAAAGAACACTGCCCAGAGAGCGTGTTTCAGAACAGAAAGAACAGTGAGAGTTCTAAAAATGGGCAACACAGACATAAAACGCTTCAAAAACTGTGGATATTGTGGAAACAACTGGCATGGAGAAAAGGAGTACTGCCCTGCCAAAGGAAGGCAATGTATTAATGTGGTAAACGGAACCATTTTGCTAAAGTTTGCAAGACTGTTTTCGGAAAGCAGTACACACAGTGAGTGACAGCCAAATGCCAGGTAGAGAGCCAAATGCAGAGGAACTGTTTATTGATTCTGTGTCACAGAAAAAACAGATTTCAGAGACTGAGCAAGCTTATGCCGATATTAAGATAGGAAAACAGGGCACAGAGCTTAGGTTTAAACTAGACACTGGAGCTCAGGTTAATGTAATTCCTCTGAGTGAGTATCACAGCTTGAAGGATGAGTGTGAGCTACAGCCCACCTCACACAGACTGACTGGCTATGGGGGTGAGCAGCTCATTGTAAAAGGCACATGCGTGATGAAATGCAAGTACAAAGAAAGCGACATGATGTTGAACTTTTACATTATTGACACTCGAGCACCTCCAGTGCTAGGTCTAAAGGCATGTTTAGACATGGACCTCGTCAAGCTAGTGCCATCATTGACAGCACCAGTTGATAAGCAGACAGTCATGGAGGAGTTTGCTGACGTTTTCAAAGGAATCGGACTATTCCCAGGTGAATGCACTATTCACCTTGACCCAGCAGCAACCCTTGTGGTTTGCCCACCAAGAAGGATACCCCTTGCTCTACGTAGTTGCCTGAAGGAGGAGCTGCAGAGCATGGAGAATACAGAAATCATCGTCCGGGAAACAGAACCGACAGAGTGGGTCAGCGCGTTAGTAGTGGCTGAGAAACCACGTACAGGCAAGCTCAGAGTCTGTCTCGACCCCAGAGATTTGAACAAGGCTATCAAACGCCCTCACTACCCTCTACCAACGCTAGATGACATCACACCCAAGCTAGTGGGAGCACGTTACTTCAGTGTAATGGACGCACGATCAGAATACTGGAATATCAAGCTCACGGAAGAGTCATCTAAGCTAACAACATTCAACACACCATTTGGATGCTACCGATTTCTGCGTTTACCATTTGGTCTTATCTCAGCTCAGGATGAATTCCAGCGGAAGATCGACGAAACCTATGACGGCCTCGACGGAGTAGTCGCAATCGTAGATGACATCCTCATCTATGGCAGGAATAGAGAGGAACATGACAGGAACCTCCGTGCGATGCTACAAAGATCACGGGAGAAAGGTATCCGGCTCAACCCCGAGAAAAGCATAATCGGATCCACCGAGATCAGTTATTTCGGGCATCGCCTCTCAACTGATGGCATTAAGCCGGATCCAGAGAAAATCTCCGCCATCAAGAAGATGGAGCTGCTGAAGAACCGCGCGGAGCTAGAGACAGTACTAGGCATGGTTAACTACTTAGCCAAGTTTTCCCCGAGCCTCTCCGAAATCAACGCACCCATGCGTCAGTTGCTCAAACAATCCAATGAGTTCCTGTGGGACAAACAACATGACACAGCATTTTAGAAAATGAAAGACCTAATCACCAGAGAACCAGGACCAGTTCTTGCCTACTTCGACCCCAACAAAGAGCTCAGACTACAAGTGGATGCATCAAAGTACGGACTAGGCGCAGTATTACTGCAAGAAGGAAAGCCCATCGGCAACGCTTCCAGATCTCTCACAGACAGTGAAATCAACTATGCTCAAATCGAGAAAGAGCTGTATGCAATTCTGTTTGGATGTAAGCGTTTCCACCAATACGTCTATGGCCGACAAGTCATTGTGGAATCCGACCACAAGCCCCTCGAGTCAATCATGAGGAAACCACTAGCCACAGCCCCACCAAGGCTACAGAGAATGACCCTTCAGCTACAGAAGTATGACTTCACAATCATTCACCTCCAGGCAAAGACATTCCTGTCGCAGACATGCTCTCCAGAAAGTCTCTTAGCTACCAGGACAGCAGCCTCAGTGAAGGCATGGATGTGCAGGTGCACATGGTGTACAACAGCTTACCTGTGAGTGACTCAAAACTGAAGGAGACACAAGCAGGAACAGAGAAAGATGCACAACTCACACTGCTGAGCAAAGTCATACATGAAGGATGGCCTGAGGAAAGGAGGAAATGCCCTCAGAGCATATCTGAATTCTGGAGCCACAGGGACGAACTGTCACAAATCAACGGAATTGTCTTCAAAGGGGAGAAAAATCATAATTCCTACCAGTCTCAGAGAAGAGATGTTGACAAAAATTCATGCTGGACATATGGGCATGGAAAAATGCAAACAAAGAGCACGTGACATTATGTTTTGGCCCGGAATGTGCAAACACATTGAGGACATTGTTGGAAAATGTTCCATTTGTCTAGAACGCCGCCCATCAAATGTCAAAGAGCCCATGATACCTCACCGTATCCTAGACAGGCCCTGGCAGGTCGTCAGCTGCAAGCAAGTGCATGCAAAACGTGTACAGAGACAGCAACACCAAAAGAGATACTATGACAGGTCATCTAGACTACTGCTGCCACTGCATAATGGAGAATCTGTCAGAATCCAGGAGCATGACTACTGGAAGCCAGCAGTCATCATCCAGCCAGCTGACACTGAGCGATCGTATCACGGCCGCACCCCAGAAGGACAGGTGTACCGCCGCAATTGCAGGCACCTCCTGAACACCAAGGAACAACACCGTCATTCCGACGAGAGGTCAAGCCTAGAGTTATCCTTGACTTGTGAACTGCCAAAGGGTGTAGGCGGATCGCTGCCCTAAAAAAAACTGTACATCGTTATTGAAACGTTGAGATGTTTTCAGTGCTAGTTAAATGTTGAGTTTACTTATATGTTGATGCTACTGAGAACATTATGTAGAAGAAAGGTTCAAAAGTAATGCATAACATTTTTCTTTTAAAAGAAAGGGGATGTAATATTTGCATATTGATTTATCATTGGCCCGCAGGCATCTGTAAGGAATACCTATTATATTCACATGTGATCACATGCTGAGTTGTCTTTGGCCTGCGGGCATCTGTAAGGACTGCTATTGTTTTGGAGGACCCAGGGTCCTAACTCCATCTTGTGCACACGGTGCTGTACTGATTGAGAAAGCGTACAGACCTGATGCTTCATTAAAAGAGTTTAAACTGCAATACTCCGTTGTCCTGCAATTTATTATTTTTGTACAAAGTGTGCAATACAAGACAGTGTTGGCAGTGCCGCGCCCGGGCGCTAGTTGCTTTGTGCCCCGTTAGCACCCTCTTAGGGCGCTAACGGGAGGGGCAAAGCAACCGAATTTTTAGGCCTGTGTATCTCCGCTTCCACCCCTTCCACGTCCTCACCACTTTCTGCGTAAAAAAGTTTTTCCTCACATCCCCCCTGTATCTCTTGCCCAAAACCTTAAATCTGTGTCCCCTAGTCCTTGTACCATCAACACATTAAATGAGGAAACTCCACATCTTTATATTAAAAAAATCATTAAATCTCAGAAAAACCTGGAAAGAAGGTTGCTGGGAGGACCTGTATTTTTTTAACTGGGTCTTCCCAGTGACCAGCCTTAGTGAATCCAGCAAGTTTACTTTGGAGTTTCCATTGGCTACTCAATACATGTGTGTTGGGAATTGGCGATCCTCACATCTCATTTACTACAGTACAAGAGAAGCTAAAGAATGGTTAATTTTATGCAGGGCAGTCTGTGGTTGGCTCTTCCGGATTTATTCAATTACCCATTGACTGCTGGCTTATAAACCTATTTCTTGTTGTAGATCATAGCTTCAGTTATTGGTGTAAATATAATACATCACCATTAACAATAAGCTACATTAATCTCAGCAAACTGCACGCTGCATTATTTTGTTTTTGCATCCTATCTAGCTTTATTTTTGTTTTTCTGTTTTTTTGCTCCTTCATTAGCTTTCAACCATTAAAAGTAGTTGTTACTAATCATCCATTGGTCTAAATAATGGTATTCTATTATGGCAGATGCAATGTCTCGCATTCCTCAGGGTAAAAAGAAAAATTGTACTATTAACCAATTCATTGTTATCTGAATACTGATAAAACACGCACTAATCCTGCTTTACTTAATGCTTTTATATGTGTTTTCTGGGTAATTATTAATGGAAGAATGTGAATATTAAGCTTTTTTACAATACTGGTCAAGGAGAAACAACCCTAGAATGTTGAATGCCAATTATCTGACCATGTGAATATTCTAAACAAGTGGTTTATTATTTAAGTAGTGCTAACTCTTGTCCCTACTCTATACAGTAGTTTAAATGCAGGATTGACCATCACTCACTGAATCAGAGATGCTGAAGATTGCATTGGCTTTGAGAAATCTAAAGCATTACTCTACCCGCAGCAAGCACCAGCTGGTTTGTGAGAAATCCGTCTTGTTGTCTTCAATTGAATCATGTTCTTAGGCCATTTAATTTATATGCCAAAAGCAGTTTAAGCCTTATGGCAGACATGTACCTGTAGGAATACATCACCATTGATAATAAACAGCAAGCTTTCAAGCCGCAGGCTGCTCAATGTGGACCACGACTGCAACCATACTGATTCATGTCACCATGGCAACATGCAATCAACCAGTACAAGAACCGTAATATCTGACTTAAATGCATAACAGAGAAAGAACAGAAAACAACAGAATACCCACAAACCACTTTGGTTTCTACATCTACACCAAAGTCAACACACAGACTTCACTCAGCAAGTACACGTTCAGTTTTGAACTGGGCAGTCTGGTTTTCAGATGGGCTGCCTGGGTAATGATTACTATTTAAAACCCGACGTTAAATGTCTGGTAATTGCAGGTATTGAGAAAGTATTGTGAAATCTGCTGTGGAAAAAAATGTAATTCATTAAGATTGCATTTGTAGCTGGGTTCCAGCCCAGCTATTTGAGATCTTGAAATATACATCTGAAGATCCCTAGGGCCAGGTAATAAACCACAAATACATCTCAAGTGCCTGTTACTCCTCAAGCATGAAGGAGGGCCCATCCTTCCCATGACGGGCACAACCACTGGACCGTGCAGCACTGGAGAATCATGGATTGGAAATGCATTGCCAACACTAGTTGGGAGCATTTCTGGAGGTTTGACCACGTGATGTTCTGACCTCATGACATCTGATCATGTGATGTCTGCAACTGTTATTGCATTTATCTTATAACAGTTGAATGCCCTGTAGTTGAGTATCTTTGCTCAGAGTTTTGCACCAGCAGTTGTTCATAGAATCATAGAATGATACAGCACAGAAAGAGGCTATTCGGCCCATCGTACCTGTGCCTGTGCCTGTTGTGGAAAAGTTCTGAGAACCAGGAGCAAGCAAAGAATGGAAACTGACGGTGGGGAAGAGGAGAAACCGAAGGTGGGAGAGTGAATTGCAGGGGAGAAATCAGAGATGGGAGGAACTTTGGTTCCACCAGTAATTAATAGTAACTCACTGAAATTGTACCAATAGCTAATAGTAATATTGGTAACACTTGGAGTCCCTGGTTAACAAACAGTAATACAATAACTCACTGAAACTGTACTGATTCCCCGCCCCCCCATCCTAACCCCAACCACATCTCCCTTTCTACCCCCAAGCTTTCATCCACTGACCCACAATCCCCAGTCTCCCTCTCCCCCAACTTGAGCCCCGATCCCCCAACATGCAGTCTCTCTCTCTGCCTTGCCCGACCCCCAATCACCGACCCCTCCATTCCTTAGTATGCCTCCAATTCCCCAGTCCTGTCTTCCTCTCCCATTCTCCCCAGTCTGCTGTTAGTCTCTTTCTCTGCCTTGAGCCCCAATCTCCAGACCCCTGTCCCTGGTCCCCCAATACACTCCCCCCTAGTCCCTGTTAACCCTTTTTGAACCCAGCCCTGCACCTCTTTCCACTCTGTCTCTCTCTCCCTCCTCCCACCCCCTCCCCAAGACTCCCGGTTGTTTCCTCACCGGCTGGTCCAGTTTTCAGAGCCCTTGTCCTTGAAACCACTAGAATAGCAGATAAAGGAATTACATACAAATGCATTAATGATTTGGACACCAGTATTTGCATGTCATTTCAAGATCATATAGTGCTTAGTTAAATCTTAAATTTTTAATGAATTCACTATTGAAAAATATGAAATAACGTAACCATCACTCTGTGACTTTATCTAAGTTTGCCTTTCAGTTTTGTGGATTTAATCCATTCCCAGAACAATTATACTACAGATTGCCATTATGCTATTCTGCCATAATGGGGCACTGTTACCCTTTGACTAATCCACTGCAAGTGCTTCAAACTGGGAAAAGGTTCTGCGGACTGACAAAACAAAATAAGAGCTTTCTGGGTGTGATAAATAGACATTTATGATACAACAATGAAATGACCTCCACAACGATAATAAATGTTCCACAATAAATGCTACTGCACAAAAACAGAAAACTAAAAATATGATAGATCACCCAACACTCAGGGAATGTTCACTCACTGCCAGAACATGCAGAAAATTAAATTGGACAGAAAAGAAGTGGTGCAGTAAGATTTTGTTTATGTTTATGTAAATTTATTTATTTATGGGTGTTGTGATAGGGGTTAAGGAGAAGCTGGAAACAAAGTTGCCTTAAAATAAGCTCCACCTTCATATGCGATAACTTCTGAATCCTTGAAATGACATTCCACTTTTCAATGTTGTTCCTCTCTACAAAGTATTTGAAAGCTGAACAGGAAAGAGCAAAAAATATTGAGCACTTGTGGAATATATTGCAGTAAATACAGGCCACCATCCCTACTGCTTCCGTGAGCTAATTTGGTTTCATAGGGCATATTTTAATTACTCATTTAGCTTGGAAAATTGCACCGTGTTACTGTGGAAACAGAATAAGTTATTTTCAAGCAGTAGTTAACCCCAGTACTAGTTACTGTCAGTTTTGCTCTAATTCCCTTAGTTTACATTTAAGTTTTAATTTAGTATGTTTCTGCCTTTCTCATGAATCATCATGGGCTTATTAAATGTCACTTCTGAACATTCTTCAGGTGTTACACACAATTTACTCTTGTACTTAAAATTGCAGTTCATCCTCCAATGCCTGAAGGCACCATCAGAAGTAGCACCAAACCATACAGAGCAGAAGGTCCTCAGTTCAATTTGCAATTTGTGATCTGTACTGAGTTAGGCGATCTCGGCTGGGGCAACAGTCAGGATACTACAAGTAGTCTTCCCTGAGAGACAAAAGATGTAAAATGTTATTGGGTCCTTTTAATTGTCACAGGGGTTAAAAATCTGCTTCACTCACAGAAAAACATGTCTCACTTTATATTTTTATACAATAGCTGCAACAATTAGTCATTTTGTCTGAGCCTAGTATCCAAGGGAATGGTCAAGTCATTTAATTCAAATACAAACATCTTATGGGATTGATTCACATATATTTGATTGGCTGCTCCTTTGGATTTTATTTAATTGACTCATTTAAACTTACTTAGTTCAGATTGTTTTAGTTGATTGAGTTTTTTGATGAGCTGGATGAGGACAGTGCAGTTCATGTTGTGTGTATGGACTTTCAAAAGGCATTTATCTTAGCAGGTTCCTCTAATGAGGCCATATCACAGAAATCACAGAAACCCCACAGTGCAGATAGAGGCCATTTCGGCCCATCGAGCCTGCACCGACACATATCCCACCCGATCCCGTAACCCCTACACCAACACATATCCCACCCTATCCCCGTAACCCCACGTATTTAATCCCCCTAACATTAAGGGTCAATTTATCATAGCCAATCAACCTAACCCGCACATCTTTGGACTGTGGGAGGAAACCGGAGCACCCGGAGGAAACCCACGCAAAGACGCAAATATGGGTAGAACTTAAAAACTTAAAAACAAAAAGAGGGCAAGCACTTTGCTGGGAGTGTACTATAGGCCCCCAAACAGTCAGGGGGAGATAGAGGAACAGATATGTAGGTAAATCTCAGAGAAGTGTAGAAATAATAGGGTAATAATAGTAAGGGATTTCAACTTCCCCAATATTAACTGGGATAGTCAGACTGTGAAAGGCTTAGAGGGTGCGGAATTCTTAAAGTGCATCCAGGAGAGCTTTTTGAGCCAGCATGTGGAAAGTCCTACAAGAGAGGGGGCGGTACTGGACCTAATTCTAGGGAATGTAGCCGGGCAAGTGGTAGATGTGTCAGTAGGAGAGCATTTTGGTGACAGTGACCATAATTCAATGAGATTTAAGGTAGTCATGGAAAAGGACAAAGATGGATTGGAAAGAAAGGTTCTAAATTGGGGAAAGGCCGATTTTAATATGATAAGGCAGGATCTGGCCAAAATGGACTGGGATCAGCTACTTGTAGGAAAATCCACATCAGAGCAATGGGAGTCTTTCAGAAAGGAAATAGAGAGAGTACAATGCCAACATGTTCCCGTAAAGGTCAAGGGTGGGACCAACAAGCCCAGGGAACCCTGGATGTCAAGGGATATACAAGAATGGATTAAGAAAAAAAGGGAGGCTTTTGGCAGATACAAAGGACTAAAAACAGTGGAAGCCCGAGAGGAGTATAGAAAGTAAAGGGGGGTACTTAAAAAAGAAATTAGGAGAGCGAAGAGGGGGCATGAAAAAACACTGGCGGGCAAAATAAAGGAAAATCCCAAGGTGTTTTATAAGTCTGTTAAGGGCAAGAGGATAACCAGGGAAAGAGTAGGGCCCATTAGGGACCAACGTGGCAATCTGTGTGTAGAACCGGAAGATGTAGGTGAGGTTTTAAATGAATATTTTGCATCTGTGTTCATTATGGAGAAGGGAGATGTAGGCATAGAAATCAGGCAGGGGGTTATGATATACTTGAACAAATTAGTATTGAGAGGGAGGGTTTTAGCGGGCTTAAAAGTGGATAAATCCCCAGGCCCTGACAGGATGTATCCCAGGCTGCTGTGTGAGGCAAGGGAGAAGACTGCAGGGGCTCTGAGTCCACCCAAAGGGGTGGAAAGTTTCCGGTAAATTTCCGGTAAATTTCCGGAAATTTTCCACGGGAAGTTTAGCTTGGGAATTTTGGGAATTTTGCCCAAAAAAGCACATGCTAGCATAATATTGTTTTTTTTGTATTTCTTTCTTTTTTTTCCACAGGTCCTCTCTTAAAATTACTAACAGAGATGGAATCTTAATTATTAAGGAATTTCTTAATCAATATATGTTTATCTTCTTGCTTGGCTTGTTTTAATAATTACAAGTTTTGTGTGTGACTGTGAACAAATGTGTCCTGATTGGTTGGATGAGTGGATGAGCGATTAGCTCCCTCTATTTGTAATATTTGCATATCGAATTGTGATTGGCCTGCAGGCATTTGTAAGACTGCTGTACAGGTCATGCTTCCATCACATGGAGCATCAGCAAAAATGTACTCACCCTGTTGCAATCGTGCTGATCGACCGCAGTTCGACACAGAGATGAATGCCCTTTATTTCTCTGCATAGAACAATGCCACGTTTACCGTCGGATGTGTGGAAGCATTTTACCCCAGGCATTAAAGATGGAAAGACTGT
This sequence comes from Somniosus microcephalus, assembly GCF_052327205.1. Lineage (NCBI taxonomy): Eukaryota > Metazoa > Chordata > Chondrichthyes > Squaliformes > Somniosidae > Somniosus > Somniosus microcephalus. The sequence goes on along the minus strand of NC_140990.1, from coordinate 255,711,315 downwards.
GTACATGCGCAAACACTGTAGAAAGCCATATGTAAAGAATGCCACAAAGATGCAGCAGCATTTATCCAAATGCAACAACTTCACTCAAAGCTCACAGCAGTCAGCCCAGAGTTCCTCTGCTTCCATTCAAGAAGATGATGGTTCTCATTCAGCATCAGGCTCCTTATCATCAGCAACTCCTGGCCCACTTGGAAGGTTCTTTGATACAATGGATAACCATAGCCAGAAGAATGCAGATGAGTGCCTTGCTCGAGCTGTATATGCAACAGGCTCACCCCTCATGCTCACAGCCAATGTGTACTGGAAGAGATTTTTCAATGTTATTCGCCCTGCATACTGTCCTCCCACCAGACATGCTTTGTCTACTTATTTGCTGGAGGCTGAGTATAACAGAGTCCAAGGAAAGCTCAAAGAAACGATAGCGATGGCAGACTGTGTTGCAGTTATCTCAGATGGGTGGTCAAATGTACGAGGGGAGGGCATCATAAACGACATCGTCTCCACTCCTCTCCCAGTGTTCTTCAAGAGCACAGACACGAAGGACAACAGACACACAGGCACATACATTGCTGATGAGCTGAAAGCGGTCATCAACGATCTTGGATCACAAAAGGTCTTTGCAGTAGTTACTGACAATGCTGCGAATATGAAGGCTGCTTGGGCTCAAGTGGAGGAGGCCTACCCTCATATTACGTCTATTGGGTGCGCAGCTCATGGGCTTAACCTGCTCCTCAAGGACATCATGGGTTTGAGAACCATGGAAGCACTGTACAAGAGAGCCAAACAAGTTGTTAAGTATGTCAGGGGAAAACAGATAGTTGCAGCAACCTACAACTCCAAGCAAATGACAAAGAACAAGAACACCACACTGAAGCTGCCCAACAACACTAGATGGGGTGGTGTTGTCATAATGTACAACAGCCTTCTGGAGGGTAAGGAGTCGCTGCAAGAAATGGCAATATCCCAGTCTGGGGATATGGAAACCACCATCAAGAAAATACTGCTGGACGATGTGTTTTGGGAGAGAGTGGTTAGCAGCCTTAAACTACTCTCACCAGTAGCATCTGCAATTGCTCAGGTTGAAGGAGATGATGCTGTCTTGTCAGATGTTCTCAGGCTTTTTACTGATTTAAAAGAACAAATCAGCATTGCCCTACCCACATCCCTGCTGCTCAAAGCAGAGGAGAAGGCAATTGTTCAATTCATACAGATGCATCAAGAATTTTGTGTCAAGCCGATTCATGCTGCAGCATACATGCTGGACCCAAAGCATGTTGGGAGACCAATACTTTCTGGAGAACAGATCAACAGCGCTTACAGTGTGATTTCTACCCTCTCACACCATCTCAATCTGGATGTGGGCAAAGTTCTGGGAAGTCTGGCAAAGTTCTCTACCAAGCAAGGTCTTTGGAATGGGGATGGGATATGGGAATCATGCAAGCATATCAGTGCACATACCTGGTGGAAGGGACTTTGTGCATCTGAGGCCCTGTCACCTATTGCATCGGTGATACTCCAAATCCCACCTTCATCAGCGGCCTCTGAACGAAACTGGTCACTTTTTGGGAATACGCATACAAAGGTGCGCAACAGGCTGACTAACAAGAGAGTGGAGAAACTGGTGGCTATCCGGGCGAACCTACAACTTATTGAGCCAGATACAGAAGTGTCCACCACACAGCTAGTGAGTATAGGAATAGGAAGATAGAACAGATGAATGCGTGGCTAAAGGGATGGTGCAGGAGGGAGGGCTTTAGTTTCCTGGATCACTGGGTCTGCTTCTGGGAAAGGTGGGACTTGTACAAGTCGGACGGTTTACACCTGAACCAGAGGGGAACCAATATCCTTGCGGGGAGGTTTGCTAGCACTGCTGGGGGGGGGTTTAAACTAACTTGGCAGGGGGATGGGGTACAGAGTGGAGCTATAGTAGGGGGTGATTTACAGCCAAATACAGAGGAAAAAACAAGTCAGCTGGGAAGGCAGAGCAAATATGTGAAGGCAAAAGGGAATATGGCAGGGCTGGAAGGCATTTATTTTAATGCAAGGAGTCTTGCAAATAAGGTGGATGAACTGAAGTTGTTGTTGAACACATGGGAGTACGATATTGTTGCCATCATGGAGACATGGTTGAGGGAGGGTCAGGACTGGCAGCTCAATATTCCGGGGTATAGAATCTTCAGGCGAGACAGAGGGGGGTGTAAAAGGGGAGGGGGTGTTGCAATATTAATTAAGGAGTCAATTACTGCTGTAAGGAGGGATGGTATATTAGCGGGTTCCTCAAATGAGGCCATATGGGTAGAACTTAAAAACCAAAAGGGGGCAAGCACTTTGCTGGGAGTGTACTAAAGGCCCCCAAACAGTCAGGGGGAGATAGAGGAACAGATATGTAGGCAAATCTCAGAGAAGTGTGAAAATAATAGGGTAATAATAGTGGGGGATTTCAACTTCCCCAATATAAATTGGGATAGTCAGAGTGTGAAAGGCTTAGAGGGTGCAGAATTCTTAAAGTGCATCCAGGAGAGCTTTTTGAGCCAACATGTAGAAAGTCCTACAAGAGAGGGGGCGGTGCTGGACCTAATTCTGGGGAATGTAGCCGGGCAAGTGGTGGAAGTATCAGTAGGAGAGCATTTTGGCGACAGTGACCATAATTCGGTGAAATTTAAGGTGGTCATGGAAAAAGACAAAGACGGCCCGGAAATAAGGGTTCTAAATTGGGGGAAGGCCGATTTTAATATGATAAGGCAGGATCTGGCCAAAGTGGACTGGGAGCAGCTACTTATAGGAAAATCCACATCAAAACAGTGGGAGACTTTCAGAAGGGAAATAGAGAGAGTACAGCGCCAACATGTTCCTGTAAAGGTCAAGGGTGGGACCAACAAGCAAAGGGAACCTTGGATGACAAGGGAGATACAAAAATGCATTAGAAATAAAAGGGGGGCTTTTGGCAGTTACAAAAGACTAAAGACGGAAGAAGCCCTAGAGGAGTATAAAAAGTGCAGGGGCATACTTAAAAAAGAAATTAGGAGGGCGAGGAGGGGCCATGAAATAACACTGGCGAGCAAAATAAAGGAAAATCCTAAGATGTTTTATAAGTATATTAAGGGCAAGAGGATAACCAGGGAAAGGGTAGGGCCCATTAGGGACCAAAGTGGCAATCTGTGTGTAGAACCAGATGATGTAGGTGGGGTTTTAAATGAATTTTTTGCATCTGTGTTCACTATGGAGAAAGACGATGCAGACATAGAAATCGGGCAAGGGGATTGTGACATACTTGAACATATTAGCATCGAGAGGGAGGAGGTGCTAGCGGTTTTAGCAGGCCAAAAAGTGGATAAATCCCCAGGCCCGGACGAGATGTATCCCAGGCTGCTGTGGGAGGCAAAGGAGGAGATTGCAGGGGCTCTGACACAAATTTTCAGAACCTTTCTGGCCACAGGGGATGTACCAGAGGACTGGAGAACAGCTAATGTAGTACCATTATACAAGAAGGGTAGCAGGGATAAACCAGGGAATTACAGGCCAGTGAGCCTAACATCTGTGGTAGGGAAATTATTGGAAAAAATTCTGAGGGACAAAGTTAGTCTCCACTTGGAGAGGCAAGGGTTAATCGGGGATAGTCAGCATGGCTTTGTCAAGGGTAAATCATGTCTGACAAATCTGATTGAATTTTTCGAGGGGGTGACTCGGGGGCTGGATGAGGGAAATGCTGTGGATGTGGTTTACATGGACTTCAGTAAAGCTTTTGACAAAGTCCCGCATAGGAGACTGGTCAAGAAGGTAAGAGCCCATGGGATCCAGGGTGCCTTGGCGCGTTGGATCCTAAACTGGCTGAGTGGCAGGAGGCAGAGGGTGATGGTCGAAGGTTGCTTTTGTGACTGGAAGCCTGTGTCCAGTGGGGTACCTCAGGGATCGGTGCTGGGTCCCTTGTTGTTTGTGATCTACATAAATGATTTGGATGAGAATGTAAAAGGGATGATCAGTAAGTTTGCAGATGACACGAAAATTGGTGGGGTGGTAAATTACAAGGAGGAAAGCCTCAGGCTACAGGACGATATAGACGGGTTGGTCAGATGGGCGGAAAAGTGGCAAATGGAATTTAACCCTGAAAAGTGCGAGGTGATGCATTTTGGACGGACAAATAAGGCAAGGGAATACACAATGAGTGGTAGGACCCTAGGAAGTACAGAGGGTCAGAGGGACCTCGATGTACATGTACATAGATCTCTGAAGGCAGCGGAACAAGTAGATAAGGTGGTTAAAAAGGCATATGGGATACTTGCCTTCATTAGCCAAGGCATAGAATATAAGAGCAGGGAGGTTATGATGGAGCTGTACAAAACGCTGGTGAGGCCACAGCTGGAGTACTGTGTGCAGATCTGGTCGCCTCACTATAGGAAGGATGTGATTGCTTTGGAGAGGGTGCAGAGAAGATTCACCAGGATGTTACCTGGGATGGAGCGCCTCAGCTATGAAGAAAGACTAAACAGGCTGGGGTTGTTTTCCTTGGAGCAAAGAAGGCTGAGGGGGGACCTGATTGAGGTGTACAAAATGATGAGGGGCATAGATAGGGTAGACAAAGAGGAACTTTTCCCCTTAGTAGGGGGGTCAATAACAAGGGGGCATAGATTCAGGGTAAGGGGCAGGAGATTTAGAGGGGATTTGAGGAGGAACTTTTTCACCCAGAGGGTGGTTGGAATGTGGAACTCAATGCCTAAAAGGGTGGTAGAGGCAGGAACCCTCACAACATTCAAGAAGCATTTGGATGAGCACTTGAAATGCCATTGCATACAAGGCTATGGACCAAATGCTGGAAAATGGGATTAGACTGGACAGGGATGGATGGGCGGCGCAGACACGATGGGCCGAAGGGCCTCTTTCTGTGCTGTAAAATTCTATGACTCTATGACTCTATGACAGCTAGACACTGACACAGAGGAGGAAATGGACACGTCAGAGCCAGAGTCAGAGAATCAGGAGGAGCAACGAGGAGTAGAAGTCTCAGAAGACTCATGAGTAGAAGACTCAAAGGGACAAAATAAGGACAAATTACAGGCTAAATAAGCTGACGCTCTTTTTATTTTATTTTAGATGGGTCTTTTTTGTGGGGGTTCAATAAAGTTCAAAATTATAACCTAAATAAAGTTTTGAAAGCCTGTTTTTATTTGTATGGAACAGTATGTCTATTTTGACGACAAAGATAATATAAGGGTCAGAGACAAAAACCATCAGTGTGCAAAAATACTCAAAATTCCCATAAATTCCCATAAATTCCCAAAATTCCCAAAAATTCCCATGGAAAGTTTCCTCTTTTAAAAATTCCCAGAATTTTGCAACCCTAGCTCAGACACAAATTTTCAGAACCTCTCTGGCCACAGGGGAGATGCCAGAGGACTGGAGAACAGCTAACGTAGTACCATTGTTCAAGAAAGGTAGTAGGGATAAACCAGGGAATTACAGGCCAGTGAGCCTAATATCAATGGTAGGGAAATTATTGGAAAGAATTCTGAGGGACAGAATTAGTCTACACTTGGAGAGGCAGGGATTAATCAGGGATAGTCAGCATGGCTTAGTCAGGGGGAGATCATGTCTGACCAATTTGATTGAATTTTTCGAGAGAGTGACCAGGTGTGTGGATGAGGGTAGTGCAGTTGATGTAGTCTACATGGACTTCAGTAAGGCTTTTGACAAGGTCCCACATGGGAGACTGGTCAAGAAGGTAAGAGCCCATGGGATCCAGGGCAATTTGGCACATTGGATCCAAAATTGGCTTAGTGGCAGGAGGCAGAGGGTGATGGTTGAAGGTTGTTTTTGTGACTGGACGCCTGTGTCTAGTGGTGTACCGCAGGGATTGGTGCTGGGTCCTTTGCTGTTCGTAGTGTACATTAATGATTTAGATATGAATGTAGGAGGTATGATCAGTAAGTTCGCAGATGACACGAAAATTGGTGGAGTGGTAAATAGCGAGGAGGGAAGCCTCAGGACGATATAGACGGGATGGTTAGATGGGCAGAACAGTGGCAAATGGAATTTAACCTTGAAAAGTGTGAGGTGATGCATTTTGGGAGGACAAACAAGGCAAGGGAATACACAATGAATGGTAGGATCCTGGAAAGGACAGAGGATCAGAGGGACCTTGGTGTGCATGTACATAGATCCCTGAAGGCAGCAGGACAGGTAGATAAGGTGGTTAAAAAGGCATATGGGATACTTGCCTTCATTAGCCAAGGCATAGAATATAAGAGCAGGGAGGTTATGATGGAGCTGTACAAAACGCTAGTTAGGCTACAGCTGGAATACTGTATGCAGTTCTGGTCGCCACACTATAGGGAGGATGTGATTGCATTGGAGAGGGTGCAGAGGAGATTCACCAGGATGTTACCTGGGCTGGAGCGCTTCAGCTATGAAGAGAGACTGGACAGGCTGGGGTTGTTTTCCTTAGAGCAGAGAAGGCTGAGGGGGGACCTGATTGAGGTGTACAAAATTATGAGGGGCATAGACAGGGTAGATACAAAGGAACTTTCCCCCTTAGTAGAGGGGCCAATAACCAGGGGGCATAGTTTCAAGGTAAGGGGCAGGAGGTTTAGAGGGGATTTGAGGAAAAACATTTTCACCCAGAGGGTGGTTGGAATCTGGAACTCACTGCCTGAAAGGGTGGTAGAGGCAGGAACCCTCACAACATTCAAGAAGCATTTAGATGAGCACTTGAAATGCCATAGCATACAAGGCTACGGACCAAGTGCTGGAAAATGGGATTAGAATAGACAGGGCTTGATGGCCGGCGTGGACATGATGGGCCAAAGGGCCTCTTTCTGTGCTGTATAACTCTATGACTCTATGACAAAGTACCACATATTAGGCTTAATATCAAAATTGAAGCCCATAGGATAAAAGGTTCAGTAGCAGCATGAATAGAAAATTGGCTAAGGGATACAAAACAGAGTTGTGGTGAATGGCTGTTTTTCAGACTGGAGGGGGGTATACAATGGCGTTCCCAAGGTTCAATACTAGGATCACTGCTGTTTTTGATATACATTAATGACTTGGACGTACAGGGCACAATTTCAAAATTTGCAGATGACACAAAACTTGTAAGTGTAATAAACAGTGAGGAAGATAGTAATAGACTTCAAGAAGAAAAAGACAGGCTGGTGGGATGTACGGATATATGACAGATGAAATTCAATGCAGAGAAGTGTGAGGTGATACATTTTGGTAGAAAGAATGAGGAGAGACCATACACACTAAATGCTGCAATGTTAAAGGGGATGCAAAAACAGAGAGACCTGGGCTGCTTGTGCACAAATCTTTGAAAGTGGCAGGACAGGATAACAAAGCAGTTAATAAAGCATATGGAATTATGGGCTTTATAAGTAGAGGCATAGTATACAAAAACCAGGAAGTTATGGTAAACCTTTATTAAACTCTTGTTTGGCCCCAGCTGGAGTATTGTGTCCAATTCTGGCACCATACTTTAGGAAGGACGTGAAAGCTTTGGAGAGGGTACAGAGGAGATTTACTAGAATGGTTCCAAAGATAAGAGATTACAGTTACGGGGATAGACTGGAGAAGCTGGGGTTGTTCTCCTTAAAGCAGAGAAGGCTAAGAGGAGATTTGATAGAGGTTTTTAATTTCATGAAGGATTTAGATAGAGTAAATAAAGAGAAATTTTTTCCAATGGCTGAAGGGTCGATAACCAGAGGGCACAGATTTAGGTGATTGATAAAAGAACCAGAGGCGAGATGAGGAAAAACTTTTTTATGCAGCAACTGGTTAGGATTTGGAATGCACTGCCTGATAGGGTGGTGGATACAAATTCAATAGTAGCATTCAAAAGGGGATTGGATTAATACTTGAAGGAGAACAAATTGCAAGGATATGGGGAAAGAGCGGGGGAGTGGGACTAACTGGATTGGACTTCGAAAATGCCGGCACGGACTCGATGTGCCGAATGGCCTCCTTCTGTGCTGTACTATTCTATGATTCTAAGTATATCTCAACCTGCGTGGTTCTTATTGGAAAGTCCATCTGAGGCCTTCGGAGAGAGATAGTCAGACCAGAGAGCTTCTGTGGACATTGGAAGAGATAAAAAGTACCACTATCATGTGCATTGTAGTCTTGCACAGCAGTTGTGACTATTTAATATTTGTCACTTACTTGAGTTGGTTAAGCTGAACAACTACTGTAACATCTACACTATGGCACTGCTCATGTTCACCTATTTAAGGCCCGATATTAACCCTGCCTGCTCAGCAGAAACCGGGCAGGTGGGTAGTTAACATCAGGGCATGGGATGTAATTTTAACCTGTTTTTTGCAAGCATGCAGGATACCTCCCAGAAGGCAGCAGAGTCCTGCTTTAAATATGCAGATCAGGCTCCGATGATTACATCGGGGCTTGACTGTAATTTTTATCTGTGCCTAGACTGGGGATGCCATCGTTGCTTTTCTGCCAGGCCAACCTGGCAGAAAGTGGATTTAGGGCTAGAAAAGACCCGTAAAAGTGAGATATTTGGGGGGTTGCCTTGTCAACCGGGTGGAGCAGGAGTGTTCCTCTGGGACACACAGGGAAAGCTTCACCCTCCCCTGCCCCAGGCCTCCCTCCCCACCACACCCCCTCACAGCCTCTGACCTCCCCATCTATGCACTTCGTTGATTGTCAGGGACCATTGTTATGTTCATTAATAACTAAGCATTCTTATTATGAACAGCTAGCTTCTAGCTAGTTAATTATTCAGTACACGTTCTCTAGGTACAGTATCTGTAGAGATTCAGCATGTGTACTTCTGTGTGCAGGCAGCCATCTTGACTACTGCCTTCTGGGTAGCTGAGTGCATCATGGGTAGTGTAGTCTTAAACCCATACAACTAAACACACAGCAATATATACAGCTCTACAGCTCTATAGCTCCACCTAGCGTACTATTCTAGAATGACATGTTATTGATCATTGCATCCCCCTTTCTTTGAGGTTAAACAAAATCAACATCAATCAATATCAATCAACTTTCAAGAAAAATGATAAAGATGATAACAGTAACACTTTTGCTAGTGCTCTATAAACATAAACATTTTCACAACAGTCAACACATTTTCAAAGCTTTACTTTATACTCAAAGATTAAGTCTATCAGGCTTTTTTACTTCACGTGTGGCTCTTCTCAACACAGGTAAGTCTGATGTGTTTCCATGAGATTGTTCTGGTGGTGAGTGACAAGATTCAGTTTCGGCATTGTCATCAATCTGCTCTTGGATAGTCTCTTGTGTTTTTAGGAGGGAACGGCGGTTCCTCCTGAGAATCTGTCCTTCCTCAGTTCTAACAGTGTATGACCTTGGTCCTACTTCCTCAAGAACTGTAGCTTTCCTGTTCCATGCATCTGGATCCTCAATCCTGACATCATCTCTTGTCAATGGTTTCAGAGTTTTGGATGACTTGTCATAATATGATTTCTGTTTCAGCTTTAGCAGTTGGAGTCTCTGTCTCAGTTCCTTACTCTGCTTTTCCTTTGCACAGCAGGGTAGCGTGGTGCGCAACTTGCGACCCATTAGTAGTTCAGCAGGTGAAGAACCAGAGTCTAAAGGTGAGGCTCGGTAGATCAGCAGGGCGAGATAAGGAACAGGCTTGCTTTCTGTCGCTTTCTTCAGTAGCTTCTTGAGAACTTGAACACCTTTCTCTGCCTTACCATTCGACTGAGCATACAGAGGACTGGATGTGATGTGCTGAAAGTCATACTGTGCTGCAAACTGTTGCCACTCCTTACAGTTGAAGTACGGACCATTGTCGCTAACGGCAATCCTGGGAATTCCATGTCTGGTGAAGGTGGATTTCACATGCATTATGACACTGGTTGCTGTGGTGCTTGAGAGCAGCGCCATCTCAGGATAGTTAGAATAGTAGTCAATCACTATTAGATATTCTTTACCATTTAAATGAAAAAGGTCCATACCAACCTTTTGCCATGGTGCTGTTGGTATGTCAGCTACTATCATTGGTTCCTTTGTTTGTTTGTTTTGGTGTTTCTGACATGTCTCACATTTGCCTATCATGTTCTCAATGTCCTTATTTATGCCAGGCCAATAAACAGTGTCCCTTGCTCTCCTTTTGCATTTTTCAATTCCGAGGTGTCCCTCATGAATCCTTTTGAGCATGTCTTGACGTAGAGCCTGTGGAATGACTATTCTGTTCTGTTTTAGTAATAGTCCACTTACGACACTCAACTCTGACCTTATGTGATAGTATTTTGGACAGGAACCTTTTGGCCAACCATGATGAATGTTCTCTATTACTGTTTGTAACACTGTATCTTTTACTGTTTCTTCTGCGATTTGTTTTGATTTTGTGTCTGACACGGGCAGCGCAGCAGTGACCATACTCACATGAACATCCACGTCTTCTTCAGTAGAGCTCACTTGACTCATTGTGGGTGCTCGGGATAGTGCATCTGCTAACACTGTGTTTGCCTGGTGTGTAGATCAGTTCAAAGTCATATCTTTGCAGCTTCATCATGAGTCGTTGAATCCTTGGAGACATCTCATTCAGATTTTTTTTTATGATGGCAACCAGTGGGCTGTGGTCTGTCTCAACTGTGAAGGTGGGAAGTCCATATATGTAGCCATGAAACTTTTCTAGTCCAACTACCAAGCCTAGACATTCCTTTTCAATCTGGGCGTATCGACACTCAGTATCAGTCAAAGACCTGGAGGCATGGGCAACAGGCTTCCAATCTTCACCCTCTGCTTGTAGCAAGACCGCGCCTAGGCCATCTTTGATGCATCCGTTGACACTTTGATTCTCTTTGTCGGGTCAAAGAAAGTGAGTACAGGTGTGGTTGTCAGCGCTGTTTTGAGATTCATCCACTCTTGTTCATGTCTTTCTGTCCATGCGAACTCATTTGTTTTATGTAGCAGGTCTCGCAGACAGGTTGTCTTGGCTGACAAGTTAGGAATGAACTTTCCAATGAAGTTTATCATCCCCATGATGCGTAGTACTCCTTTTTTGTCAGTGGGTCGGGGCATGTTGAGTATGGTGTTTACTTTTTCCATATCTGGCTCTATTCCTTTACCAGATAGAATATCTCCTAGGAAAGTGACTTCCTGGACACCAGACTGACACTTGGCTTTATTGAGCTTCAGTCCATTCCGGCGTATGCTCTGTAGCACTTTAGTCAGTCTCTCATTGTGTTCTTTCAGTGTGGAGCCCCAGATGATGATGTCATCAACATAGACCCAAACTCCTTCCAGACCTTCAATTATGTGTTCCATCACTCTATGAAAGATTTCAGATGCAGATATTATCCCGAAAGGCATTCTGAGGAAACAATACCTGCCAAATGGTGTGTTGAAGGTACAGTATTTGGTGCTCTCTTCATCCAGTTTTAGTTGCCAAAATCCTTGTGAGGCATCGAGCTTTGTAAAGTATCTGGCACCTGACATTTCACTGGTGATTTCTTCTCGCTTGGGAATCTGGTAGTGTTCACGTTTTATGTTTGCATTTAAGTCCTTTGGATCCATGCATATTCTTAGATCATTGTTCATTTTCTTTACACATACCATGGAGTTAACCCAGTCTGTTGGCTCTTCGACTTTCCTGATGACTCCTAGTGTGCTCATTCTGACCAGTTCATTCTTGAGCCGGTCACGCAGGGGTGCTGGAACTCTTCGTGGAGCATGTACCACTGGCTGAGCATTCTCCTTTCGCTGGATCTTGTATGTGAATGGTCGAACTCCAAATCCTTTGAACACATCCTGGAAATTATTTACTACAGAATCCACTGAGTCATCTGGTCTGTTTATGGCACAGTTTATACGGTAGACTCTCTTGACCAGTTCTAAGTCTTCACAAGCTTTGTCACCCAGTAGTGAATCAAGTCCTTCAGCCACAACAGAAAACATGAGATGCACTTTGTCTTTGGCTGTCACTTTAAGTCTGCATACACCTAAGCTATCTATTTTCTGTCCATTATAGTTCTTCAGTAGTACTGACTTTTTCTGTATTTTGGGCTTTTCTTTCATGTTTTTAATGTCACTCATACTGATTAAGTTTGCTTTCGCCCCAGTGTCCAGTTTCAATGTAACTAATGCTCCATTTATCTGCAGTGGGATCATCCATTTGTCCTCTTTTACTGCATTAATTTTATGTTCAGCATTGTCCATATCTGAGAGCTGCACATTTTCTGTATCATTTTTGACATTGTCACATGACACCATTTGTACAAAAAATGTCTCACTTAAATCAGTGTCCTCAATCATATTGACTTGTTGCCCTTCCTTTGTTGTTACTTTTGAAAAGCATTGTTTGGCAAAGTGATTCTTTCCATGACATTTTGTGCATATTTTTTCAAATGCTGGGCATTGATTTAACTGGTGTTTGTAACCACAGCATTTACAATTAAAAATTCCTTCCTCCGATTGCTTTTCATTTCTGTTCTGTCCATTTTTCTTCCCTTTGTAGGACACAGCACCGACAGCAGCACTTACTACAATCGCATCATTATTGATTTCACTGAAAGTCTTCGCATGCTGTCGAGCTAGCTCACTGGCTTGGCATATTTTCACAGCATTTTCCAATGTTAGTTTGGTTTCTCTCAACAGATGTTCCCTGACCTTTTTATCCTGAATACCAAACACAATCTGGTCACGAATCATGGATGATTTCAGCTCAGAGAAATTACATGTCTGTGCTTTCAGTTTCAGATCAGTCAAAAAGCTATCAAAAGCCTCATTTTGCTGCTGTGTCCGAGAACAGAAAACATACCTCTCATAGGTTTCTTTCGTTTTGGAAGAACAATGTGTATCAAATTTCTTTAGCACATCATCTAATTTTTCTCTGTTCTCCTCTGGATTAAATACAAATGTATTAAAAGCTCTATCGCCTGTGGGCCTGCAACCCTGAGCAGCAATGCTATCTTCCTTGCGTCTGGCTTCGTACCGAACCCGATGGCAGCAATGTAGAGTTCGAATTGTTGTTTGAAAGTCCGCCAATTGTAGTCGACATTTCCCGTGAGTTTCAAAAACTCCGGTGGCCTCAAATTCTCCATGTCGCTTTTCACAATTTTCAGCAGATCTTCACCAATCCTGGTACCATGTTATGTTCATTAATAACTAGACATTCTTATTATGAACAGCTAGCTTCTAGCTAGTTATTTATTCAGTACACGTTCTCTAGGTACAGCATCTGTAGAGATTCAGCATGTGTACTTGTGTGTGCAGGCAGCCATCTTGACTACTGCCTTCTGGGTAGCCTAGTGCATCATGGGTAGTGTAGTCTTAAACCCATACAACTAAACACACAGCAATATATACAGCTCTATAGCTCCACCTAGTGTACTATTCTAGAATGACATGTTATTGATCATTACAACCATTTCCTCAGGTCCCTGGCAGCAGCCTCCTGCCACCCAAAGTCCCTCTTCTGCTCGCCGGCTGGCTAAGGCTTCCTGCCTTAAAAATCACCTGGGCCTCACGCCGCGGGGAGGTCAGACAGTTTGCCTGCAGTTACCCTGCTGGAAAGCGTACATGTGGATATCTAGTGAGAAGAGTATTGGGTTTGGCTCTGATCAAATGGCTTGCGGACAGTCTAGATTGAAGCATAAAGATTGGGCACTTGGATGAGAGAACTGCTGGCATTTCTGGAACCATACCTCACCAGAAACTAATGTCGTCATGAGGGAAGGGAAAAATTGAAAAAGCAAATGTTTTAAAACAGCTACAGGTCGTTATATGAAATTGTAATTTCAATGGACTCGTGAAGTACCTTTTATTTTTATTATGAGGTACACCCATTTTAAATATGAAAGCAGCCATATTATCTACACCAAAAGTGGAAAAATAAGTTAATGTAGACGATCTGTAAAAACACACTACTGTAAAATCTTTACACTTGCATGCATGATTTTAATTCTTTGCATGGATTTCAGTAAAGCAAACGTTACATGGGTTATGTAAATAGGGCTGCAAAAATAAAAAGCTGATCAATGATTTCAAACAAATCTGGTTTTAAGCTCTCATATTTTGGTTTGATGGTTTAGAGCACCAACTCTCTTCTGTAGGGGGTGGTGTGGGGTGGCGCATATGCCCAGTCAGTTATGCCTCTGACTGTTTATGAGCGGTTCGAATCGCTCCCACGCCCCTGGGTTCTAGACACCGGACTTAGGTACAAGGCGGCGATACAGAAAAGACTCGAGTAGACAGGTGGTTGGATGTAAGCAAAAACCAAGATTTTTATTGAAGAGGAAATTAACACAATCTTAAGAAAAAAATTACTAGTATACACTTTTACAGGCAAAATACAAAATAACTATACTTATACAGGGAATGGGGAACACACGGCACATCGAGGGAAAACAACTATCTTAACAATCCCCTTATCCTTATCCCACCCCATTACCTAACTTGATTAAGCCATGAGGGGTCAGAACTTCATGCTCACCAATCAAAAGGGGTCTGCCGAACTCAAAACAGCAGTGGGGTTCGGGGTTCGCTCTTGGTGCTCTCTGGAGCCTGCCGTTGTCACGTGGTCTCCGGGTGCTGCAAGGGCGTTGTCCAGGTTCGAGTACCCCAAAGTTAAAGTCTCTGCTTCGGCACTTTACCTTACAGGGATGGCGGTTCCTCTTCCTCGGCCAACAGTTTGAGTTTGCATGAAGATAGTCGCAGGTCAGCTGAGACTGAAGGCCTGATGATTCGAAGCCTGTTGTCTTCCTCAGGTCGTCTCCTCCGTTGTCTTCCTCCGTTCGTCTCGTCTCCTCGCCTCGGCGCGTCCCGCCTCGCCTGGCATGAATTGTCTGTGTCTGCCTGATGTAGTGCCTGGGCGATTCCAGATGGAGTGGGGAAAGGCACGGGCAAAGGCCAGGGGGTAAGCACGGGATGGGGGAAGAGCAGCAGCCACGAGGGCAAGGGGCTGGAGCCGGAGCAAGGCTGAGAGCAGCGCGAGAAGGTTGCCGGTGGGCCTACAATTATACTTCTTTGGCTGGCCCTTATCTGCGCGCCAAATCAGGTTAGTTCTTTGTCTTAATTTTGGCGGGCTATTTTAAATAACCGTGGCAATCTACTCTAACTGTTTTTAGATGGCCGGTAATCGCATCTACCGGCCTGATAATTGACTTGTTTTGTCATGGATGCACCTTGATGGGTCTGTCCAGCCTCGATGGCTTCCTTAATCTGTTGCCGATTATTTATGCAAACTGCTTGATGGCCTTAACTATAGGCCTAACTGGGTTTAGATTTGTCTCCAATTTGATCCAATACATAATTCAAAGTCCTGTTTGGTTTTAAAAATGCAAAGTCTCTCTTCACAGAAACTGCAGCTTTGGTTTCAATTTCTCCACGAGCTGCCTGTGCCACAGAGTCCAAGTTTTAAAAATCTCACAGGCTTTCTGCCACAAGGCGCGGACGCCATCTTGGGTACCCTTTTTTGATTTAAAATGTCAACGCAGGGTCCCTTTTATTAATAATAACCTTCGGGGAAAATGTAGAAATTTTGCAAATCTTACACTTCCTTTCCTACTCACACACACATAAAATCACAGAATCACAGAAACCTCACAGTACAGATAGAGGCCATTTCGGCCCATCAAGCCTGCACCGACACATAGCCCACCCGATCCCTGTAACCCCTACACCAACACGTATCCCACCCTATCCCCGTAACCCCACGTATTTAATCCCCCTAACACTAAGGGTTACATTCGATATGGTATTAAGTTGCCAGAGACAGCTGCAGTACTGTGGAGACACATCAAGTAGAGGCCAGAAGATTTCCTGGGGGGGCGGGGGGAAGTGCGGAATGAAAAGTTATTTTCAAACTACTCTCTGTAGTGGACAATTCAGTGAGATGAGTAGAGGTCGCGGATCATGTCAGCGACCCATTTGGCTTGAAAGAAAATAGGTTTTAGCACTCGTAGGTTGGATGGAAAGGATTTCAGTGAAAATTTGGTGGAAGGTAGAAATTGTGAAATAAGTATGTCCAATTTAATTTTTATACATACTTACATAGTTCAAAGTTCATTGTCAAGAAAAGTAATAAAGTAATTAAATGTAAAAATTACTACACTAAATTCAATCAGCAACATTTTAAATACAACTTACAGAACAATCAGAATGCTAACAATTATGTGGCAAATATCTAGGTTTGTCCAACAAAAAAACACAGGCAATTAATGAATATCCAGTATTATCTTTTGTCTCCGTTTGAGAAAGTTTAAGATTGGAGTGTCCATTTTAGATAGTAATTCTACCATTTTGTTTTGAATCTTTGTTTCTTCAGTCTTTATTGGAGTGTGATGTGTGTCTGTTCAATATGTGATTGTAAAGATATGTTATTGTTAAAATTTAAGTGATTTAGACTAACAAATCTGAATAATTTAAACCAAATCTTCCCATTGTTAGAAACCAATAATTACTGATCAGAATCAAAAAGTAAGTCCTATAACGGAGCTATATTTTTTTTATCAGCACTTGTGATGCAGTACCACAACAAAAACAAGTGAAATTGTAAAAATCCTTTTAATGGAATTATTAGAAAACATCCAACATATTTTAACATATAACATGTACTAACAATATAAAATAAGGATGTGTTTCAACACTTATATTTTTGTTAGTGAAAACCTGATCAGATCATATTGCTTAATAATCTGAATTGCTTTGCAAGGTTAAACGATTTATTCCCCCACATTAGTTATAACAGTGACAAAAAAAGGGAAGAAAACTTTATTCGGTCCAGGTGACGGGACTATCAGATTTTCACTGTAGTAGCAGGCAAAATGTACCAAAACATGTGCTACTGATAATACTCCTGTTTTTCATTAAAAGAGATAATAGTCAACCGACTGCTGACTAGCTGCTCACCTCCAAAAAGGTCTTACTCAAAATATAACATGTACTCTCTAAATTCTGACTGACCTACTGTGTATTTCCAGCATTTGTTTTGTACTTCAGGACTGTGTTTCCCAAGTATTGAATTTCATCAGTTTTCAACTAGAATAAGCAGCATTCTCCAGTTTTAGTGAGGGGAGCACAGAGCAGAGTCTGACTCAATCTGTGCCAGAGAAGCTACTGTCTGAGAGTGTGGGAGAAAAGGACGAGACGGTGATCTACTCAGTGTGGGGAGACCAAGGCCTCCATTTTTTTTTTTGAAGGTGGGGGAGAAGAAATGTAGAGATAAAACACAACCACTGAGTTATAATAAATTTCAGGAAATGTGACAGCACTGTCTGTGAAGCCAGCAGGAGATATAGACCCAATTACCAAGATAATGGAGACTAGCTGAAAAATGCTTTTCTTGTTTCTTCTCTTGCGCTCTCTCTCCCTTGCCCTTCTCCCAGGTAAGCATCTCGTGGATATTTTGTCAACACCTTTCCTATTTATGCCAGTAATGAAGCAATATTCTGAAACGTTGTGACCTTCATTTACAAGTTCTACCAGAGTGGCTTTCTAGAGAATAAACTATTTTATTTACCCAAGTAATAAGTGTCTGCACTTTGAAAGTAATCCATTGGTTGTAAAGTGCTTTGGGATGGCCCGAGGACGTGATAAGGTGCTTTATAAAAATGCACATTTTTTCCTCTTTATTCAGTACAGCATTTTTCACTGGAAGTTTTTAAAGGCATGCACATTGAATTTCAATCAAAGTTAAGACTCCTGTATAAATCGGGAATGGAAACTTTTAAGCAAACAGTAATTTTTAGAATGAGCTGGAGGTTGGTCTTGTCCTGCTGTAACTTCCCTATAGAAACGTATGATGGACTTGTTGAGGTCTGTCCAATGGCTGCTTAATTATAATCTCCTATTAACCTCTAATAGACCACAAGGTTAATTTTACTAAATTATTTAGTCTGTATCCTCTCAATTTGGAGAATGACTAGCTTAATCTTTTAAAAAAAAAATTATACTTACCATGTTTAAGATGCTAAAAAAGGGGCAGTCTACTGTTAAAGCATTTGCACAGTAGGGCTATACAACATATGCTGGAATGTTCTCTGTAAAATAGCATTGCGTTTCTGTGAACCTTCTGTTTCTTTACAGCTGAAGCCCTGCTCTAGGATCCATCTTAAACTCTCCATTACATAATACAAAGCTATGTGGCCATACAGCTCACCAATGATAACAGAAGGTGCAATCTCCCCTGGTTAAACTATTCATACATTGCAAAGCTGCGGCATATTTTTAGAGTTCAGATGTCTGTATAAACCATTTAAGCTTTGCTATTCTGGTTTAGAATGTCATCCAAATGTTGCAAGTGTTACAGCCATGTGACATATTTCCAGCCATCTGTTATTCTCCAAGTAATTGGTGCCTTACAGTTCTAGGTTATATAGCCCTGTGAGCACAAAATATTGTCTGCACAAAGTGCTTTTTTTTCGTCTGAAACATTACCTGTCAGCCAATTTATATGTTGACTCACAGTGTTCCCTAATATCAGCTTAAACCTTCCAATTAAAGTTGTGCAATGGCTGTAAATGAAACAAATCAAAAAATAAAAAGCCAGATCAAATGGCATTCATTGTAAGTAACAGATTAGTAAACTCGGATACATCAATGTTTATTTCAGTCTCCATCTTCAGCCATATGTTGAACCATTTTGTAAACATGACAGCAAAAGCTTCGGTTTGCCAGCTGTTCTATATGTATAATCGTATCTCTGTCGAAGAACAGTTGATGACTGTAGGTCTGCAAATTAAAAAAACATTCTTATAAAACCTGTAAAGCAAGGTATGTGGGAGTCACACACACGTGTTTTCATGCCTAGTTCCCACATTGGCTATCCGAGTTAATTGAATGAGTAGCTAAGCCACATAAATTGGAAAAGTTTCAGGTTTGATTCCCAGTTTGTGTTGGGCTAGCTGCATTAGTTTCAGGTAGGGCAAAGA
The DNA here is from genome assembly GCF_052327205.1 of Somniosus microcephalus. NCBI lineage: Eukaryota > Metazoa > Chordata > Chondrichthyes > Squaliformes > Somniosidae > Somniosus > Somniosus microcephalus. The sequence continues at coordinate 255,692,455 of NC_140990.1, read as the reverse complement.
CAGCGGGGGAGAAATTGGGTGGAGCCGCAAACGGGGCGCCAAGCTCGCCTGGGCGGCAGATTTTGCGCTGCGATCAGAGCAGCAGCGATCGCCGGAAATTCATCGTGAGCGCCCCAAGAGGGACACGGGGCAAGGCTCGAGGCGCTCCGCGTTCCTCTTAGGGTGCTGAAACTGAATATCGCAGCGCAATGTGCCGCAGCGTGTGCGCGCTGCGGTACTGCAGGCCTTCCTCCCATTCTTAAGGGGGAGGGGCCTGCACCAGCGCGATGAGCGATCACGAGTGCCGGCAAAAGAGCCCGGCACCGAGGAGAAGTGCCGGGCTCTCGGAAAACAGCCGGCAATGCCGCGGGGGGAGAACAGGAGGCCGGGGACGGAGGTGCTGGCAGGCGGCCGCCGAAAAAAACGGCCGCCCCGCACCTCCACCTTAATTTGCGCCACTGCCGCCACAGGTAGGCCCCGTGAACCGGGCGCGATTAGCGAGCGGCGCTACAGAGGCGGTCGCTGCCAAATATCGCGATCGGGGCGGTAGCGGGGCGCTGCGCACACCGATGACGTCATCGGTGGCGGCGCAGCGCAACAGGCTAACGCCGCCATTAGCGCCCCAGCTAAATATCGCGGGAGGCGTGGCCAGTGGCGCTAAAGCCACTGAGTGCCCTCTTTAGGCGCTAACTGGTGGCGCAGCCCACCGAATTTCTCCCCCAGCAGATCTACAACTGGGCTCATCACCTTTAGGTTTGGAATGAGAATTTTGCTCAGGATTCCTATAACTGATCACTATCTAAAAGTGCGTGTGTGTGTGTTTCAGGTGAACAGGATTGGGCTCAGCTATGGTAGCCTCTGCAGTTGATAGACTGCCAACACTCACACATGAATAATGGCCACTAGGATGAGGTACCAGATGGCCACAGGGTCCTATGGAACCATACCTCAGCAAGGAGTCAGGTTCTTCAGAATAGTAAGGGAGGGGAGAACTTTAAAATAAAACACTTGTATATTCAGGCTGGTGTTGGAAAATGTTATATTTTATATTCGTACTGCAGTATTTTATATTCTTAGTGAGGACGCCATAAACAATCTGTGGCACATTAGCAGGTCAGTGAGGGACTATATTATATATACAAAGTGCATAGGAAGGATCTAAAAGCAACGGAGAAGGTACAGAATGGATTCACTAGGGCTGTTATCAGGGATGGGGCTTAACAGTTATCAAGAAAGGCTTGGGGGGGTGAAATTGGGTGCCTTTGCACCTCCCGTTAGCGCCCCAGGGGTTTCTGCCCGCGATCAATCAGCCCGGCACTCTAGTGCCGGGCTGATCGCGCGGGATCTCGGCTGCCTTGGTGGTCCAGTTAGGTATTTTTAAATTGCAGAGCCTGCAGCGATGGCCCTCCCCTTTAAGGGAGAGAAGGAGCCTTTGAACGCAGCAGCGCTGCTGAAGTCTCTGCCCCGCTCTCCGACGTTAGCGCCCCAAGGAGGAGGTGGAGCGCTTGATTTAGCGCTCCACTTCCCTCTTGGGGCACTAAAACTCAATTTTGCGGTCGCCGCCGCTAATTACTGCCAGGCGCTAAAGTTGGTTAAAAGAGGAAAACAAAAAAACCCAGAAAAAGCTGTAAATACTCAGCAGGTCAGGCAGCATCTCTGGATAAACAGAAGTCAGTCAATGTTTCAGATTTTAAGACCCTTCATCAGGACCTGAAATGTCAACTGAGTGACTTCTGTATCTCCACAGATGCTGCCTGACCTGCTGGGCATTTCCAGTTTTTTCTGTTTTTGTTTTCAGTATCTGCAGTATTTTGATTTTTGTTTATAATGTTAAAAGGGGACCTGATCGAGGTTATCAAGCTTATGAAGGGTTATTATGAGGTCAATCTTGTTTTCACCATCAGCGAGATGGTAGCAAGAGGGTGCAAATTTAAGATAATTACAAAAATTAAAGGGAGGTTAGAAAATATTTCTTTAGAAGGTGGGTAGAATGTGGCGCTTTCGGACACAAACCATCGTTGAAACAGAGTCCATCATTTAAAAAAAAAGGGAATTAGTTGTTTGAAAAAGAGAATTAAAGAGCAAGGGGGATGAGAGAAGAGTGGGTAGGATTAGACTGATGTGGAGAACTTGATATGCCGAATGGCCTATTTCTATGCTGTATGACTGGAAATTGTGATGTGTAGTATTTTGTAGAAAGACCAGTTCATTATGTTGGTCCTACTACTGTATGTCTTTTTGTTTAACAGACTAATAGTTTATAAAAACTGCAAGGTATTAACCTACGTTAAATGCCATAGGTTTCGATATTTTGAGGAGATAACAAACTGCATCACCTCATTACTTCTGTAAATCTTATCTACAATACCATACCTACACACTAAACTGAAGGCCTGAGTAGCTTTTATTTGGCTAGTGAGCAACAATAAATTGAAAATATGTTTTGATTGTCCCTTTTTTGTTTTACTGTGGAGTGAATATTTATTACCAGTCCTTATTCAATTGTGCAAGTAGTATTTGGGGTTGACACTGCCACATAATTTAAATCCTACACAGGTGATTTGAAAGCTGGCATTGTTCACCTTTGGAAAGTGACACAGCTCATATGACTAATGGAAAGTATTAAAGTCTGTATTTGTAATAATCTTCATTGCATCCAAATACTTAAAAAAAATAATGTAACTGTTCATATAAACAGTAGAATAGGAAACAAAAGAAAACACGTTTTAGTGAGAAAAGCCTTCACAGTGGTATCATGAGTTCTAAAGACTTTCCTCAAGTGAGATTAAATGGGTGTTCCATTAGTATATTATTTAGTTGCTCCACAATTAGTAGCCAATACCAAAGGGTAGATGTCACCTTTTGTACACCATTAGTTAAAGGCCTTTAGATGTAGTTAGTAGAGTGCCAAGCTTTGGCACACAATTTCAAAGTGAGCATACATAAAGGTTTCTTCCTTTTCCCCTTTCTACATCTGCCCGTACCATCCACTATTCCCAGTTAAGAGAATGAGCTGGCAAAGCTGCTCCCAGGCCTCCATTAGTGACGCTCTGATCAGTTACTAGGAGGCATGTGAAAGTGGGTCGGACTACCTCCTTATCAGCTGTTATCTCCTTTCTCCTGCTTCCATGAGGAAGTGTTTGGTCTCCATCCCATGGTGACATGACTGAGATTGGTAGCTAATGTGTGGAGAATCACAGGTATGAACAATATCTCAAAAGTTCTATGGTACTTCAACAAGACAGCCAAGCAAATATATTAAACCAAATGACAAGTTACTGGTCATACTTACAACATCCCATTGTTCCCTTATTGGAACACTCTTAATTAAGATGCCAGATTGGTTGTCGTAAAAATCTAGATGAGTGTTTCCTTCAATATCTGTTGGAGCTACTGCCAAAACAGTCAACAGTTCGAGCTCATCCTCATAGTCTACCATTTTAAAGGTCTTAAAAAGTGAAGATACAATAAAGGGATAAGAATTCTTCATTCGTAAATACAATTCACTGATAACTTACATTTTTTTTTGTTTATGGGATGTGGGCGTCGCTAGCAAGGCCAGCATTTACTGCCCATCCCTAATTGCCCTTGAGAAGGTGGTGGTGAGCCGCCTTCTTGAACCGCTGCAGTCTGTGTGGTGAAGGTACTCCCACAGTGCTGTAAGGGAGGGAGTTCCAGGATTTTGACCCAGTGACGATGAAGGATCGGCGATATACTTCTCAGTCAGGATGGTGTGTGACTTGGAGGGGAACTTGGAGGTGGTGGTGTTCCCATGATCCATATACAGAGGCTCCCCACTCACCATTGTTCTGCACAGATTTAGATTGCTGTGTATATATGGTAGTAAATACTCCAGTGCCTTATATTCTTATAACTTATACTAGTCAGTTACATACAAACATAGAAAATAGGAGGAGTAGGCCATTAAGCCCCTCGAGCCTGCTCCGCCATTCAATGAGATCATGGCTGATCATCCAAATTCAGTACCCTGTCCCTGCCTTCTCCCCATATCCCTTGATCCCTTTAGCCTTAAGAAATATATCCAACTCCTTCTTGAATATATTTAATGAATTGGCCTCCACTGCCTTCTGTGTTAGAGAATTCCACAGGTTCACCACTCTCTGGGTGAAGAAATTCCTCCTCACCTCTGTCCTAAATGGCTTACCCCTTATCCTTAGACTGTGACCCCTGGTTCTGGACTCCCTGGCCATCGGGAGCATCCTTCCTGCATCCAGTCTGTCCAGTCTTGTTAGAATTTTATAAGTTTCAATGAGATCCCCTCTCTTTCTTCTAAACTCCAGCAAGTATAAGCCCAATCGACCCAATCTCTCCTCATACGTCATTCCTGCCATCCCAGGTATCAGTCTGGTGAATCTTCGCTGCACTCCCTCCAGGGCAAGAACATCCTTCCTCAGATAAGGCGACCAAAACTGCACACAATATTCAAGGTGTGGTCTCACCAAGGCCCTGTACAACTGCAGCAAGACATCCTTGTTCTTGTACTCGAATCCTCTCGCTACGAAGGCCAACATACCATTTGCCTTCTTAACCGCCTGCTGCACCTGCATGCTTACCTTCAGCGACTGGTGCACAAGGACACCCAGGTCTCGTTGCACTTCCCCTTTTCCCAATCTATTGCCGTTCAATAATCTGCCTTCCTGTTTTTGCCACCAAAGTGGATAACCTCGCATTTATCCACATTATACTGCATCTGCCATGCTTCTGCCCAATCACCCAACTTGTCCAAATCATACTGGAGTTTCTCGGCATCCTCCTCACAGCACAACTTGCACTTGTTTGCATAATTCATAATTCTGCTCTAACATAATTTTCTTCCACAAGATCAGCATTACAAGTATACACTTAACATTTCTCCATCTAACCAATAACATAAATTGAGTTTTATAATCAAATACACTGAAGGACATAACATGAAGAACCATGGTATAGGATTTATGTACATTGATCAGGCTGAACAGGTAACTCATCTGTGCCAAGTCATTAAGTTACAATCAGCGTTATTAATGGGGATATAAAATGTCCACCCATGGCTCTTCAGAATTCACTTATGACATACATTTAATATTAGGTAAAGAATGAAAATTAAGATGAGATTTAGAAATAAATACAAGTTAAATTGCATACTTAGGGTAGTCAGGAGTTCAAGTTTATTAATCACATGCAGAAGTCTGCCTGCCCAGTTTGCTGCACTTTTGATTTTGGAAGATAAAGTAAAAACAGTTTTCTTTGACCACATTGTCATCCACCATGAGCCTCATTATAGCTTCAGATACTATGCAATTTGTGATTTGGAGAGGTCTCCTCTCCCATAGTGCTGCTCACCCAGATAAAACAACTAAGTAACTGTTTACATGGGTTGGCCTTTGAGTTGGTTTATTAAAAGGTGTTAAGACTTTTCAAAAGCAAAATACTGTGGATGCTGAAAATCTGAAATAAAAACAGAAAATACTCAGCCGGTCAGGCAGCATCTGTGGAGAGAGAAACAGAGTTAACGTTTCAGGTCGATGACCTTTTGCAGAACTGGAAAATGTTAGAGAGGTAACAGGTTTTAAGCAATTACAGAGGCAGGGAAAGGGGGGAGGGGAGGAAAGAACAAAAGGTCTGTGATAGGGTGGAAGGCAGAAAAGGGTTGATGGTGCAAGGCAAAAGATGATAATGGACAAATAAAGAAACAAAAGATGAGTCTAGGAGGTGTAAATGGGAATAATCACCAACAGCTGCCGTCCAAAAAAAATGGGGGCAGAGGATATGATCTGAAATTGTTGAGCTCAATGCTGTAAAGTCTCAATGCTGTACAGCTCAAGGCTGTAAAGTGCCTAATCGAAAGACGAGGTGCTGTTCCTCAAGCTTATGTTGAGCTTCATTGGAACAGTGTAGGAGGCTGAGGACAGAGAGGTCAGAGCGGGAATGGGACAGAGAACTAAAATGACAGGCGACCGGAAGCTCAGGGTCACGCTTGCAGACTGAACGGAGATGTTCTGCAAAGCGGTCACCCAATCTGCATTGGGTCTCCCCAATGTCGTGGAGACCGCATTGTGAGCAGCGAATACAGTATACTAAATTGCAAGAAGTACAAGAAAATCACTATTACACCTGGAAGGAGTGTTTGGGGCCCTGGACAGTGCGAAAGGAGGAGGTAAAAGGGCAGGTGTTGCATCTCCTGCACTTGCATGGGAAGGTGTCGGGCGAAGGGGAAGGGCTGTTGGAGGTAAAGGAGCAAACCAGGGTGGCGCGGAGGGAATGGTCCCTTCGGAATGCGGAAAGGGGAGGGGGAGGGGAAGATGTGTTTGGTGGTGGTGCAAATGTTGGAGGATGATCTGTTGAATGTGGAAGCTGGTGGGGTGGAAGGTGAGGACAAGGTGAACCTTATCATGGTTCTGGGAGGGAGGGAGGGGAAGGGGTGAGAACAGAAGTGCGGGAAATGGAATGGACACAGTCGAGGGCCGTGTCAACCATGGTGGAGAGGAATCCTTGGTTGAGGAAAAAGGAAGACATATAGGAAGCACTGGTAGGAAAGGTGGCATAGTCAGAACAGATGCGACGGAGAAACTGGGAGAATGGAATAGAGTCCTTACAGGGAGCAGGGTGGGAGGAAATGTAGTCAAGGTAGCTGTGGGAGTCAGTGGGCTTATAGTGGATATTGGTCGATAGTCTATCCCCAGAAATGGAGACCAAGAAGTTGAGGAAGGGAAGGGAAGAGTCTGAGTATTCAACTGAAATAACAGATGAGTTACTGAGACAGATAGTTAGTCCCATAAACTAAATTCCCCTCCACCATTAACGAGTAGCTTCAAGACTTGCCTGTTCAAAGGAGAAAATAAATCCAATATATTAATTTAGGACGGACTGCTGCCAACGAACTGGAAGTGGTTGCACATGCACAGTTCCAGTGGGTTTTTTTTTGCTTGTTGTCGCCAGAATTCCCAAAATGAGGAATAAAGAAGTGGATTAAAAAATATCTTGTTCAGTTGTAGTTTAATTGATTAATTGTGTGAATTGTAGAATTTGTTTGTGCACTAAATTGTGGTTGGTCAGAGTCAGCAGTTTTCAGGTGGGGGATAGTTTGGCCCCAGCGCCATCTGTTTTGCCTATGGGTAGTTGGGTTTGTTAATATTTTGCAAATTATTTTTCTGAGACTAGAAGTATTCGGAGGTTCCTGTAACAGTCGTGGGGACGGTAGATTGGGAATTTCTAACATTAATGAAAATTTATTAGTGATGTGCTTCAGCACTTCTCAGATCCTCTGTCTGTTGTGGTGAACGTTATTTTTTTTAAAATTTGGGACCTGACAGTTATGCGCAGAATGCTTCTGTGCAGCTTCCGGTAGCTTCCAGTTCGTTGTCAGGAGTCACAAATGATTAATTTATTCTAAATCTGCAATTACCTCATACTGGTCATCATCTAATCGAGAAAATCGTCTTTTTACAACTCGACCATAGGCTGTCACCGTTACTGAGCTCTCCACCTTGAATAGGAGGAAAAACATTTACAGAGCTAAATATCAGTATTCTTTTTGTTAAATATTCACTTGGGTCTTGTACTTTCAATGTTCTTTACCAAGTGAGCAAACATCCTTAATGCACCATATTAGAGTGCATGGTGCTTGTGGGAGAGTACAATGGTACATTAGGTTTACTGTCATGGCTGTGCACGTACCAGCGGCAGCACGTATTTATCAATTGGAGCAATTTGTTCCCTGGGGTTTGGCTATGGAAAGGGATCCTGCTTACATTAGGTAGCGGTTCAGATTGCTATCGTTGTCTGTTTTGAGGTGGGCTGGTGTTGGCTTATTCCCCTCCTGTGTTAGTCTTTATTTCCTTTCTGGTCAGTTTCCTTGATCATAGAAATTCATATAATCATAGAAATTTATGGCACAGGAGGCCATTTGATCCATTGCGTCTATGCCGAATGGTGGGTACAAAATTGTGTTGATTCAGCCTCCATGTATTTCATCACTTCCAGGCAAATGCTAAATTATTCTGATTGGGATATGTCCCAAAGGTGTGTGTTTGTTGTGGGGAGGGCTGAGCTCCCCACAATAGGAGAGAATGCAAACTCATGTGGGGGGAAATTGAGTCCTGCCCCCTTTGGGGCGCTAACTTCGCTGGGGTGCTACTTTTAGCGCCCCCGCAGCCGAAATTGAGTGGTAGTGCCCCAAGAGGGAAGTGGGGCGCTACTGAAAGCACCCCGCCTCCCTCTTGGGGCGCTGCGAAGGAATATCGCGGTGCTACGTACCGCAGTATTGCAGGCCTTCCTCCCCTTCTTAAAGGGGAGGGGCCTTGCGCAGCACGACCAGCTGGGCCACCGGGGATCGGAGTGCTGGCAAAAGAAGTTTAGAAGATTGAGAGGGGATCTCATCGAAACCTATAAAATTCTGTCAGGCCTGGACAGACTAGATGCAGGAAGGATGTTTATGATGGCCGGGGAGTCCAGAACCAGGGGTCATAGTCTAAGGATAAGGGGTAAGCCATTTAGGACTGAAATGAGGAGGAATTTCTTCACCCAGAGAGTGGTGAACCTGTGGAATTCTCTGCCACAGTGGGCGGCTGAGGCCAGATCATTAAATATATTCAAGAAAGAGTTGGATATATTTCTTAAGGCTAAAGGGATCAAGGGATATGGGGAGAAGGCAGGGACAGGGTACTGAATTTGGATGATCAGCCATGATCTCATTGAATGGCGGAGCAGGCTCGAAGGGCCGAATGGCCTACTCCTGCTCCTATCTTCTATGTTTCTATGAACCTGGCCCTCAAGAGAAGTGCCGAGTTCACGGAGCACAGCCAGCATTCTGCGGGGGGGGGGGGGGGGGCTGCAGAGGAGGCCGAGGACGGGAGCGGAGGCAGGTGCTGGCAGGTGGCCAGCAACAAAAATGGCCGCCCGGCACCTCGCCTTTAAATAGCGCCGCCCCGGACACAGGTAGGCCCCCCTGGCTCTATCGGACATAGCGTCCAGCGGTATGTCAGGGGGCGCTACCGAAGATCGCGGCCGGGGCGCTGCGCACGGCGATGACGGGAGTGTTAGCAGCGCCGCGCCCGTGCGCTAGTTGCTTTGTGCCCCGTTAGCGCCCTCTTAGGGCGCTGGTGCAAAGCAACTGAATTTTTCCCCCATGCAGTTAGTTCTGCTAGCTTGTGTGTTGCAGGGGGCTCTTATTCTCTATGAGTAAATCTAAAAAGCATTGGACCTGGTCTAGGAGCAGTGTTGGTAGAGCCTTGGAAGCAGGTCAATTACCCTCCCCTTAGCTAGGATTGGTACACTGTCTGGGTGTGGGTTAGAAAGAGAGATTTAAGTCTTGGCTGGCACTGAACTTTTTTTTTGGTGACCATTTTCATCTCCTGATAGCACTGACTTATGTTGGGGTATGATCCTATGGATGCTGGCTGTCCTCCAGTATCTCTCACAAGTGGCCATCATTTGTGTATAAGCCTTTTATCATGGGGGTATCATAGTTGAGAACAATCCTGTCTCACCCAACATGCACACATTGTGCTCTTTCCATCAGGAGTCACTGGATAGCACTCCAGAGATTTTAGCCCATAAATCAAGGCTGATCTTCTGGACTGCACTGAAGTAAGTGCTGCACTGTTGGAAGTGCAGTCTTTCGGAAGAGACATTGGTCTGGATTTTGTGGTGGTAATGACGCCAAAACTGTCGGCGATCGCCGTCATTACCCTTCTGAAACTGACCGTAACTTCAGGATTTAGCGCATGCACAGATAAATGCAGAAATCCTGAAGTTGTGGTCAGTCATTCCCTGCTCCACCACAGGATGTGCTGTGGAACTCCCCATAGCCGTCAATCACTGAAATCGCTTGAACTGATGAAAATGTCCCCTTTTCCACTCTTAATATCGCTGTTAAAAACCCCATAAAATGTTAAACCTTGTTCAATGAGGTGTAATGGTTTATAATGGTGTTCTGAGTAATAACTATTGCTGAACAACCGCTGTTGCCTGAAAAATAATTTTATATTTGTGGGATGTCAAATTTCTCCATTATGATAGATTTTTAAAATGTAAAGTTTGTTTATGATATTTTAGCTTCTACCTTAACCCCATGTGTATGCCCAAATCTTTATTTTGCTCTCTATAAAATTTTTAAAAACTGATTAATAAAAGCTGTTTTTTATTTCCTGGTTTGCTGCCTGTGAGAATTCTTCAATGTGATTGGCTACTTAGCCAGCTTGATGACATCACTCCTGCTGGACGCTGGAGATCTGCTATAGACAGTGCTACAATCAAATTATCAAATTAATAATGTAATCACCGTTGCTTCGCCATTGACTGCAAATTCTAGGCCATTAAATCAAGGCCCCATCTGCCCTCTCAGATGCATGTAAAAGATCCCATGGCACTGTTCGAAGAAGAGCAGGGGATTCTGGGAATATTTATCTCTCAACTAACACCACCAAAATCAGATCACCTGAATATTATCATATTGCTGTTTGTGCTATGTGCAAATTGGGTGCTGTGTTTCCCTACATTACAATAGTAATTATGCCTCAAAAGTATTTTGTTGGCCATAAAACGCTTTGGGAAGTCCAGAGTTTATGAAAAGTGCTTTATAAATGTGATTTTCTCTTTTCTGTCACAGTAATTTCACATTTGTCCATAAAATTCCTCACACACATATGGGGTAGAACTTCCGCGGGGGTTCTTCCAATTGGCCACCATAAGTTCGGTGGAAGATCCATGAAAACCCTGGGGCAACATCGTAATTGATGTTTACACTGTTTATCTAGGTTTCTATGGATCCTCCGCCAAAATTACAGCAAATGATTGGGAGAGCCCCTGTGGAAATGAAAGGTACTAGAGTTTAAAAATGGGTATTATAGGACTTGGAGAGCAGATTATACTTGGTGAAACAGCCAAGCCTTCATTCAATGAGTCTGACATTTTATGCTAAAATTTTACCTGGCAGTAGATATATGGACATTTAAACGGGGCAGATTAAATGTGAATGTTCATTAAAACAGGGAGAATCTTTGGGAATTTTGAATCAGAAAAGGCAGATTATCTAGTGGTAAATGAATCTGTTACAGAGCACAGCTTACCACAACAAATGGTTTATTTTGACATCAATCAGCTTATTGAGCTAACTACAGATTGCCACTGAAACAGCTTGTTTAATAGAATCATGGAAAGTTACAGCATGGAAAGAGGCCATTTCGGCCCATTGTGTACATGCTGGCCAACAAAGAGCTATCCAGCCCAATCTCACTTCCCAGCTCCTGGCCCGTAGCCCTGCAGGCTACAGCATCCCAATTGCACATCCAAGTACTTTTTAAATGTGGTGAGGGTTTCTGCCTCTACCACCCCTTCAGGCAGTGAGTTCCAGACCCCCACAACCCTCTGGGTGAAGAAATTTCCCCTCAAATCACCTCTAAACATTCCACCAATTACTTTAAATCTGTGCCCCCTGGTTTTTGACCCCTCTGCTAAGGGAAATAGGTCCTTTCTATCCACTTTATCTAGGCCCCTCATAATTTTATACACCTCAATAAGGTCTCCCCTCAGTCTCCTCTGTTCCAAAGAAAACAAACCCAGCCTATCCAGTCTTTCCTCATAGCTAAGATTCTCTACTCCCGGCAACATCCTTGTAAATCTCCTCTGTATCCTCTCTAGTGCAATCACATCTTTCCTGTAATGTGGTGACCAGAACTGCATGCAGTACTCTAGCGGAGTCCTAACTAGTGTTTTATACAGTTGAAGCATAACCCCCCTGCTCTTGTATTCTATGCCACGTCTAATAAAGGCAAGCATTCCGTATGCCTTCTTAACCACTTTATTTACTTGGCCTGCTACATTCAGGGATCTGTGGACATGCACTCCAAGGTCCCTTTGTTCCTCTTCACTACTCAGTGTCCTACCATTTAATGTGTATTCCCTTTCCTTGTTTGCCCTCCCCAAATGCATTACCTCACACTTCTCCAGATTGAATTCCATTTGCCACTGTTCTGCCCAATTTATTGATATCTTCCTGCAGTCTACAGCTTCCTTCTTCAGTATCAACCACACAGCCAATTTTAGTATCATCTGCAAACTTCTTAATCATACCCACTATATTCAAGTCTAGATCATTGATATGTACCACAAAAAGCAAGGGACCTAGTACTGAGCCCTGCAGAACCCCACTGGAAACAGCCTTCCAGTCACAAAAAACACCTATCAACCATTACCCTCTGCTTCCTGTCTCCGAGCCAGTTTTGAATCCAACTTGACACTTTGCCCTGGATCCCATGGGCTTTTAACTTCATGACCAGTCTGCCATTTGGGTTTTTTAACAGCGATATTCTAGTGTAAAAGTGGAAGTTTTCGTCAGTTCAGTGATTTGAAATGCTTGCGGGCTCCAGTGAGTTCAACAGCGCAGCCTGTGGAGAAGCGTAGAATCACTGACGGCAACTTCTGGATTTCTGAGTTTATCTGTGTAAAGTCTGTGGGTTGTACGGTTAATAACGACACAGACTTCAGGAGTAACAAACAAACAGGTCTTTACTATTCGAAGGTCAGGGCGAATCTGCCCCAGTTATCCTGCCACAACACTTATATACTGGTGTGGTCACTGTCGGTATTACAGTATACAGAAGCCAAATAAATAGTGCCACACCTAAAGTAGTTCTCTTAAAGGTGAACGGTTACATTCAATAGTTCCCTTAAAGGTAGACGGGTACATACACTACAATCCTCCCTTTTTAGCTTATTACTTACAGAGTCCCCATTAAACATACATATCTTCAACTTCCTATAAAACAATTTACCGATATAATCTCGGTGGAGTCAACGTCATATAAAACAATTTACAGATATAATCTCGATGAGAACAGTTCACAAGTTCAGTCTCTGCGGAAACAGTTCATAGATTCAGTCTCTGATCTTGACTCGTTCCGAACAACATCTCTTTGAGGTAGCCAGTTCACATGGCTAGCGTGACTCCTCCATAGCCTTTTTCTTGACAGAACAGCTTGAACTTCCGTCCTGTTGAACCAGCAGCGCGGACTTTTACAGCCAACTGGCTGTCTTGATATTTTCCAGTTTTTCAACTAATTTAGCTCCTTTTGTAGTGTCCCGCCTGAGATGGTAGAAGTGCTAATATTTTAGACAGTTATTATCTTCTGCTTCTTCTTTTTCTTTTCTGCCTTTTTGACACTCTCGGAGCTCCTTTCTCGGCTGCCAGCTGTAGCGCCACCAACTCTCTATGTTCCTTAGACCTTAAGTGCTTCATCCGGATTTCAGCACTTTGGGAGTTTTCAATCACAAACTGAGCAGACCAGATCCTCGTAATATTCAGTGTCACTCAACAGGTCATGGTAATATTCGGGGTCGTCCTGAGTTAGGCCAGTGAGAGGCCCTTCTACTTCCTTCTTATCCATCTGGACGTTAGCCGACGGTGGTTCCTTCCCTAACCATCTTTCTTGAAAAGACTTCTTCAAACATTCATATTCATTCCGCTCTTCCGGGAATGTCTGCCATTCCTTCACTACTGGCCTCATTTGTGAGTTCGATACCTTCCCTTCCATCGGGGATTTCGTTGTCAGGCTATTTAATCCTTCTACTGGAGTATCTGTTTCCACCCCCTTCTGTTCCCCTTGACGCAATTCAGCGTACTTTTGGCATCCTTGTAAAAGCTGTGTTGCCACCTCAGCTATCTCCGTGACTTTTGGAAGCTCCGAATTCTTTCCCTTTGAACCCTGAAACTCGTGTTCCCATTTTGGAGTCTTGTCCCTCAGCGTGTGTAAGAGTTGGCTGGCCGTTAACTCTTCTACGGGGACACTGTGGATTAGAGTCTTCTCCATTTCATCCACCTTTCCCTCCAATGTTTTCACCTTCCTTTCCTCCGGTACTTTGGTTTTAAGCGCTCGAAGAAGTTGCGCCTTGATGTTCTCTAACTCCTGTTCAGGGGCCATTCCTACAGTCTCTGTGATCCTTCCAGTTGCCTTTCCTTCCACTGCCCGGATTCCTAGTTGAATATGTTCTTCAAGTTGTTGAACCTCGGCCATTGCCGCCTCATATTTGTCCTGGGTTGCCTTCAATAATTTAATGAGTTCTTGGACATCTTGAATTTCATGTTCTGCTATGTCTTCCACCTCTAATTTTTCATCGATGGATGGAATCTCTACCGATGAGTCTGTCTTGGCCTGGAGCTCATCAAACATTTCCTGCAGCCTTTGTAATTCTCGCTCATGTTCAACCTTTAGCTGTTCAGATGCTTTCACTAAAACTAGCTTTTCGGAGGTTGCCGAGTTAACCCCTTCCAGGATTGTAGTCTGGGCCTGTTCATACTGTTCTTTCAACTTGTTACACTCTGCTTGCAACGAGTCGTAGAGATGAACTGGGATAAAATCCTGGCTTCCTGAAGATTCCTCTTCCTTTGGTTCGTTCTGTAAATATTCTAGTTCCTGAACAGCATCAGGGGAATGTGATTGGTATTTGGCCACGATGGCTCTATGGTTGCTCTCTGCTTGAGCTAGCTGTCTCTGTTGTCTTTCCAGGTTCTCCCATTCGGTGTCCCAGAACTTTTCCATATTTTTCATCTCTTGTACGAGACGGTCACTCAACTGTTCTAATTGTTGTCGTACTTTGACATAAGTTTGAGTCCGAACTCGGTGTTCTTCCGTTGTGGATGAATCCTTTGCTTGAACAGGCTCAGAATTCTCTGTCAACCTGGAGTTCTGCTCTGCAGCTTTATTCTTCTTGGTAACATACGTCCTTCTGCATGTCTTCGTTTCCTTCCCCATCGTCGGCAAGTCCCTTTTAGCCTTGTCTTCCATATTTGAATTGGTCTTATCGTCATCCATTTCAGAATCTGAGCTGATAGCTTGCACCGAGTCCTCCCTCATTATGGCTTTTAGGTAGTGCCATTCCATATCTATTTTCTTAATCCACTCCCGTCCTAGAAGTGGTGGTCCTCCTTCAGGTAATACGTACAAGTTCATTCTTGGGTGTTCTTTACCCCTATCTCTCACCTTGACTCTTATTTTCCCCATGGGGTATACGTTTATACCCCGTGTATGTCTGTAATACGAACTTGGTATTTCTTAAGGGTATGTGAGAGAATAGCCGGTGGCAGTCCCTTCGGTTGATGACTGATAGAGCTGATCCAGTGTCCAGCTCCATCCTTACTTGGACTCCACCTATTTTTAGTATGACCCAGATGGTTTGTAGATCCGTTTCTTTACCCACATTGTGGATTCTCAGACTACCCAGCTCCTGGTTGTTTGGGTCTGAGTCTGAATTCTGTTCGTCTGAACTCTTCTCAGCCACCTTGTGTACCTCCTTGTACTTTTCTTGTGGTGGCTTCCTTTGATTGTTGGTCTTCTTCCCTGACCGGCATACCTTCGCGATGTGACCCAGTTTGCCACATTTCCTACACTCTTGGTTCTTAAACCAGCATTGATTCTGGTCATGCGTTGTCTTCCCACAACGGTAGCATTTTGTTGTGCTTGAAGTAATTTGGTCCACCCCGAGTGCCGCCGCCTTTAGTTGCATTTCCGCCGTTCCTTTCGCTGCGGCTTCGTGCGATGCAGCTATAAGGACAGCCCTGTCCAGTGTGCGGTCGTTCTCTTCCAGTAGTCGCTTCTGCGTCCCTTCTTTGGACAATCCGCATACGAACTTGTCCCGCAGTGCTTGTGTCAGATTCCCTCCGAACTGGCAGTATTTCGCTAGCCTACGCAGTTCGACCAAGTACTCCGCATTGCTTTCGTCTTTCCTCTGCGTTCTTGCGTAGAATTTGAATCGTTCAGCCAGCATCAACGGTGTGGGGTTCAAGTGGTCCTTCAGCACAGCCACAATCTCTTCGAAGGTCTGATCCGCTGGTTTATCTGGTGCTATTAGATGCTTCAAGAGCCCGTATGTTTTTGCCCCCATCGAGTTTAGCAATGTTATCGCCTTGTCGTCTTCCTCTATTTTGTTGGCTTCGCAATAGATCTCTATGCGTTCCACGTACGTGGCCCAGTCTTCTATTTCAGAATTAAAGTCGTTAATATTCCCTCGCTTAGGCATCTTTCTTCCCTTGGGAGCAGCACCAGTATTTCTTTAAGTGTTCTTATTTATTTGTTTATTTCTAAGATGGCGGTTTTCCCGCGAAATCGGCGGTTTCCCGCTCTTTCCTTCTCTCCCCGCCCACTTCAATGGCGGTATGTCAGTTAAGATGGCGGTTTTCCCGCAAAAATGGCGGTTTCCCGCTCTTCCTTTCTCTCCCCGCCCACTTCAATGGCGGTTTCCCGCTTCTGTCGTCTCCTCCGCCTAATGGCGGCGTCCCGCGTTTCTTCCTGGTGGAAGGGGTACGCTTTCCCCACAGCGGACAGGTTCAGCCGCTGGGCTGGCTCTCGCACAGCTCCCCTTACTCGGCTCTGTCTTTTCCTCCCGCCCGCACGGCTCTACCGGCGCTGGGTACACCCCGTTAACGGAGAACAGTTCAGCCGCTGGACTGGCTCTCGCGCAGTCTCTCTCTCCGTACCCGGCTCTGTCGCTCTCTCTCCCGCACGTTCGGTTCTACCGGCCCTGGGTACCCCGTTGGTGGAGAACAGTTCAGCCGCTGGACTGGCTCTCGCACAGTCTCTCTCCCCTTGCTCGGCTCTGTCTCTCTCTCCCACCCGCACGGTTCCTGTTCGCCTCCCAGCCCTCTCGCAGACCGGTGTTTCCCTCCCCCGGCTGCAGCTGGGTTTCTCTTCCCGTGCCTACTCCCAGTCTCAGCGCTTCGTGGCTGCGGTCGCTGCCCGGCTTTTCCCGCCGATCGAGGTCCGACTGTCTCACGACGCCGTTGGACCCGACTTTCTGACCGGCTCCGTTCCCCCTCGACCGTGGTCGAGTGCACAGCCCTTATCCTCCGGATATTCTCTACACCTTCCCCTACTCACAGTCTCCGCGGCCGCCTTGTTTCCAGCTGATCGGCTCACTCCGCACCGTGGTAGAAGGGTAGTCAGTGCCTGTTGCAGATGGAAGCTTTTATTGCTAAAGTCTTCCTCCTTCCTCCTGCTGCAGCCTCGTGTTTTCTTTCAGCAGCACGACGAGGGCGGTTGCCTCTCTTCGACGCTCTTCGTTGCTTTGGTAGTCTTGCCGCAGGGTATGATCGGACTCGTCGCCACTGTAAAGTCTGTGGGTTGTACGGTTAATAACGACACAGACTTCAGGAGTAACAAACAAACAGGTCTTTACTATTCGAAGGTCAGGGCGAATCTGCCCCAGTTATCCTGCCACAACACTTATATACTGGTGTGGTCACTGTTGGTATTACAGTATACAGAAGCCAAACAAATAGTGCCACACCTAAAGTAGTTCTCTTAAAGGTGAACGGTTACATTCAATAGTTCCCTTAAAGGTAGACGGGTACATACACTACAATCTGCATATGTGCGGACTCCAGAAGTTGCTGTTAGTTTCAGAGGAATAATGATGGCAAGCGCTGACAGTTTCACCGTCATAACTACTGCAAAAATCTGGGCCTATAATTTTCGATTTAGTATCTGTGCTTTACTTACCGAATTTCTACACCTGTTCCAATAAAGATTGTTAACTGTTACTACTCTTCAATGAAAAGATAATGGCCTAAAAATTCAGTTGCTTTGCACCTCCTGTTCAGCAGGAGGTTAGCAGCGACGGTAACCGTTAGCGCCCCGCGGCACTGTGCCGCCGGCGATGATGTCATCGCCGTGTGCAGCGCCCCACTCGCGCCCCGGCCGCAGTCTTCGGTAGCGCCCCCTGACTCACCACTGAACGCTATGTCCGATGGGGTCATGGGGGTCTACCTGCGGCCGGGGCGGCGCTAATTAAAGGCGAGGTGCCGGGCGGCCATTTTTGTTGCTGGCCACCTGCCAGCACCTGCCCCCGTTGCCGTCCCCGGCCACCTGACAAGCCACCCCACGGAATGCCGGCTGCGTTCTGTGAGCCCGGCATTTCTCTTGAGTGCTGGGCTCTTTTGCCAGCACTCCGATCCCTGGTGGCCCAGCTGGGCCCCGGGTTGTGCTGCGCAAGGCCCCTCCCCTTTAAGAAGGGGAGGAAGGCCTGCAGTACTGCGGCACGTTGCGCGCGATATTCACTCGCAATGCCCCAAGAGGAAGGCAGGGCACTTCCAGTAGCACCCCGCTTCCCTCTTGGGATGCTACTGATGATTTTCGGCCGCGGGGGCGCTAATTTTCCCGGGGCGCTAAAAGTTGCGCCCCGGTGAAGTTAGGCGCGACTCAATTTTTCCCCCAATGTCACTGCTTCAAACAGGTCTTTTCAAACTAATTTGCGCATTTAGTCACTTATCCAGAGTGACAAAATGTTGGTTCAATATATTTCAGCATATCTTGGATCAGCTTTGCCATAAGCAAGTTTTGCTTGTGTATGATTTGAAAAGTCATAACGCGCTAAGAATTGTGTGATTAATATAATAGTATATACATTTACATAAGAAGAGTTGCATGAAATTAATTTAGCTTAACAGAATAAAATACAACAATGCTGAAACTTCGCATGCAGCCACAATCATGAATGGCTCTCAACTGGATATCTTGGTTGCTTAACAGGACTGGATTTAAATACAATTATGTTCAGTGAACAACTTTCATAAATTTCATTACTCAACCAAGGATTAATAGGTGCTAGCAGAATGCCCCAATATCAGATTTTGAGATTGTCAACTCCCAAGCATTCTCCTTGCAAAGGATAACCAGACAAGGGTTCCCCCATCCCCCCTTCTCTTTGATTTGGATATTAAACCCCAGGCAGCAACCATCAGAGGCAGCTTAGTCATCCATAGGGTAGCCGCTGGAGGAACTGAACACACAGTATCACTGAAGATGTCCTACTTTATGTAACTAACCTCACCCCTTCACTCCCCTACATCTTCCAAAAGATTAAGGAGTTTGCCTGACTCTCTGGATAAAAGCTTAACTTCCCCAAAACAGAGGGAATGTTGCTTGTCCAGAACATTCCTAAACAGGTGTGCAAAAGCCTAAGCGCCCCAGAATTTCTTTTCCAAAGGAGTACCAGACAAGAGCATCTGATTTCAAATATCTGGGGGTAATAGTAATGCACAAACTCACATGCCTGTACAAAAATAAACTTCTCCCACCCTGGCCAGCAGACAATGTGATGCAACAAACTGCCTGTATTACTCCTAGGAAAGGCAAGCACAATAAAAATGAACATATTTCCTCAATGCCTGTCCCTTGGCTGGGCATGGGGTCCACGGAATCCCAGCAAATCCCCTACGTAGTCCCCAAGAACAGACTCACTGAGGCCCAGAACACCTGCTGATAATGGCGGCACTAGCTACTTGGAAGGAGGTCTGCATCTCTATGAAATTCCATCGGAACCCATCAGGCCTTCCCAATCTTGAAATGGACCAATGTGATTAATGGTGGAAAAAATTACCATGTCTGTGCTAGTTACCTTTCTTTCTCTCTCAGAACAAATGGTAAAGGCTCGTAAAACCTGCCATCTCTGTATATCTTCAGATTTTTCAGTCATCTGCAACACACTGACAAGCACAATGTTAGAACAATTGATAATATATGTCCATCTATTGGTTATAAATTGTAAAGGAAATATTTTGCACAATACGAGAGATATAGCAACTAACAATTGATATTTTAAATTCTTCAATTCAATTTTACTGAAATGAAGAAAACATTTAAACAATCACACCAAGTTACCGAGATTAACACACTGGCAATCATTCTGATTGTGGATTAGGGTAAAGTACCTAAAATAAAAATCGATGCTATATAACACCCTCAGTCTTACTTTTTCTTCAGTTTGGGCATTGAATTTTATAGCTCTTTGTTCCTGCTGCTGCTGCTGCTGGTACCTTTTCCTGTTATTTTCTTCTGTTGAAACTAGAGCCAAAAAATGTGGCTCTTCTTCCTAGTTAATTTTGACTGTGGCTGGGTATAATAGTGCATAGGCCTGCTTATAGTTTGGTTTCAGTTTCTTACATTTTTCATCTTTGGATATCTCGCTTGAGAAATCTCGAAGCTTGATTCTCCGCCATCTATCTTATGACATCCAGTCTCACATCTCAGTTATTCTAGGATTACTAGTTGAGTTTGGCTTTGGACTTTCTGAGCAATGTACTTTTTCAATCTCCTGGCCAGTGGTGAATAGTAGCAACTTAGGTAAGCTATTGTTCAATACTTGTATTGGTTTCCCCTTTTCCATTTCCTCTGGGAGGCTGATTATTCAGATATTCCTTATTATTCAGTAGGAGGTGGCATAGTGGTTAGCACTGTTGCCTCACAGCGCCAGGGACCCGGGTTCGAATCCGGCCTCGGGTGACTGTCTGTGTGGAGTTTGCACATTCTCCCTGTGTTTGCGTGGGTTTTCTCTGGGTGCTCCGGTTTCCTCCCACAGTCCAAAGATGTGCGGGGTTAGGTTGATTGGCCATGATAAAAATTGACCCTTAGTGTTAGGGGGATTAAATACGTGGGGTTACGGGGATAGGGTGGGATATGTGTTGGTGTGGGGGTTACGGGGATCGGGTGGGATATGTGTCGGTGCAGGCTCGATGGGCCGAAATGGCCTCTATCTGTACTGTGAGGTTTCTGTGATTTCTGTGGTCTCCCTGTCCCATTTTCCACCCACTTCTGCTTGAAAACAGGTGGTATTTATGAGGAAAATCCAGGACCTTCTGTCTTAAAATTAATAGTCAGTCCACTTGCTAATGAAGGATGAATGTAATTGTATAAACTTACTTAATTTGTGTCGGTCCGACATGTATGATCCTTCCGGAATCATCTGGATGGAAATATATCCAATCATTTTCCAATGAACAACATTGCATCTCTTGAATTCCATTCTCTGCCTAATTGGAGAGAAGTGCATTTGACAGTTTATAGCAATGTAGAGCCAGTCAGAATACCAATGAAAATTATGGCATTGTAATTAGTATTACTGCAATCATTGTGATAAAAATTAAGCATTTTTGTCTGCAGTTTTCTCTTAGGTTTTTCCTTAAACCTATTTTTAATCTAACAGCAACGTAAATGGTCTGTACAACTCTGGTTCCCATTCACATTACTGCTAAAATGCTAGCTGTACTGAACTAGCAGGCACGCAGACATAGTATGTTACCACCTCCACAAGTTAGCAGTACAATTAGGTGAAGGGAACAGAGTATAATTATCATTTATTCTCCTGAAAGCCCAGTATGTAGACCTCAGCCACATTTGGAGAAGGCAGATGAGGTTCCTTGATTTAATCGATAGAATCAAAACAATTAAAAGTAACATTATTGGAGACTTCCTTTTAGTCAAAGGTAAAGCTTTTATCACCACCTAGTAGAATATAGAATACTACAATATGATGTAAAGAATTATAATAATTTTCACAGCATTTTACTCCATAGAACTTGGAAGTTTGACAATCTGTGGGCTTTTCACACTAAGAATTGTGGAGCACATGACATTCCCTGTAGCTTACCTTGAAGAAATGAATGATTGGATAAAGAGAATGTAGTAGATGTAGTGTATATGGAGGTTCAGAAGGCATTCGATAAGGAATTTCACAAGATGCTTGTTAAAATAAAATTCAGGCAGGCATATGAGTAAATTTAGCAGCATTGTTAGAAAGTTGGTTGCCAGACAGGAAGTAAAGAGTTAGAGTAAATGGATTTTGCTTGGACTGGAGAAGGTTGGAAGTGGTGTACCTCAGGGTTAGTTCTGGGTCCACTTTTATTCTTGGTATATATAGATGATTTGGACCTGAGTATAGGGAACACAATCTCAAAATTTGCTGACAACACAAAAGTAGGAGGTTTGGTAAACAATGAAGAGGAATGTAAAAGACTTCAAGAAGACAGAGGTTAGCAAAATGGGCAGACAAGTGGCAGATGCAATCTAATGTGATAGTGTGGCGCAATATATTTTAGGAAGAAAACCAAGGAATGGGAGTATACACTTAATGGAAAGACACTGAACAGTGTGGATGAACAGAGAGACTTGGGCGTTCAAATATATAATTCCCTGAAAGTGCGAGTGCAGGTAGATAAAGCCATTAAAAAAAACTCAGTCGAATTTTAGGTTTTAGAAACAGGAGCATTCAGTATAATAGTAAAGAAGTCATAGAGTCATAACGGCACAGAAGGAAGCCATGCGGCCCATCGAGTCCGTACCAGCTCTCTGTAGAGCAATCCAGTCATTCCCATTCCCCCGCTCTATCCCTGTAGCCCTGCAAGTTTATTTCATTCAAGTGCCTATCCAGTCTCCCCTTGAAAACATTGAGTTTCTCCGCTTCCACCACATCCGTCGGCAGCGAGCTCCTCACCCCTCGCTACGTAAAAAAGTTTTCCCTCACATCCCCTCTGTATCGCTTGCCCAAAATCTTAAATCAGTGTCCCCTAGTCCTTGTACCATCAGCTAGTGGGAACAGCCTTTCCCCGGCAAGCCTATCCAAACCCGTCATAATCTTGTACACCTGTATCAAATCACCCCTCGACCTCCTTTGCTCTAATGAAAACAAACCCAGCTTCTCCAACCTGTCCTTGTAGCTAAGATCCCCCATCCCCGGGACTATTCTGGTAAATCTCCTCTGCACCCTCTCAAGTGCCTTCACATCCTTCCTAAAGTGTGGTGACCAGAACTGGATGCAATACTCCAGTTGTGGCCTAACCAACACTTTATAAATGTTCAGCATAACTTCTCTACTTTTGTACTCAATACCTCTATTTATGAAGCCCAAGATCCCATATGCTTTGCTAACCACTCTCTCAATATGTCCCACCACCTTCAGGGACCTATGCACATTAACTCGCAGGTCCCTCTGTCCCTGCACACTCTTTAAAACTGTGCCATTAAGTGTATATTGCCTCTCCCTGTTCCTTCTGCCAAAATACATCACCTCACACTTCTCTGTATTAAATTCTAACTGCCACTTGTCTGCCCATTCTGCTAGCCTTTCTATGTCCTGGTGCAGTCGATTGGCATCATCCTCACTGTTTGCCACACCCCAAAGTTTGGTGTCATCGGCAAATTTAGAAATTCTACTCTGTATTCCAATATCCAGGTAATTTATATATATCAAAAAAAGCAGTGGCCCCAGCACTGACCCTTGAGGAACACCACTGTCTACCATCCTCCAGTCTGAAAAACAGCCATTTACCACAACTCACTGTTTTCTGTCCTTAAGCCAATTCCTTATCCAAGCAGCCACTGACCCACCTATTCCATGAGCCTCAATTGTTAAACAGCCTTCTATGTGGTACTTTGTCAAATGCCTTCCTAAAATCCATGTAGACAACATCCATTGCATTCCCTTCATCAATCCCTGTTACTTCATCAAAAAATTAAATTAGTTTAGTCAAACATGATCTGCCTTTTACAAATCAGTGTTGGCTCTCCTTAATTAGCATAAACTTCTCCAAGTGTCCATTCATTTTTTCCTTGATTATTGTTTCTAAATGATGAATTTATACAAAACATTGGTTAGGCCATAGTTAGAAAACTGTGTGCAGTTTTGGGCATCTCATTCTAGAAAGCCCTAGAGAGTGTGCAATGTAGATTCATTGGGAATGAGAAACTACAGCTATGAGCAGAGACTTGAGATACTGGGGCTTTTTCCTCAATGGAACAGAGAAGGCTGAGGAGATTAAGTAGAGATTTTTTAAATTATGTGAGTTTTAATAAAATAAATAGGGAAAGACCATATCCTCTGGTTGGGGAATCATTGACTAGGGGTCATCAATTTAAAATTTTCATGAATAGGAACAGGTTAGGAAAAATGTATTTACTCAGAGGGTTGTTGGAACTCACAGGGAATGGTTGAGGCAGAGACCATTGCATCTTTTACGGGAAAATTGGATGAATATTCAAAGCAGAGGAATATACAGTGCTAAAGAGAGATTAGTTTTGGATTGCTCCAGTAAAGAGCCAGCAGAGACAAGATGGACTCCTTCTGTTCTCTAAACTTCTATGCTTCCGTGGTTGTTTAAAGGCAAATATTAGGATTTACTGTATATACTGCCCAACTGTAAATCATGTTGCACAAGAAGTATTCAGAACAATTGTGATACATTACCAGCTCTTTATCCTTTAAAGAATAAACATGGTAGATGCCCTGCTGGTTTCGCTTATTAGGAGTAATGATGTAATGCCAGGGGTGTCCTCCAATCTGCAATGCACTTTCAAAACAAGAAACTTCAAATAGGACAGGTGGACAATCTGTGGAAGTAGGGCTTTAAGTTTATATCAATAGTGAGGTACTTATGCATCCTAATTCTAGAGAATACAAATAACATAATTTTGCATAAAAATACCTGTTATGTTAATATTACATGGAATTCCGAATGAAGCTGCACCCACAATTCCAGTTGTGTTGTTCCATTCACAGTTTTGTCCAAGAATACATTGTTTCTGTGTAAACTGTGTAAAGACAAGAATTTTGATGTTTATGCTTAAAGAACATTTCAGACTAGAATGTTAAATACTTCAATGTTTTGCCTTTGAGACTATTGTATGTTCTTTTAAAAACCATAGTACCAGCTGACATGGATTTTATAATACAGATGTGCACATTATTGACTACAGATTTCTTGTAGCTTTTATTCAATAGATACAAACTATAAACTACTGAAGTCAAAATGATACACAAGAGAACATAAACATGCTCTGTAAATAACTTCCTAAATAGTAATGAAAATCACAGGTTAGTAGTCTCTCTGTTAATGGGAACATCACTGAAACATTTTGCTCAGGCTCCACTGGGATTTTTAAACATTATTATTGAGAAACTAAGGTGAAGGACCAAGTCTCTCAGTGCAGGATACCATCAAGATTGAAAAGAATAAAAGGGAAGGCCTGGCAAATCAGAACGTTGTGACTAAGTATGCCAAGCTTAAATGTTAAAATTCTAAAAATTGCAGGATAGAATCACAGAGGGTAAGAAAACAGTTTTGAGTAAGAAACAGTGCAGTGAATCTTGATTTCAATACAGTGGAAAAAGTAGGGAGAAAGAGAGCTTGGAAAGAACAAGAGAGGAACATTCAGTGGAGTACTAATCATAGTAGTGTCAATAAAATACTGAAAGAAGTTAAAGGTTAGAGGTGAAAGGAATCACCCATCAATGTACTATGCTAACTTGGCTGAATTGGTAGCAGACTTGCCTCTTGAGTCAGAAGGTTGAGGGTTCAAGCTCCATTTCAGGATTTGAGCACATAATCTGGGTTGACCAGCAAGTGCACTACTAAGGGAGTGCAGCAATGAGACATTAAGCCAAAAGAACATCTGGCATTCTAATGGCTTTAGCCTGCAAATATGCAAAATTCATCACATTTTCTCAAATATGTCAATTTCCATCTTCAGTCACCTGTCCTAATCTACTGTTTTCTCATTAAAATCCAAGTTTCACCTCTTTGGCTCTTCCCTCTTCTAATTTTTCTCCTTGGAAAACACTTCTTATTCCAAAGTCCAATCCAGAAGATGAGTTTTCGCTTATGTTTGCTTAACCTGCCTTAGCTCTCTTGAATCACCTAACCTTGAACTATTATACTTAAACACCTCACTATATTCACTTGCTGTCTCTATCACATTCCTAGAACTTTTCAACTTTTTGTCAAGCAAAAATTAATCAACTTCACTTTCCCTCTGTTGAAATCACCATTCTTGACAACTTCAATAATAAGCAAAATTGAATATTTTGCACACCACAGAGCTGTTCCCATTAACAGGCTTCTCATCCAACAGATTCAGCATTGACCAGTATACACTACATTCTCAATTTACCTTCTCAATAATCCACTGAAAACTGTAAAGCTTGACCAGCCCCATGCTGTACGTCACAATGAGTAAACCCTGAGAAACAGTGGCGTCGGTTATATTGTTTCCAAAAATCTAGGAGGTGAGGAATACTGTATTTAAAAAAAGTTTACTAAATTACATCAATTACGAGTAGCACATTTTGACATTCTATTTGAACTCTACCCTAGCTCATTTTTATATTTAATATTGCAAAGTTGAGTTTGGTGTTCTAATTGAAACAATTTTAACTACCATTGCTCTTCAAGTATAATACTTCCCAGAGTATATATGTAACCCCCAGTTTTGGCTACAAATATTTGGAAAAATGTAGTATCCATGTATAAATACAACCCACCACACTTCTGAAACAGTTAAAGACATATGGCTGAATAATTTATTTTAAGAGCTACAATTGAAGAATCATAGAATGTTACAGCACAGATTCAGCCCAATTGGTCTATGCCGGTTTTTATGCTCCACACGTGAAAAGATTTTTTCTAACCTCTCCCACCCCTTTAATTCTTACATTTTTGCTCTTTCATTACCATCTTGCAAACCAGTAGAAACAACTTGTCACTATTTACCTCATCATGACCCTTCTTAATCCTGAAGATCTCATCAGGTTATCCTTTAACCAAATCAGGTTCAGTGAAAAAAGCCCTAACTTCTCAATTCTCTCTTCATAATGGTAATGCCTCATCCTTGATGGTATCTTAGTGAATCTACATTGCCCCTTTTCCATTACTTTTATATCCTTCCTATAATGGGATATGCAAAGTTGAACACAGTCCTCCAACTCGAGCCTAACTCAGTCTTGTACAAGTTCAATATTAAATCCTTGGTTTTGTCTTCCATGCTCCCTAACACAAAACTAAGGATTCCATTTTCCTTTTTTTATAGTCTTATCTACTTGTGCTGCAAACTTTAATGTTTATCTGCACACTAAGGCTCCTCTACTCCATTTAAAATCTTACTATTTAAGGTATATTTTTGATTTCCCTATACTTCCGAAATGTCTAACTTTATATTTTTCTGGATTGAACTGCATCCATAAGTGATCTTCCCATCCCTCTAGCCTCTTTATGTCCTTATGTAGCCTCTGTCATAGTCTTCATTACAATTTGAAATACCACCAATCAGCTACTTTTGGTACTATTCCCTCAATTCCCAAGTTGTCAATTTGTGTATAGTAAATAACAACCACCTCAATACATACCCTTTATTCCAAGTGCCATCATCTTTGCCAAAAGTCTCTTACGTAGTACCTTTTATAATGCTTTTTGAAAATCCATATAAACCACATCCATTGCATTCTTTTTAATTTATCCTCTCCGTTATCTCTTCAAAACACAGAGCTGCCATTTAGACATCCACGCTGACTAACCATGAGTAACTTGCATTTCTCTGCGTGCTGGTAACGTCATCTCCTAATATACGCCCTACGAGGCTGAAAGTCCATGGAGGTCCACATCCTGGTATATCGGCTAGGATGCAGCCACCCAGACTTCCAAAGTTAGCAGAGTCATAGGAAAGTCCCTTAGTTTGAACAGGAATGGCAGATGCCCACACCACCAGAGGTGCATCTGAGGTGCCCAGCTGCTGAAGGGGCCAAAATTGTAGCGGAACAGCTGTCATCTAGGAGGGGATGTTGCCCTCCCGTAGAAAGAACTATTAAGTGTCCCCAAAAGCCCTCTTTGTAAGAGAGCCACCTTTAAAGCTTTTAAAAAGAACTCACTCTTTGGGGTGGATTTTAACTGCCAGCGGATTTCCAGTAGAAAACCACTGGATTCAGTTAATTTACCAGATGCTCACCACAGAATGAGGCCACAGTGATTTTAAATGGCCAATTCCCCACTTGGAAAAGACAGGAATGAGTGGGAAACCGTTGCCGGCCTGCAGAAAATCTGGCGGCCCTTGGCTGCTCGCCGGTATTCGGGCTAGTGTGGAGACGGGAGTTCTGGGGGCACCATGCGATAGGGAATGGCAAGGGAGTTTAGGGCAGGGGAGGCCTAAAATTTCCTTGTGTGGCACAGAAGAGCACTTCTGAACCCACTAAAGAAAGCATAAAAACTTACCCTGAATGACTTATTCTGCTTCCAATCCTCTTCTGACGAGCCTTCACCTGGCAGGAAAGCCACAGTGGCTTCTCCACTCAGGCCTCTTCACAGTTCTGATTTGCTGTTGCTTTACATTTAACCAATCAATAAAGTGATGGCAAAGAAATCACGTTAGAGAAGTAAGTGTTAAGCAGGAAGTGTGTGCAAGTGCCAGATTTTTAATAATATAACAAACTGATTTCCTGTGGCATTGCTCGTGGCGAGTTGGATAACTTGCTGTTTTATAGTATGCGTTTTTAAACAGTCTGACAGAAGAGTGCAACAGAAATGTACACTATTTACTGAACCTTCCGTTCTAGACCATTATCAGATCTCCTGTGGCATTGCTCAGTGAGTCGGAGGAGATGCTGCTTTGCTGTCACTATGACCAATAAATGGCACTTTGTGGTAGCTTCTGTTGCACCATCTGCACTAATCTAAAAAGCTCCTTTAATATTTGAGTTAAAAAGAGGATCCAAGTTTGCTAAGTCACTTAAATAGTTAATATAATACGATTGTATAGCTTAATAAGTTTAAGTGCTTACTCTTTAACAATTTAGTGGTTATGAGGTCAGAAGTTATGAAGTGAGGGGTTGCGAGTCACGATGTGGGAGGCCTGTGGTGGTAGACTCGAGGCCCAACCACTACTAGTGAGATGAAATGGAGAGGAGGCAGGAAATGGCCACAATGACAATTCAGTTCCTAATAGATCAGACAGGCAGGCCCAAGTCCTAGGCTCAAGGCCTGACCACAATGGGCGGATTGTGAGTGTGATGGCCACACCCATAGCCTAAAATCAGGTGACTACAAATGGGCTAGGCAGGTAGCGAGTCAGCCACAAATTGCTGGGGGTTGCAGATGGCCCATAAATTGGATGAAACCCTATATGTGGCAAAGAAATGTTATACATGAACAAATAGAGGCTACAGCAGAGCTATCAATGACATGACAACTGTCCAGATTTCACTATTTCATGGAATGTCATATTTAAATAAAGGGGGAGAAATTTGGTTGTTAGCGCCACCGATTAACGCCTAAAGAGGCCGAGAAGTGGGGCGCTAGCCAATTTCCGGGCGGGCGCAAGGCGCCTAGCCCCATATTGAGCATGCATTTAGCGCCGGCTTAGCGCCCGCTCATGGGCGCAGGCTGATTATGACGTCATTTGAGTGTGCAACGCCTTTTGGGCACCCCGGACCGGAAATTCAGTGGCGCCCCCATCCATAGCGCCTGGCGCTAATAGTGACAGCTTACCTGGACCTTACCAAGTCGCTCTCAGGCTGGAGGAGCGTTATTTAAAGGGGACTGGTGTGGTTTAAAAGCGGCAGCCATTTTTGGATCACAACTTCCTCGAGAGCTACAGAGTTGCTGAGCTGCACACTGAGAGCCATTTGACCACTGAGCCAGCGCAGGCAGACGATCTTCAGCCTTCTGACCATCACCTTGCTGTTGGTGAGCCTTGGCAACGGGGAACCTTCCTGTGGGCACTTATTATGGGGGCTGCATTGGAGGGGAACGTCCTGCTGCTGAATCATCTGGAAAGGGCACTGAGACGCTGGGAGAGGGGGGCGGGCATGGCCAGATGGAGATGGGCCAAAAGACGTCGCACAGCAGACCTTACGCTGGCAGGGTTTTCCAACAGCAGTTTTCCTACATGAACATGCCGGAGGAGCAGTGTGTCAGAAGGCTGCGATTTAGAAAGGAGGCGGTGACTGAGCTGTGCCAGCTGCTTCAGCCAGATCTGCAGCCTCAGATAAGGTGCAGGGCATCTCTGTCGGTGGCTGAGAAGATGCCTGCTGGCCTGAACTTCTACGCGAGCGGCTCTTCTCAGGTTGCGCGTCAGAGGCTGATCAGAAGTAGCTTCTAGGCCCCTCTCACGGAATGCTTGCTGCCATTCCAAGAACAGGAATGGAACCGGTCTGATACCCCCAAGCCTGTGAAGGGCAAGATGCATGTAAATAGAAGGCATGGCCATTGTAAATGAAGAAAGTGTTTCATTACACAAAATGTGATTCCTTCAAACATGAGAAAGCTATGGCAACAGAAAGCAAAACTAATACACTGACACATAACTGCCTCTCACACCCGGGAGACTGTCCAAAACATAAATCACATTCCGACCATCTTCCTTGGCCTTGATTCCACTGCGCCAACCAAAGCATCCAATGCCCCATCAGTGAGGCGTTCCGCCCTCTGCCTCACCCTTTCCATGTCTTGCTAGGCTGGTGCGCCACAGGTAGGCTCCCACCGCTTTGAAGGCCTACAAGGCAGTGAGTGTGTCTGGTGATGCCAATTGACCTGCCCCTTTAAGAGCTGGCCGGCGCCACTGTGTCTCAGGGAAAGTGATTATTGACAGCACCCTCGCTGCGCCCCGCCGCCGCGAAATTGGGTTGCGCCGCCGGGTTAGCGCCTTAAGAGTAGCGTGCAGCGCCTGATTTAGTGCCGCAATCACCTTCAGGGGCGCTGCAACCCAATATCGCGCTAGGTGGCGCTAAATTGCACCTGGCGCTAAACTCTGCGCATCGCCAGGACTAGCGCCCCAAATGCGGCTATACCGAATTTCTAGGCCAAAGACATTATTTTATTGGGTTCATTATTAAATCGGGGACAGAACATATGCAGGAAGTCATTAATTTACATACAGAACTGGGGTTTTATTAAAGTGACTTACATATTTGTCAATACCCAGCATTCCTACAAATGTAAGAGGCAGAACTCTGAACAAAGCTAAATGTAAAAGAACTGAGTGTTGAATTCCAACCTGAAAGACATGAACAATTATTATTTAAAGTAAGCACATAAGGCAATCGGAAAACAATCCAAGTACTAGAGAGCAAGAAACATTCTGATATTCAACGATTTTAAACCAGGGCCCAACCTGACTCTTGACAGAAGCAGTGAGAGTGTCCCCAGGGGGCACTGTAGTATCACACCATTTGGGTTTGATACCGCATGGTGGTGTAAAACTGTGTTTAACAAGTTCCCAGGGGGTCTTTTGAACCTTGTGAACACTTTTTAAACCTACCCCAGAAGTTATTTTAAATATTAGTGCAGATGCTGCCACCTGCATACCAGGCAATGCAAACAGGGTATTATTATCTGACAGGAACTCATATTGCTGCTAGCAATGTGAGACTGCGAGCTATATATAAAGGCAGTGTAAAAGGGTAGTCTGCTATAACTCTACTGTAGTAAACTTGTATAATTATAATTTATCTGCTAATTTTGCTTTGAAAATTAGAAAATTATTTTAATAGCACAACTAAAATAATTACAAGTGTTTATTCAATTAATGAGTGGTGCCAATGCAGGTTTAAATAAAACATCTAGAGCAGATAATAGGAAGAACAGGAAGATCTTTTAAGAGTGTCCTGCCTGGGCCCAGTCGTGAGAATTGTTTATACGCTAATGGACTGCACCATGGAATGACAGGAGTGGCTATCACCTGCAATACTCTACACAGCAATTTCAGATAGTTACTGGGTCACCAATTGGAAGTGAGATACTTTCCCTGATGCGAGAGAAAATCTAAACATGTTTCCTCTGCAGATGGTTCAAGAGCAATATTGACAGAAGTAATCAATCCATTCAAAACATTTTGCAAGGTTGATTTCATTCAGTTTTTGTTTGGTGCTCGTCGTTGATTGTGCACAATGATAGTCACAAGGATTAACAACGCCGGTGTAATCACTACAAAATTGTTTACTGCGAAATAATAGCTCTCATTTTCCTTTGGGAATTTGCCTGTTTTCTGAAACTGACTGCATCAAAAATTACTGCCATTGTTTGATGCAGAAATCAGTATGCCTCAAAACCAAGTGACATTTATTGAATGTATATTCCAATTATCGGTGGAAACTGCTTTGTAGAGGATTACTAACAACACTGATAATCTTCACTTGCACAAAGAAACATGTGGCACTGAGTTACACATTGGAACATAAAAGTGGAAGCAAAAAAAACCAATTTGCCTTCAGCTGCTGGCCAATTTCAAAAGTTTGTCCTGTAAGTTAATCAACGGTCTGGTGTTCAAAGTAAATGGCAACTGTTGACAGAAGCTAATTATGCATAGTCAAAAAAGCACTTTCAGCCATAATACCCAGTGTAGAATCCCGCAAACTCCAATCCAATTTTATACCAATATAGCAGTTAAACCAGCACCACCACACTGTAAATCATGCCCACTACTCACCGCTCTAGCTACAGCTGGAACTTTGTTCTGCGTAGTCTTTGCTACTATTGTCTCTTGAGTATTGTCCCAAGTCAAATACCTGTTAATTGTAATTAATTGTACAAACATCACAGTACATCAAGTTACATCGAGTCTACAGCACAGACAGACTATTCGGCCCAACTGGTCTATGCTCCACACGAGCCTCCTCCCACCCCTCTTCATCTAATCCTACCATTATACCCTTCTATTCTTTTCTCGCTCATGTGCTTATCGAGCTTCCACTTAAATGCATCTATGCTATTTGCCTCAACTACTCCCTGTGGTAGGGCATTCCACACTCTTACCACTCTTTGGGTAAAATAGTTTCTCCTGAATTCCCTATTGGATTTATTAGTGACTATCTTATATTTATGGCCCCTAGTTTTTGAATCCCCTACAAGTAGAAACATCTCTATATTTACCCTATCGAACCTCTTCATCATTTTAAAGACCTCTATCAGGTCACCTCTCAGCCTTCTCTTTTCTGGAGAAAAGAGCCCCAGCCTGTTCAGTCTTTCTTGATAGTTAGTCATAGAGTCATAGAGTTTTACAGCACAGAAAGAGGCCCTTCGGCCCATCGCGTCTGCGCCGCCCATCCATCCCTGTCCAGTCCAATCCCATTTTCCAGCATTTGGTCCATAGCCTTGTATGCAATGGCATTTCAAGTGCTCATCCAAATGCTTCTTGAATGCTGTGAGGGTTCCTGCCTCTACCACCCTTTCAGGCAGTGAGTTCCAGATTCCAACCACCCTCTGGGTGAAAAAGTTCCTCCTCAAATCCCCTCTAAATCTCCTGCCCCTTACCCTGAATCTATGCCCCCTTGTTATTGACCCCCCTACTAAGGGGAAAAGTTCCTCTTTATCTACCCTATCTATGCCCCTCATCATTTTGTACACCTCAATCAGGTCCCCCCTCAGCCTTCTTTGCTCCAATGAAAACAACCCCAGCCTGTTTAGTCTTTCTTCATAGCTGAGGCGCTCCATCCCAGGTAACATCCTGGTGAATCTTCTCTGCACCCTCTCCAAAGCAATCACATCCTTCCTATAGTGAGGCGACCAGAACTGCACACAGTACTCCAGCTGTGGCCTCACCAGCGTTTTGTACAGCTCCATCATAACCTCCCTGCTCTTATATTCTATGCCTCGGCTAATGAAGGCAAGTATCCCATATGCCTTTTTAACCACCTTATCTACCTGTTCCGCTGCCTTCAGAGATCTATGTACATGTACACCAAGGTCCCTCTGTACTTCCTAGGGTCCTTTCAGTTCTGGTATCATCCTTGTAAATATTTTTTGCACCTTCTCCAGTGCCTCTATATCCTTATTATAATATGGAGGCCAGAACTGTGACCTGTTGTGTATTTGAATTGTCCCACATAGCTTACCGTAGTTGTGATGTGCAATGCACTATGGGAAATAGAGTGCATGAAGTGGAGAAGATTCTCTGGAAAAATGGCTGTTAACTGAACTCTGTCTCCTGCGTACTCTTTTAATTGTTATACAAGCAAGGTTATTAAACTCTTGAGATTTAAGGTTCTATACAAGTTTAATATGACTTCCCCACTTTTTAATTCTATCCCTCTAGAAATAAATCCCAGTGCTTGGTTTGCTTTTTATGGTCTTATTAACTTGCGTCGCTACTTTTAGTGATTTGTGTATCTGTACCCCTAGATCCCTTTGCTCCTCTACCCCATTGAGACTCTTATTATCCAAGCAGTGCGTGGCCTGCTTAACCTCCTTACAAAATGCACCACCTCACACTTATCTATACTGAAATTAATCTGCCAATTAAACACCCATTCTGCAAGTTTATTCATGTCTTTTTGTATTTTGTCACAATTTTCCTTTGTATTAACTATTTGGTGTCATCTGCAAATTTAGAAATTGTACTTCAGATTCCCGAATCCAAATTGTTAATGTAAATTGTGAACAACAGTGGTCCCAGAACTGATCCCTGTGGAGCACCACTTCTCACCGTTTGCCAATCTGAGTAGTTGCCCTTAGCCCTTACTCTCTGTTTTCGGTTTTGTAGCCAGCTTGCTATCCATTCTGCTACCTGTCCCGACTTCACGTGCTCTGACCTTAGTCATGAGTCTACTATGCGGTACCTTAGCGAAGGCCTTTTGAAAATCCAAATATATTACATCTACTCTTTCTGTTACTTGTTCGAAGAATTCAATAAGGTTGGTCAAGCATGGCCTTTCCCTGTTGAAATACGTGCCGAGTACCCTTTATTATATTTTCGGTTTCTAGATGTTTTTTCTATTACATCTTTGTGTAAAGACTCCATAATCTTTCCTACCACTGATGTTAAGCTAACTGGTCTATAGTCCCCTGAACTTGTTCTAACTCCCTTTTCAAATACAGGAATAACATTAGCTGTCCGACAGTCTTCTGGCACTATTCCCTTTTCTGCTGAATTGTTATATATATGCAAAATAGTGCCTCTGCTATCTCTTCCATAACTTCTTTTAATACACATGGATGCAATCCATCTGGACCTGGGTCTTTATCCTCTCGGTTTGTTTAGTTTATCAATTATTATCTCTTTCTATCTTAAATGTCTTCATATCATTTTTGATCTCTTACTGCAATTGTATTGGCTATCTTTGACCAATAATATCTGACTCATATCTCATCAGGCCTCAGCTGGAGTAACGCGTCCAATTCTAGGCACCACACTTTAAGAAGGATGTCAAGGTTTTGGAGAGGGTGCAGAGGAGATTTACTAGAATGGTACCAGGGATGAGGGACTTTAGTTATGTAGAGAGACTAGAGAAGCTGGGATTGTTCTCCTTAGAGCAAAGAAGGTTAAGGGGAGATTTAATAGAGGCTGGCAGGAACATCTGTAACCAGAGGACACAGACTTAAGGTTATTGGCAAAAGAACTATAGGGGAGAGGAGGAGGAGAATTTTTTTTTAACACAGCGTTATTCTGGAATGCACTGCCTGAAAGGGTGGTGGAAGCAGATTCAATAGTAATTTTCAAAAGGGAATTGTCTATATACTTAAAGGGGAGAATTGCAGAGCTATGAAGAGCAGGGGAGGACAGCTCTTTCAAAGAGCTGGCACAGGCATGATGGGTGAATGACCTCCTTCTATGCTGTATGATTCTATGATAAATGTGGACTGTATGCACTTGAACTGGCGCAGCTAATAAGAATTCCACAAGTACTTGTGAAACATAGGCTAAGTTCTTATGTTGTATTTTATCTTTCTAAGAAAGTACCTAGAACAAAAACAGAAACAAAGCTATTCTACCACAGCAAATTTTGGAATGGATAAGAAAACAGAAACTGCAATGTTATTTCACCACTTAGAGAGGAGTAATCTTGCACTCTCATGAAATAAATATTTTATGAGGAATGTTAATTGTTTGAATACCTGAATTTCCATTGAGATGAGAGGTAGATTTTTTCTAGAATTTCTGCACTCTTAGTAGACATACGGATGAGCCAGTTGTTTGCAGTCAGAGCTATGATTGATGGCTTGTGGTCTGATGGTTTGGGTAACATTTCTCCCTTGTGTGTAAAAGAATGTTTAAAATTATGAAAATGCTTACAGATTTAATGTTCGTGTACTGTAACTTTATACAAAAAAACAAGAATCCTAACAGAAAGAGAAAGAGCAGTGTTATAGTACATATATGAACATGAGTGACAACTAGGTAACATTTTACTGGTGTATGAGGAGGGGGAAGAGGAAGGTTTGGAGATATGGGGCAACCGGGAGGAAAATAAGTCAGCAGCATTGCTTTCAATGCGAGCCAACCTTCCTAGAATACTTCCACCACTCAACAGTCTCTTGCAGCCACACCACCTTGTGCATCATGCTCACCTGCATGACCAATGTCAGGGCAGAAAACCTGGGAACAAAATCTGGGCAGATCTTTAAGGAGGAGGAATGGAGAGAGGCACAAAGACACACTCAATACCACTACTTACAGCAAAATGTGCAACAGCCAACTCAAGATAGTAACATTGTGCCCCACACAATCTCTACAAATGTTATCCTTTCCAAGTATATTCGGGTCGTGCCTCACCAATGGTGACACCCCCACCCAAGATATTGACAGTGGGGTACTTGGCAATGATGGTGCTGTAGGAGGTCATGGGGAGAGGGTTGGACTTTTTTGAGATGGTCATTATATGGCACTTGTGTGGCGGAAATATTGCCTGCCACTTGTCAGCCCAAGACCGCTGTTGTCAAAATTCTACTGTAGGCTGGCATGGGCTGCTTCATTATTGGAGGAGTCATGAAAAGAGCCACACTCTATGGAATCATCAGTGAACAGCCCCATTCATGGCCTTAACATGGAGGGAAGGTCATTGATGAAGCAGCTGAAGATGTTTGGGACACAGACCCTGAGCAACTCCTACAGCGATATCTTGAGGCTTCAGCGATTGGTCGTCGAAAACCACAACCATCTTTCTTTGCATCAAGCATGACTCCAGTCACTGGAGGGTTTTTCATTTGAACCCCATTGACCTCAATTTTGCCAAGACTCCTTGGTGCCATATTCGGTCAAATGGTACCTTGATGTCAAGGTCACCTATGCTCTAGCATTTAGCTCTTGCATTCATGTCGTGATCAAGGCTGTAATGAGGTGTGGAGCTGAGTGGTTCTGGCAGAACCTGAACTAAGCATTGGTGAGCAGGTTATTAGTGAGTAGGTGTCACTTGATGGCACTATTGATGAATCCTTCCATCACTTTACCGATAATACATCAAGAGAATTTTGAATATTAAGGGAATCAAGGGATATGGGGATAGTGCAGGAAAGTGGAGATGAGATAAAAGATCAACCATGATCTTATTGAATGGCAGAGCAGGCTTGAAGGGCCAAATGGCCTACTCCTGCTCCCATTTTTTTAATGTTCTTATGGTTGGGAGAAGGCTGATAGAGCAGTGTTAGATTCTATCCTGTTTTGCATTGCTAGGACATAGCATAACAATCTTTCACACTTGTTGTGTAGATATGTCATAGCCATAGCTGTACTGGAACAGCTTGGCTAGGGGAGCGAAAAGCTATAGATCTTCATCACTATAACCAGGATGTTTTCAGGGTGCATGGCCTTTGCTGTGTCCAGTACACTGAACCACTTCTTAACATCACGTGAAGTGAACCAAATTGGCTGGACAATGGCATCTATGATGGTTGGGATCTCTGGAGGAGACCAAATAGAATCATTCATTCGGCACTTTTGACTGAAGACACTTGCAAACACTTTAGCCTTGTTTCTTGCACTCAGAGAATGGGCTCCACCACAGTTGAGGATGGGAATGTTCATGGAATTTCCTCCTCCCATTAGTTATCTGGTTGCTTACCACCATTCTCAACTGGATGTGGTAGGGCAGAGCTTTGCTTAGATCTATTGGTTGCGGGATCACTTAGCTTTGTCTATAGCCTGCTGCTTTTGTCATTTAGCATGCAGGCAGCCTTGTGTAGTAGCTTCACTAGCTGCACAGCTCGTTCCAAGGTATGCCTGCTGCTGCTCTAGGCATGCCCTTCTACACTCCCCATTTCACTTGCCACTCATAACTTCAGACTTGCGAGGCCAGGACCATAACCACTACACTATGTAGCTATAACGCCCAAAGATTAAAAATAAAATGAACTGATGTGTTACGAAGGGTGCTGTACAAAGAAAGGTAGCAGGGATTATCCCTATACTTTGTTCCCTGAATTATGCAAAGGCGTCATTGAGAAGGAAAAATCAGTCTGAAAGATATTTTGATGTAAATATTTAAAATTATAAAGAAAGTCAGTGAAAAGGTGGAAGCTCTTTGTATGGAAAACAAATTATAAGATCAGGAGACCACAGCAATATTGGAAGTTAATGGGAAACATTACTACATTGGGCCGTATTTTCCGATCGGAGGCTTCCCGCGTGCGGTTCGCAAGCGTCCCTGGGATCACGTGGGCCATGGGGAGCCAATCAAAGAAGGGAATCTCCCTTCATACACTTGACAAATAGACCTATCAAATATATGAATGGGGATCACCCCAAAAATACTTTAAAACATTAATTAAATTTTTTTTAAATCACATTTTTAAAATTAGTTGAAATTACAACAAATTAAATATTTTAAACAAAAATTAAATTTTTTGAAAAAAAATATTTAAAGTTTTTTACGGGGCTAAAAATAAACTTACCTTTTTAAAAAAAAAAAGTATTTTTAAATGATAAATGAGTGAAAAATTTCTTTTTTTTAAACTTTTTTTTCAAATCTTATACTGGTAAAAGCAGGCCTTACGCTTTTACCAGGTGTAAGATTTCTAAGGGTTTTCTGCGAGTGGAGGTTCTCCAGAAAGCGGAACTATCCGCCCGCAGAGGCCCTTCTCCTGAAACCGGC
Source organism: Somniosus microcephalus (assembly GCF_052327205.1). Lineage (NCBI taxonomy): Eukaryota > Metazoa > Chordata > Chondrichthyes > Squaliformes > Somniosidae > Somniosus > Somniosus microcephalus. Next base: position 255,654,088 of record NC_140990.1, on the reverse strand, counting down.
ATTTCCAATGTCCCTACGGGTGTGTACACAGCGCGTACACACCTGTAGGCATCGGAATATCCGGCCCAGTAAGTATAATAAATATTGTCTACTTACCCCATTAGTGATATTACTTTTTCCTTTACATTGACTTTTAATTCATTCATAGTTATAAGGTTTCACAAGTGGCCAAACCAGGGTGGCATACAATAAAGGAACTTCCTTCTAACACTAATACAATAGCAAAATACTGCGGAAGCATTGTGGAGATAAAGTTTCAGGTCAATGATCCTTCGTCAGAACGGTCATCGACCCGAAATATTAACTCTGTTTCTCTCTCCATGATGCTGCTTGGCCAGCTGAGTGATTCCAGCATTTTCTGTTGTTATTCCTTCTAACACTTCCATTCAAAGTGTTGAAAATGTTTTATTGATGATGAGTCATGCTAGTGTGTCAGAACCACTAAAGATTGAAGGCTAAAAAATGATCCAGGAGAAATAATGAACAACCCAGAAATTAAACCATGGAACATTTAATGTATTCATCTAAAATTCCTCTTTTCTATTTTAGTGGATGTGTTCTCCCTTTAAAAATAAATAGGTTAACATCTTCACTAAAATAAGGGACATAGGAATCTCAGATGAACACATTAAGAATTTGTACATCAGTATTCCACTGTGTAATTTCAAGGCCACTATCTTCCCATGACAACAGTAGGGCTAATAAGTAGACATCACTTAACTTACTTCCACGCTGAAGTTCCTTTCTAAAATGCAATTTAAGATTTATGAACCAAAGAAACAAACTGCCACTAAACTCAAAGATTTAACTATTGGGCACGATCCCATTTAAGTATGATTCGGTCTGTAGCAAGATGGCAATAGAAGTATTTGTCTCAAAAACAATCTCAGTCATTCTTCCAATCAGTGAGTGAATGGGCTCAATGACCTGTCTCATTCTTACTCCCATTCTCTTGCATGTCATGTTGTTCAAACCTCCACAGTAGATTGGGAAAATAGCCCTTAATTAAAAAGGAGTTACACTCATTTCAAACAATTTATTTGAAATAAATCACCTAGTGATTGTTAAAACAATTTCTACAATATGACAGAAAAAATACAAGTAATTACAGGAACTTAAATAGCAGAAGCGTTATTAGGGTAGATTTTCCTTTGGCTTATATATGGGGAATAGGCATTCCCCAGTGCAAGGCAGAGGAAAAAGGCACAGAGGTCCATTATGTCAGTTCTGTACCCTACCTTCGCTGCCCCAGGATTCCCTGGAGTTTACCCAGCAAGCATTACCTGTAGTAGGTGCAGGCCTAGTGTAGCTAATTTAATGAGAAGGAAACGGTGTTCCAGACCTCCTACACATTTTCCTGGATTGTTGCCCTTTTGGTGTCCCAGTTGAGGGGTGCAAATGAGAAGCTGGACCAGAGGGTCAGTGAGAGTTCTGAGGACAGGCCAGATTATCCAAGTGAAGGATTAAGATAATTTAGAAGAAAAGTCATGGGTAATTTCTATCTCCAACGGCAGGCAGAAGACCTCGATCTCAGCAGCGCACACACACATACCTCTCCATTGTTCAGGTGCATGGCTCAGTCATGACTTGGGTCTGTGCCTGGAATCTGTCAGGACATGCAAATATCCCTAGAGAGAAAAATAAAAAGGAGATGCTGCCTCTGCACAGATGCCTACAGGGGGCAAACTGCCTTATTTTGTCTGAGGTGGCATTACAGGTTTCTAGGAAGTCCAGGTAAAGGAATACTGTAGCATTGATAGGAGGTTTTTTATAACTTTTCACTTTTACAAATATTAAATTATTAACTCACCACAGGAGACTCGCAAAGTAGTGCATCCTCAATCTTCTCAGACTTGTGAAGTTTAGGCAATTCATACAGCAAGGTCGGCTGAGGGCCAGTGCTGACACACAACAAACAACATTTAAATGGAGGCATTTGCAGCTGCAATGTACATTCTGCAGAAATATGCAAATAATCCAGGGCTCTAACTGATCCCCATTTGGTTTGTGTCATGTTTTTAAGCCATATTCTATATCGCTATAATTTAATATGATTGTGTAACGTGGCATGTGGCACGTATTTTGTCATACATTTTTCTTTTAATTCAATAACTATGTTTGACTTACCTACAAAAACAAGATCTGTAATTGTCAAAGTAAATCCTTCCTTTTTCATAAATCACTGGTGAATGAGATTGTTTTGTCCAAACACTCTCAAAAGTTGTAGTCTTCTGAAAGATAGCAAATTAATTATATTGGATCTTTTTCTAAGAGATTTCTAACTTTCATTCATTGAGAGGTAGTAATCGGATCACAATACAAAACAGCAGGGAGGTCTTCAACATTCAATAGGCAAATCAACTAATTGGTTCCACCATTCACATTTAATGAAAAACAACAAGTAATTTAAAGATTATCACATTGTTTGCTAGAAATTGATTGAAGACTTGTAGGAAGTCTTTCGTTAAAATAGTTTCATACTACAATTCTTTTTAAAGTTTCTCAGTACACATACACCTTAGGCTATACCTTGTATTTACTGTCTCTTATTCTCAACTAAGCAGTGGAATCTCCAATACGATAGCAAAATACTGCGGATGCTGGAAATCCGAATTAACAACAGAAAATGCTGGAAAAACTCAGCAGGCCAGGAAACATCCGTGGAGAGAGAAACAGAGTCAACGTTTCAGGTCGAAACCCTTCGTCAGGACTGTGTCAGGAATCTCCAAGGTCAGTTAACTGCAGTTGCCCTGTTTTCATTGCTGATTGTTAGCAGGGAACCCATCTTGATGAGTACTGTACCTCAACTCCAAATGCTGAAGAGTCCATTCCAGCTGTGTGTTCATTCTGGAGTGACCAAAATGTTACCAGTCCTTTTGTCATTTATCAGTACTAAGCCATTACCAGCAACTCGGAGGAGAATCCATGTTTTAATGTATTAAGCCCCACTCCAGAGATTTGAGCACATAACATAGGCTGACACGTCAGCAATACCGAGTGTTGCACTATCAGAGGTGCAGTCTTTCAGACGAGATGTTAAACCAAGCTCCGTCTACCTTCGCAAGTGGATGTAAAAGATCCCATGCCACTATTCGAAGAGCAGAAGAGTTCTCCTAGTATCCTGGCCAACATTAATCTTTCCAACAATATCACTAAAACAGATTAGCTAGTAATTTATCTGTTGCTGTTTGTGGGATCTTGCTGTGTGCAAATTGGCTGCCAAGTTTGCCTACGTTAATCAGTAACCACACTTCAAAAGTACTTCACTGGCTGTGAAGCACAGTGGGATGTTCTCACATCATAGAAAACATAGAAGATAGGAGCAGGAGTAGGCCATTTGGCCCCTCAAGCCTGCTCCACCATTTAATGAGATCATGGCTGATCATCCAAATTCAGTACCCTGTCCCTGCCTTCTCCCCATATCCCTTGATCCCTTTAGCCTTAAGAAATATATCTAACTCCTTCTTGAATATATTTAATGAATTGGCCTCAACTGCCTTCTGTGGTAGAGAATTCCACAGGTTCACCACTCTCTGGGTGAAGAAATTCCTCCTCATCTCTGTCCTAAATGGCTTACCTCTTATCCTTAGACTGTGACCCCTGGCTCTGGACTCCCCCGCCATCGGGAACATCCTTCCTGCATCTAGTCTGTCTAGTCCTGTTAGAATTTTATAAGTTTCAATGAGATCCCCTCTCATTCTTCTAAACTCCAGCGAATATAAGCCCAATCGACCCAATCTCTCCTCATACGTCATTCCTGCCATCCCAGGTATCAGTCTGGTGAATCTTCGCTGCACTCCCTCCATGGCAAGAACATCCTTTCTCAGATAAGGCGACCAAAACTGCACACAATACTCAAGGCGTGGTCTCACCAAGGCCCTGTACAACTGCAGCGACATCCTTGCTCCTGTACTCGAATCCTCTCGCTATGAAGGCCAACATACCATTTGCCTTCTTAACCGCCTGCTGCACCTGCATGCTTACCTTCAGCGACTGGTGCACAAGGACACCCAGGTCTCATTGCACTTCCCCTTCTCCCAATCTATTGCCGTTCAGATAATAATCTGCCTTCCTGTTTTTACCACCAAAGTGGATAACCTCGCATTTATCCACATTATACTGCATCTGCCCAATCACCCAACCTGTCCAAATCATCCTGGAGTTTCTCGGCATCCTCTTTACAGCACACGCGCCCACCCAGCTTTGTGTCGTCTTCAAACTTGGAGATATTACATCTAGTTCCCTCGTCTAGAGCATTAATATATATTGTGAATAGCTGGGGTCCTAGCACCGATCCCTGCGGTACCCCACTAGTCACTGCCTGCCACTCGGAAAAAGACCCGTTTATTCCAACTCTTTGCTTCCTGTCTGCCAACCAGTTCTCTATCTATAATATAATACTGCGGATGCTGGAAATCTGAAATAACAACAGAAAATGCTGGAACTACTCAGCAGGCCAGGCAGCATCCGTGGAGAGAGAAACAGAGTTAACGTTTCAGATGTGGGACCCTTCATCAGAACTGGAAAAAGCTGGAAATGTAACAGATATTAAGCAGGTGCAGAGACAGGGAAGTCAGTACCTTACCCCCAATCCCATGTGCTTTAAATTTGCACGTTAATCTCTTATGCGGGACCTTATCGAAAGCCTTCTGAAAGTCCAAATACACATCCACTGGTTCTGCCTTATCTATTCTACCAGTTACATCCTCAAAAAATTCCAGTAGATTAGTCAAGCAAGATTTACCTTTTGTAAATCCATGCTGACTTTGTCCGATCCAGTCGCTGCTTTCCAAGTGCTCTGCTATTACATCTTTTATAATGGACTCTAGCATTTTCCCCACTACCGATGTCAGGCTTACCGGTCTATAATTCCCCGTTTTCTCTCTACCACCTTTTTTAAATAGTGGGGTTACATTAGCTACCCTCCAATCCATGGGAACTGTTCCAGAGTCTATAGAATTTTGGAAGATGACCAGCAATGCATCTACTATTTCTAGGGCCACTTCCTTAAGTACCCTAGGATGTAGATTATCAGGCCCTTGGGATTTATCGGCCTTCAATTCCGTCAATTTCCCTAACACCATTTCCCTACAAATACGGATTTCATTCAGTTCCTCCCTCTCATTAGACCCTATGTTCCCCGACATCTCTGGGAGGTTATTTGTGTCCTCCTTTGTGAAGATAGAACCAAAGTATGTATTTAATTGGTCAGCCATTTCTTTGTTCCCCATTATAAATTCCCCTGATTCTGACTGCAAGGGACCTACGCTTGACTTCACCAATCCTTTTCTCTTCACGTATTTATAGAAACTTTTACAGTCAGTTTTTATGTTCCCTGCAAGCTTACCCTCATACTCTATTTCCCCCCTCTTAATTAATCCTTTTGTCCTCCTTTGCTGAATCCTAAACTGCTCCCAATCCTCAGGTTTGCTGCTTTTTCTGGCCAATTTATATGTCCTCTCCTTGGATCTTATGCTATACCTAGTTTCCGTTGTTAGCCACGGTTGCGCCACCTTTTTTGTTTTATTTTTATGTCAGACAGGGATGAACAAATTCTGTAGTTCATCCATGCGATCTTTAAATGTTTGCCATTGCCTATCCACCGTCAACCCTTTGTAACGTTCACCAATCCATCCTAGCCAACTCGTGCCTCATACCATCGTAGTTTCCTTTATTTAAATTCAGGACCCTAGCCTCTGAGTCAACTACTTCACTCTCCATCTTAATGAAGAATTCTACCATATTATGTTCGCTCCTCCCCAGGGGGCCTCGCACAACAAGACTGCTAATTAATCCTTTCTCATTACATAATACCCAGTCTAAGATGGCCTGATCTCTAGTTGGTTCCTCGACATATTGTTCCAGGAAACCATCCCGTATACACTCTAGGAATTCCTCCTCCACAGTTACTAATTTGGTTAGCCCAATCTATATGTAGATTAAAGTCACCCATGATAACTGCTGTGCCCTTATTGCACGCGTCTCTAATTTCCCGTTGAATGCCATCCCCAACCTCAGCATTACTGTTTGGGGGTCTGTATACAACTCCCACTAACATTTTCTGCCCCTTGGTATTTCTCAGCTCTACCCATACAGATTCCACATCTTCAGAACTAATATCCTTCCTTACTATTGTGTTAATTCCCTCTTTACCCAGCAATGCTAATCCACCTCCTTTTCCTTTTTGCCTGCCCTTCCTGAATATTGAATACCCCTGGATGTTGAATTCCCAGCCTTGGTCCCTCGAGCCTGCTCCATCATTTAATTAGATCATGGTTGATATGAATCTCAACTCCATTTATCCGACTTAGCTCAATATCCCTTGATACGCTTACTAAGCAAAAATCTATTGATCTCAGTCTTGAAAGCTCCACAGGTCATTAAAAGGTAGCAATGCAAGTAGGTAAGGCCATAAAATGACAAACAAAAGCAAGGTGGCACCGTTGAACTTGCAGAAGATCTTATTGACTGCAGTGGGAGTACTGTATACAGTTATGGGTATCCAATTATACGAAGAATATAAAAGCTGGACTAAGGAAGGTCCTGGAAATGAGCAGTACGGGGGGTCCTTGTGATTTAGTAGCACTGAGTGGATGGTCTGGTGGTTTGGCAGCACTGTGGAAGGAGTACTGAGGATTGGAAACAGAGTATGGGTTTTTTGCAGTACTTGGCGGGGGGGGGGGGGGGGGTGCGCTCAATGTAGGATACATTGGCCCAAAAATATCTACGCATTTACCTGGTGGCCTGGGAGATACGGAGGCTTGTGATCCTGGGTCTCTCCGGTTTCCCGCGGGCAGAGGTTCATGTATCCCAGGGGCACATGTGGTTCACAAGTGCTCCTGGAATCACGTGGGCCAGCCCAGCCAATAAAAGGGAATCCCCATTCATACTTATGGGAGTTCCGTATGTACTGAACTCCCATAAGTATGAATGGGGATCACTTATAAAATACACGAACTCATGAAAGAAAGAAATATTACATTTAAAATGAATTACAATGCCATTTAATTAAATATCTTAAAACAAAAATGTAATTTTTTGAATTTTTAAAAAATGTTTCAACAGAGCTAAAAATAAACTTACCTTATTGGACAGGGTTTTTAATGTATAAATGAGTGATAACATTTTATTTTTCTATTTTTTTAAACTCTTATGCTGGTAATTTCATGGGTATTCAGCGGGCGGAAGTTGGGCAAATAGCGCAACTCTCCACCCGCAGTGGCCCATCTCCCGGGGATGGGGAGGATCTGTCAAGAAGATGCTTCGCATGCCTAAACCCGGAACTTGCGCGGCCCCTACGGGCACCCATAGAGGTCGCAAAATACGGCCCATTATTTTTCTTATGATTTCCTCTCGAGTGTTTTATTCTGAATCATATAATGTTTTATGGATTTCTTACATTCATTTATTGGATTTAGTTCTGGAAGTTTAGCTAAGTGAAATTCAAAATAGCAGCTCAATTTTCAGAATAATTTGATTCGTTTACCTTCACCTTTCTCCTCACTGGTCATTCAGGATTACTTCTTTTCATAGTAGTATCCTGGCCGCTTTCCTCACTTACAATCCATTCATTCATTCCTACTATCTCTGTTCTGATTTGCTGCTTTACAAATATGAAATTTAATAAGAAATTTTGCATACAAGTTGCTGAAGTGTGCCGAAAATGCGCAATGACATACTATTTTTAACATGTTAAAATAGAAATGTTTTGCACTAAATGTGAGCTGTACTGCTTTAATGTCAGTTATACTTCCCATTATGATCAATCAGCCCACTCCTGATAGTGACACTTGTATACGACGAGAGATTTCATTATAAAAAGATTCCCACTATTTAAAAAAGAGATGGTGTTAACAATTAAATTCAAATTTGTTGTAAAAGAGACTTAACCAATTCAAAATTAACTCATGATAAATGTAAAAGCTGACTCATCCTCAGAACCTTTTGTTATGTTGTGCTGGAGATCATGTTGGGGTTTTATTTGCCTAAACTCTTCCATGTGTGAGCTAATGATAAATGGACACCAATGTCCATTTTTAAATCTGATGAGAGAGGCTAACTAATGGTACCGATGCATCCTAGAAGTTGTGCACACTGAACATGTACAGACTGCAGGATCCACCTTCAAGCTACCAGTCAAAGCTTTGGCCAAAAATATCGGGCTAAAAATTCGGGGGCTTAACACCACCCATTACGAGCAAAAAATGGTGAAAGAACGGCGGCCACCATTCTTTCGCCAGCTGGTGGCAGGTCCTGCGGCGTCCTCCAGTTTGGTCCTCTCTGTAGCGCTGCTGGTAAGTGTTAGCGCCCTGCAAAAAAAAATGGCAGATTGGTGATGGCACGCCGACTTAACGTCACCATGGCCAACTTCGACCCTAGCGCAGAGTTCTGCGCTGGGTCATAACCACGCCAGGGAAACCCAGCATGTAAAGAGACTGACAGAGGCTCTGTCAGCACCTCTTAAAGGGACACATTTTTTTTTAATGTAAGTTTGCATTTAAGCTTTTGGACTGTTTTTTGTTGTTTTATTGAAGTAGTGACTTGCTGCAATAGATGTTAAAAAAAGACTTTTAAGTGTGTAGGGAGTGCTGCTAGACGCTTTCAAGGCCTTGGATAGTAAAGGAAGGCCTCTGAGAAAACAGAAAAAGCTGCAAATACTCAGGAGGTCAGGCAACATCTGTGGAGAGAGAAACAGAGTTCACATCTCAGATCGAGATGCTGCCTGACCTACTGAGTATTTCCAGCAATTTATGCTGCATTTCAGACTTGCAGCATCCGCTCGCGAGACCCTATTTCTATATTCCTTTATTCCTCTTTCCTCCTACCACCAATCAAACCTATTCTTAAATGTTGACATTGTTTCTACTTTAATCAGCAGCTCCAATAGCACATTCCACAGCCTCACAACCCCCTCGATGTAAAGAAAAAAGGTCCTCCTGTTCTTTTTCCTAACTCTCATACATTTAATCTTATACATATGTCCCAAGTTCTAGACCTCTCAATCACTGGAAACATGTTGTTTCTTTCTACTCTGTCCCATCCCTTCATAATTTTAAACACTTCTATAAAATAACTCAATAATCTCCTCTGTTCTTCATATTTGTATTACCTCATTGCTGCCAATCAACAAAGTGTGACAATAAAAAGTGTGCAAACGTGACAAACAGGAGGTGCATGCTGGATACAAAATCTTTAATACATTAAAAGATTGTAAAATACTGTTAGATGCAACACTGACCACAACTCACCTGACATACTAACTGACGGAGGATGGCCAAGTTTTTTCTGTGCACAGAACCATCTTCATTTCCATACAAACCAAGAGATCTTGCAGACAAAATGCAAATGTAATTTTTTTTCCTTAAACATGAAATATTAGTAGTCTTTTTTGTACCATACATTTTATAGATGGTTTAATTACTAAACTGTTGATGTTTGTTGCCCTGAGGCTCCTTGTAATGGTACTTGAGATTATGTTTTCAGTATCAGCATATCTGACACAATGTCAGAAGTGGAAATCCAGTTCCTCCCCAGTTGATCGGATCTGTGAAAGATTTTTTTTTTTTTTTTAAAGTGTGAAAGCCTGAATATTTTTAAAACGCATAGTAAATATACTTTTTTTACATTGGGAAGGCAACAGCTTATCATTATCACAAGATAGCTTGCAATGAAGATGCTTCAGCCTACATTTCCACACTCAAGCCCACATTTCCTATTAACCAAAGGGTAACTTTATGCATGAAGTAATCGGAGAGGTAGTGTTAGGTCAGGTCAGGTCCTAACACCAGATTCCACTACAATTGCAGCATTGCTACAACTGTAGTGTGAATGCACTTTAGCTACAAGAAAATCAAGCTGTAAAAACTACAGGAGTACAGGCCCCACAACTTATCATAGAATCATAAAAATTTACGGCATGGAAGGAGGACATTCGACCCATTGTGTCGATGCTGGCCGAAAAAGAGCTATCCAGCCTAATCCCACTTTCCAGCTCTTGGTCCGTAGCCTTGCAGGTTACGGCACTTCAAGTGCATATCCAAGTACTTTTTAAATGTGATGAGGGTTTCTGCCTCTACCACCCTTTCAGGCAGTGAGTTCCAGACCCCACCACCCTCTGAGAAAAAAGTTCTCCTCAACTCCCTGCTAATCCTTCTACCAATTACTTTAAATCTATGCTCCCTGATTATTGACCTCTCTGCTAGGGGAAAAAGGTCCTTCCTATCCACTCTATCTAGGCCCCTCATAATTTTATACACCTCAATCAAGTCTCCCCTCAGTCTCCTCTGTTCCAAAGAAAACAATCCCAGCCTATCCAGGCTTTCCTCACAGCTAAAATTCTCCAATCCTGGCAATATCCTTGTAAATCTCCTCTGTACCCTCTCTAGTGTAATCACATCTTTCCTGTAATGTGGTGACCAGAACTGTACACAGTACTCTAGCTGTGGCCTAACTAGAGTTTTATACATTTCTAGCATAACCTCCCTACTCTTATATTCTATGCCTTGACTAATAAAGGCAAGTATTCCGTATGCCTTCTTAACCACCTTATCTACCTGTCCGGCTACCTTCAGGGATCGGTGGACATGCACTCCAAGGTCTCTGTTCCTCTACACTTCTCAGTATCCTACCATTTATTGTGTATTCCCTTTCCTTGTTAGCCCTTCCCAAATGCATTACCTCACACTTCTCCAGATTGAATTCCATTTGCCACTGTTCTGCCCAGCTGACCAGTCCACTGATATCTTCCTGCAGTCTACAGCTTTCTTCCTCACCATCAACCACACGGCCAATTTTTGCATCATCTGCAAACTTCTTCCCCTACATTGGAGCCTAAATCATTGATGTATACCACAAAAAGCGCAACCCCACTGGAAACAGCTTTCCTGTCACAAATGCGTCTGTCGACCATTACCCTTTGCTTCCTGCCACTGAGCCAATTTTGGATCCAACTTGCTACTTTCCCTTGGATCCCATGGGCTTTTACTTTTCTGACCAGTCTGCCATGTGGGACCTTGTCAAAAGCCTTGTAGACTACATCAAACGCACTATCCTCATCAACTCTCCTTATTACCGCCTCAAAAAAATAAATCACGACCTTCCCTTATCAAATCCATGCCGACTGTTCTCGATTAATCCATGCCTTTCTAAATGACAATTTATACTGTCCCTCAACATTTTTTCTAACAATTTGCCCACCACCGAGGTTAGGCTGAATGGCGTATAATTACTCGGTCTATCCCTTTCTCCCTTTTTAAACAATGGTACAACGTTAGCAGTCCTCCAGCACCAGACCTGTAGTCAGCGAGAATTGAAAATGATGGTCAGAGCCTCCACTATTTCCTCCCTTGCTTCTCTTAACAGGTACATTTCTTCCAGGCCTGGCGATTTATCTACTTTCAAAGATGCTAAACCCCTTATACTTCCTTTCTCACTATGTTTATCTCATCTTATAAGGCCCGCATTTACGGTAGGTAACCGTCTATACCACGCAATTAATGCTAACTGCTTTTAACGTGCTGGCTATTTTGGGACGACTCAGCTGTTTCATCAGCAGATCGCACATTGTTAAAGTGGGATTACTTTGGATCATCTACGTCGAGTCAGGTTACAGCTTGCACTAATCAACACTGACTGCAGCAGCAAAAATGGCTGGAAAGAGGAAAGGCATGAGCCTCAGCATGAAAATTGACCTCGTGAGGAAAATGAATGAATTATCGTGACCTCGTGCAGCACCTCAGTCTTCCAAAATCTACTGTCGCTAACTTCTACAAACAGCTGAAAAGCAGTACACTGAATGGAATCAAAATTCCAATCCTGACAGAAAAAGGAAGCGTGAGGGTAAGTGTGAGTTGGTCGAGGAGGCACTTCTGCGCTGGTTTCAGAATCCGTGTGGGAGATGCTTTTATCAGTGGTCCCCTCTAGCCGAAAAAGCCAAGCTCCTTTTACTATCCACCTCACAGTGGGCAAATAGCATTATCACCCACGTGCCCGCTATAAGCGGTGGGGACTGTATATCAATAACTGAAAGGGGTATAATGAAACAAGACAATATATTAATACACTTAAATTCTCTCCCCCATTCCCTCTGTCTTCGGCCTTCTGCACTGTTCCACTACAAGCTGGAGGAACAGCATCTCATCTTTCTACTAGGCACTTTGCATCCCTCTGGCCTTAATACTGACATTACCAACTTCAGACCTCAACTATAGCTGCCACCTTCTCTATGGCAGGAGGTACTGCCAATGTCGGATGAATGTACCAATTTCTGGAGATGGGGGAAGGTGAACGGATTGGTGCTGGGGTGGTGAATCTTTACTTAGGACTTTACAGGTCATTTTATGTATTTTCCTGTGTGTGGATGTAGTGTGTGTGTGTCCCCATCCACCCTCAGTCCCCTTTTCCTTGTTCTGTTTATTCTTAATTGATGTTCAACTGCAATATCTTTTAGTTCTGAGGAAGGATTTATACCTGAAATATGTTTTCTTGATAGATGCTGCTGGACCTGCTGAGTATCTCGTGTTCTCTGTTTTGTTTCAGATTTTCAGCTTCTTTAATATTTTGCTTTTTGGAGATTATATATCACACACAAACTAAAAAGACAAAAATTAAGATATCAATTAAATTGAATAAAAGGAAGTTTAATAAAACAAATAGAAAAAATGTGGAAGATAAAGAAAAAGCAATACATATCTTCAGTGTTGGTTTTTGTAATAATTCTGCATAACTTTCTGCAGAGAAAGCTGACAAGCCACCACTTTGAAGTTACAACAGGTTGTCTTTGAGTACGTTTGAGTTCTATTCTAATATTATTAAATTAAAAAATCTAATGCTTAGACATAGGTGTGTATAAGGACGAACTCGACTTTGCTGCCATCCTGCTGTCAGATTCATTTAAAAAACATGACTTCTAAAATTGTGTAAAATGAACATTGAAACTCAAACATTCATAAATTAAAAAAAAGACTTGCCTTTATATAGCGCCTTTCACAACCACCAGACACCCCAAAGCGCTTTATAGCCAATGAATTACTTCTGAATTGTAGTCACTGTTGTAATATAGGAAACGTGGCAACCAATTTGCACACAGCAAGCTCCCACAAACAGAAATGTGATAATGACCAGATAATGTTTTTCTTATGTTGATCGAGGGATAAATATTGGAACACCGAGGATAACTCCCCATCTCATCTTCGCAATAGCACTACAGGATCTTTTACATCCACCTGAGCAAGCAGACGGGGCCTCGGTTTAACGTCTCATCCGAAAGACGGCACCTCCGACTTTGCAGCACTCCCTCAGCACTGCACTGGAGTGTCAGGCTTGATTTTTGTGCTCAAGTCTCTGGCGTGGGACTCCACAACCTTCTGACTCAGAGGCGAGGGTGCTACCAACTGAGCCACAGCTGACATTTCACCTGATCAAACTTAACTACAATTAGCATGACTCCATTTATGAGGTTTTGTTCCAGCGATGCTTTCAATGGTCCATCACACATTGATATATTAAGATCATAAGCCTATATATGGGCTAAATTCTAATAAAACAAACATACAATAAAGGAAGTATTTCGTTGTTTTTTTTAATTAAAAAATACATAGCACCGTCAGAATGGAAGAGGTCCCACTTACTCTCTCTCTCCACTCCTGCTCTAATACCTCCTTCTCCACTTTGCTGAGCAAGAGAATAAGCTCTAGACACAAGAAGCCTGCGCCCCACAAATGCTTGCCAGCGGAACTGAGCGGACATGTCGCGGAGCCCGCTGGGAGTTGTAGTTGTCCTCCACCTGCCCTCGCCTCTTCTCCGCACCGCAAAGCCTACATCTCCCAGAAAGCACTGCTTCTCACCCCCCCCCCAAAAAAAGCGAGCCTTCCGCGGTTGTACTTCCGGTGATTTGGAGAGGTTGTCCGGAAGGTGAGCTCGCTTCGGCAGCGGCGTCATTTGTGGTTTTTTCCAGTCGGTAACTGTCTCGCTGGGCGAGTGAGCGAAATGTGCTGCCGGCGCTGTGTCCTGAAATCACAGGGAGCAGGGAGGAGGGAGGGGCTGGAGTCCTGAGACATTTTATTGGTGTTCAAGCTGCCGTCCGCGAGTTCAGCAGATTTCTGACCAAGTGGGGTCAGTACTGTGTCCCAGAAGCGCAGGGTCTCCAGGGTTAGTCTTTTTACCGTATTTGTTGACTTGCCTGCCCATTAATTCTGCTGCTGTATTATACCAATAAAAAGGTTTCACGAGGATAGCCATGTTTTCTTTTGGGTAACTCACGTTGACGTTGGTAGGTAGGTTTGGCAAATGTTATTTTTGAGGGTGTAACAAGCAGGGTAGATAAGGGGGAACCAGTGGATGTAGTATATTTGGATATTTCAAAAACATTCAATAAGGTGCCACAGGAGGTCATTATGTAAAAGTAGGGCTCATGGAATTGGGGATAATATATTTGCATGGATTGAGGATTGGTTAACTGACAAAAAACCATGATCAGCCATGATTTTATTGAATGATGTAGCAGGCTTGAAGGGCCGAATGGTGTACTCCTGCTCCTATTTCTTATGGTTCCCCTGGAACGGGTCAATAGCTGAAGGGATATCCCACAATAAAAAAAATTAAAGACCACAGAGCCATAGTTAGACTCACACCCTAACTCTCAATTTACATTTCTATAACTGTTTTCAAACCTCTTTGTTGAGGATCTCTAAATGTTGGCAAAATCCTGTGGACCAACCTCCTAATTTTTGAAACACAGCTACCCAAAGGAAAACTACTTTAATTGCAGTAAACAGTAATCGACATAGTGTGCTTGAATGTCAAAAAATAAAGGAATCCGATGATGGTTGTGCAGAATTCATTTATCAAACTCGAGACTTCAGTTGGAAAATTGATGAACTAAAGAACAGAGAGTTCTTGAAGGGCAGTTGTAATTTTAGAAACAATGGGTAGTGTCCTGAACCTACTTGAATTCTTTGAGAAGGTATGCAATCCATAAATGGAAAGGTTTGGGTGTGATTATTAATCATACACAAAGTATCAGGTCAGTGTCAGACTGTTAAAGGGAATTTGATGTTCAGATGCATCTTGAGCATCTGATTTAAAAAAATCTTTTTAGATTTATAAAGAATTATTTAACATCATCCAAGGCAAAGTAGTTCCATCTGATCCACACTACAGCCACTATCCTAAACATCCACTGATACCAAAGTACCGTGGCTGCATTGTGAACTATACAGGATGCACTGCAGCAACTTGCCAAGGCTATTTTGGCCGCATCTCCCAAACCCATGACCTCCATCAGCTAGGACAAGGGCAGCAGGTGCATGGGAACCTCCAGGTTCCCCTCCAAGACATACACCATCTTGACTTGAACATATATTGCCATTTCTTCATAGTTGCTGGGTCAAAATCCTGGAACTCCCTACCTTGCAGCATTGTGGAAGCACCATCACCCCATGGACTGCAGCATTTCAAGAAGAAGGTCCATCTGCTCAATCTCCAGGGCAGCTAGGAATTGGCAATAAATGCAGACGTTTCCAGTGATGCCCATATCGCAAGAATGGATTTTTTAAAAACCTTTCTTCTGTTTTCACTTCTAGTCGTGCTGCCTAGTCCAGTTTATCTAGCTCATGTCTCATCCCTTCAAAACCTGCCTATCTAAAGTTGAATGTTTCTATTCTACTCATTCCTCCTGTCTGCCCGATCCTTAAGCCGCTTATTAGTATGTCTGTTTTTCTCCATACCCAGCACATGGCTCTGAGTTATGCTGAGATTATCATCTTTGAGATTTTGCTCTTCAATCTAGAACCTTACTCCTCAAAATGTCCTATTAAAACCGTTATCCTATTGTCTTTTGGTCCCAGCTATTCACAATATATATTAATGATCTAGACAAGGGAACTAGATGTAATATCTCCAAATTTGCAGATGACACAAAGCTGGGTGGACGTGTGTGCAGTGAGGAGGATGCCAAAAAACTACAGGATGATTTGGACAGGTTGGATGATTGAGCAGAAGCCTAGCAGATGCACTATAACGTGGATAAATGTGAGGTTATCCACTTTGGTGTCAAAAACAGGAAGCCAGATTATTATCTGAATGGCAATAGATTGGGAGACGGGGAAGTGCAACGAGACCTGGGTGTCCTTGTGCACCAGTCGCTGAAGGTAAGCATGCAGGTGCAACAGGCAGTTAAGAAGGCAAATGGTATGTTGGCCTTCATAGCGAGAGGATTTGAGTATAGGAACAAGGATGTCTTGCTACAGATGTACAGGGCCTTGGTGAGACCACATCTTGAGTATTGTGTGCAGTTTTGGTCGCCTTATCTGAGGAAGGATGTTCTTGCCATGGAAGGAGTTCAGCGAAGATTCACCAGGCTGATACCTGGGATGGCAAGAATGACGTATAAGGAGAGATTGGGCCGATTGGGCTTGTACTCGCTGGAGTTTAGAAGAATGAGAGGGGATCTCATTGAAACTTATAAAATTCTGGCAGGACTGGACAGACTAGATGCAGGGAGAATGTTCCCGATGGTCGGGGAATCCAGAACCAGGGGTCACAGTCTAAGAATAAGGGGTAGGCCTTTTAGGACAGAAATGAGGAGGAATTTCTTCACCCAGAGAGTGTTGAACCTGTGGAATTCTCTACCACAGAAGGCAGTAGAGGCCAATTCATTAAATATATTCAAGAAGGAGTTGGATATATTTCTTAAGGCTAAAGGGATCAAGGGATATGGGGAAAAGGCAGGGACAGGGTACTGAATTTGGATGATCAGCCATGATCGCATTGAATGGCGGAGCAGGCTCAAGGGGCCGAATAGCCTTCTCCTCCTATCTTCTATGTTTCTATCTATAGTTGTTAGCTGTGGTTCAGTGCTAGCACTTTCGCCTCTGAGTCAGAAAGTTCAAGCCCCACTGGAGAGACTTGAGCACAAAATCTCGGCTGACACTCCAGTGCAGTACTGAGGGAGTGCTCCACTGTGCCATCTTTCAGATACGATATTAAACAGAGCCCCCATCTGTCCTCTCAGGTGGATGTGAAAGATCTCATGCCACTATTTTGAAGAAGAGCAGTGGAGTTCTCCCTGGTGACCTGGCCAATATGTATCCCTTAGCCAACATCCCATAAGACAGATTATCTGGTCATTTATCACTTTGCTGTTTGTGGGATCTTGCTGTGCACAATTTGGCTGCTGCTTTTTCTACATAACAGTGACTATACTACAAAAGTACTTAATTGGCTGTAAAGGGCATTGGAATGTCTTAAGGTTGTGAAAAGCACTATATAAATACAATTCTTTTTTTCTATGAACCATGACTTCCGGATGCTTTCTCTCCCACTCTATGTACCTCAGGTTTGTGCCAGCGAAGCAACACAGCCCCACTTCGGAGACTTGAACATAAAATTTAGGCTAACACTCCAGTGCAGCACTGAGTGAGTGCTGCACCTTCAGAGGTGCCGTCTTTTGAATGAAATGTTAAACTGAGGCCCTATCTGCCCTCTCAGGTGGATGTATAAAAGATTCCATGCACTATTTTGAAGAAGAGCAGGGTAGTTATCTCCAGTGAACTGGCCAATACTTATCCTTCAACCAACATCACTAAAACTGATTTTTAAAAATTCGTTCCTGGATGTGGGCGTCGCTGGCAAGGCCAGCATTTATTGCCCATCACTAATTGCCCTTGAGAAGGTAGTGGTGAGCCGCCGCCTTGAACAGTTGCAGTCCGTGTGTTGACGGTGCTCCCACAGTGCTGTTAGGGAAGGAATTCCAGGACTTTGACCCAGCGACGATGAAGGAACAGCGATATATTTCCAAGTCAGGTTGGTGGGTAACTTGAAGGTGACGGTGTTCCTATGCACCTGCTGCCCTTGCCCTTCTAAGGTGGTAGAGGTCACGTGTTTGGGAGGTGCTTTAGTGAGTTGCTGTAGTGTATCTTGTAGATGGTACACACTACAGCCACGGTGCACCAGTGTTGGAGGGAGTGAATGTTTAAGGTGGTGGATGGGGTGCCAATTAAGTGGGCTGCTTTGTCCTGAATGGTGTCGAGCTTCTTGAGTTGGAGCTGCACTCATCCAGGCAAGTGGAGAGTATTCCATCACGCACCTTGTAGATGATGGAAAGGCTTTGGGGAGTCAGGAGATGCGACACTCACCGCAGAATACCCAGCCTCTGACCTGCTCTTGTAGCCACAGAATTTCTGTGGCTGGTCCAGTTAAGTTTCTGGTCAGTGATGACCCCCCAGGATGTTGATGGTGGGGGATTCAGCGATGGTTATGCCTTTGAATGTCAAGGGGCGGTGGTTAGACTCTCACTTGTTGGAGATGGTCATTTCCTGGCACTTGTGTGGCACGAATATTACTTGCCACTTATTAGCCCAAGCCTGAATGTCGCCCAGGTCTTGCTGCATGCAGGCATGGACAGCTTCATTATCTGTGGAGTTGCGAATGGAACTGAACACTGCAGTCATCATCAAACATCCCCACTTCTGACCTTATGATGGAGGGAAGGCCATTGATGAAGCAGCTGAAGATGGTTGGGCCTAGGTCATTGCCCTGAGGAACTCCTGCAGCGATGCCCTGGGGTTGAGATTATTGACCTCCAATTACCACAACCATCTTCCTTTGTGCTAGGTATGATTTCAGCCAGTGGAGAGTTTTCCCCCCTGATTCCCATTGACTTCAATTTTATTAGGGCTCCTTGATGCCACACTCAGTCAAATGCTGCTTTGATGTCAAGGGCAGTCACTGTCGACTCACCTCTGGAATTCAGCTCTTTTGTCTATGTTTGGACCAAGGCTGTAATGAGGTCTGGAGCCAAGTGGTCCTGGCGGAACCCAAACTGAACATCGATGAGCAGGTTATTGGTGAATGCCGCTTGATAGCACTGTTGTTGACACCTTCCATCACTTTGCTGATGATTGAGAGTAGACCGATGGGGCGGTAATTGTCCGGATTGGATTTGTCCTGCTTTTTGTGGACAGGACATACCTGTGCAGTTTTCCAGGTAGTTGCCAGTGTTGTAGCTATACTGGGACAGCTTGGCTAGAGGCACGGCTAGTTCTGGAGCACAAGTCTTCAGCATGACAGCCGGAATGTTATCGGGGCTCATAGACTTTGCTATATCCAGTTTGCTCAGCTGTTTTTTGATGATAAGTGGAGTGAATCGAATTGGCTGAAGACTGGCTTCTGTGATGGTGGGGACCTCAGGAGGAGGCCAAGATGGATTATCCACTCGGCACTTCTGGCTGTAGATGATTGCAAATGCTTCAGTCTTGTCTTTTGCACTCGCGTGCAGGGCTCTGCCATCATTGAGGATGGGGATATTCATGGAGTTTCCTTCCCTTAGTTGTTTAATTGTCCACCACCATTCACAACTGGACGACTGGATGTGGCAGGACTACAGAGCTTTGATCTGATCCTTTGCTTGTGGGATTGCTTAGCTCTGTCTGTAGCATGCTGCTTTCTGGTCATTATTTCATTGCTGTTTGTAGAACCTTGTTGTGCGCAAATTGACGGTTGCGTTTCCCTACATTACAACAGTGACTACACTTCAAATGTATTTTATTGTCTGTAAAGCACTTTGTTGCATCCTGAGGTCCTGAAAGGCGCTATATAAATACAAGATCTTTCTAACATTTGGTGGTTGCAGAAAAGGCTGTTGATGCCCTTTTATTATGAAATCCCCGCAACTAAATTTGGCTGTTTTCCTGGTGGTGTTACTCTTCTCGCCATGGTTAGCCACTTGTTTGACAGTACAATGTTGGTCAAGGCTACCCTCCCTATGCTGCTGCCTTTGCCCAC
The DNA here is from genome assembly GCF_052327205.1 of Somniosus microcephalus. Lineage (NCBI taxonomy): Eukaryota > Metazoa > Chordata > Chondrichthyes > Squaliformes > Somniosidae > Somniosus > Somniosus microcephalus. Next base: position 255,634,306 of record NC_140990.1, on the reverse strand, counting down.
GTCTTGGGTATTAAGCACTACATATCTATTACACAAATCCAGATGCTCAGAAATGTTTGTCTACCTTGCAAATAGTCACCTTATCCTCAATATCCCTCTTCCTCTGAAGCTGTGAGATGACTACCGTCTGGAATATATGTCCAAGGAACTTTTCTTGTTAATGGTGGTGTGGTCAGCTGATGCTCAAACTTGGCTTTTCTCTGCACAACTAACGATCTTTCAACACTTCATACATGCATACTCCTGGTTATCCTATGATTCCAGGATAGTCCACGTTAAGCAAGCCACACACACTGGTTTAGTACCTCTTGTCACCATTCCTATAAATCTCAACTACTGCACTGTTCACGAGTACTAATGTTAGAGCACTTGCTTACCAGACCATGCCGTGCATCTTCAGGTAAGTCATTCCTTCAGTACAAAATTTTGAGTTGTACCAAAACTCCCTCATATTCGCCTCTTACTAAAAAATAAAAAAAATGATAGCTTTTTTATTGGTAAGAAAAAAAATCCAGTAATAGATTATTTGGGGCTTTAGTGAAGAAAAATCAAGTCCTTACCTCCCGCTCATAGTTATTCCTAATACACATAACCAGCCTGGGCATAAGAAAATAAATCTGCTCTTTACTCCTGTCTAACACTGAAAACGAGATGAAAGGTCATTTTTTCACTCTTCACTTTGCTGATTTTCCCCCAAAACATTGGGCCTGAATTTGCGGTCAGTGGCTTCCTGCGGGCGGATGCCTCCAAACTACAATAAAACTACGCACCTACCTGATGGTCCTGGATCCACGGAGACTCGTGCTCCTGGGCCTCTATGCGGAGGCCCACGTATCCCAAGGGTTTGCAAGCGTCCATGGGATCACGTGGGCTGGCCCAACCAATCCGAAAGAGAATTCCCATTATGCTTATGGGGATTCCATTTACGTGCGGAATCCCCATCAGCTTAATAGGAATCACCCAAAAAATACATTTTAACAGCACTGAAATAAAAAAAATTACATGTTTAAAATTAATTAAAATAATTTAAACATTTAAAAAAAAAAAATTTTTTTTAATTAATTTAAACATTTTTCAAGAGGCCAAAAATGACACTTATTTGCAGTTTTTTTAAATGATTTAAACATTTTAATTTTAATATTTATTTTCACCCTTACGCCTGCTTTTACCAGGTGTAAGAGTTTCTTGGGCAAATAACGCCAGCGAGTGTCCATTTTCCAGGGATGTGGAGGATCTGTCCAGAAGATTCTTGACGGATCGCAAGTTCTGGGTTTTCGCGGTCATAGGCCCTGCAAAATCCAGGCATTAATCATATGAACGTTTTTGGATCTTTATGAATTCACTAATTAAATATATTTGTATTCCTTGAAGCAGACATTTCATCAAAATGAAGAGGAGGTCACAAGTGGTGTTGGTTCACACAGTGTCTTTTGCATTGCTGAGAAAACTTGGCTTGCAATGTAGATTCCAAAGTAGTAGAAGACCAACTGCTCCTCTTGGCTCCCGGATATTATCTGATCCAAGCAGAGTGTTTGAACATAATATGTGGTAAGTAGATGTTATCCAAACCAGATTACATGTTTGTTGCTCACACAAAATCATATTGTAAAAAATATTACTTATGCATTGATGTTCATTTCCATTTTGAGCAAAAGGGAAATGAACAACTTAAAGATGATAGCTTCTGATATGATTTCATTGAGTTAATTTGAATTTTAAATTAAACATGTTTCTTGGTTAAAAGGTTCTGCATGACGTAGTGTAGTAATGAAATTTAATGCTAGAACACTTGGGTCAGAACATTGTTCTATTTCAATCATAAATGGAAGTAAGCCATACTATCAATTTATGTTATTTTTATCGAATGAGATTGATCTAATTTAACATTTCTCCTGGAATATGTTGGAACCTGCTATTTTTTCCCCTGCTTTTAGGAATTTTTTTTACAAAAGAACCTTTATACTTCCGTGTGTAAAAATATGGAGGTGGCAAATAACTAGCCCCAAATGCCTCCTACTCATTTTTGTCTTCTATTCCAGCAATGAGAAGAGCATAAAATGTGTGTAGCTCTCTTTCTCTGCAATCCTTAAAAAAAAGAAAATTAACCTTTTTCTCTAGGGATCACATCCAGTGGACACCTGAACAGGAAGAACTTGCTAGACAAAAAGCTGAAGAAAATTCTAGTGTTAGAGTGTCATTGGAAGAACAAGGTAAATTATGGAGTTTTATTTGAACCTGAGGGATATTCTTCTGGAGATGCAACAGTGGAAAACATAGATTCAAAATGGTACTCTTTATAACAGTCAGAATAAACTGACATAAGTGCAAATGAGGGGCCATACTGCAGAGCAGCTTGCCTATCTTATTTCTCTAAATGGTTCCAGACACGGGTTAATTTGGGCATTAAGGTATAATATTTAAATTATCCTAGTAAAGTAGGAGGCAGCATACATAACATAAGAAATAGGAGCAGGAGTAGGCCAATCGGCCCCTCGAGCCTGTTCTGCCATTCAATAAGATCATGGCTGATCTGATCCTAACCGCCAATCCACTATCACAGAACCATCTCCTGAATCTAACAGAATTAGACACACAAAATAGGAGCAGGATCAGGCTACATGGCCCCTGGGCCCGCTCCGCTACCCACAGGGCCATGACCGATCCGAACCTAGACTCATGTCCAAATTCCTGCCCGCTCCCCGTAACCCTTAATTCCCTTTACTTCTAGGAAACTGTCTCTATTTCTGTTTTAAATTTATGTAATGATGTAGCTTCTACAGCTTTTTGGGGCAGCATATTCCATGGACCTACCACCCTCTGAGTGAAGTAGTTCCTCCTCATCTCAGTTTTGAAAGAGCAGCCCCTTATTCTAAGACTATGCCCCCTAGTTCTAGTTTCACCCATCATCGGGAACATCTTCCCCGCATCCACCCAATCCAACCCCTTCACAATCTTATATGTTTCAATAAGATCGCCTCTCATTCTTCTGAACTCCAATGAGTAGAGTCCCAATCTACTCAACCTCTCCTCATATGTCCATCCCCTCATTCCCGGGATTAACCGAGTGAACCTTCTTTGTACTGACTCGAGAGCAAGTATGTCCTTTCTTAAGTATGGACACCAAAACTGTACGCAGTATTCCAGGTGCGGTCTCACCAATACCTTGTACAACTGAAGCAATACCTCCCTATTTTTATATTCTATCCCCCTAGCAATGAAAGCCAACATTCCATTGGCCTTCTTAATCACTTGCTGCACCTGCATACTAACCTTTTGAGTTTCGTGCACCAGGACCCCCAGATCCCTTTGTACTTCAGTACTTTCCAGTTTCTTGCCATTAAGATAATAACTTGCTCTACGATTTTTCCTGCCAAAGTGCATAACCTCACACTTTCCAGTATTGTATTCCATCTGCCAAATCTCTGCCCACTTACTTAGCCTGTCTATGTCCCCTTGCAGGTTTTTTATGTCCTCCTCACTCACTACTTTCCCTCCCATCTTAGTATCATCTGCAAACTTTGATATGTTACACTCGGTCCCCTCCTCCAAATCGTTAATATAGATTGTAAAGAGTTGGGGACCCAGCACTGACCCCTGCGGAACACCACTAGTTACTGATTGCCAGTCCGAGAATGAACCATTTATCCCAACTCTCTGCCTTCTGTTAGATAGCCAATCCTCTATCCATGCCAGAATATTACCCCCAATCCCGTGATTTTTTATCTTAAGCAATAATCTTTTGTGTGGCACCTTGTCAAATGCCTTTTGGAAGTCTAAATACACTACGTCCACTGGTTCCCCTTTATCCACCCTATACGTTACTTCCTCAAAGAACTCCAGCAAATTTGTCAAACATGACTTCCCCTTCATAAAACCATGCTGACTTTGTCCTATTAAATTATGATTATCCAAATGTCCTGTTACTGTCTCCTTAATAATGGACTCCAAAATTTTACCTACCACAGATGTTAGGCTAACTGGTCTATAGTTTCCAGCCTTCTGTCTACTGCCCTTTTTAAATAAGGGTGTTACATTAGCAGTTTTCCAGTCTGCCGGGACCTTTGCCGAGTCCAGGGAGTTTTGGAAAATTATTACCAATGCATCCACAATCCCTACCGCCACTTCCCTCAAGACCCTAGGATGTAAGCCATCAGGTCCAGGTGATTTATCCGCCTTGAGTCCCATTATTTTACCGAGTACCACTTCCTTAGTGATTTTGATCGTGTTTAGCTCCTCCCCCCCCCCCCCCCCCCCTTTTAGCCCCCTGTTTCTCCAGTGTTGGGATATTCTTAGTGTCTTCTACTGTAAAGACTGATGTAAAATATTCATTCAGTGTTTTTGCCATCTCCATATTTCCCACCATTAATTTCCCGGTCTCATCCTCTAAGGGACCAACATTTACTTTAGCCACCCTTTTTCTTTTTATATAACTATAAAAACTCTTACTATCTGTTTTTATATTTTTTGCTAATTTACTTTCATAATCTATCTTCCCTTTCTTAATCTTTTTGTTATTTTTTGCTGTCTTTTAAAGTAGGTAGCATCCTAACAATTTAAGACCTTGGTATGAAGGAAACTTGCAAGTTTTCTAGATTGGAAGATAGGATGTACATGATACAACTGCCATCCTCAGGTTAGTAAGTGAAAGCTGTTCTATGTAATATCAGACTCCCCTCAGTACCCACCTGAGAAGGCTTAGATAGCCTGTACACATGGTCACTGCAAATCTCCAGAAGGATTTGGTCCTGTTACCATAGATGAGTGAGGGAAACATAGAAGATAGGAGCAGGAGTAGGCCATTCAGCCCCTCGAGCCTGCTCCGCCATTCAATGCGATCATGGCTGATCATCCAAATTCAGTACCCTGTCCCTGCTTTCTCCCCATATCCCTTGATCCCTTTAGCCTTAAGAAATATATCCAACTCCTTCTTGAATATATTTAATGAATTGGCCTCTACTACCTTCTGTGGTAGAGAATTCCACAGGTTCACCACTCTCTGGGTGAAGAAATTCCTCCTCATCTCTGTCCTAAATGGCTTACCCCTTATCCTTAGACTGTGACCCCTGGTTCTGGACTCCCCGACCATCGGAAACATCCTTCCTGCATCTAGTCTGTCTAGTCCTGTTAGAATTTTATACGTTTCAATGAGATCCCCTCTCATTCTTCTAAACTCCAGCGAGTACAAGCCCAATCGACCCAATCTCTCCTCATACGTCATTCCTGCCATCTCAGGTATCAGTCTGGTGAATCTTTGCTGAACTCCTTCCATGGCAAGAACATCCTTCCTCAGATAAGTCGACCAAAACTGCACACAATACTCAAGATGTGGTCTCACCAAGGCCCTGTACAACTGCAGCAAGACATCCTTGTTCCTGTACTCAAACCCTCTCGCTACGGAGGCCAACATACCATTTGCCGCCTTAACCGCCTGCTGCACCTGCATGCTTACCTTCAGCGACTGGTGCACAAGGGCGCCCAGGTCTCGTTGCACTTCCCCTTCTCCCAATCTATTGCCATTCAGATAATCTGCTGCCTTGTTTTTGCCACCAAAGTGGATAACCTCACATTTATCCACGTTATACTGCATCTGCTATGCTTCTGCCCAATCACCCAACCTGTCCAAATCATACTGGAGTTTCTCGGCATCCTCCTCACAGCACACATGCCCACCCAGCTTTCTGTCGTCTGCAAACTTGAAGATATTACATCTAGTTCCCTTGTCCAGATCATTAATATATATTGTGAATAGCTGGGGTCCAAGGACCGATCCCTGCGGTACCCCACTAGTTACTGCCTGCCACTCGGAAAAAGAACCGTTTATTCCAACTCTTTGCTTTCTGTCTGCCAACCAGTTCTCTATCCAAGTCAATACCTTGCCCCCAATCCCATGTGCCTTAACTTTACACGCTAATCTCTTATGCGGGACCTTATCGAAAGCCTTTTGAAAGTCCAAATACACCACATCCACTGGTTCTCCCTTAACTATTTTACCAGTTACATCCTCAAAAAATTCCAGGGAAACATAATGCAAGTTATTGCATCGTGTTGTAAATTATATGTTGTATTTATAATCTTGGTTTACAATCATCATTATAATGTATGTGTGTGAATCCATGCATTTTATATACAGTATTATAACTTTCATTGAATGGAACAGTATAATTTTAAAATATATTAGTGGGTGATACATGGTAAAAAAAAAAATCCAGTATATAGTCCGTTCCATTCACTGAAAGGTATAATACTGTATATAAAATGTGTAGATTACATAAGAACATAAGAAATAGAAGCAGGAGTCGGCCATTTGGCCCTTCGAGCCTGCTCCACCATTCAATAAGATCATGGTTGATCTTCTACCTCATCTCCACTTTCCTGCACTATCCCCATATCCCTTGATTCCCTTAATATTCAAAAATCTATCGATCTCTGTCTTGAATATACTCAACGACTGAGCCTCCACAGCCCTCTGGGGTAGAGAATTCCAAAGATTCACCACCCTCTGAGTGAAGAAATATCTCCTCAGCTCAGTCCTAAATGGCCGACCCCTTATTCTGAGACTGTGACCCCTGGTTCCAGACTCCCCAGCCAGGGGAAACATCCTCCCTGCATCTACCTTGTCAAGCCCTGTCAGAATTTTGTATGTTTCAATGAGATCACCTCTCATTCTTCTAAACTCGAGAGAATATAGGCCTAGTCTACTCAATCTCTCCTCATAGGATAATCCCCCCCATCACAGGAACCAGTCTGATGAACCTTCATTGCACTCCCTCTACGGCAAGTATATCCTTCCTAAGGTAAGGAGACTAAAACTGTACACAATACTCCAGGTGTGGTCTCACCAGGGCCCTATATAATTGCAAAAGACGTCTTTACTCGTAAACTTAAATCCTCTTTTAATAAAGGCCAACATACCATTTGCTTTCTGAATTGCTTGCTGTACCTGCATGTTAACTTTCAGTGATTTGTGTACAAGGACACCCAGGTCCCTCTGAACACCAACATTTCCCAATCTCTCACCATTTAAAAAATACCCTGCTTTTCTATTTTTCCTACCAAAGTGGATAACTTCACATTTCTCCACATTATATTCCATTTGCCATGTTCTTGCCCACTCACTTAGCCTGTCTATATCCCCTTGAAGCCTCCTTGCATCCTCCTCACAACTTACAATCCCACCCAGCTTTGTATCATCAGCAAACCTGGCTATATTACCTGGGAACTTAACATCCAGGGATATACAATATTTAGGAAGGATCGGCAAAAAGGTAGGGGAGGTGGGGTAGCATTGCTGGTAAAGGAGGGGATTAATGCAATGGAAAGGAAGGATATTAACACGGATGAAACGGAATCTGTATGGGTAGAAATGAGAAATAGCAAGGGGAGGAAAACGTTAGTGGGTGTGATATATAGGCCTCCAAATAGTAATATGGAGGTGAGGGAAGGCATAAAAAGGGAAATTAGAGAAGCGTGCGATAAGAGCACAGCTGTCATCATGGGTGACTTTAATTTACATATTGATTGGACTACCCAAATTAGTAAAAATTCTGAGGAGGAGGAATTCCTGGAATGTTTTCGGGACGGTTATCTGGACCAATATGTCGAGGAGCCGACTCGAGATCAGGCCATTTTAGACTGGGTATTGTGCAATGAGAAGGGACTTATCAGCAATCTTCTTGTACGAGGCCCCTTGGGTCAGAGCGATCATAATATGATCGAGCTCTCAGTCGAGATGGAGAGTGAGGAAATTGAATCAGAGACTAAGGTCCAGAACTTAAATAAAGGGAATTACGAGGGTATGAGACGGGAATTGGGTAAGATTGATTGGGTGGTGTTTCTGGGGGGATTGACAGTGGATAGACAATGGCAAGCATTCAAAGATAGAATGGAAGAATTCCAGAACATATTTATACCGGTTTGGCATAAAACTAAACCTAAAAAGGTGACTCAACCGTGGATAACGAGGGAAATTAGGGACAGCATAAAATCAAAAAAAAGGGCATATCAACTGGCAAAAAAAAGCACCAGACCGGAAGATTGGGGGCAGTACAGGATACAGCAAAAGAGGACAAAGGGATTAATCAGGAAGGGGAAAATAGAATACGAAAGTAAACTTGCAGCAAACATAAAGACAGACTGCAAAAGCTTTTATCGGTATATCAGGAGGAAAAGACTGGTAAAATCCCAAGTCGGTCCCTTGCAGTCCGATTCGGGAGAATATATAATGGAGAATAAGGAAATGGCAGACCAATTAAACTCATACTTTGGTTCTGTATTCACAAAGGAGGACACAAATAACCTCCCAGGAATATCGGCAAACATAGGGACTAATGAGAGGGAGGAGCTGACAGAAATTAGTATCTCTAGGGATATGGTGTTGGGTAAGTTGAGGGGACTGAAGGCCGACAAATCCCCGGGGCCTGATAAACTACATCCTAGGGTACTTAAGGAGGTGGCCCTGGAGATAGCAGATGCTCTAAGGATCATCTTCCGGAACTCCATTGACTCGGGAACAGTACCCGTGGATTGGAGGGTAGCTAATGTTACCCCAATATTTAAAAAGGGGGGTAGAGAGAAAGCAGGGAATTATAGACCAGTAAGCCTTACATCGGTTGTGGGCAAAATGCTAGAGTCCATTATTAAGGATAAAATAGCGGAGCACTTGACAAATGGGGAAAGGATCGGACAGAGTCAACATGGATTTACAAAGGGTAAATCGTGTTTGACTAATCTGCTGGAATTTTTTGAGGAGGTAACTGGTAGAATAGATGGGGGAGAGCCAGTGGATGTGGTGTACCTTGACTTCCAGAAAGCCTTCGATAAGGTTCCACACAAAAGATTATCATGCAAAATTAAGGCTCATGGGATTGGGGGCAAAGTATTAACGTGGATAGAGAACTGGCTGGCAGATAGAAAACAGAGAGTTGGAATAAACGGCTCGTTTTCGGAGTGGCAGGCAGTGACCAGCGGGGTGCCGCAAGGATCTGTCCTGGGACCCCAGCTGTTCACAATATATATAAATGATCTGGATCAGGGAATTGGATGCAATATTTCCAAATTCGCTGACGACACTAAACTAGGAGGAGGGGTGGGCTCTGATGAGGATGTCAGGAGGCTACAGTGCGATTTGGACAGGTTGGGGGAATGGGCGGATACGTGGCAGATGCACTATAATGTGGATAAATGCGAGGTTATCCACTTTGGGGGTAAAAACAGGAGGGTAGATTATTATCTAAATGGCAATAGATTGGGAGATGGGGAAGTGCAGAGGGACCTGGGTGTTCTTGTGCACCAGTCACTGAAGGAGAGCATGCAGGTGCAACAGGCGATTAAGAAGGCAAATGGTATGTTGGCCTTCATATCAAGGGGGTTCGAGTATAGGAATAGGGATACCTTACTACAGCTGTACAAGGTGCTGGTGAGACCGCATCTGGAGTATTGTGTACAGTTTTGGTCGCCCCATCTGCGGAAGGATGTTCTTGCCATGGAAAGAGTGCAACGGCGATTCACCAGGCTGATACCTGGAATGGCGGGAATGACCTACGAAGAGAGATTAAATAGTTTGGGCTTGTACTCACTGGAGTTTAGAAGATTGAGAGGGGATCTCATCGAAACATATAAAATTATGGCAGGCCTGGACAGGCTGAATTCAGAGAGAATGTTTCCAATGGCCGGGGAGCACAGAACCAGGGGCCACAGTCTAAAAATAGCGGGCAAATCATTTAAAACAGAGATGAGGAAGAATTTCTTCACTCAAAGAGTGGTGAGCCTGTGGAATTCCCTGCCACAGAGGGCTGTGAAGGTTAATTCAATAAATATTTTCAAGAGAGAATTGGATATATTTCTGAAGGCTAAGGGGATTAAGGGTTACGGAGAAAAGGCGGGGACGGGGTACTGAACTGGTAAGATCAGCTATGATCTCAGACGAAGATCAGCCATGATCTCATTGAATGGCGGAGCAGGCTCGAAGGGCCGAATGGCCTACTCCTGTTCCTATCTCTATGTATCTATGTATTACATTTGGTCCCCTCATCCAAATCATAAATCCGTGTTGACTCTGCCCAATCCTATTATTATTTTCTAAGTGCCCTGTTACCACATCCTTAATAATAGATTCTACCATTTTCCCTACTACTGGTGTCGGGCTAACTGGTCTGTAGTTTCCTGTTTTCTCTCTCCTTTTTTAAATAGTGGGGTTACATTTGCTACCTTCCAATCCGCAGCTACCGTTCTAGAATCTATGGAATTTTGGAAAATGACAACCATTGCATCCACTATCTCTATAGCCAACGCTTTCAAAACCCTTGGATGTCGGCCGTCGGGTCCAGGGGATTTATCAGCTTTCAGTCCCATTAATTTCTCTAGTACTACTTTAACTAATGCTAATATCTTTCAGTTCCTCATTCTCGCTAGACCCTTGGTTGTCCACTATTTCCGGGAAATTTTTTGCGTCGTCTTCCGTGAAGACAGACACAAAGTATTTGTTTAATTTCTCTGCCATTTCATTATTCCCCATTATAATTTCTCCTGTCTTAGCCTGTAAGGGACCCACATTTACTTTCGCTAAACTTTTTCTTTTTACATACCTATCGAAGCTTTTACAGTCTGTTTTTATGTCTCTTGCTAGTTTACTCTCATATTCTATTTTCCCTTTCTCTATCATTTCTTGGTCCTCCTCTGCTGAATTCTAAAATCCTCCCACCCTCAGGCTTACTGCTCTTTTTGGCAGCATTATAAGCCTCTTCCTTTAATCTAATACTATCTTTAATTTCTCTTTTTAGCCACTTTTGGACCACTTTTCCTGTGGGTTTTTTGTGTCTTAATAGATGTATATTTGTTGTAAATTATGTATTAATTCTTTAAATGCTAGCCATTGCTCGTCCACTGTCATACCTTTTAGTGTAGTTTCCCAATCTACCTTAGCCAACTCGCCCCTTATACCCACGTACAGGAAACTCTTTTTTTTATCCGGCACCGACGGGACCGGCGTGGTGCCGGTTGAACAAAAAGTCCGGATTACAAAGAGGTATACTTACTAAGGTACGAGAGCCCCGTACACGGCCACAGATCCAGGCGTCCCTGTTGCATGGCAACAGGTGCAGGAACCCCGGTTACACGGCCACAGATCCAGGAACCCCGCTTACACGGCCACTAATATGACGTAAAACTTACCTGAACCTACTCCTGAATTTTGCCGGTTAAGAGAGATTTCCGGTTATTTAGGTGCCGGTAAAAAGAGTGTTTCCTGTAGTTTGCTTTGTTTAGATTTAAGACGCTGGTTTCGGATTTAATTAGGTCACTTTAAAACTCAATATAAAATTCTAACATATTATGGTCACTCTTCCCTAAATGCCCCTTTACTACAAGGTTATTAATTAACCCTTTCTCGTTGCACAATACTAGATCTAGTTCCCTAGTTGGTTCCTCAACATACTGATCTGGAAAACTATCTTGCATACATTTCATGAATTTGTCCTCCACACTATTACTACAAATTTGGTTTGCCCAGTCTATATGTAGATTAAAGTCCCCCATGATTACTGTATTACCCTTGTTACATGCGCCTCTAATTTCCTGATTTATACTCTGCCTTACATTGCAAATACTGTTTGGGAGTCTATACACAACTTCCACCAATGTTTTCTGCCCCTTGCTGTTTCTACCCAAACTGATTCTACTTGTTGATTTTCAGAGCTAAGATCCTTTCTCCCTACTGTCTTTATCCCATCCTTTATTAGCAGGGCTACCCCTCCTCCTTTTTCATTTTGCCTATCCCTTCTAAAAGTTATGTATCCTGGAATATTTAGTTCCCAACCATGGCAACTCTGCAACCACGTCTCCGTTATGGCGATCAAACCTGTTAATTTCTATCTGCGTTATTAATTCATCTATTTTGTTGCGAATGCCTTTAGTTTATTTCTATTTTTCCCTGATGTCACCTTAGTCACTGATGCTTTATTACCTTTGTTACTCTCTCTGTCCCTTCCTGACCCACTCTGCTTATTTTTACCCAAAACTCTACTCTGCTCTAGAGCCTTGACATTTCTCTTGCTGCTTTTAAATTTACTCTCACCCACCCCCCCTTCATTAGTTTAAAGCCCTGTCTACTGCCCTAGTTATTCGGCTCGTCAGGACACTAGTCCTAGCCCAGTTTAAATGGAGCCCATCCTAACGGAATTGTTCCCTCTTTCGTCAGTACTGGTGCCAGTGCCCCATGAACCGAAACCCCTTCCTCCCACACCGCTCTTTGAGCCACGCATTTAAACCTCTAATCTGTTTGTCCCTATGCTAATTTGCACGTGGCTCAGGTAACAATCCAGAGATGATTACCTTTGAGGTTCAGCTTTTTAATTTGGTTCCTAGCTCCTGAAACTCCCTCAGCAGAACCTCATTCTTAGTTCTACCTATGTCGTTGGTTCCTATAAGGACCACGACAACTGGATCCTTCCCTAACTACCCTCCCGTCCCCTCCCCTCCAAGTTCTTCTCCAGCTGTGAGGAGATGTCTTTAAACCTGGCAGGCAACACAACCTTCGGAACTTTCGGTCGTGGCTGCAGAGAACAGTATCTATCCCCCTGACTATATTGTCCCCTATCGCAACTGTGGTATCTTGAGGTGGCCATAGATGGAGACGGACACAGGTTAACTCCGTAACATGGTTTAATCAACACTTGCACATAAAAGCTTCTGCCATGAGGCAGCAAAAACAAAGAGTGCAACCAGTACAGATCAGACTTAACTCAGGAGACCAATTGCCACAGCACCACCTGGTGGATCAGGTTACTCATAACCTCCCAGGTTACTACACTCCCCCCCCCCCCCCCCCTTAAGATTGCCGTATGCAATTCTTAAACAATAACCCTTACTAGGTACTACGTTTTAATTAACCAGTATGCTCTAACCATGGTTAACCCCTGACTAATTTAACAGGTTTGTATAAGTCTTTCTGGTTGCTTGTGAATCCTTTGTGAACATCTTAATTCCACTTGTGGTGGATTCTCAGATTCATGCGCACTTGAGATTGGAGTAGTCTCTGATGTTGGTTTTACTCTGTCCCGCTGTGGCCTGGCAGTACCAGTGTCCCCTGGCACCTTATAAGCCGTGCTGGGTCCTGGAACAGCCTCCTCTACTGCCCTTTGTTCCATCTGAGGCAGTTCCCCCTGCTGCCGGCTGAAAAGCTGATCCACATGCCGGCAAACCCCTCGACCATCCCCTAGTAACACGGAGTACGACACAGGTCCTGTAATGTCCTGGATTAGTCCTGGTATCCATTTAGGTCCATAGCCGAAGTTCCGGGTGTACACAGAGTCCCCTATGGCGATATGGCGAGCTTTAGTATGTTTGTCATGGTACGCTTTTTGGTTTGTTTGTTTTGTCTCAACCTTGCTTTTGAGATCTGGGTGTATCAGGTCTAACGTGCACCGCAACTTTCTCCCCATCATCAACTCAGCCGGAGAAAGCCCCGTGGTAGCTTGGGGTGTTATACGATAACTAAACAAGGCTCTATTGAGCTTGGTCTCCAGGGTGTCACCTGAGCTCTTCCTCATGAGCTCCTTAAAAGTCTGCACGGCTCGCTCGGCTAACCCATTTGAGGCTGGGTGATATGGAGCCGAGGTGACGTGTGATTCCATTCCTTACCATGAATTCTTTGCTCCCTTCACTAACAAAACACTGTGCATTGTCGGATACAATCATTTCTGGAATACCATGTGTGCTGAAACTGTTCCTGAGACAATTCAGTGTGGCATCAGTCGTTGCAGAGCTCACTGGATAAACGTCGATCCACTTTGAGTGAGCGTCTACCAGCACCAAAAACATTTTGCCCCTAAAAGGTCCCGCATAGTCTATGTGAATTCTCCTCCAGGGTTTGCTGGGCCACTTCCAGGGATGGAGTGGTGCCCCAGCAGGTGCTTTCCTCTGTTCCTGACCTATAGTGCATGACTTTACCTTTGACTCAATTTCAGCATCCAAGTTAGGCCACCACAGGTAGCTCCTAGCCAGTCCTTTCATTCTAGTCATTCCTGGGTGCGATTGATGCAACTGTTCCATCAAAGTAGAGCGTCCCCGCTCTGGGACTATGATGCGTGCTCCCCATAGCACACATCCATCTTGGACACTGAGCTCGTGCTGTCTCTGTCTGTACGGCGCGAACTCCGGTCCCTCACAGTGATCTGGCCAGCCTTTCAACACATACTCACGGACCCTTGACAGAACGGGGTCCTTGGCTGTCCAGCCCTGGATTTGCGCTGAAGTCATCAGGGGACTGATCTCCTGATCCAGCATCAGGACGTGCTCCTCAGGGGAAGTACTGCGAGGAGATTTTGAGAGGGGCAGGCGGCTGAGAGCATCCGCGTTCCCGTTTTCCTTGCCGGCTCTGTACGTGATCACATATTCATAGGCTCTTAGTATTACTGCCCATCTCATTATTCTCTGTGATGCCATTTGAGGCACCGCTTTCATCTCATTCAGTAAGCTAATAAGAGGCTTGTGGTCAGTACTGATTACAAACTTCCTCCCATATATGTACTTATGGAATTTCTTTACTCCAAATATAATGGCTAACCCCTCTTTATCAAGCTGTGAATAGTTCTTTTCCGCAGCTGTGAGCGTGCGTGAAACAAACCCGATGGGCCTTTCCGCTCCATCTGGCATGCGGTGGGCCAACACTGCCCCCACTCCATAGGGTGATGCATCGCAGGACATTATCAGCTCCTTCTTCTCGTCGTAATGCACTAACACCCTGCTGGACTGAAGTAGCTCCTTTGACTGCTGAAACGCTTTCGCTTGCTCTGGCCCCCAACGCCATGGCTCCTCCTTTCTCAGCAGTTTGTGCAGGGGTGCCAGCAGCATCGATAAGTTTGGAAGAAACCGATTATAATAATTCAGGAGCCCTAGATAGGCTTTCAGTTCAGTCACTGAGGTGGGTGCAGGTGCATCCTGCACTGCCCGCACTTTCCCTGGTAATGGATGGAGGCCTGTGGCATCCACCCGATGTCCCAGGAATGTAACTTCCTTCTCCATGAAACGACACTTACTCCGTTTCAGGCGTAGCCCCGCCTCTTCCAGCCGCTGTAGCACTTTGTCCAGTGTTTTTAAGTGACCCTGATCGTCACTTCCTGTTAGCAGAATATCATCTAAGTACACGGCCACCTTTGGAATGCCCTGCAGAATGCCCGTTGAAATATTGCTGGGCTAGAACTGACACCAAATGGTAACCTGGCATACGTGAACAGCCCCTTGTGCGTGTTCACCGTGACAAACTTTTTTGATTCTTCATCTAGCAATATCTGCTGATACGCATGACTCATGTCCAGTTTGCTGAATCTTTCTCCCCCAGCGAGCGATGTTAACATGTCCTCCATTCTCGGAATGGGGTACTGTTCCAGTGATGATACTCTGTTCACTGTTAACTTATAGTCACCACACACCATTACGTTACCGTCGGGCTTCAATACCGGGACTATTGGTGCCGCCCAGTCTGAAAATTTCACTGGTTCTATTACTTTGTCCTTTAGCAGGCGATCTAGTTCCGTCTCAACCTTGGTTCTCATTGCAAAAGGTACCGACCTTGGTTTAAAGAAACGAGGATTGGCATCACTGGCTACATGAATCTTGGCTGTGGCTCCCCTTAAGGTGCCCAGTTTGTCCTTGAACACTAACTCATGCTTCATCAGCACTTCTTGCAGTGCCTCTGTACTGTCCTCCATTTTATTCATTGCCTGCCAGTCCACACTCAACTCACTGATCCACCCTCGCCCTAACAGGTTTGGCCCTGACCCTGCTACCACTACCACCGTAAGCTCTTTGGTGACTCCTTTGTGTTCCACTTGTACTTCGGCCGCCCCCAAAATGTCCACCTTCTATCCTGTGTAGGTTTTGAGACTAATGGGGCATGTACCTAGCTCTGGTACTTTTGCTTCCCCCCATAGCTTGGCGTACTCAGTCTGCGACATTATGGTTACACTACATCCGGTGTCAATCTCAAACTTTACTTGACCTCCGTTCACTATCAAATACTGAGTGAGAGGGGGTACGTTGGGCCTTGAAGTGTCTATACTGTATATAGTGAAAACCTCCTCACTAGACTCTTCCTCCTCTTGTATGTAATTTGCCCGCTTTGTGTACTTCTCCCTCCCCCCTTTAGCATGCTTTGCCCCTTTAGCACTGCTTCTCTCACTCACTGCCCTTTTACAGACTTTCTTTAAGTGCCCTATTTTTCCACAATTGTGGCACTTTGCCTTTGCAAACCTGCAGTCCTTTGCATAATGGCTTGTCCCGCCACATCGGTAACAATCCCCAACCCCGACTGGTGGATTTTTCGCGCCAGCTTCCATCTTGAAAACCGCTCCTCCCACTGGTTTACTCCATTTCTCCTTGCTCATGCTGTTTAAGTCCTTAATGTCCTTGTTAGCCGTCTCCATGGCTTGTGCTTTTTTAAGTGCCGTCTCAAACGTTAATCCTTCTTCTGACAGCAACCTTTGCTGTATACTGTCATCGTTAACTCCGCATACTAGTCTGTCCCTTAACATGACTGTGAGCGCATTTCCAAAATTACAGTCCTGTGCGAGCTTCCGAAGCTCCTCCACATACTCAGTGACGCTTTCTTCCGGCCTCCTAATCCTCGAATTGAATTTACATCTCTGTACTATTTCACTAGGTTTCGGATTGAAATGATACTTTAGTAGACTCACCAACTCGTCAAAAGATTTTTCTCCTGGCCGCTCCGGGCTCAGCAGATTCCTCATCCGTGTATAGGTTTGCGCTCCCACACAACTCAGTAAAATGGCCCTTTTCTTTTCAGCACTGTCCACCTCGTTTGCCATAAAGAATTGGCTCAGTATTTCACAATACTCCTCCCAAGACTGCGACTTGCTGTCAAAAGGTGCCACGGAGCCTACCGTTCCTGCCATCCTTGGAGTCCGGTCACTTCAGCCAAAAAAATCAAACTCCGTTTCGACTCCCGCGGCCTAGCTTCGTGCTTTTCCGACTAGTTTGCTAACCAACCCGAGCACCTCTTCCGAATACTCCCTAACTATGACTGATCCACCAAAACTTTTCCGTCCTTTATTCTCGTCGCCATATGTGGTATCTTGAGGTGGCCATAGATGGAGACGAACACAGGTTAACTCCGTAACATGGTTTAATCAACACTTGCACATAAAAGCTTCTGCCATGAGGCAGCAAAAACAAAGAGTACAACCAGTACAGATCAGACTTAACTCAGGAGACCAATTTGTAGTGTATGTGCCTTTAAGAGCCCCCTGCGTACTGTAATGCTGGTAATGGCCACTCGGGCTATATAAGCCTGTATATTGTGTTGTATCAGTTAGTTCCCCTCCAGACTTTGTTCAGTAAACACCTGTGAAACCAACTCCTGTCTTCAGTGTCTCTATTAACACACGGACACAACAGTGGCGACGAATTGGAAACGGACTTACCTGCAATTCGGCAGCACCTCAAGGACATCGATTCCTCTGGTGTCCAAAGTCGAAGAAAAGCAAGAAAAAGAAAAAGCTGTGGTTTCACCAGCTAGCCGAGCTGGTGGCAGGTACTGCAATAATCCTTCCTGGGCGTCGGGCTGGGGCTCCAGCTGCTGGCTCTGCAGCGAGGCCAAGCAGCGAAGGCAGAGGCAAGCAGTAACAGACGGGGAGGGAGCACTCGGGAGACGGCTGGCGCTGCAAGCAGGTCGGCGTTCAGACCTAGCAGAGAGAGTCCGGCGGGAACGAGTCTCCACCTGTAAATAAATAAATAAAAAGGGAAACCTGCAGAAAACAGCGTTGTCATCGGCAGCAGCGGCGGGGAAGCGCCATATCTTTTCTGCAGAAAAGAAAGAAAAGCGCGGGAAGCGCCATTTTTTTTTCAGGATGCCTAAGGCTGGCAATATTGATGCTTTTGATAACGATATAGAGGATTGGACCACATATGTGGAAAGAATGGAGGTATATTGCACCGCAAATGGAATAGAAAATGAAAAAAAAGCGTCAGTACTTCTAAATCTAATGGGCGCAAAGACATACGGGCTGTTACGAAACTTAATCACTCCAGCCAAACCAAAGGACAAGAATTTTAAAGAAATTGTTGATACCCTACAGGAGCACTTAAACCCAACATCGCTGCTGATAGCGGAACGATTCAAATTCTTCAAGAGGAGTCAACACAAGAATGAAAGTAATGCTGATTACCTCACCGAATTAAGAAAGCTATCAAAGCACTGCCAATTAGGGGCAGGACTAGCAGATTATCTTCGAGACAAATTCGTCTGTGGTCTCCTAAGTGAAGGAACACAGAAAAGGCTGCTTTCTAAGAAAGATTTAACACTGGCCAAGGCTTTCAGTATGGCTGTATCATACGAAGCAGCCGCAAGAGGAGCTGCAGAGATACAACAAAAGACACAGGACTTCGGCACCCATGAAATGACACAGGGTTTTGAGAGATGTTATCGCTGCGGCAGATCCACCCATGACCAGAGGGACTGCTGGTTCAAGGACAAAGCATGCAGGCAATGCGGAAAGATTGGACACATTGCACGGGTATGCCGATCTGGACAAAAAAAATCCACGGACAGGGAAAAAAAAAATCAATAAAGAAAAGTACAGAAAGGTACAAATGATGACGGACAGTAGCTCCGAAGACCAGAAGAGTGATAGCGACTCCGAAAACAAGAGACTAAGCTGTCTCAAATTACATAATGTAATTGCCAAAGAAGATTACCAGACCATTTGGGTTACCCTCACGATAGCAGGGTCCCCAGTTAAAATGGAGCTAGATACAGGATCAGCTCTGACCGTCATAAATCGACGGGATTACGAGCGGCTATTTCCGCATATACCTTAAAAAGACACATCCATAATCTTGAAAACATATACGGGGCAGAAAGTATACCCCAAAGGAAAAATAAGGGTGCCTGTTGTATACAACGGCAAGGAAATACAAAAGTTGTATTTATACGTTCTACAAGATGGTGGTCCACCGCTGTTGGGACGTGAATGGATCAGGAAAATACGTTTAGACTGGCACTCCATTCAGGCACTGATGGTGACCAGTAAGGAAAAAAATGATATCATACCTGAATGATTAAAAGACATCTTGGCCAACGCCAAAGAAGTGTTTCAAGAGAAACTAGGAACCTTGAAAGGCATCACCGCCTCAATAAAAGTGGAAGATGTGGCAATTCCTGCCTCCCTTGACCAACACCAGTTTGCCTATCGTGCAAACAGATCAACGGAGGATGCAACCACAACTGCTCTACACTCGGCACTGAATCACCTAGATGGTAAGGAGACCTACATCAGAATGCTGTTCATAGACTACAGCTCAGCATTCAACACTATCGTCCCCAACAAGCTGGCCACCAAACTCCAAACTCTTGGCCTGAACACTTCCCTCTGCAACTGGACCCTGGACTTCCTAACAAACAGACCCCAGTCTGTCAAATTAGGTAACCACACCTTCCCGACCCTGAACACGGGGGCCCCACAAGGATGTGTGCTGAGCCCCCTCCTCTACTCCCTCTTCACGCACGACTGTGTGGCTGTTAAGGGTTCCAACACCATCATCAAGTTTGCGGATGTCACCACGGTAGTAGGCCAGATCACCAACAACAATGAGTCAGCCTACAGGGAGGAGGTCCAGCATCTCGTGAAGTGGTGCGCCGATAACAACCTGGCCCTTAACACCAAGAAAACAAAAGAAATCATTGTGGACTTCAGGAAGTCCAAAGGCGGAAGTCACACCCCCATCCACATCAATGGGGCTGTGGTGGAAAGGGTGGACAGCTTTAAGTTCCTCGGAGTCCACATCACGGAAGACCTCTCCTGGTCCCTCAACACCTCCTCTCTCTGGTGAAGAAGGCCCAGCAGCGCCTATATTTCCTAAGGAGGCTGAAGGGATGTAATCTGTCACCCCTGATCCTCTCTAACTTTTACCGCTGCACAATAGAGAGCATCCTGACAAACTGTATCACAGTATGGTATGGCAGCTGTAGCTACTATGACCAGAAAGCCCTGCAGCGGGTAGTCAAAACTGCCCAACGCATTACCGGCACCCGGCTACCGACCATAGAGCACATATACCAGAAACGCTGTCTACGGAGGTCACGGTCCATCATCATTACCCACCCCAGCCACAGTCTGTTCGCCCTCCTGCCGTCTGGGAGACGCTACAGATGCATTCGCACCCGTACGACCAGATTTAGGAACAGCTTCTTTCCCAGGGCTGTCATCCTACTGAACTCCACAAATAAACTCTAAAGCCTGCACATCTGCCAATGCACTTTATTATGGTTATATTTATGTTAATATACTACAAGCCAAATGTATGTTGAATGTTTAAATGTCTTAATCCAAATGTACACTCTAGGGAGCCGCAAGCCTACATTTCGTTGTACTGCACTTGTGCACTAACAATGACAATAAAAGTTGATTTGATTTGATTTGATTTGAATTCCCAAGTTTTTTAAGGCAAGACCGGTGCCATACGCAATTCGTCCAGCAGTCGAGGCAGAGCTGGAGAATTTGGAAAAGGCAGGCGTATTATCCAAAATAGATTGGAGCGAGTGGGCAACACCCATCGTCCCAGTCATGAAGAAAACGTTGAATAATGATAAATCTGAAGAACAGAGAAAAATTCGCATCTGTGGAGACTTCAAGGTGACTGTAAACCCGGTCCTTCACACGGTACAGTATCCTCTTCCGAGGATAGAAGATATTTTCGCCTCACTATCCGGAGGGAAACGTTTCACCAAAATTGACTTGGCACAGGCATATCTACAGATGGAGGTTGAAGAGGCCTCTAAAAAGTATCTCACGATAAATACACACAAAGGCCTATACCAGTACAATCGACTGGTTTTCGGAGTAGCATCCGCTCCAGCTATCTGGCAAAGAGCTATGGAGCAAGTCCTCCAAGGGATTCCGGGGACTCAATGCTACCTAGACGACATCCTTGTAACAGGAGAAAATGACAACGAGCACCTTGCCAATTTGGAGCAGGTGCTCACTAGGCTGAGAGAACGGGGCCTACGAGCAAATCGCCCCAAGTGCGAATTTTTCCAGAATCAAATATCATATTGTGGCCACATAATTAATAAGGAAGGGTTGCATAAGTCACCTGAAAAAATTGAAGCGGTCATAAAAGCCCCAGCACCTGAAAATGTTTCACAATTAAGGTCGTTCCTGGGATTAATAAATTACTATCATAAATTTTTACCGAACTTATCAACTCTTCTGCACCCTCTTAATGAACTGCTACAAACAGGAGTAATTTGGAAATGGAGCGAAGACTGTAAACGTGCCTTCCATAAATGCAAAGACTTAATCACGTCCAAAGAAGTTTTGGCTCATTACAACCCATCACTGCCAATCAGACTGGCGTGCGATGCATCCCCTTGCGGCGTAGGAGCGGTATTATCGCATAAATTCCCTGATGGCTCGGAACGGCCGATAGCTTTTGCGTCACGCTCATTGAACTCAGCTGAGCGTAACAATGCCCAAATCGACAGGGAAGCACTCAGCCTGGTATGGGGAGTGAAGAAATTCAACCATTACCTACACGGACAAAAATTTACCTTGTTGACTGACCATCAACCCCTCATCTCCATATTCAACCCTAAAAAGGGTGTTCCCATTATGACAGCGCAAAGGCTACAGAGGTGGTCCCTTTTTCTAGGGGCACACCAATATAACATAGAATACAAAGGATCAAAACAGCATGGGAATGCTGATGGTTTATCGCTCCTACCGTTGCCAACGGTAGAAGAGGCACCTACCGTAGACCCAGTGAAGATTTTCCACTCTACCATAGTCGAATGTCTACCAGTAACAAATTCTGCCATTGAAAGGGAGACTAGAAATGACCCGACTCTCTCACGGGTCTACGATTTAACAGTGAAGGGATGGCCAGCACATGGCGAACCACTGTTGCCAGCATTCTCGCAAAGAGAACAGCTGTCAGTGTGCCGAGGAACCTTGATGTGTGGATCCAGAGTGGTGATTCCACCCAAACTCCAGGATAAAGTGCTAAAGGAGCTTCACGAGGGGCATCTGGGTGGAGTGAAAATGAAGAACCTAGCCAGGGCGTTTGTATGGTGGCCAGGTATCGATGGAGACATCGAAGAAATGACCAAGAGCTGCCTAGGATGCCAGTAGGTCCAAAACGCTCCACCACAAGCCCCTCTACATCCATGGGAGTGGCCCTCATCTCCATGGCAAAGGGTACACATCGACTTTGCTGGTCCATTTATGGACTCAATGTTCTTAATCGCGGTTGATGCACACTCCAAGTGGCCGGAGGTAATAAAGATGTCCTCCACCACCACGGAAAAAACCATCACAGTATTAAGGACCATATTTGCCAGGAATGGGCTGCCTGAACAGATCTGTTCTGATAATGGACCGCAATTTGTGTCCGAAGAATTCAGAAAGTTCTTAAAAAAAACAATGGGGTTAAGCACTACACATCCGCCCCATACCATCCCGCCACCAATGGATTAGCTGAAAGGTTTGTCCAGACCTTCAAGAAGGCCACAAAGGCCATGGGTAATGAAGACATAAAACTTCAGCATAAGGTGGATAACTTCTTGTTTGCATACAGGAATGCAACACATATGGTTACAAACCAAACTCCCGCCATGATGTTCTTCAATAGAAGCCTAAGATGCCAGCTGGATTTGATCAAGCCAAACATCAGAAGGGACGTGGAGAACCGGCAATTTCAAGGCATGAATGAAAGGCCAACTAGAACCTTCCAGATAGGTCAACAAGTTTTGGCCCGGGACTACCGTACTGAGAAATGGCAGCCTGGAACTATCTGCACACGACTAGGACCGCTGATGTATACCGTGGACATTGGAGAAAGCATAATAAGGTGCCATGCTGACCAGATCATAGAGTCATCCGAAAAGGGACAACCTACACCACAACTCTATACGCCTAATGATGAAGTAGAGATACCCATAGTATCTACCTCCGATCCGGGGATACTGGAACCCGATGAAACCGACACTGGCATTCAAGCCGAATCAGCCTTGCCAAAAGAACCTACTACACCACCGAGGCGTTATCCGGACCGAGTCAGGAAGCCTCCAGAGAGACTGACTTATAATTGATTAACTGTAGCAATGTGTAGATTATTTTTCTTGTAACATGTAATTAATGATTACTTAAAATATTATGTACTGGTTAGCTAAAAGGGGAGGAATTGTAGTGTATGTGCCTTTAAGAGCCCCCTGTGTACTGTAATGCCGGTAATGGCCACTCGGGCCATATAAGCCTGTATATTGTGTTGTATCAGTTAGTTCCCCTCCAGACTTTGTTCAGTAAACACCTGTGAAACCAACTCCCGTCTTCAGTGTCTCTATTAACACACGGACACAACGCAATTGCCACAGCACCACCTGGTGGATCAGGTTACTCATAACCTCCCAGGTTACTACAGCAACTACATCCCCTTTCACTCCCCCCAGTTGAATGGCTCCTGCACCATGGTCAGCCTGCTCATCCATCCTATAGGCTATTCCCTCATCTGCACAGGCAGCAAGAACCTCACACCTGTTGGACAAGGGCAAAGGCTGAGACTCCTCCAGCACTACACCTGTGGTCCTATTACCTTCCTGAGTTGGAGTCACACCCTCCTATCCCTGACCACTAACCAGACCTGTACCACTACCTAACCTAAGGAGTGTGACTGTCTCCTGGATCAAAGTGTCCAGGTAACTCTCCCCATCCCTGATGTCCCGCAATGTCTGCACCTCAGACTCCAGCTCAAAAACTCTGAGCTGAAGTTCCTCAAGGTGCAGGCACTTACTGCAAACGTGGTAGTCTGGGATCACAATGCTCTCCACAAACTCCCACGTGCTGCAGTTGCGGCACACCGCCTGCACTGACATCCCTATATGACCTTTATTTGTTTAATTAAATGTAATTACATTTGTAATTAGGTAACTCAGTTTACAGTGTAGTTTCCTGAATACTTATTTGATCTAGATTAAGTTAAGGGTACTGAAATTAAATATCTACCTGTAACACAAAGCACTGCAAGTAGTGTAGGCAAAAAGCAACAACTCCTTCCCTCTCGTCTCCGAATTCCCACTCTTTCCAAATGCCTAACCAAAGCACTCTGTTCAAGTCCACTCCGTTTAATCCTGCTTTGTGCAGACCACAAATGCAACGATATAAATAACTGTGAATCCAGATTATATGTATAACCTGATTTACAACACAATCCAATAAGAACATAACATAAGAAATAGGAGCAGGAGTAGGCCATTTGGCCCCTCGAGCCTGCTCTGCCATCCAATAAGATCATGGCTGATCTTCTACCTCAACTCCACTTTCCTGCACTAGCCCCATATCCCTTGATTCCCTTAATATCCAAAAATCTATTTATCTCTGTCTTGAATATTCTCAACGACTGAGCCTCCACAGCCCTCTGGGGTAGAGAATTCCAAAGATTCACCACCCTCTGAGTGAAGAAATATCTCCTCAGCTCAGTCCTAAATGGCCGACCCCTTATTCTGAGACTATGACCCCTGGTTCTAGACTGCCCAACCAGGGGAAACATCCTCCCTGCATCTACCCTGTCAAGCCCTGTCAGAATTTTGTATGTTTCAATGAGATCACCTCGCATTCTTCTAAACTCGAGAGAATATAGGCCTAGCCTACTCAATCTCTCCTCATAGGACAATCCCCCCATCCCAGGAATCAGTCTGGTGAACCTTCGTTGCACTCCCTCTATGGCAAGTATATCCTTCCTTAGGCAAGGAGACCAAAACTGTACACAATACTCCAGATGTAGTTTTAGCAGGAACCTATATAATTGCAGTAAGACGTCTTTACTCTTATACTCAAATCCTCTTGTAATAAAGGCCAACATACCATTTGCTTTCCGAATTGCCTGCTGTACCTGCAGGTTAACTTTCAGTGATTTGTGTACAAGGACACCCAGGTCCCTCTGAACACCAACATTTCCCAATCTCTCACCATTAAAAAAAATACTCTGCTTTTCTATTTTTCCTACCAAAGTGGATAACTTCACATTTCTCCACATTGTATTCCATTTGCCATGTTCTTGCCCACTCACTTGGCTTGTCCATATTTTTTTTTGTTCGTTTATGGGATGTGGGCGTTGCTGGCATTTCCAGCATTGATTGCCCATCCCTAATTGGTCTCGAGAAGGTGGTGGTGAGCCGCCACCTTGAACCGCTGCAGTCCGTGTGGTGAAGGTACTCCCACAGTGCTGTTAGGTAGGGAGTTCCAGGATTTTGACCCAGTGACGATGAAGGATCGGTGATATACTTCCAAGTCAGGATGGTGTGTAACATGGAGGGGAACTTGGAGGAGGCGGTGGTGTTCCCATGCGCCTGCTGCCTTTGTCTTGCTAGGTGGTAGAGGTCGCGGGTTTGGGAGGTGCTGCCGAAGAAGCCTTGGCGAGTTGCTGCAGTGCATCTTGTAGATGGTACACACTGCAGCCACGGTACGCCGGTGGTGGAGGGAGTGAATGTTTAATGTGGTAGATGGGGTGCCAATCAAGTGGGCTGCTTTGTCCTGGATGGTGTTGAGCTTCTTGAGTGTTGTTGGAGCTGCACTCATCCAGGCAAGTGGCGAGTATTTCATCAAACTCCTTACTTGTGCCTTGAAGATGGTAGAAAGGCTTTGGGGAGTCAGGAGGTGAGACACTCACCGCAGAATACCTAGTCTCTGACCTGCTCTTGTTGCCACAGTATTTATGTGGCTGGACCAGTTAAGTGTCTGGTCAATGGTGACCCCCAGGATGTTGATAGTGGGGGATTCGGCGATGGTAATGCCATTGAATGTCAAGGGGTGGTGGTTAGACCCTCGCTTGTTGAAGATAGTCATTGCCTGGCACTTCTGTGGCGCGAATGTTACCTGCCACTTATTAGCCCAAGCCTGAACGTTGTCCAGGTCTTGTTGTATGCGGCATGGATTGCTTCATTATCTGTGGAGTTGTGAATGGCGCTGAACACTCTGCACTCATCAGCGAACATCCCTATTTCTGACCTTATGTTGGAGGGAAGGTCATTGATGAAGCAGCTGAAGATGATTGGGCCTAAGACACTGCCCTGAGGAACTCCTGCAATGATGTCCTGGGACTGTGATGATTTACCTTCAATCACCACAACCACATCCTCTTGAAGCCTCTTTGCATCCTTCTCACAACTTACATTCCCACCCAGCTTTGTATCATCAGCAAACCTGGATATATTACATTTTTCCCCCTCATCCAAATCATCATTGATATAGATTATGAATAGCTGAGGCCCAAGCACTGATCATTGCGGTACCCCACTAGTTACAGCCTGCCAACCTGAAAATGACCCGTTTATTCCTGCTCTCTGTTTTCTGTCGGTTAACCAATCCTCAATCCATGCTAGTATATTACCCCCAATCCCATGAGCCCTAATTTTGTTTAATAACCTCTTGTGTGGCACCTTATCAAATGCCTTCTGAAAATCCAAATACACCACATCCACTGGTTCACCCTTATCTATTCTGCTAGTTACAACCTCAAAAAACTCTTAACAGATTTGTCAAACACGATTTCCCTTTCATAAATCCGTGTTGACTCTGCCCAATCCTATTACAGGTAGACTACCTTTTATCCGAACTTCCGAAAACCGAAACCCTCTAAAAACCGAAGGTTTTTTCGTTCAGCGTAAGTCGTGCGCACGACATGACCAGAGTGGTGCACGACCCGACCCCCGCCGACCCCAACTCCCGCCGACACCCCCGCGGACCCCCCCCCCCCCACGGACCCCTGCCGACCCACCCCCGACAAATTTCCCAGTCTTATAAAATACCTTCCGAAATCCGGAATTTTCCGAAAACCGAAACACGGCTGGTCCCGAGGTTTTCGGATAAAGGATAGTCTACCTGTATTTTCTAAATGCCCTGTTACCACGTCCTTAGTACTAGATTCTAGCATTCTCCCTACTATTGATGTCAGACTAACTGGTCTGTAGTTCCCCATTTTCTCTCTCCCTCCTTTCTTAAATAGTGGGGTTACATTTGCTACCTTCCACGGGAACCATTCTAGAATCTATAGAATTTTGGAAAATGACAACCAATGCATCCACTATCTCTATAGCCACCTCTTTCAAAACCTTAGGATGTAGGCCATCAGGTCCAGGGCATTTATCGGCTTTCAGTCGCATTAATTTCTTTAGTACTATTTTTTCACTAATACTAATATCTTTCAGTTCCTCATTCTCCACTATTTCCGGGAGTGGGACTTGAACCCACAACCTTCTGACTCACATGGAGGGAGTCATGGGAGAACCTGGGTGCAGCCCTGCCCCTCTGTGCAGTCATTGTTGGTGTTTGCAGCACCTCAATGCTGTAGAACACTGACTGCACAAATGTCAAAAGAAAGTTGGCCACAGTCCCTTTAAGGAAACTGGCTGATGACGTGTCATGAATGACGTCACCAGACCCGCTTCCTCTAATTGGCGTGGGAAACGCACTGGGCGGGCTTAACAAGCCCCATCAACGGAAAATAATTTTCCAGAGCGGGATGGAGACAACAGCGGGGTCAGGACCCTCCACCGACTTCGTCTGTCCTAGACCCGCCGAGGTGAGGAAAATCCAGCCCTCAGTCTTTTTGGATTTCTTTAATAAAAGCGGTGCCAATTTTTGAATAATAAATGCCAAATTTTCATTCTCATTGTGGTGTAGCTATGTAGTACTGGAATGCTGCACTTAACTTTTGCTTTTCTTGATAAGTATAATGCAGAAGACCAGACTTCCAGAAATCTTTTGTAGCAAATTTATCAGATAGAATAATCACATTAAATGCATGCAGAGATTTTCTTGCATATGTTTAAAGGAATCAGTTTCAAATTATTTTGTATACAATCCAATGCTTACAACCAAGAAGAAAGCAATTATTTTGTATTCAAACAAATGCTAAAAGGGAAATATTTACATAATGTCAAAAATGTCAGCAGAATTGGCATTTTTGGTATGTACCTATTTCCTTTTTAGTGAATTTCCAAAGAAACCAGCTGAACTACGTTATGTACACCAGAAATTTTGGTGGGATCATGGTTTGTGTATATCCTGGAACAATTTACCCTGGTAGTGCATAGCTATCCAGTCATAGACATCATTCTGCATAGATATGACATTTTTGCTATAACTTTTGTATCTTTTTCCTTGAATCCACAACTGCTATATCTCTAAATGAAATGGTAATGTACGGTTGTCTGTATTGAAGTCATTTGGTTGCAAAATATACTTAAAATAAAGGTGTAGATTACATGGAAAACACTTTTACTCCTAAAATAAATGCTAATATATACAGGAAACTTCGCGATATCCGGCACCGGTGTGATGCCGATCTATGAAACCTTCCGGACAGACCAGCGCTAATGTTGAAGGATACAGAGGTTTTCATCTCCGTATCTGACAACAAACACTGTTGCTTAGCAACAGCTTGTAAACAGTCAGCCCGTACCTTGGAAGCGTCTCTGTAGCTTAGCAACAGCTTCAGAGAGGCTTTCCAGAGACTGACTGTTTAAAAAAATGCTAGGAGAAGAAAAAAAAAGAAAAAAAACCTAACAAAACGGCTGCTGATTTCTGCCGTTAGATCGAGGTTTCCGGACATACAACCTCTGGATAAACCAAAGTTTCCTGTACCTTGGGTTGTACTTCTAACTGGAAAAATGTAACTTATGCAATCTAATGTTTTTTTTAAGCTGTCATATAGGATTTTTGAAACTATATATTCCACCATTATTGCAATGCTTTGTTTTTTTGGGGCTTAAGCTTTTAAATTTACCATGTTACAGCTCCATAGATCCGCTAGTCTTGCGATTGCAGTTTCAAACCAGTCACCAGGATGCTGACATGGCTTTAATAGATTAATTTTGTTTTCTTTTTCTGTTTTACTACAATTTGTTGCTGCAGTCAAATATGAGAAAGGTGCCAGTAACTACTGGGATGAATTCTACAGAACGCATCAAAATAAATTCTTCAAAGACCGCAGGTGGTTGTTCCTAGAGTTTCCTGAACTCTTTCCAGACAGAACACTCAGTTGGAATGAAGTGGTCAAAGAGCCAACAAGTATTTCCATACTTAGTTCTTGTGTTTCCTTGCAAGCACAGTATTCTCCAAGTCCAGAACAAGCAAAGTTGGATGGTTTTAACAGGACACATGCTGAACAAAAATGTTCTGAAACTATACAGAAAGCAAACTCTGTAGAAGGAACAAAGAGAACAAGTAATGGCACAGACTTGGAACATAAAAAACAAGACTGGAACAGGACAGACAGACAGAGGAATCCAGGATATTTTCCTGGTATCGATTTCACCTTCAGAATTTTTGAGGTATCTTTGCAAAACAGGTTTAACTAGGCTATTGAGAGACTATTGTCTGTATATTGCCAATGTCTGGTTGTCGACCTGAAACGTTAACTCTGTTTCTCTCTCCACAGATGCTGCCTGACCTGCTGAGTACTTGCAGTATTTTCTGTTTTTATTTCAAATTTCCAGCATCCGCAGTATTTTGCTTTTGTATCTGCATTTTCAGCCAGGTTCAATAGGTTCACATAACATTCTGTTTAATATACAAATTTCAAAAAAAAAAATTATCATTGCAGTATATTCTCAGAGCAACTGTAGCAACACATTTCCAAGAGTCAGTGACCCCACTCTGCAACCCCAACCCTAACCCTAACCCCACTCTCAAGTTGTCGGTTTGCAGATCACTTCCCTCCCTCTCTTTTCTCTACCTTCCCTTCCCTTGCCAATTCACTTTCTTCTTAAAATAGGATGAGCAAGATGTTTTGAAGTGTTGGTGCCCAGAGTTAGCATGGCTCCATTACATACTGATGTGATCTGTACTTCTGCAAGCTAGGCCTTGCTCTTGTGCTACCTTTAAGTCCACCTAGTAGCCTGGTTCAGAGCTAGCAAAACTTGGCCAATAAGGAGATTTGACCTTGAATGTCAAGCATTGTGGTTGCCTTCTACCACAGAATGGCAAGATGAACTATTGTTCCATTCCCATGTGATGATTACTCAGTATGAGCTATGCTGTTATGAAGGGGTGCTAAGCAGAAGTTTGGTGCTTCTTGCAGTAAGGGAGATAAGAATCAGAGCAAAAATCCCTCTGACATCTTTGTTGGATCTCCTACCAGTTAGTTACAGAGTTGTTCTAGTAGAGGGTTGGCACAAAGAAACCCCAAAAAAGCAAAATGAGGATTTAAAAAAAAAAAGGAGTCTCCCATTGGTGTGATGAATAAATACACAACCTTTAGGCCATACAGACCAGCAAAGTTTCAGGTTTGATTCCTGCTGTGTGCTGAGTTAGCTGATCTCAGCCGTGGTGGCAGTGGCGGTGGGAGTGTACAGTTGGTCTCAGTGCTGCCACAAAATAACATTAGATAACTGTCATTCTGCTGGGGGGACAAAATGCACAAGCCAACCATGTAAATAAATGACACAACAGTTGACCAAAATATTTTATTTAAATATAAAGTCATGGCTGCACACTATAATTGTAAACTAAAGGATGGGATATTTGCAATGGTATCTTGCACCTGACAGCAATGCAGTAATAGCTGCTGAAGAAGCCGGTTTGTAAATCAAACAATAAGCCTGCTAATTTGTGTTACACTAGCTTGCATAGCTTGCTTGTACTTTCAACTCTGACTTTTTTTCTACTTGTTTCCTGTATATTTTTTTTAATTTGTGTATATAGGTATTTTCTTTCATTCGTTTTTCCTTTCATTCTCCCTCTACATTTTTATTTTACTTTACTTCTTTAACTTTAATTACTCATTCTTTTATCATTTTATTACCACAGCAAGTTCATTTCTTGCCATTTTCTAACTTCTCTTCCTTCTGGTTAAGATTACCCTTCCATGTATATGCTTTAATTTATGTACTTTGCTGGATACTAAAGTATTTTATCTGCAGGTAGTACTGTTACAGTGTTCAGTATGAATTGAGAGACCAAAGACTTAGCATGCACAATGAATATTTGAAATAGGAAGTAATTGAGAAATAAGAAGCATTCATGGACACTGCATAACTTACAGCCATCTCGACATAAATGCAGCCATTCTGGGTTCCAGAAGCCCACGTTTATGAAATTTGACTTTTTTGAACAGTTGTCAATAAGGTTTTCTGATTTTAGTACTGTTTGTTCATGTAGCTGTTTTATACCTCAGGATTATTAATAATTATACAAGTATTTTGTTCATGCCTGGTGGTTTGTAATTCCATTGAACTAGTGGTGGAACATTTTTCCCATCAAACCTTTAATATGAGGGTGAGCTTTTTGTAAATCACTGATTCTTAATGTGCGTCATGATGTAATATATTTTGTATATATTAGCAAATTCTAAATATTTAAAGTTTTTTGTTTTGGCTTACTTTTGGTTGCATTGCTTTGTATGCTATTTGCAGCCTGTTTAAATCCATGCTAGTAATTCTACCCAAAATGAATGGCAAAAGAGTACAAATTTAAGCTTGTTAAAAACAAAAGTGTGAATCAATAATGATGGTTTAATTTGCACAAACTAAAGAATCGAACATGTTTCATATTCAGATTTTATTGAGTAAGATAGATTTCTAAATTCAATCTTATCCAATGGAAAGAACAATTGAGTTACACTCATTTAATGAAAGAATGAGAATTGTTAATCCAATAGAACTGCTCTGAAAATAAGATATTTTATTTACAAAAAATACTCTCAATTAATTGATAACCTGCTGACCAGAATAATTGTCTTGGGCCGGATATTCCAATCCCTACGGGTGGGTACGTGCTGTGTACCCACCCGTATGGACATCGGAAATGCCGGTTTCAGGCATGCACAGCGCATGCGCTGAAAACCGGCATTTCCGATCTGTCAAGAAAGGTCTTGACAGATCCTCCAGCTGCCCTGGAGAAGGGCCTCTGCGGGCGGAAATTCCTGCTTTTTGGAGACACGCCGCCCGCAGAAAACCCTTACAATTCTTACGCCTGGTAAAAGCAGGCGTAAGGCCTGCTTTTGCCAGGATAAGAGTAGGGGAAAAAAAGGGAAAAACATTTTTTCACTGATTTATCATTTTAAAATACTGTACTTTAAAAAATGGTAAGCTTATTCTTAGCCCCGTAAAATACTTTAATTCTTTTTTTCAAAAAATTAAATTTTTGTTTAAAATACTTGATTTATTGTAATTTCAAGTAATTTTAAACATGTGATTTAAAAGAAAAATTATTTAAAGTTTTACTATGTTTTTTCATTGATCTCCATTCATATATTTGACAGGTCTTCCTGTCAAATGTGTGAAGGGAGATTCCCTTCTGTGATTGGCTGCGAACTACATGCGCCCCTGGAATACGTGGGCCCTGCGCACTTGGAGTTTGGTGAGACCCAGCATCGGAAGTGTGTGCGTTCTGGAAGCCCTCCGGTAAGGGCGCAGATTTTTCCAGATCGCAGGCCCCCGCCCACGGGAGGCCTGCAATCGGAAATTACGGGCCACTATCTTCCTTAACATCCATATTTGTTATGTTATATTTTCTGGATTAATATGCTGTTATTTAAAACAGAAGTCCTGGTCATATGTAATTGTGCCTCTTTCATTAATTGATTTTATCACTGCAGTTTGATAGCCTCAGTTAAGGTGCACAGTATGCAGCTGTGTAAATTCGGATAGGCTATTAAACTAATTTATATACTGTAAGTACGCAGATCATTTTTTAGTTTAAATAGGCAGAAAAAATATTTTTATTTAAACAATTTTAACTATGTTCTTATCAATTGATCTTTGGTCTTATAAATAAAAATGTTGCCCACACTTTTTTAAATGAATATTTGGCCTTTTCTCTCCTGCTCTACTGAAGGCACTGACTTATGATTCTACAAGCTTCAGCAGCCCTCCAGTGCTTTATCTGATCGGCTATCCTTCATGTCTGAGTATGAGTAGATTACCAAAATGAGTCCTGTCCTCACCCAGCTCCCTCACAGACTCTTTCCAACAGGGGTCACTGGAACGTTTATAATGTACAAATATACACACATATATAGAATTCAAGAGAGGTAATTCTGGCCTGTCTATCCTCTTCCCTAGCCTAAAGGTGCTGAAGATAATGCTGTAGTCCCTGCCTGAAGTCAACTACCAAAGCATAGACCAGGGATTGAATCCTTAGTCTGTGTGATTCAGACTTTGCCCACTGAGCCAATATGTTTGAAATGTATTTCCCAGTCGTACATGTGTTACTTTTTTTTTATTCATTGATGGGATGTGGGCGTCGCTGGCTGGCTAGGCCTGCACTTGTACCTTGCTTTAGGAGTTAAACACAAAAAACAAGCTGGTAAAAACTGAAAATTTGTGCTTGATTTTGGTATCATCAGGTTGGATGTGGTGCTGGGAACAGTGTTTTTCCTATCCTGGGTGAAATTCGGTAAGTAAAGCATAGATACTAAATCGAAAATTATAGGCCCAGATTTTTGCAGTAGTTATGACGGTGAAACTGTCAGCGTTTGCCATTATTATTCCTCTGAAACTAACAGCAACTTCTGGAGTCCGCACATATGCAGATAAACTCAGAAATCCAGAAGTTGCTGTCAGTGATTCTACGCTTCCCCACAGGAGAACTCACTGGAGCCCGCAAGCAATTCAAATCACTGAACTGACGAAAACTTCCACTTTTACGCTAGAATATCGCTAGTTAAAAGCCCATGGGATCCAGGGCAAAGTGTCAAGTTAGATTCAAAACTGGCTCGGAGACAGGAAGCAGAGGGTAATGGTTGATGGGTGTTTTTTGTGACTGGAAGGCTGTTTCCAGTGGGGTTCTGCAGGGCTCAGTACTAGGTCCCTTGCTTTTTGTGGTACATATCAATGATCTAGACTTGAATATAGGGGGTATGATTAAGAAGTTTGCAGATGATACTAAAATTGGCTGTGTGGTTGATACTGAAGAAGGAAGCTGTAGACTGCAGGAAGATATCAATAAATTGGTCAGGTGGGCAGAACAGTGGCAAATGGAATTCAATCTGGAGAAGTGTGAGGTAATGCATTTGGGGAGGGCAAACAAGGAAAGGGAATACACATTAAATGGTAGGACACTGAGTAGTGTAGAGGAACAAAGGGACCTTGGAGTGCATGTCCACAGATCCCTAAAGGTAGCAGGCCAAGTAGATAAGGTGGTTAAGAAGGCATACAGAATGCTTGCCTTTATTAGACGTGGCATAGAATACAAGAGCAGGGGGGTTATGCTTCAACTGTATAAAACACTAGTTAGGCCTCAGCTAGAGTACTGCATGCAGTTCTGGTCACCACATTACAGGAAAGATGTGATTGCACTAGAGAGGATACAGTGGAGATTTACAAGGATGTTGCCGGGAGTAGAGAATCTTAGCTATGAGGAAAGACTGGATAGGCTGGGTTTGTTTTCTTTGGAACAGAGGAGGCTGAGGGGAGACCTTATTGAGGTGTATAAAATTATGAGGGGCCTAGATAAAGTGGATAGAAAGGACCTATTTCCCTTAGCAGAGGGGTCAAAAACCAGGGGGCACAGATTTAAAGTAATTGGTGGAAGGTTTAGAGGGGATTTGAGGGGAAATTTCTTCACCCAGAGGGTTGTGGGGGCCTGGAACTCACTGCCTGAAAGGGTGGTAGAGGCAGAAACCCTAACCACATTTAAAAAGTACTTGGATGTGCACTTGGGATGCTGTAACCTGCAGGGCTACGGGCCAAGAGCTGGGAAGTGGTATTAGGCTGGAAAGCTCTTTGTTGGCCGGCACGGACACGATGGGCCGAAATGGCCTCTTTCCGTGCTGTAACTTTCTATGATTAAGCCTTGTTGAAAATGGTGTAACTGGGTTTTTAATGGCGTACTGACTGCTGAACAACCGTTCTGGCCCTGAAAAACTAATTTTATAATTGCGGAATGTCAGACTTTTCCATTATGATAAAAATTCCATGGTTTTTTAATAATTTTTATTTTTAATAAAGTTTGTTTATGATATTTAAGCTTCTAGCTTAATCCCATATGTATGGCCCAATCTTTATTTCACACTCTGTAAAATGATTAAAAAGCAAAGGATAAAACCTGCTTTTTACTTCCTGGTTTGCGGTCTGTGAGAATTTCCATAGAGTCATAGAGTTATACAGCACAGAAAGAGGCTCTTCGGCCCATCTTGTCTGCGCCGGCCATCAAGCCCTGTCTATTCTAATCCCATTTTCCAGCACTTGGTCCGTAGCCTTGTATGTTATGGCGTTTCAAGTGCTCATCTAAATGCTTCTTGAATGTTGTGAGGGTTCCTGCCTCTACCACCCTTTCAGGCAGTGAGTTCCAGATTTCAACCACCCTCTGGGTGAAAAAGTTTTTCCTCAAATCCCCTCAATCTTCAATGTGATTGGCTGCTTAGCCAGCTTGGTGACATTGCTGGAGATCCCCCAGACTTGGCGTCAGATTCAAATTAACGTAAGGAGAGGTGAAATCGATGCCACAGAGATCGCTAAATCTTTGTGAGCAGCTTTCTTCGAGGTCAGTGGCGAGCATCATCAATTTGCTGCTGACCGCAAAATATGGGCCATAGAATTCAATATTGTTTTATTCATAATAGTATGTTACGGCAATGTAAACTACTGTATTAACAGGTATTCAAATATTACTTCACTTAATGATTAGCCATAACTTCGTGTATGAAAACATTTATCTACGAAAAATGTACTTAACATCACAGGGAACAAAAGCAAAATGTGTGTATGCAAATCACTTCCAATTCTCAGTGGAACAATTAACAAACACGGTTAAATGATTTGGAATAGACCCACTTGTGCTAATTTTCTTTCATTCTTGCACTCATCAAAAGGCAATTTGGTACCATTAATTACATGGTTCGTTCTGTGGTGAAGAATGAAAATTGTGCTGGAGGATGGCAAATATGACCTTTGCCTCCCACTTCACCCCCTTTAAAAAAGGAAACTGGGATAAGCCAGTTAATTATAGGCCACTTAGTCTTTCTTCAGTTGCTGGTAAACTGCTGGAGTCCATAATACAGGATAAAATTACTAAACAGTTGGAGAAACATAAGTTAATCAGGGCCAAGTCAGTATGGATTTCTAAACGGCAGGTCACACTTGATCAACCTAATAATATTCCTTGAAAAAAATAAAAGGATAGATAAAGAAAATGCTGTTGATGTGGTTTCTATGGAATTTCAAAATGCATTTCATAACATACTACGTAACAGACTTATGGCAAAGCTAATGCTACATGGAATTAAGAGAAATGTGACTACATGGATAGAGAAATGGTTGGAGGACACAAACAAAGGGCAGGGGTAAAAGAAAGTATCTCAATTGGAAAAATGTTGGCAATGTTGTTCGCTGCTCTCTCGCTCTGAACTTGCTTACTGCTTGCCCTTGGCAGAAAATTGCTCCTGCTCCAAAGTAGATTCTGCTGTCGCACAAAGGGTCCACACCTGAATCATGTCTTATAAAAGGTTAACTTGTCTGTTCTCTCCTCGGATGCTGCCTCACCTGCTGAGTGTTTCCAGCATTTTCAGTTTTTGTTTGATTTCTGGCATTTGTGGTATTTTGCTTTCTGTTTCATGATGTTGGCTGCCTCTTCTGGCTCCACTGGTTTTACTTGTTTGAACTCCATGTCTTTGAGGTTTGTCCTCTGTGCTGTTGTTGGTGGCCACAAATAGCAGCACAAAGAACAACCCATGAACCTCGAGGACTGCTGAATTCAAACAGATATTACTGGTGGACCAAGAAGTAAGTCAAGCCTTCACATTTTACATTTGCAAAAAAATGAAAAAAGGACGCCCACCCCTGTCAGGCTCCAAATTTATGCTGCATTCCAATTTATGCTGTCTGTTTCCAGTGTCACAATTGCTTCTGAGTTCCCTCAAGTTCACTGTCTCTTTGAAGTAAGATAAAACATGAAAACTATATTTTTTAATCCCATAAGAAGAAATAGGAAAAATCATGTATAGCAGATTAGAGTTGGAATCCCCATTTACCATTAGATGATGAAATGTACAAAAAAGAAAAATCTCCACCAAGCAAGTGAATATCATCAAAAATGTTACCAACGAGTCTCTAATTTTATTACATTTCTCAATGTAATGCAAGGCTGATATATAAATTCCAGCTGTCATACTTCTGATGCCCAAAATAAATGGCACATATATACATGTACATATAAAAGACCGACACAAGTGTCAGTTGTCCCACACGGTGAATTTTTGTTGCACTGATAACAGGCCTGTACCATTTGGTGTTGCATGCATAAAGTACATCTAATGGAGGTGGGTTACTAACTGATGGTCCGGTGCTTCACTGCAATGATCGAAGGGGGAAGCACGTGCATTTTTGGTACTTGCTAATCCTCATTATCTTTAGATGTACAGTAAACTCTGATGCTTCCACAAGTGAAGATGTGTTGAATTCAAACAAGAGATTAAATTTTCCAAGATGGCTTTCTAGGGATAAAATATTGAATAACAAAACATATTCTGGTTGTTGAATGTATAAATATTTATTTTGTATTTTCCTTCCACATAGTAAGCACTATGCCCTAGCAGACACAGTGCCTTATTAATAGACTTCTGTCAGTGGCTGTGTTTGAAGGCAGGAAAATGCTTAGCTTTCTGAATTTTTACATTCTTCCTATGGGAAAGTGCCTTGCAGTATAGGAGATCCCCATGTGTGGAAACATGGGCCTGAACCTGCATTCTTCGGCCCATGGTGCAGTGCATTGGCCCCGTTCAGGGTGCACAACCTTATTAGTTTAATTGTACAATTGCAATCTATGTACCTGTTTCCAATCTGTACCTGTCTTGTAAAACATGACCCAGGATTGTTTTTATCTACAATTGGATTGCGCTTATTTAGTTTCCTTTGCTGAATGATGTGTGGCCTCAGCATAAAGCTTCTGATGTTTTTGTTTGTTTACAGCACTGAATTTCTGAAAAGGCAGTAAGATTATTTTGTGTTTAATACGTTCACATTATAAGCACTTTTTCATGGTTGACATTTACTGGCGAAGGAGAAAAGGTTTTGGCCTAAATCACAGGAGGATTATAACCTTTAATCAATCATAAGATACATTTTATTAAAAATTAAGTAGCACAAAACAAGAGTGGCTTTACTGTATATTGAATTTCATTTATTATAAAGTCTGCTCCTTGCTCAACAAGAAGAATGACTGACTGGGGATACCTCACTTTAACAAAATATAATGTTATGTGGTTTGTTTCTTGAGCACTGGATTGTTATGCAGTGAGATCATGCCTTCAAATTTAAAAGAATAAACCAAGCTTCCTTGTTTGTGCATACTTGTCGCTGAGCAGATTTTAATGCTGCATCTATATGAGTTAATGCAGTAAATCAAGACAGATATATTGAAAGAGATCTGAACGTTACATCAGGGAATTTAGTTAAAGGATTAATAGAGCAGACTGCGTAAATGAGTTAGTACCCCTCCAGCAGAAATGCTACTCCTCCTCCGTCAACTCCTTGTTCTTGTACCTGACCAGCCAATCTGTAAATTCCATTTGCTCCTTCCTTCCCTTCTCGCTGATCTCTTTGGGGTAACTATTATCCCCTTCTAAGATAACTTGTTTCCCTGGTCTTTACCTAAGTTGCTGTATGGCCAGCCACTATTAGTGATCCAGGGTGACTCTTCTTGGTATCTCCCACGATGACATAGCTGCAATCAGTAACTGGCCATGTGGGGAAGTGTGGATGCAAACCTTCATCACACTAACATCATGGTGACCTGGAATTTTATGCCTTTTAAAACTACACTGCATTTTTTTCTGTTCATTGGCTTAATGAGTATATCTTAAATTTAAAAAAGGATTATGAGATCTTTCAGCATTTAGGTGATAACTGTAGAATAATGTTCAAGGAAATGAAAAGATTTGATACTGTTCTCTCTCGTCATTGCAGAGATCCCAGTACATTCCTTTATTGCTGTGACTTCTCAGCACGTGCAGTGGAGCTGGTGAAGGTATACATCTGATTTTGTTTTTTTTTCAATTCCTTTTATATAAACTGCTTAAATTTACTAATTTGCTTTTACATATCAACAATAATAATAGCTAGTCAAAATTACTGGAATTTTAGACCAACATTATTTGGGTCATGGTTATCGATGAATGATATTGATTGATTTTTAAAATTAAGTAAATCAATATGATTTGTATTGATTTTAAAAAGGGAAATAGATGGGAAGGTTTAAATTAAATGAAAAACAGATTAAATTAATTTGTATGTTTGGAGTCATAGAAAGGTACAATTTGTTTGCATTATATGGATTCTAATTGCAGTATCTACATTTTGGTAATGAAATATAGACTTGATAAATAACAAGCAATTAAATCTGACTAATTAGCTGTTATAGCTATACTCTTTATACGTCTTATTCTTCATTACTTTGTAGTCTCACCCTTCGTACAATGCATCCCAATGTTATGCCTTTGTTCGTGATCTGTGTGATGAAGCAGGCACCACCTACCCGTTTCCAGATGAAAGTATTGATGTCATTCTTCTTGTATTTGTGCTTTCTTCTATTCACCCAGAGAGGTAGGTAAAGGTGAAGGGCCATGACAAATATCTTCAGCTCACTTATCATTTGAATCTATTTCATTTCAAAACTAGGTAGGGATCTGTATGCTAGAAGTTAATTTCATTTCACAACAAACATTTGTTTCAAAAAGTAGAGAATACTCAGAAAAATGTCTTTGATTAGATTTTTTTTTTTAAAAGCTATTTATTCTATCACACATTTACGCATTTGTTTGCAGTCTGATACAGAACCCATGAAGATATCTTTAAATATTTTTCCAACAAGACATGAAAAGGTAATGATTGTGGTGTATGTTATATAGGATGATGTGTGACAGCAATTGAAAGAATGATTATGTGACTTGGACAAAAGCCAGAATGAGAACAAAGCCTGGGCATTGGAGGGTATTTTAGTAGATCTAAAATGAAACTATAAATTACCAAAACCATTTTTAGCATAATAAATCTGAGTGCTATTTTTATGCATCACTTTCTGTAGATTCTTGAGGAAACCTGCAGCTCATACTACGTGGCCATCCATAGTAAAATTGCAGTATTTATCTTTTTCCATAACCAGAAATCAAATACAGAAGCATAATAAATAATACTTTATCAATATAATAAAACCAATGCGAGCACAAAGGTCAATTAAAGGTGCTAAGAAATGGCTTTTAAAATTGAAAACCTTAGTAATCAATCTAATGTAAATGTCATTCCTGACATTAAATTTACACGGCATTCACTTCTGTGCTTTGAGTACGGTATCTATCTAAAAAGCTGCTATTGGATTTCAAATTAATCAGTGATTTTTCCATACCACATGGTTGGATCCTAGTAGCAGACTTGCCGCTTTCATTTAAAAGATTGCTTTTATCTGGTCATTGTCGCGCTATTGCTCCTGCTAGTAGCAATGGCCAGGCAAAAGAAACATTTAAGAAGGCAGCTAGCACACCCACAAAATCTCCTGCCATAGTTACAAAGCCTTTGTCTGCCATAGGCTCCTTAAGCTTTATAAATGTACGTCAGCAACAAAATAACTCTCACTATTTATGTTCAGCTTCTGCAGTTAATGCACCAATAGTTACTGGTTTCTTCTTCTTGTCATCTTTATTTGAACAGCCAGAAAGCGACAATAAGCGTGACCTTTCATTAATCATGTTTCAATTCTCAAGCAGTTCTCAAGATGAACTATTCTGCAGTTACAGTATATTGTTTTTACAATGATACTGAGATTTTGATGATACTCATTTACAGGGACTTTCAAATTCAACACATGGTAATGTGTATATTGATCGTGATTTTAAAAAAAACATATGCAGAATGTAGCTGTGTAAGATTTTTATAAATGCATGGAAGTCTATTAAAATAATACAGATTTGGAGAAAAAAAGTAATGTCAATAAATGGAATAAATTGCATTGTATTTTTAATCAGCCTAAACTCAATTTTGAAAAGAAAAATGCCTTTAACTTGACTCTTAAAATGTGAATATCTATAAAGTCAGATTTATATTGTGTTTGTTTAACTATTTGTACATGCAGAAAACCACAATTTTATTCCTGCTGGCGTAGGCGAAAGCGGATAAAATAACAAATATCAAACCAGGTGCAATATATCAAATTATGGGTGGTTGGGAAAGTAATACTAATAATTGAGGAGTTCACATGCTGTCAGAAGTCACAAGGGCAAAGCTCTCATCTCTTATCTGAAGCCTCTGATTAAGTAAAGCTTTATGCTACCATATAAGTATTCTGTAATGTGCACTATGTTCTCAAAAAAATGAAGTGCACTAATGACAGTTAAAGATAGCACTGAAATTGCATTGATTAAGGACTTTGGGGTTTGAATTATGCATGGTGTTGGTACTGATCGATTTGCTTTTTGGGGAGTGATGTTTATCCTTCCTTTCTGGTGTTCTTGCTGCTTCTCCAGATATTCCATGTTGGAATTAGTAAATGATGAACGATTTGATGAGATTAAGTGGCTATGAAAAGCTTATTACGGTTCTCTCTGTATTTTAGAAGTCTTTTGTTTTGTCTTTTTTTCATGCTTCATGCTAAATAATAGGTGGCATAAGAGCTGCTGTAGCAGGGTTGGGCAAAATACGCCCGCGGGCCTTATCTGACCTGCCAAGTCATGGTCCGCTGGACCGGACAGAAAAAGAACACGAGCCAGAGCCAGAGCTCGAGCTGCACATTAGTCAATTTCATTTCTCATGGGTATGAGACGGACCCGAACTGCAGCCAGGGAAAACACACTGAAATATTTAGTTTAATTTATCAATTCGCAAAAGCAATTCTCCATGGCCCAATCTTAAAAGGATCTGTTCCACGATTCTGAGCCCCAATGATGGATGTCCGTACCCAGAATGCACTGCATACTGGAATATGCCCTATCCATTTTAGAGTCGAGTCATGGCTGCTCATCTCGATGACTCTTTTACCGATGAGACTGGCGCTGCGTCTTTCCTCTCCCAGGGTACCCAGAGTACGATGGCAGGGGGATTCTCATCACCGTCTTAGACATGGGAATAGACCCGGAGCACAAGGACTCCAGGTAATGGCATGTGATTATAGATACTGCACATGCCTTCATTGCTTATAGAGCAGTGCGTTTAGTCTGCCATCATTTTTGTGATCAATATTGTTTCTGGCTTAATCGAGGGCTCTTCATTTCAACCTTGCTGTAGCTGGGAGACCATGATGTGGGTTTATTTCTGCTCGCTGGGTCAGTGTTCATGCTATTTGGAACTTCTGTTGCGTCTGGACTGTGCTGGGGCTGATGAAGGGTTTTGCACACTGAATCATTTTGAGAATAGCCCCGTACAGAAGTAGCCTTGAAATCAGATAGTAAAATAAGAAACAATGGATACCGGCATGGGGTACTGGCGGAAACATGACAAATGTCCTGTTGCCCAGTCAAACATGTAACCCCTGTATGTTTTCAAAGATAGTGCAAATGTAGCTGGTTGGTTTCAAAAGCTCTTACTCAGGGGTGGCCAATTATTTGGGCTGGAGGGCCACTTAACAATACTGCAAGCGCAGTATCTCTTCCAACGGCAGCAGCTGGTGAGCGGCCTGTGCAGGACCTCGCGATTGGTGCGCGACCGTACGCTTTAGGAGGAACATTGAGGGGCGGTCCTCAACAGCTCACCAAAACTTGTTAAGTGGCCCTCCAGCCCAAATAATTGTCCACCTCTGTGCTATAGCCTTTGCAGTGTGGACTGTGAATAGAGCAAGAAATGTCCTCCTGCAGAGTAGTTGCTTTCTTCAGTTCCTCTCTCTTGTTAATCACTGTCTAAATCATCCTCAGTGCGTGTCTCTGGATGATGCTTTCTTGAGTTGTTAGTGAAACTGGATGCATTGTGAACTCTTGCTTGCAGGATAGCCATGCCTCCTGCTCCTATTCTATGCGTATCTACAAAAAGAAGTGGATGTTAGGAGTGCACATGTAATGTTATCCATTAGGCTATAAGATTGACAGCACTTGCTGCCTGCATTGCTGTTCTGCAGTTACTGTACAAGCCATGCTAAAGGTATCACTATTGTAAAATTTAGAATATGGTGCTGTCTGGAGCACTGGCCAAGAAATCCTGATTGCATTTCTTCTTTACTTGTTCACTTGCAACTTTTGGGGGTTCTATTACATCGATCATTCCCTCCTCTGCTATCATGCACATCTGGTTGCTCTGCTTTCAACTGCCGGGTGCTCTGCTTTCAACTGCCAGTTGCTCCATTTTTATTAAAGCCAGCTTACCCCTTGAGGTTGAAAACAAGTAATGCAGGGAGTTCATTATACAGTAAACTTGGTTGTACCAACAAGGTGTGATTAGTACCAGGTAGCTGCTGCAGTGCTATTTGAATGAGCTATTACTCTTGCATTAGAGGAAGCTGTAGCCAAAGCAAATAGGGTATTGGGACTGTTCAATATAAAACAATGCCCATTTTGTCCTTGTGCAAGACCTTGGTTAGACTACTTTTAGAATATGGCATTCAGTTTTGGTCCCTTCATATGGTGGATGATAAAGACTTTGGAAAGGTTCAGAGGAGGGCGACAAGAATGATTCCCAGCTTAAACAACTGTAATTACTCAGATAGGCTTAAAAAGCTGGATCTATTCACTTAAAAGATGTGTAGACTACGGGGTGATTTGAAAGAGGTCTATAAAGTAGTTAAAGAGCTAGATTGTGTTCCTACTGATAAATGATTTCAATGTGATAGATTGGGGAAGACCAGGGGTTATACATAGAAGTTACACAAGGGTAGGGCTAGGTTAGATGTTAGGCAGTCCTTCTTTAATAGTAGACCTATGGAATAAGTTGCCGGCTTGTGCGGTGAGTGCTGACTCTCTGCATATCTTCGAAAGAGAGCTAGGCCAGTGCCTAATTTGGGTGGAGATCACCCTTTATAAAAGGTTAGTGAAATGCCAGGTACAGGAAAGGAATTTTCCAGATTTATTTCCCTAATTGGCCATGGGTTTTTTCCGCTCCCAGGAGATTAGATGGCTGCTGGTGGGTAGGGGGTGTCTAATCCTGATGCGTCTGTGGGACAGGCTTGATGGACCAGATGGTCTTTTCTTGCCCGTCAATTTTTGTTCA
Source organism: Somniosus microcephalus (assembly GCF_052327205.1). Classification (NCBI taxonomy): domain Eukaryota; kingdom Metazoa; phylum Chordata; class Chondrichthyes; order Squaliformes; family Somniosidae; genus Somniosus; species Somniosus microcephalus. The sequence continues at coordinate 255,590,181 of NC_140990.1, read as the reverse complement.
TAATTTGTGATATAATTTCATGTACAGGGTACTTAATTTACAACCACACAAAGAATCTGTCAGCATTAAGTTTTTGTGCTAGATATTCTCTCAGATTCAGTATTGCTTGTTACTCCTGTAAGCAGGCTTCGCCACCCTTTTATCGAATGCACCCTTTTCTGCCCAATGATAACTGATAGCATAACCCAGAGATCATAACACAGAACCTCTATTCCATATACCAGCTACTGGAATATTGCATGTGCATCTCCTCTCTTTATGGAAGGCAAGCTGGAAAGCACTTTAAGAAGATTCAAACCATCAACTAGTTTATTTACATATATAAAATACATGAATGAACAGTGTGCAATTTTCACAGGAAGAACAATTGATTTTCCTCCTCAGTTCAGGAAAAAAATAAAGATGCAATTTATTAACTTTTTGAAAATTGTCTCTCCACCTGCAGCTAAGCTTCTGAAGAAAAGCTGGACCAGATTTTTGAAACATATACCGCTTCATGCTGCTGTTGCAAATACACCGACCACCCTGTATGTCTGAGAGAGAGAGTTCCTTTGTCGACTCTCCCTGCCCCCACCCCTTTTTAAGTCACTGAGATGGGAGCTCGGTCCACCAGCTGTCAATCACAATTACTACCCTGAGATGAATGGCTGCCTTTTTTCATGCGAGAGTAAGAGGCTCCCTATTCTCTACCTTAGCTATGTCCCCTGATGTTTGAAGGGAATGGAATGACACCGGGAGCTTCAGGTGTCACAAAGAATCATCTCTCAATGGTAAACAGTGTTTGAAATTGTATGTAACAATCCTCCTACAGAATAGCTAGTTACCACCATCAAAGAACTATTGTTGGAAATAATTCCAGGCGGCTGGCTTATTGTTGAAAAAATGTTGAATCTAGAATTATAGCAATATTATAAGTTAACAAAAATCCAGTTCAGGCAACCGAGGCCAAATTCATTTTACTACAAGACCATTGTAGGGCAATTGTCCTTGGCTAAGACCACCTACATTTGTGCTTCAGACCATGCATTTTCTTTTGCACTTCTCGCCAAGCGTGTTGAGTAGCAGACACTGCATTCACTATGACAGTTATGTATTTCCATAGTTGTATTCCACTGGAGAGTTGTGGGTTGCTATAGCTGCTCAAATATGTCCTTTTGCCTCTAAGTAAAATGTAGAAGATGTCTTCGGGGAACCTTGCATGTCATTCCATGCAAAAAAAATACCCACTGAGCTGTAGCAGGGTCAACATTTGCCCATTTTAACCTCTAAGGAGTCTTAACAACTGGAAAGGACTTAAGATGCATTTTCTGCATGGAACTTTGTAAAATTCAAGGAAACAATACACATCTGAGAATATTACCAATTTGGCCTATTTACAGTACTGAGGATTCTGTACAAGTACAGTCATCATCAGAACAAAAATCACCATTTGTTTCTCACCGCACAATTTCAACCCACTTGAGGGGGTAGTGTGATGTCTCATCACTACAGAAGAATATGATTCAAAAAAGAGATTATAATGAGAACATTTATTTTATAGTCCTAAAGCAGAATTATAAGGATAGAATTGTAATAAGAGCATAATATGCTGTAGATAATAAGATTCCTGGAAATAACCACAAGATTGTAAATCTTATTGCGGGTTCAAGTTAATTCTATCCTTATAAATTGAGAGAGAGAACCTTGAGAAATTTATCACTGTCCTCTGAACCTCAAAATGAGATTATATCATTCCAGTGCTTCTATTAACTTTTTGCAACATTTGTTTGGTTGTTTTATTCCATCTTGTATCTACTGTTGCTGCTGGCAGCAGGTTTTGTGGTGAAAATTAACACCCAATATGATTCCTTGTTATTAATTTTTTGGCTCGGATTTCTTATATTAACAATTTTACAGATGAATAATCAATCTTGTGTTTTACATTTATACATATAGAAAATATGTGGAGCTGTGTTTTAATGATTTAAAGTTCTTCGTGCATTTACAGTGATATCGCTGATGTACGGTTGGTAATTACAGTATAAGCGTACTTAAGGATTTTACTTAACTAAAACAAGCTTTCCAGCTCTGTGCTGGGAAAAGTCTATTGTTAAACATGTGGTGCTTCATAGAATTCATGAAGGCTTACATCCTTAGTTCTCCTTTCACCTTACCCTCAAAAATACCAGACCCCACCTATCAGTGCCACAACTCAATCCATTCCACTGGATCCCAAGACCTATCCCCATTCATCCCAGACCTTCGCACCGCTTCTCTTATGGTCCAAGACTGCAAACCATCACCTAGTAATCCACGCACCTTTTTCCAATGCTTCCCTGCTCCCAATATCTACCTCCCATTGCTCCTAAATCCCTAACATACCACTCTGTGTTCTCAGCCCCCTCAATACCTTGTAATAAAAAAACTATTACTTCAGTAGTGCTGATAATATACATTAAAACCATAAAACACTGTATTCTGCAAATCACTGTGACAATTCCATGGTAGATCTACATAATGTAGATATAGATATTTATCTAGATATAAAGTGAGAGTTTGAAATTGATCTTGATCTATTTTGACACGGCCTCTTTACCCACTGATGAACGTTGCGTTCATTTTCTCCTGTTTTTTACTCTTTGTTTCCTGGATAGTGACTCGGGCAGTTATTTGAGATTAAAAATGGACAAAGGATAAATTTATAATTGATAACGGCCAGTGTAACCTAGTTTACTTATGAGTAATAAGGAAGTGAAAGATCACTACTTTCAGAAGTCCGTTTTTTTGTGTATGAGTAACTGTAGTGTAGGCAGCCATGTGTAGCTTGTGCTATGTTTTGATCTTCCAAGTGTTACATTTGAGATTCTACTCAAGAAAAACATTTACATCTTAATATAGTTCTAGGGCTGATTCCTGTGTTGTACTGTTTTCTTGAGAATTTTTCTTTTCTTGGTAATAAACTTATGTTATATATGAACACAGGGTCAATAACAAGGGGACATAGATTCAGGGTAAGGGGCAGGAGATTTAGAGGGGATTTGAGGAGGAACTTTTTCACCCAGAGGGTGGTTGGAATGTGGAACTCAATGCCTGAAAGGGTGGTGGAGGCAGGAACCCTCACAACATTCAAGAAGCATTTGGATGAGCACTTGAAATGCCATTGCATACAAGGCTATGGACCAAATGCTGGAAAATGGGAGTAGACCGGACAGGGATGGATGGGCGGCGCAGACACGATGGGCCGAAGGGCCTCTTTCTGTGCTGTAAAACTCTATGACTCTATGACAGGATAAATGACATTTAAAAAGTTGTTTGGTCCAAAAAGAGGAAGTAAAACAAAAAACTCCAGCACACATCTTGAAAACGAACAAAAGTAGCCTGTCCTGCTTGCCCCCCTCCAAAAAACATAGAAGCTAACTGCAGATGTTGATTTTAGCAGTTTCATTTAGGCAAGCATGAACAAAATTCACTATAATAAAAAATATTCTTGCAACTTTTTCAAAGCAATAAATTGGGTAACTGCAACCTTTAAATATCACACAAGTGGCCTTTTTGGATACCAGATGGTGCTAATACTTTAAATGCAAATACCTTTCTTTCTATTGCAATTAAATTATCAATCACTTATTTCATGCATGTTTAACTGAGATTTATTTCCATTCCTCTAGGATGCAGATGGTCATAAATAGACTGAGCAAGTTACTCAAACCTGGAGGGATGATATTATTTCGGGATTATGGTAGATATGATATGTCTCAACTTAGATTAAAGAAAGGTAATCTCTAAATATTTTCTTTAATAGTAATTTCACATTTTTAAAAATCCTATAGGTGTGTCTCTTGAGCTGTTTACAGTTACATGACTACTTTGTGTTCATTTTCTTTGTTTTATTCTCTTTCTTTCCTGGGTAGTGACTCAGGCTGGACTACAATTTCATTAGGATTATCTCAGAATTTTGGGATTCAATCTTGCATATTGTTGGTTGGGAATCCAGGTCCCTATTTGCCTTCATGTATTAAAGGATTTGTGCTTGGGACCCACTGAAAGTTGGGGGAGAACATACACAATAAATATTCTTAGATGATTCAAAACATTTTTATTTACTACTCATAATACTCATAAAATTATAAAACTAGAATAATTCCTCTTTGGTCAGCAAGCATTATTCAGCACATTCTGAAATGACTAGTCTCGGACTAAGCGACCGAATGAGAACACTCACACAGCCATCCAGCCTTCCATTCACAAAGATCACCAAGGTAAGTACAAGTGAGGAAAGTTATTTGTCCATCAGGCTTTTGCTTTCATAAAATCCTATTGTCGCAGCATCTGTCTCTTTAATAATTCCAGAGTTTTTGTCTCCACTACCCTAACTACAGTCCTTCCACTTTCACAACACAGTAACCATACACTCAGTAAATAAAACACCACGTCCAGTGTTTTTAACAAAAAATCTATCAAAAACAAACCTACTAGTCAGTAACATAAACAACACTCTTTCAAAGTTTAACTTTTAACAGTATATAAATTAATTAAGAACCATCAAAAAATCTTACAACGCTTGAATTGTAGCTGTCTATTTTGCAGCAATGTAAAAGCTCCTCAGAAAACAATACCCCAGAGGGTCTTCATCAAGAAAGAAGCTTGCTGCTGCAATAAGTGATATGTCACCATTGCCTGAAAATTGTTGCTAGGCATAGCAGAGATAGGTAAATGTAAAACAGATACCTATGTTGCAAGTTCCAGCTGCTGCTTCAATGGCACCATTTCTCCGGCCTAGTTAAGATTTGTAGTGGCACTTCACCACTGATGTTGTCCCAGAGTTAGACTCAGAATTGCACTGAGAAGTCTTTTCTAACAGATGCTCCAACAGCAAATTGCAGAACTTTTTCATGACTGTTGCAAGGATTACAAAAGTAATACCTGTGTTTGAAAAAGCAACTTCTGGATACTGCAGCTGTCAGTTATGATTCATACGATGCCATTCAACAGTAAGAGATCATATGGTTTTACTTCTTGTAGCCGAATACGTTTTTCAGCTGGCATAGAACAGTGAACTTGAATCAACCCAAGGCTTCCCATGGCCATTTATGTTCATATGTTGTCAAATGAAGTCCATTCATCTAAAGTCTGAATTTTACATCTTTCTCCTTGAAAGACAGCACACCACTTATTATAAATAATCTTATTGTCTGACCATCACTTTTCTTTATACCATTTACTGACTTTGCCAAAATGAATCCTTTTGCTTGCAATGCCTTTTGAAGGTCAGAGAATCTAACACCATGAATGACAAACTGTCTCTTGCACTCACGCTTGCCTGCACTGGCTTGAAGACTATTTTCATGAGTACTAAAGAAATCAGTAATGCACGTCACCTTTCAGGTTGCTGCAGCAGGTGAAACCTTTGGAATTGTTGCTGTCATTGTACTGACACAGCGAGTGGTGGTGGTAGGTTTATCTTTTGGCCAATGTTATGCTTTGTCTTAAGATTTGTGTGCACACCTTTGGAAGTACCACTCATCTTCAGTATTTATTGGTACATTTTCTCTTTGTACAAGACCAGCTGTTCATTCATCTCTCTGAAAAAGCACTGCTGTATCCCTCTGACTTGTATGGCGCGATCTTGCCAGCCCTGGGGAAGCGGGTTTGGAGGCGGGACTGCCGGGAAAATGGCAGAATCTGGGGGCGGGTGCCCAACCCGCCTCCATGCCATCTTCCCGGGAGGCGGGTAGCCAACCCGCACCAGGTCCCATCTCCTGGAGGCGGGAAGGGGATTAGTGCCACTTAACTGCCTGTTAACAGGTAGTTAACAGGCAGATAAGAGGATTATCCCCATTTTACCCACACAAGTGCGGGCTTCCCGAAGGCTGCGAACCCCGCCGGGGTCACCAAGGCGAGCCGGGGGTCTGCGGGGTGCAAAATTGCGCTCTGAAGGTAAGTGGTGGGTGCAAGTCTGGAGAGGTGAGTATGTGAGGTAAGTGGAAAGTGTTAGAAAAAGTTTACTTACCTTTGTCTCTTCCTGCAGGCTTCAATCGTTGGGGATGTGGAGAGTCTCGCATCTCCGCGGCAGGGATGACGGATAGCTGCTACATTCTCCAATGCAACAACCATCTAATTTCTGCTAAAGAAAGATTTGATGAATCTTGAATACAAGAACTCATCGAACTTCCCCTTAATTGGCCTGCTAAGCCCGCTGGGCGGGATTAACAAGTTCAATCAAGGGAAAATAGCGTGGGTTGGCCAGAAGTCGATGGAGGCGGGACTAAAACCCGACAAGTGGGAGTCCCGCCTCCAAAAGCTCCCCATTGGCAAAATCCAGCCTGTAGTCTTTTAATGAAGCTGGTGCAGCAATCAGCAGTCTTCTCGATATATGTACAATCTGTAGTTTAACTAGCTCTGCTTTGTCACTTAAGTTTCATACATAAAGCTATCTTCTGACACCACAGCAATCAACAATCTGGTAAAAATTTGCACTTTTCCCTCTTTCCCCATCTCCAGATTTTTCACATGGAGTCAGCATTCTGCACTAGCCATAATTATTGAGTGAGAAACTTATACACAACGGTGAAGGCACATCACAACAGGCAGTTCCAGAGATGGCTGAACAATAATTACGAGAGATTTCATGGCTGGTTTCTTTTCCCTCCATAGCACGGGAAAACTGTAGTTCTCCCACCAACTCCCTTGGCTAATCCAGCACAGATCAAAGATTTAACATTAGGTTTTCTGGTTGGTCTGGCTGACTGCACAACCCATGGTGCCCATACCTGCTGAACCACACATAAAGAGTAGAGCTGGCTACAGAACTATAGCTTTGAAAAAAATATAGTAGATGTTTGGTTAAACATCTGGGAGCAGGAGTTCCAACTGTTAATTTATAAAATGATTCTGTCCAAGGCACTGGTTCCTGTTGGTGCACATCTCCACAGTTAATGGTAGCCCCACCAAAGTAGCAATTCTTCACGTATGAGTTTGAGCAATGGCTGTGGGCAGGTAATTTGACTGCAGAGGCAACATAGTTGAACCCAGTCCAGTCCTTAAGTGACATGCATCCCTCCGGCAAAGGTCACTGGGTAGCAATTAGGAGCAGGAGCTCGGGCTGATTTTTTTTAAAAATTCCCACCCTAGAAGTGTAAAGTGAATTGTAGAAGTATGGTCTGAGATCACTAATTTTTCACAGATCCAGGATCAAAACTGTGTCCTTCCTGGTTTGTATGCAACAAGTGATGGATTTGTTACCGAGCCATCAGAGGAACATTCCTAATTTAAAATTATATTGTAAGGAATCCTTATCAGAATACATTTTACTTCATACCTCCTCAACTTTGTTTTACCTAATAGGAATCTTTGACCACTAATGCATACTGAGTGAAAAAGATCACTTGATATGAAAGATTTTGAATTTGCTATTTAGTTGTGAGAATATAAACATTTATGTGCAAAATCTACCCAAAATATTTTCAGTTAATTTCAAACCTGTAAATATTTAAATTCTCTTTGTTAGGTCGCTGCTTATTTGGAAACTTTTATGTTCGAGGAGATGGTACTTGCGTTTACTTCTTCACTAAAGGTATGAACATTAGCAGAGAACTTTAAATTAGAATGCTCAGTAGGGAGTTAGGTAACACAGAATTTATTCCACAAATTAAGAGATCTGCAAAACCCACACATGGTAAGGTCACAAATGAGTTAACATCTTCCTTACTTGCTGATTGAGTATATAGTTCTCATTAAATATTCTACTTATATCACAAATATATTATTTGATAAGAAAAGTGAAATTAATCTATTTTGAGTAATGTTAACATGAGCAGAGGATGTTTTAACAACCCTCAGTAGGTAGTGTGAGCTGCCTGTCCATTGTCTCCAGAAGTGACTGGCTGAAATGTTGAAAACTCCTTGAGTGAAGATTGAAGAATGTCATTCACGGGAAAATTTAGCTCAAAACAGAATACTTTATGTTACTATGAGTCACAGAGCAAAGGTGATGTTTTAGCTGCAACTTCATTGAAAGAATACTGGAGTCTGAGCTGTGGAAGGATTTAATATGCAGTTATTGCTGATTCTATTGAACACAATAGAGTAGAAATCACTGTTGGCAATATTACAGTAGTAGACAAAGGCAAAATGCTCCGCTACTTTAACAGTGGTGTTAACCCACTTACTATATTGCTGGCAATAAATTGTATGCTAATGTGTTTTACTTATATACTGGTGTTTGAACTCCATTGTTAAAAAGTGGTTTAACTTTTTTCTAATTTTAAGTCACAAAGCTAAAACCTTACTCGAACAACCCTTTTACTGTTAATATGCCTATAGAAGTCCTTTGGATTCCCTTTTATGTTCATTTTGGACCAAGCAGATCTTTTACATTTGATTCTTTATCCTTTTTAAAGTAATGTTCAGAATGGTAGCTGAAGAGCCACTTGGGTGATAGGAAGGGGAGAAACATTGGCAATGATAATATTGTGGCATGTACTTCAAATTTTTATTGACCCTATATATTGGTGTATGTAGAGGGAGAGAAAATCAGATATCAACATGGGTTTCTTTTCTGTTCTTATTCACAGTAGTTCTTTGTTTGGTCCACAATTTTAATAATAGTAGGCACCAAAAATTAATTTTAACCCGACTGCTAATTATACTGTATGTATCTTACTGTTATAATCAATTTTTATATAAACATATTTTTCTTTTACAGAAGAAATTGCAAATATATTCATCTCAGCTGGTTTGAAAGAAGTTCAAAATTTAATGGATCGGCGGCTCCAAGTTAACCGCAAAAAGAGAATCGCAATGCACCGTATTTGGGTGCAATGCAAATACCAAAAGCCCTCTACAAAATGTTTAAATTAAGGTTGAATATATTTATTTTTGGATCTCCTTTAAACAATGATACTCCAGGTGGAAAAAGTTTCACTATTCTGTTAGTTTCTTTATATTCCTTTAAAGTATATTGTCATATTTTATCCCTGTTTCTTCACTGTCCAATTTGACTTATGTGGATCTGAAAGATGCTACTAAAGTTTCTGTTTAACGTACTTGACTTTGCGCTGTATATTCCTGTGCAATTTTTTACATATTGAAAAGATATTTAAACCAGTTCTCAAAGGTGCTACATGCCAGAGTGTATTCCTTCAAATATCAGATATATAGCCATCAGTCCTGTTCTAAGATTACGACTAGCAGCATCAAAGGAGTTGTTAGAGCTTAAAAACCCTCAGGCTATTTTAGACCTTGTATTGTGTAATGAAACAGCGTTAATTAGAAATCTCATAGTAAAGGATCCTCTGGGGCAGAGTGATCATAATATGATAGAATTTCACCTTAATTTTGAGAGTGACTTGCCTAAGTCCGAAACAGAGTTTTAAACTTACACAGTTACATAGGTATGAGGGGCGAGTTGGCTGAGGTAGATTGGAAAAATAGATTACAAGGTAGATAAGCATTGACTAACATTTAAAGAAATATTTCATAATTCTCAACAAAAATACATTCCATTGCGAAACAAAAACTCCACGGGAAAAATGATCCAACCATGGCTAACTAAAGAAGTTAAGGATAGCATTAGATTGAAAGAAGAAGCTTGTAATGTTGCAAAGAATAATAGTAAGCCTGAGGATTGGGAGAGTTTCATGAACCAGCAAAGGTTGAACAAAAAATTGATAAAAAGGGAAAAAATAGAATGAGAGAAAACTAGCAAGAAATATAAAAGCAGCTTGTAAGAGCTTCTACAAGTATGTAAAAAAGAAGAGAGTAGCAAAAGTAAACGTTGGTCCCTCAGAGGCTGAGACAGGAGAAATTATGGGGAATAAGGAAATGGCAGAAACGATAAACAAATATTTTGTATCTGTCTTCACAGTAGAAGATGCACAAAGCATACCAAAAATGGTGGGGAGCCAAGGGTCTAATGAGGGTGAGGAACTTAACGTAATTAATATAAGTAGAGAAAAAGTACTAGAGAAAATAATGGGACTAAAAGCCGACAAATCCCCTAGACCTGACGGCCTACATCCTAGGGTTCTAAGAGGTGGCTGGAGAGATAGTGGATGCATTGGTTTTTATCTTCCAAAATTCCCTAGATTCGAGAATGGTCCCAACGGATTGGAAGGTCGCAAATGTAACCCCGCTTTCAAGAAAGGAGGAAGAGAAAAAACAGGGGACTACAGGCCAGTTAGCCTGACATCAGCCATCAGAAAAATGCTGGAATCCATTGTTAAGGAAGTGGTATCAGGGCACTTAGAAAATCATAACATGATTAGGCAGAGTCAACATGGTTTTATGAAAAGGAAATTGTGTTTGACAAATTTATTAGAGTTTTTTGAGGATGTAACTAGCAGGGTAGATAAAGGGGAACCAGTGGATGTAGTATATTTGGATTTCCAAAAGGCATTCGATAAGGTGCCACATAAAATGTTATTACACAAGATTAGGACTCATGGGGTTGGGGGTAATATAGTAGCATGGATAGAGGATTGGTTAACAGACAGAAAACAAAGAGAGGGATAAACATCCTTTTCAGGTTGGCAGGCTGTAACTAGTGGGGTGCCGCAAGGATCAGCCTCACCTATTTACAATCTATATTAATGACCTAGATGAAGGGACTGAATGTAATGTATCCAAGTTTGCTGATGATATAAAGCTAGGTGGGACAGTAAGCTGTGAGGAGAACACAAAGGCCTAGAAATTCAGTATAGCCACTTTTGGGGCGGTAAAGTCGGGCGGGCGCTAAAGTTTGCGCCCGCCGGAAAGTGGAGGCCACTTCGCCGATATTCAGTAGCTTTGGCCAAGGAGTTTGGGCGAGCGCTAAAACTGGCGTTGCACCCCTCTCTTTAGGCGCTAAGCCAGCGGTGCAGAGTGATACCGCCGAGGCCGGGCGCAGCGCAGGTGCGGTCATGTTTTGATTGACAGCAGACACCCTGACGCCGGCCAGCTCTTAAAGGGGGAAGGGTCGACTTGGTCTGCTGCCACGCCCTGGATACTGCAGCCCTCCAGCTAGGCCTAAACACTGCTGCTGGAGAGAAATAGCGCCAGCAACGATGCAGAGGGCCCGTGAGCGAGCGCAGCGCTTCTCTGCCCATGATTTGAAGGTGATGCTTAGGGGTTTGCAGAAGAGAAGAGATATCTTGTGCCCGGACAGTGGCAAGAAGGCTCCCAAGAGGCTGTACAGGAGAGCCTGGAGGGAAATCGCCCAGAGGGTCACAGCCAACAGCGATGTCCCCAGGACTGCTGACCAATGCCGGAAGAAGTTTAATGACCTCACTCGGTTGGTCAGGGTGAGTACCCTTTCCAGTGTCCTCCTCATCCTTGCATGTGCACCTCACATTATGGGCAAAGGGACCTCAAAGGCCTAATGGCCAGCCCTCCTCCAGCAGCTATGGCACTGGCATGCTCATCAATAGCACTTTCTGCACTTTACACACTGGCCAAGCTATTCGACCATGGGAGGCAGTGAACACACCAACAGGGCACCACACTGGCCAAGCTATTCGACCATGGGAGGCAGTGCACACACCAACAGGGCACCACACTGGCCAAGCTATTCGACCATGGGAGGCAGTGCACACACCAACAGGGCACCACACTGGCCAAGCTATTCGACCATGGGAGGCAGTGCACACACCAACAGGGCACCACACTGTACTTAGAGGCCGTCCTTTCTCTTGCAGGCCAAGCTGGCGCAGAATCTGAAGAGCCGGACTGTCACCGGGGGAGGCCGTTCCCAGTTCCAGGAGCTCAGTGACCTGGAGGAGCGCGTGGCTCGACTCATGCGTGCCCGGGTGATTGGCCCCGTTGCTATTGGAGATGCCGACCCTGTGCTGGGCCCCAATGGTAAGGACATGACCGTTTGGACCTCTCTCGGTCCCCTTGCGCTTCAGATCTACATCCTTTGCCACTGTCCCACCAATACGCATAATGCCACCACTCATGCCTCCCTCGCTGACGCCCTGTCCTCACTCTAAAGCTACTCTTGTGCCTTCCTGCTTTCAGCTGATGAGGAGGAGGTCCCTGAAGCTGCGAGTGTCAGTCCCTCGGAAGAGGAGGACGACGAGGAGCAAGAGGAAGGCGGCACATCGGGGGAACCCTCATCCGCGCCAGGGGATGGCAATGGAGGGGACACGTCTTGCCTGGAGGAGAGCCAGGGGGAAGTGTTGCAGGGGGGTGTAGCTCCTGTGCCCAGTGGCGTCCAGCCACGCGGGAAGGGTCGGCCAGCACGGCTGCCTTCTCCCCAGAGGGGGGGGGAAGTGTTGCAGGGGAGGGCAGTTGCTGGGCCCAGTGGCGTCCAGCCACGCGGGAAGGGTCGGCCAGCTCGGCGGCCTTCTCCCCAGAGGGAGAGTCCGGCCTCCAGTCCGGAGACGGTCCTCGCCCAGGACGTGCGCCTCCTTGATCAAATGTCCGCGGACTCGGAGCGTCGCCACACCGAGTTCATGGGGGTTGTGGCACAGTTGCCTCAGGCCATTGAGTCCCTGGCTCATAGTGTGGCCAATTTTGGGGACTCACAGGCCAGGGGTTTCGAACAACTCGCGGCAGCACAGGCCAGGGGTGTTGAACAATTCGGGGCATCACAGGACGCGAGTCGGGCAGAATTCAAGGCATCACAGGTCGCGAGTCGAGAGTTCATGAGTGGTGCCGTGCAGACACTGGCTGGTCTGATGCGGGCACAGACCAGGGCAGTACGGGCACTCACTTCTGTCACACTCGCTGTGTCACGGACGCATCGCCAGGGCACCCGCCACGCTGCTGCAGCACAGCGGTCTGTCCTTCACCAGATTGCTGCGCTTGCTGCAGTGCCAGCCCGACCGACTGCCAGTGTCTCTGGCGACCAGCGAGCGCCTGGCATCAGCCAGCTTGCCCCCATTGCTCCAGCCGCCACTGCCACTCCCCCAGCAAAGCTGCGACGAGCTGCTGGAAAGACTGATGCTGGCCAGCCACAGCTGCAGCAGTCAGCAGCCGGCCCCTCCAGGGCCGGACCTCGTCTAGGCCGACCCCCAAGGGCATCTGCCGTCACGCATTGTGCCCCTCAGGAGCCTTCCCCTGGCCTTGCAACACCCACAGGGCCCAGGTTGAGGCGGAGCAGCAGGTCGGCCAGGGGCCGGAGAAGCCTGCACAAGGACTCGCCCTCTCGGCACACAAAGTAGAGTGTGTTGCCAAATGTTTTTTTATATGGGGGTGTTTGTGTTCTCTATGGGGGGGGTTTATTTTGGTAAGGCCGAAGATGAAGGCCAATTGGATGGACAAGTTTTGTTATTCCTCCCCAGGTTGTGGGAGTGAGATATGTTTTTGACTGTTTTTTGGGGGTCTTGTCTGTTTTTGTGTTTCATGTGGGAAGGGCCCTGAGTTTGTTAAATAAAGCTTTTTATTTATTCAGCTTGTCCATGTGTGATGTTTCAAGTGGTTGTTGCGTTAACCGGCTGAGGGCTTGCGGAGCGGCTGCATTCAGGTGCGTTCATTGCCACAAGCCATTCCCTGACAGGGGGCCTAGAAGTGTCGTTCAATAAGCCGCCGACGGACGGCCCTTGGACCTTGTGGCTCCCTCCTGGGCTGGTACTCCTCCTCCTCCTCCTCCTCATGGTCCTCCTGCTCGTCCTCCTGAGGTGGTGGTCCAACGTGAGGTGGCAGTGCCTGAGTCCTGCGGATAGCCAGGTTGTGCAGCATGCAGCAAACGACGACGAACTGGGAGACTCTATCCGGCGAATACTGTAGAGAGCCGCCGGAACGATCCAGGCAGCGGAACCGTTGCTTGAGGACGCCAATCGTTTGCTCTATGATGTTCCTTGTGGCTTGATGGCTTTCGTTTTTATGCCTCCTCAGCAGGGGTCCTGGGCGCGCGGAGCGGGGTCATGAGCCATGTACACAAAGGGTAGCCCTTGTCCCCGATAAGCCATCCTCTTGGGGGAGGCTGTGCCTGGAACATGTCAGCCACAGTAGTCTGGCGCAGGATAAATGCATCGTGGCTGCTTCCTGGAAAGCGGGCATTGACAGCTAGGATGCGCTGCCTGTGGTCACACACCAGCTGTACATTGAGGGAATGGTAGCTCTTCCGGTTGCGGTAATCCTCGGCATTGTCGATAGGTGCCCGCATAGCCACATGCGTGCAGTCAATGGCGCCCTGCACCATGGGGAAGTCGGCGATCCTCGCAAATCCGACTGCACGCTGCTCCTGCCTCTCTAGGGTCATGGGGAAGGAGATGAATTGGTGTCTCCTTGCGAAAAGGGCATCGGTGACCTGCCGGATGCAGCGATGCACGGCGAACTGGGAGATGTTCGCTATGTCCCCAGCAGCGGCTTGGAAGGAGCCGCTTGCATAAAAGTTCAGAGCCACCGTGACCTTCACTTCCACCGACAGAGACGTCCTGCACATCAGCTGTGGACGCAGATCTCTGTGAAGCAGCTGGCAGATCTCTGCAACCACCTCCCTTCTGAAGCACAGCCTCTTAACACAATGCGCGGCAGTCATGGTGAGATAGGACACCTGCTGCCGGTATTCCCTGAGTGGGTAAGGCCTACGTTGCCGACGCCTGATGGCCCCTCTGCGTCTAGGCATGGCTGCCCCTCTCACACAGCGTCTGTGAGCTCTTCGCACATAATGCTGGAACTGAGGGTTGCAACCCCATGCAGCCCCCATAATATACTTGCAAACAGTGAAATCACAATGAGTCAAATTTCCAAGCTCTGGCCAGAAGCCAAAAATACCTCTCCTATGTTGTCCCAAATCAGTAAGGTCTGTTCCTTGGTCTCTGTCCAGAAATCCAAAGCACTAAAGTCATGGCAGCAAAATGGCTGGCCTTTATAGTTCAGTGTAAGTGCCCTTTAATTAGCGCTCCCCGAGGCCCGCAGGGCCTCTGCTGCGTTCCACTTCACAGTTCTTAACAGCGCCACGCCCACATTGGGCGGGCGCCACTGAAGTTCCGGTTTGGGGCGCACAAACAGCGTTGCACGACGAAATGACGTCATAAGCTGCGCGCGCAGCTGAGCGTGCGCAAACACTTTGCGCCGGCGCTAACTGTCAACTGAAGTTGGGCGTAGGCGCAGATCGGTCTGCGCCTGGGCGCTAAGTGCCTAGCGCTCGAAATCTACCCCTCTTATGGCGCTAACGGCTGGCTAACGCAACTGAATTTCTAGGCCAAAGAGTCTGCAAAGGGATATAGATAGACTAAGTGAGTTGGCTGTAAGGTGGCAGATGGAGTATATTGTAGGCAAATGTGAGGTTATTCACTTTGGTAGGAAGAATAGAAAAACAAAATATTTTTTAAATGGTGAGAAACTTTCAAATGTTGGTGTTCAGAAAGATTTGGGTGTCCTCGTGCAAGAAACACAGAAGGCTAGCATGCAGGTACAGCAAGCAATAAGGAAGGCAAATGGCATGTTGGCCTTTATTGCAAGGGGGTTGGAGTATAAGAGTAAGGAAGTCTTGCTACAATTATACAGGGCCTTGGTGAGACCACACCTGGAGTACTGTGCACAATTTTGGTCTCCTTATCTAAGGAAGGATATACTTGCCTTGGAGGCAGTGCAACGAAGGTGTTCTCATTGAAACATACAAGATTCTGAAGGGGATTGACAGGGTAGATGCTGAGAGGTTCTTTCCCCTGGCTGGAGTGTCTAGAACTAGAAAGCATAGTCTCAGGATAAGGGGTAGGCCATTTAAGACCGAGATGAGGAATTTCTTCACTCAGGGTTGTGAATCTTTGAAATTCTCTGCCCCAGAGGGCTGTGAATGCTGAGTCTTTGAGTATATTCAAGGCTGAGATAGATTTTTGGACTCATGGGGAATCAAGGGATATGGAGATCGGGTTGGAAGGTGGAGTTGAGGTCGATGATCAGCCATGATCTTATTGAACGGCAGAGCAGGCTCGAGGGGCCGTATGGCCGCCTTCTGCTCTTATTTCTTATGTTCTTAAGTTTATGACAGGAGAACGGCACTGCTACATGCAGCTGCACTCCATATCCATTCAAAAGGCCTATGGGTTATCACCGGATTCCTGCCAGTGGAACTCGCCACCAGAAACTGTTTACTTGCATGCAGCTCTGCCCTTTACACACAGGCATCTAAATGCAGAGTTGACTATCATTTCCTAAATTAGTGTTGCTCGAACATGCAATAGGCTTTGTAAAATCTGTTGCATATCCAGTCCAATTTCTTCAAGTCTTTCTGCTTCTTCCAACCAAAGGATCGATTTTGAGACCTCTGTCTTTCCACTCTGTTACACCAGCTAATTACCAAAAGAAAGGTCTTGTAATTAACATTCATAGCTCACAAAGAAAAGTGCCATTGAGGCCTCTCTACTTCGTCCTTCCATAGACACGTGCACACTCAGCATGACAGCATAGAAACATAAAAGATAGGAGCAGGAGTAGGCCATTCGGCCCCTCGAGCCTGTTCCGCCATTTAATGAGATCATGGCTGATTATCCAACTTCAGTACCCTGTCCCTGCTTTCTCCCCATATCCCTTGATCCCTTTAGCCTTAAGAAATATATCTAACTCCTTGAATATATTTAATGAATTGGCCTCAACTGCCTTGTGTGGTAGAGAATTCCACAGGTTCACCACTCTGGGTGAAGAAATTCCTCCTCATCTCAGTCCTAAATGGCTTACCCCTTATCTTTAGACTGTGACCTGGTTCTGGACTCCCCTGCCATCAGGAACATCCTTCCTGCATCTAGTCTGTCTAGTCCTGTTAGAATTTTATGTTTCAATGAGATCCCCTCTCATTCTTCCAAACTCCAGCGAATATAAGCCTAATCGACCCAATCGCTCCTCATACGTCATTCCTGCCATCCCAGGTATCAGTCTGGTGAAGCTTCGCTGCACACTCTCCATGGCAAAAAACATCCTTCCTCAGATAAGGTGACCAAAACTGCACACAATACTCAAGGTGTGGTCTCACCAAGGCCCTGTACAACTGCAGCAAGACATTCTTGCTCCTGTACTCGCATTCTCTCGCTATGAAGGCCAACATACCATTTGCCTTCTTAACCGTCTGCTGCACCTGCATGCTTACCTTCAGCGACTGGTGCACAAGGCCACCCAGGTCTCGTTGCACTTCCCCTTTTACCAATCTAGTGCCGTTCAGATAATCTGTTTTCCTGTTTTTGCCACCGAAGTGGATAACCTCGCATTTATCCACATTGGGCAGATGCATGGCAAATGCAGTATAATCACCCAACCTGTCCAAATCATACTGGAGTTTCTCTGCATCCTCCTCACAGCACACACGCCCACCCAGCTTTGTGTTGTCTGCAAACTTGAAGATATTACATCTAGTTCCCTCATCTAGATCATTTATATATATACTGTGAATAGCTGGGGTCCTAGCACCAATCCCTGCGGTACCCCACTAGTTCACTGCCTGCCACTCGGGAAAAGACCCGTTTATTCCAACTCTTTGCTTCCTGTCTGCCAACCAGTTCTCTATCCAAGACAGTACCTTACCCCCAATCCCATGTGCTTTAACTTTGCATGCTAATCTCTTATGCGCCTTATCGAAAGCCTTCTGAAAGTCCAAATACACCACATCCACTGGTTCTCCCTTATCTATTCTACCAGTTACATCCTCAAAAAATTTCAGTAGATTAGTCAAGCACGATTTACCTTTTGTAAATCCATGTTGACTGTGTCCAATCCTGTCACTGTTTTCCAAGTGCTCTGCTATTACATCTTTTATAATGGACTCTAGCATTTTCCCCACTACTGATGTCAGACTTACCGGTCTATAATTCCCCGTTTTCTTTCTACCACCTTTTTTAAATAGTGGGGTTACATTAGCTATCCTCCAATCCATGGGAACTGTTCCAGAGTCTATAGAATTTTGGAAGATGACCAGCAATGCATCTACTATTTCTAGGGCCACTTCCTTAAGTACGCTAGGATGTAGATTATCAGTCCCTGGGGATTTATCGGTCTTCAATCCCGTAAATTTCCCTAACACCATTTCCCTACAAATACTGATTTCATTCAATTCCTCCCTCTCATTAGACCCTATGTTCCCCGACATCTCTGGGAAGTTATTTGTGTCCTCCTTTGTGAAGACAGAACCAACGTATGTATTTAATTGGTCAGCCATTTCTTTGTTCCCCATTATAAATTCCCCTGATTCTGACTGCAAGGGACCTACGCTTGACTTCACCAATCTTTTTCTCTTCACATATCTATAGAAGCTTTTACAGTCAGTTTTTATGTTCCTTGCAAGCTTACTCTCATAATCTATTTCCCCCCCTCTTAATTAATCCCTTTGTCCTCCTTTGCTGAATCCTAAACTGCTCCCAATCCTCAGGTTTGCTGCTTTTTCTGACCAAATTATATGTCCTCTCCTTGGATCTTATGCTATCCCTAATTTCCCTTGTTAGCCACGGTTGAGTCACCTTTTTGGTTTTATTTTTATGCCAAACAGGGATGAACAAATTCTGTAGTTCATCCATGCGATCTTTAAATGTTTGCCATTGCCTATTCACCGTCAACCCTTTAAGTAACGTTCCCCAATCCATCCTAGCCAACTCGCGCCTCATACCATTGTAGTTTCTTTTATTTTAATTCAGGACCCTAGTCGCTGAGTCAACTACTTCACTCTCCATTTTAATGAAGAATTCTATCCTATTATGATCGCTCCTCCCCAAGGGGCCTCGCACAACAAGATTGCTAATTATTCCTTTCTCATTACATAATACCTAGTCTATGATTGCCTGATCTCTAGTTGATTCCTCCCTCGACATATTGGTCCAAGAAACCATCCCGTATACATCTAACTCCTTCTTGTAAGATGTGATGTTTAGTCTCAACACCCTACCCAGAAGACCGCTGCAGGTATTAATCACGCTTTATGTGGAGAATTGATTCCTAACAGCAGTCCTGAATTTGCCTTTAACGAGTTTATACTTACATTTTCTTATCTTATAGCTGTGGTTTAACATGAAATTGTGTTGTTATTAATCTTTTCTCGTCCACTCAGGTACGTCTTTATAGTCTCCTCTCATCCACCTCCTTTAAAAACTGAGGAATCTCAAGTTTTTTTAGCATTTTGCTTTGGTGCCCAGAACACTTTTTTTAATGTGTAACAGGTTGCATTTATCTATATTGAATTTCATCTGCCATAGTTCTGCCCACTTGTAAACTTTGTCTAGCTTCTTCTTTCGTTCCTTGGCTGCTACATCAGAATCAACTGCTCCCTGCCCTTTCCAGTTTGGTATTGTTTGCAAAGTTGGATTGCATTACAACTGTTGAATCACAGGGCTGGATTTTTACGTGCAGGAGCGTGTGGGTTTGGGAGCGGGTGGGGGTTTAAAACTGTCGAAATTGACCGCGTTGGGAAACTGGTTCCAACCCGCTGACTTACGGGTTCACTGCAGCAGAGGTGGGTTGCCACTTAACATAGAGTCATAACGGCAGAGGAGGCCTTTCGGCCCATCGAGTCTATGCCGGCTCTCTGTAGAGCAATCCAGTCAGTCCCATTCTCCTGCTCTATCCCCGTAGCCCTGCAAGTTTATTTCCCTCAAGTGCCTATCCAGTCTCCCCTTGAAAACATTGAGTGTCTCCGCTTCCATCACTTCCGTCGGCAGCAAATTCCAGGTCATCACCACTCGCTGTGTAAAAAAGTTTTTCCTCATATCCCCCCTTAAATCTGTGTCTCCTAGTCCTTGTACCATCAACTAGTGGGAACAGCCGTTCCCCATCTAGCCTATCCAAACCCATCATAATCTTTTACACTTCTATTAAATCACCCTTCAACCTCCTTTGCTCTAATGAAAACAAATGCAGTTTCTCCAACCTGTCCTTGTAGCTAAGATCCCCCATCCCTGGAACCATTCTGGTAAATCTTCTCTGCACCCTCTCAAGGGTCTTCACATCCTTCCTAAAGTGTGGTGACCAGAACTGGATGCAATACTCCAGTTGTGGCCTAACCAGCGTTTATAAAGGTTCAGCATAACTTCTCTACTTTTGTACTTAATACCTCTATTTATGAAGCCCAAAATCCGCTATGCTTTTTTAACCACTCTCTCAATATATCCTGCCATCTTCAGGGACCCATGCACATGAACTCCCAGGTCCCTCTGTCCCTGCACACTCTTCAAAACTGTGCCATTAAGTGTGTATTGCCTCTCCCTGTTCCTTCTGCCAAAATGCATCACCTCACACTTCTCTATTAAATTCCATCTGCCCATTCTGCTAGCCTTTCTATGTCATGTTGCAGTTGATTGATATCATCATCACTGTTTGCCATACCCCCAAGTTTGGTGCCATCGGCAAATTTAGAAATTCTACTCTGTATTCCTATATCCAGGTCATTTATATATACAGGAAACTTTGTGCTATCCGGCACCGACGGGAACGAGCTGTTGCCGTTCCCTCAAAACTGCCGGACACACCAGCGTTAATGTTGAAGCATACGGAGCTTTTCATCTCCGTATCTGACAACAAACACTGTTGCTTAGCAACAGCTTCTAAACAGTCGGCCGGTACCTTGGAAGTGTCTCTCTGAAGCTGTTGCTAAGCTACCGAGACTTTGCAGAGCCTGACTGTTTGGGGAAAAAAAAGCCACGAGAAGAAAAAAACCTAACAAAACGGCTCCTGATTTTTGCCAGTGGCTCGAGCTTGCCGGACATTTAGCCTCCGGATAACACAAAGTTTCCTGTATCAAAAAAAGTAGTGGCCCCAGCACTGACCCTTCAGGAACACTACTGTCTACCATCCTCCAGTCTGAAAAACAGCCATTTACCATAACTTGCTGTTTTCTGTCCTCGCTGTTTTCTGTCCTTAAGCCAATTCCTTATCCAAGTTGCCACTGACTCACCTATTCAATGAGCCTCAATTTTGTTAACCAGCCTTCTGTGTGGTACTTTGTCAAATGCCTTCCGAAAATCCATGTAGACAACATCCATTGCATTCCCTTCATCAATCCTCTCTGTTACTTCCATCAAAAAATTCAGTCAAAAGATTAGTCAAACACGATCTGCCTTTTACAAACCCGTGTTGGTTCTCCTTAATTAGCTTAAACCTCTCCAAATGCCCGTTAATTTTTTCCTTGATTTTTGTTTCTAAAACTTTACCCACCACTGATGTTAAACTGACCGGCCTGTAGTTACTAGGATTGTCTTTACACCCTTTCTTGAACAATGGTGTCACATTTGCCACTTTCCAATCCTCAGGCACCTCCCCCGCATTTAGGGAAGATTGGAAAATTATGGCAAGCCCTTCCGCTATCTCCTCCCTGAATTGGAGCAATATTGACATGGGTTTCTTACTTTAACTTTGGGTCCATGGATTTCCCAGGCTTCCTGGAACTCGCCAATGAAAGCAAGGCGAGAAAACAGCGGCAATTGAGGGGGCTGAAGCCATGTCAGGGAAAAATGTCAATAAGTTCTCAGTACTGACAGCTGCTTTCTTACCTGCTTGTGGGAAAGGGTTTGTTCACAGTACTTGTGCTGAGAGGTTACTTTACACACTTTGGAGGTGTCATCTACATTTTGGAGGTCTGGTCTGCACTTTGGAGCTCTGATCTATCAGATCTGGATGGGTGCCGCTTATGCTGCCTTAGATTGGATGTCAGAGGAGGACCAAGATGAGCAGCAACCTGCTGGTCACAGATCTGTAGCTCCACAGGAGAGAGGGGAAAAGCAGAGAGATGCAGCTCACAGGAGGCCATAGCCGGCACACAGGGTCTACAGGCAGAGGATAAGCTTCTGCGTCATGTCTGAAGACCAGTGTCTCAAGAGGCTCAGGGTGTCGTGTGAGTTGGCGGCAGACATTTGCAGCCTGCTGGAACAAGACCTGCTGCCAACTGGACCTGGTGGCAATGCTATACCCAGTGGCTGTCAACGTCACCACTGCCCTCAAATTTTGTGCCTCTGGATCCTTTCAGGGCTCTGCCGGAGACATCTATAGGATCTCACAGTTGGCAGCCCACAAATGCATGAGACAGGTGACTGACAGGTTGTTTGCCAGGGCCACCAATTATGTCAACTTTGCCTGCGATGACTACAGTGGGAATGAGCAGGCATCAGATTTGCGGCTCTGGCTGGCTTCCCACAGGTGCAAGTCATCGACTGCATACATGTGGCAATTAACGTACCCATAGATCACCCAAGGGTGTTTGTCAACCGCAAAGGCTTCCACTCCATCAATGTGCAGGTGGTTTGCAACTACAAAAAGATAATGCACGTGCACAAGATTCCTGGGCAGCTGCCATGATGCTTTCATCCTGCGACAGTCCACCCTCCCTTTGCAGCTGAGGAATGAGGCACAGGGGTGCTACAATGACTGCCATATCACCACAGATGTGTCATCTAACAAGTCATCGGCATGCTGAAGATGCGCTTCAGGTGCCTGGACTGATCTGGAGGTGCCCATCAGTACACACCAGCCAGGGTCTCCAGAATGGTCATGGTGTGCTGTGCTCTGCACAACATTGCCCAGCAGTGAGGTTTGGTCCTGCAGGAGAACCAAGGCGCAGAGCACAGAACCACTTCAGAGAAGGAGGAAGATGAGGAGGCAGAAGGCAATGAGGGCAATGGTACACATTGCTGGGTGTGATTTTTTTTTAATGCATTCATGGGATGTTGGCGTCACTGGCAAGGCCAGCATTGATTGCCCATCCCTAATTGCCCCACAGAAGGTGGTGGCGAGCCACCTTCTTGAACTGCTGCAGTCGATGTGGTGAAGGTGCTCCCACAGTGCTGTTAGGTAGGGAGTTCCAGGATTTTGACCCAGTGACGATGAAGGATCGGCGCTATACTTCTAAGTCAGGATGGTGTGTGACTTGAAGGGGAACTTGGAGGTGGTGGTATTCCCATGCACCTGCTGCCCTTGTCCATCTAGGCGGAGGTGGAAGAGGTTGCGGGTTTGGGAGGTGCTGCCGAAGAATCCTTGGCGAGTTGCTGCAGTGCATCTTGTAGATGGTACACACTGCAGCCATGGTACACCGGCGGTGGAGGGAGTGAATGTTTAAGGTGGTGGATGGGGTGCCAATCAAGCAGGCTGCTTTGTCCTGGATGGAGTCGAGCTTCTTGAGTGTTGTTGGAGCTGCAGTCATCCAGGCAAGTGGAGAGTATTCCATCACACTCCTTACTTGTGCCTTGTAGATGGTAGAAAGGTTTTGGGGAGTCAGGAGGTGAGACACTCGCCACAGAATGCCTAGCCTCTGACCTGCTCTTGTTGCCACAGTATTTATGTGGCTGGTCCAGTTAAGTTTCTGGTCAATGGTGACCCCCCAGGATGTTGATGATGGGGGATTCGGCGATGGTAATGTAATTGAATGTCAAGTGGAGGTCGTTAGACTCTCGCTTGTTGGAGATAGTCATTGCCTGGCACTTCTGTGGCACGAATGTTACCTGCCACTTATCAGCGCAAGCCTGAACGTCGTCCAGATCTTGTTGCATGCGGGCATGGACTGCTTCATTATCTGAGGAGTTGTGAATGGCACTGAACACTGTGCAGTCATCAGCGAACATCTCCATTTCTGACCTTATTTGGAGGGAAGGTCATTGATGAAGCACCTGAAGATGGTTGGGCCTAGGACACCCTGAGGAGCTCCTGCAGCGATGTCCTGGGGCTGTGATAATTGACCTTCAATCACCACAACCATCTTCCTTTGTGCTAGGTATGATTCCAGCCAGTGGAGAGTTTTCTCCCCGATTCCCATTGATTTCAGTTTTACTAGGGCTCCTTCATGCCACACTCAGTCACATGCTGCCTTGATGTCAAGGGCAGTCACTCTCACCTCACCTCTGGAATTCAGCTCCTTTGTCCATGTTTGGACCAAGGCTGTAATGAGGTTGGGAGCCAAGTGGTCTTGATGGAACCCAAACTGGGTATCAGTGAGCAGGTTATTGGTGAGTAAGTGCCTCTTGATAGCACTGTCGATAGTGGAAACTAAGTGAACCTCGCAATAATCAGGGATGCCCTGATTATTATGAGGTTCACTTAGGTTCCTATAGTGCACCCATCCCACAACATCATGCAAAACATCTCCAACCAGCGAGACTCGAACCATCTCCCCTTGACATTCAATGGCATTACCATCGCTGAATCCCCCACTATCAACATCCTGGGGGTTACCATTGATCAGAAACTGAACTGGACCAGCCATATAAATACTGTGGCTACAAGAGCCAGCCAGAGGCTGGGAATTCTGCGGCGAGTGTCTCACCTCCTGACTCCCCAAAGCCTTTCCACCATCTACAAGGCACAAGTCAGGAGTGTGATGGAATACTCTCCACTTGCCTGGATGAGTGCAGCTCCAACAACACTCAAGAAGCTCGACACCATTCAGGATAAAGCAGCCCGCTTGATTGGCACTCTATCCACCACCTTCAACATTCACTCCCTCCACTGTGGCTGCAGTGTGTACCATCTACAAGATGCACTGCAGCAACTCGCCAAAGCTCCTTCAACAGCACCTTCCAAACCCGCGACCTCTACCACTTAGAAGGACAAGGGCAGCAGACGCATGGGAACATCACCACCTACAAGTTCCCCTCCAAGCCACACACCATCCTGACTTGGACCTGTATCGCCGTTCCTTCACTGTCGCTGGGCCAAAATCCTGGAACTCCCTTCCTAACAGCATTGTGGGTGTACCTACACCATATGGACTGCAGCGGTTCAAGAAGGCGGCTCACCACCATCTTCTCAAGGGCAATTAGGGATGGGCACTAAATGCAGGCCTAGCCAGCGACGCCCACATCCCATCAATGAATTTTAAAAAAAGCTACTTTCTCGTCCCACCCCCCTGCACCTGCCCTAACCAACCCCCCTCCCCCCCGCCTGCCCGCCCCTGCAATGCCACTAACACAAAGCAGTCCTGCAGACAACCAAGCATCCCTTTCACATATACCCTCCTCCCACCCCATTGGTTGCTGTCAATTCAGGTCTTCCCATTCAACATCAAACAACTGAAAAGCCCACTTGCCAACGAGCAACCAAGAATGGGCAACATGGGAAAGTATGCAAAACAATAAGATTTATGTGCTTCAAATAAAGAAAAGACACTTAACAATAAAACAATGTGTAAGACACACATTTCCATACCCTTGTGCAATTACAAATCTTTACTCTTTTCCTAGTGCTTCTACGTGGTGCAACCCCTGTGGCTTCAGCAGAGGATGTGGCAGACTGCTCACATTCGTGCTCTGACTGTTGTCCTCTGGGTTTTGGAGCCTGTGAGGGCCCCGCCAAAGACTGCTCCACCTGCACTTGTGCAGGGGCAGACTCGGCTATTGGGACATGAGGCAGCATGTCGAGTATTGACTGAGGAGCCGGGGGGCAATAGATGAGAAGTGAAAGCGCTTTGAGTGGAGTCCCCATTTCCATGTCCCCTTTGCCATCATTCCTCTTTTGGCCCAGCCGCACTTCCCTGCAACCACTGTGCTGAAGAACATTTGCTGCAGATCAATGGGGCCCTGCTAGGCTAGGGTATTGTTCATCCTATTCAAGGTGACATCCAGAGAGTGCAAGCCTTGTTGAAGGCCTGCATGTACTCACGTGATTGCCACGTTTGATGCTCCATGCAGTTGGCCGCTCTATCCATGGAAGAAGACATCATCGTAAAGGCCTGTGACAGCATCCCACTCATGCTTGAGATGGACTCCTCCAATCTCTCTGCAAACTTGGACAGTGTGCTTGGAATGCCTGTCGGTACATCGTACAATCTCTGCTGCTGTTCAATAATTATCCTCTTCATCGACGGCCCCTGAAATACAGCATCTGTGCCCAGCTGAGCAGAGCTTGGAGAGGCCTGTGTCCTCCAATGAGAACTCTCCACTGCTGTCCCTGACTCCACCATCTCCTGTTGCTCACTCGTGAAGTGTGAGTCACCAGGTGAAAACCCAACTGTCTCTCTAACTGGTCCCACCAAAGTAGAAATATCTAAGCTGGTGCATGGTCTGCATGAGTCCTGTGACAGTGCACCCTCAGCAGGATTGCGCTCCTCTGAGGAATCGGCAGCGCTGGCAGCGGCAAGCTCGACCACCTCCTGCGGGACATGTGAAGGCCCTATGGGAAATAAAAGACATGAATGAGTACTGCCAAGATAAGAATGTTTGGAGTTATCATTAAGCACATGATCATATTTGTTAGCAGTCAACCTCCTTTCTCCTCTGGTTCACAGCAACCCATTTTGTGCAAGCACGAGACTTCGTAGTAGAGTATACGGAACAGACTTCATTGATGCACAGTGAAGGTGATCAGTCTTTAACTACATACAGAGAGTGACTTTTTCCCGGTTTCTGTATCTTTCGCGTACACTCTTGACAAACTGTTGAAAACTCTGCTCTTTTATACACCATATATATATATTTTGACAACATCGAAGGAAAATGTCATAGATAAGACTGTATGACATATATATTCCCCAAATCCTTTGAAAACGGACTATTCTCCAAATCCTTTGAAAGCAGAATATTCATGTAAATAGTTTGCAATTGTTTACTTCAGACCTACTCCCCCTACACGAGACTTCCTGAATTAACATTTGCTAGCATGTTTGAAGTAAAAACTTTACCAACTGCTATCTGTGTCAAATGGATCCCTGCGACCCATGTTTTATTACCCTAAAACTAAAGTTACATTAACCACTCATGGGTGACATCATTACTAACACTTATTCCTTTACACACGCACTTTACGGCCGCAATTTCCCCAGTGCGGGCGACGTCAGTGGCGGGTCCCGGCCCTGCTGCTGACTCCAGCCCGCTCTGTAGAATGATTTTATGATGATTGGGCTTGTTAAGCCCACCCAGCATGTTTGCCGGCCAATTAGAGGAAGCGAGTCTGATAACGTCATTTGATGACGTGTCATCAGCCAGTTTCCTTAAAGGGGCCATGCGCTAATTGATTTTGACAGTTGTGCTGTCAGTGTTCTACAGCATTGAGGTGCTGCAAACACTGACAAGCACTGCATAGAGGTGCATGGCTGCACCCAGGCTCTCCCATGACACTCCATATGCTTATGGAGGGAGTCACAGCACGCAGGATAGTCCTCTTCCCTTCCAATGGGCAGAAGAGACCTTCCCAGGGGACCAAAGCAGCCTGGTTGCACATTGCACAGGAGTACACAGGCAGGGATGTCATCAGGAGGACCAGGCTGCAGTGGCGCAAACCTTTCAATGATCTCAGTAGATCACGAAACGTTACTGCAAAGCCACACACAACCTCATCCTCCTGCGCCACTCATCACATCCCCATCACTCTGCCTTCCCTACCCTACTCCTGCACATCCTTACTCACACCAACTTACCTTGCACCTCCACTCATCCCTCTCTATCTCACTAGCCAATCCTCACACTCATCCTAGTCCAATCATATCAACTAACAACACACAAGAGTAGGCACTTGGGTGTTTTATGCAATGTTCATGTAAAGTTTCTGTTTGTATGGTGTCAAACTTTGAAACCTTTATTTTCAACACTTTGCGTTCTTTGACAGATCTGTGTGCACCTTTGGAAGTGGCTTAGTGAGTTGCAGTGAATGGTGAGACATAATGGTACCCCCCTCCCCACCCCCAGCAATGCTGATGAGTGTGAAGGGAATGGCTTGGACAGTGTAGGGATGCTTTATGGTGTGGGGTGGTGCCAACCTGGCACATCATGTGGCAGCCAGGGTGTACAGCATCAAGTGAAGTAAATCTGGCCATGGTGAGGCCATCCCTGGCGTCCTGGGCAGCAATGCGGTCGGGTGCTGATGCCCTGTGTCCTGTGCAGCATCCGTTGATTGCAGAGAAGGTTGGTGGTGTTGGTGTTGGGATTCAACGTGGTCAGATTCTGAGGGCCAAGGTGACAGAGTGTAAATGGTTCCCAACCTGATGGAGTAGATACCAGTTGAAGGTGAGATGACAAGCACTCTGTCAAAGGTGAGAGAGATTGCTGCAATGAGGTAAGCCTGGCTGGAGAGTTTGCTACAAAGATTTGCAGCCTGCATAAAGCACAATCTGTCTTCCAAGGGGAGAAACCAAAAAGTCTCTGGGTTTGGAAAGTGTGCAGGTGTAAATTGTGAGGTTTTATACAAGTTTTAATGCTGTCACCAATCATCTGCTTCAATGGCCACTCAACCTCCACCTCAGATGAACAGACGGGGTCCAGGAGTAGTGTGAAATCCATGGTCGACCTGGTAAAGTTAAAAGGTGAGTAAAATATCACTGTTAAGGACATCTAAACAAGCCAATAATTGGCTCAATTGCCTCCTCTGCCGCTGCATGTCCGGTCTGGACAGACCTGACATTTGGGAAAGTTGCATGGCGGCATTTTGACCCACCCGACCCACCACCAAACGCACCCGCTGACCCTCCGAAAAATTCCCCCCTACATCTCAGAAAACAAGCAATGCATTCTTTTTAAGGCACATCAAAGCCATCCTGTTTATATTAAAAAGCCTGTTAATCAAGGATACAACGAAGTTCGACTGTTAAACTTTTAACTTTCATGATGTCCAACAATATTTCACTTGCTGTTGACATCAGATCAACATGACTTGAGTGTTGTATGCCATGCGACTGGTTGATATTTAATTCCGTCACCAGGTAACTTGGAGGCTCCCATCTCTGATGGCAAGGCACGCCGAGACTGCGCTGATCTCCAGTGCCTCCTCCTTTGTAGCTGTTAGTTGTGAGATAGCTGGAGAGCCACCTCCAGTTTTCTGCTTCTCCCTGGTGTTCTCTGCTTTCTTCTGCAAGGAGGAAAAGAAGAGACCTATGAGTGAGAATAATGGCATGTGTTCACCTGATGGATGCAGAGCATTTGTTGAGGGTGACTATGAGGGAGAGGCATGACATTGCATAAGAATGAGGGTGGATGGATAGATGGGAATGTGAGGAAGTGCATAGACAGAGAGGGATGGATGCACCTGCAAGATAAGTTGGTGTGAGGAGTGATGTACCGGAGTAGGCTTGAGAAGGCAAAGTGAGGGGTTGGCTGATACACACATCAGGATGTAGGTGAATTTGCCATTGCTCTCACCTTTCCTGCCCTGCTTAAGTCCTTGATCCGCTTCCTGCATTGTATCGAGGAGCATGGCACTATGCTCTTGCTGCTGACCGCATGCTACCTCCAATCACACCTTCTTGGTTTCCCCAGCTGGCTTCTTCCTCCCATTGCTAGTGAACACTATCTCCTCATAGATCGCAGCAGCACATCCAGGGAGGTATCGGTAAAGCGGGGCGCAGCCTTTGACCGTCTACCTTCCATGGCAACACTTCTTTCTCTGTCCTTCCCAACTCCAACTGCTTCAACTTCCATGTTTGACGTGTCCCTTTAAATACTGGAGTTGCGATCACGTCACGCGGGTCGTCATCACGCCCGCTTTTGCTAAATAGATGGGAAACCCGGAAATCAGATGTTAATGAAGTGGCTGCATTAAAATGCCACTGAAAGACGCGCTTCTCATATTTCCGGGTTTCCCACGTTTAATAGGGCTCCCTCGCTCCCAGTGTGTCTGAGCATTAAAATGCAGCCCACAGTCATTAATGTAATTTAGAAACAGTAGGGCCCAGCACTCTGTTCGGTATATCTCCCCAGCCTGGCACTCCTCTGTTTCAGCCAATTCTGTATCTACCTCCAGGTTTGACCAAGAAAGCCCATTGCCTTAAGCTTATGTAGCAGTCTTTCATGTGGAACATCACCAGAGGCTTTCTGGAAGTCTATATACACATCATAAGGCTTTCATAATGTCCACTAGGCTGCACTTTCTCAAAAAGGTTAGAGGTTGGTCTGACAGGATCTTCCCATTCTGAAGCCATGTTGACTGCAATTTATCTTCATATAGGTTTTCAATGGTTAATTTCGTTATCTTGCCAGTTATTTGTGTAAGATTAATGGGTTGGTTTTGTTGCATTATTTTCTTTCACGTACATAAAAAGGTGTCGTTTTTTTTTTAATTCCCAACTTTTTCCTGAAGACACTGACTCCCGCCAGGATATGGTTCTACAGGTGCTGTTCTACAGCAGCCATCATTACTTCTCCCAATTTGTCTCGGCTTAAAAAAGAAAGACCGACAGTGTGAGTAGTCTATTTGACTGTGGAAGGTGTCACAGCTAAACTTGGTATTGTTCTCACTTAACATTCACACACATGCATACTTTGCAGCAGGAGTCACTTGGTGACGATTGAGAGTGGGAATGCTGGCTGGCTCTTATTTTCTCTCTCCCAGCCCAGGGTTCTGAAATCCCCAATGTTGTGTCTGTGTATAATAAGACACAGACTGCAGGAGAAACGGTACAACAGGTGTTTACTGAATGAGGGTTACTCTAGAACTAACTGTACAGATCACTACTCAGGGTTTATATACAGGTGTGGTCACTGCCGGTACTACAGTATACAGGAGCTGTAAAAAGTAGTTCTCTCCCTTAAAGGTACATACATTACAAGTCCTCCCCTTTTAGATTAACAGTACCATAACACTTATTTAACAATTAAATATCAAACTAATTACAATTAACACTTTTAACATGCAACATTAGCTGAAAATAGTCTATTTATAAATTCAGTCTTTGGGGAGGCTTCCTGATTCTTTCTGGATAACGCCTTTCCCGAGTGTCCCGCTCTTGGTGCGGAGGCGATTCCAGCACCCTGTCGTCAGTTGATTCATCAGCTTCCAATGCTATTGTTTCTGAGGTAGATGCGACCTGTACGTCGGGTTCCTCACCAGGTACGTATGGCCAAGACATGGGGTTGACTCGTTCCTGTGACTCTAGGATCTGGTCAGCATGGCGTCTCACAATGTTCTCCCCAACATCCACTGTGTACATTAGTGGCCCCTGCTGTGTGCATATCATTCCTGGTTGCCATTTCTCTGTTCGGTAGTCGTGGGCCAAGACTGGTTGCCCTACATTGAAGCTCCTTGTTGGCTTCTCATTGATGTGCTGGAATTGCTTACTCTCAACATCTCTTCGTACATTTGGTCTGAGCAAATCCAGACGAGATCTCAACCTTCGGTTAAAGAACATCATGGCCGGGGCCTGGTTGGTGACTGCATGTGTCACATTTCTGTAGGCTAACAGGAAATTGTCCACCTTATGCTGCAGTGGAATGTCGTCATTGCACATGGCCTTTACTGCTTTTTAAAGGTTTGTACGAACCTCTCAGCCAATCCATTTGTGGCTGAATGATACGGGGCAGATGTGTAATGCCTTACCCCATTCCTTTTCATAAATCTTCAAAACTCTTCGGACACAAACTGTGGTCCGTTATCAGAGCAAATCTGCTCTGGCAAGCCGTTCCTGGCAAAAATGGTCCGTAGGACTGCAATAGTTTTCTCTGTGGTGGTGGAGGACATTTTGATCACCTCAGGCCATTTCGAGTGCGCATCCACGGCTATTAAAAACATTGAGTCCATGAATGGACCAGCAAAATCAATATGCACCTGTTGCCATGGGGATGAGGGCCACTCCCATGGGTGTAGAGGGGCATGTGGTGGTGCATTTTGGACCTTCTGGCATCCTGAGCAGCTCTTTGTCAGGTCCTCGATTTGCTGATCGATCCCCGGCCACCACACATAAACCCTAGCAAGGCTTTTCATTTTCACCCCTCCCAGATGACCTTCGTGAAGCTCATTGAGCACTCTCTCCCTTAACTTGGGTGGAATTACCACTCGGGATCCACACATCAAGGTCTCCTGGCATACTGACAGCTGTTCTCTTCTGGATGAGAATGCTGGCAACAGTGAGTCGCCATGTGCTGGCCATCCCTTCACCGTCAAATCATATACCCGAGACAGTGTCGGGTCATTTCGGGTCTCCTTCTCTATACCAGCGTTAGTTACTGGCAAGCATTCAATTATAGTCGAATGAAATATTTCGACAGGATCCACTGCTGGTGCTTCCTCCGCAGTAGGCAGTGGCAGGCGTGATAGCCCATCAGCGTTTCCATGCTGTTTCGTGCCCTTATACTCGATTTCATATTGGTGCACCCCTAGAAAAAGGGACCATCTTTGTAGCCATTACGCAGTCATCACCAGAACACCCTTCTTTGGATTAAAGATGGAGACAAGTGGTTGGTGGTCAGTCAGCAAGGTGAACTTCTGCCCGTGCAGATAGTGATTGAACTTTTTCACTCCCCACACTAGGCTGAGGGCCTCCCTGTCAATCTGGGCATAGTTACGTTCGGCTGAGGTTAGTGACCGAGACACAAAGGCTACTGGCCTCTCCGAGCCGTCCGGGAATTTGTGCGACAGCACCGCTCCAATGCCATAGGGTGATGCATCACACGCCAACCGAATTGGTAGTGCTGGGTTGAAATGAGCGAACACCTCTTTTGATGTGATCAATGCTTTGCTCTTCTGGAAAGCTCGTTTACATTCGTCACTCCACTTCCATGGTACCCCCGTTTGCAGTAGGGTGTTCAGTGGGTGTAGTACGGTAGACAAATTCAGCAAGAACTTATGGTAGTAGTTCACCAGCCCGAGGAACGACCTCAGTTGTGACACATTTTCCGGTGCTGGAGCCTTGACTACTGCCTCAATCTTTTCAGGGGACTTATGTAACCCCTCTTTATCAATAACATGGCCACAATACGAGATCTTCTTCTGGAAAAACTCGCATTTGTGGCGATTAGCTTGGAGCCCATATTCCTTCAATCTAGTGAGCACCTGCTCCAGGTTGGCGAGGTGATCACTGTCATTTTCGCCCGTGACCAGGATGTCGTCCAAATAACACTGGGTCCCTGGAATCCCTTGCAGGACTTGTTCCATTGCCCTTTGCCAAATAGCCGGAGCTGATGCTACCCCGAACACCAGCCGGTTGTATTGGTAGAGACCTTTATGAGTGTTGATCGTGAGGTACTGTTTCGAGGCTTCTTCTACCTCCATTTGCAGGTACGCCTGGGCCAGATCAATCTTAGTGAAGCGTTTCCCTCCAGATAGCGAGGCGAAAATATCTTCAATCCGCGGAAGTGGATATTGTACAGTGTGAAGGACTGGGTTCACTGTCACCTTAAAGTCCCCACAGATGCAAACCTTCTTTGGTTCCCCAGGCGTATTACTTAACGACCTCTTCATTACAGGAATGATGGGTGTAGCCCACTTGCTCCAGTCCACTTTGGACAGTACTCCTGAATGTTCCAAACCTTCCAGCTCTGCTTCGACGGCTGGGCGGATCGCATAAGGTACCGGTCTGGCCTTTAAAGACTTTGGGCTTGCATTTTCCTCTATTTTGATTGTTGCTGTTATGCCTTTTAGTGTTCCGAGTCCCTGCTGGAACACTTCTTGTGCGTCAGTTAGCATTTTTGACAGTCGTCCAGGTGTGACGTCGTCATCCTTTTTGGCATCTACAGTCAGTGCTTGTATGGAATGCCAATCTAGCTGTATCTTCCGGATCCATTCACGTCCTAGTAGTGGTGGTCCTCCATCTGGCAATACATATAGGTCCATTTTTGGTGTTTCCTTGCCATTATATATAACATTCACCCTTATTTTTCCTTTGGGGTAGACTTTTTGCCCCGTGTACGTCTTCAAGACAATCTTTGTATCTCTCAAGGGTATATGTGAGAATAGCCGCTTGTAGTCCCTTCGGTTTATGACTGTTAGGGCTGATCCTGTGTCCAATTCCATTTTCACTTGGACTCCTGCTATCTTGAGCGTGACCCAGATAGTTTGGTGATCCTCCGTTTTGATCACATTATGTAGTTTCAGACAACCCAGCTCCTTGCTTCTGGAGTCTGTATCACTTTTCTGTTCATCTGAACTACTCTCCGTCACCTTATGTACCTTCTTGTACTTCTCCTGTGGAGATTTCTTGCTGCTGGTTTTCTTTCCCGACCTGCAGACTCTTGCTATGTGTCCTACTTTTCCACACTGTCTGCACACTTTGTCCTTGAACCAGCAATCATTATGGTCGTGTGTTGTTCTGCCGCAGCGATAGCACTTCACTGTTCCGTATGACATTTCATTTGTGCCATATTCTTGTGGTCTCCGTTGTATCTCTGCAGCGCCTCGTGCTGCTGCTTTGTGTGATACTGCAATGCTGAAAGCCTTGTCCAGCGTAAGATCCTTTTCTGATAGAAGCCGTTTCTGGGTTCCTTCACTTTGAAGCCCACACACAAACTTGTCCCTTAAAGTATCTGCTAGTCCCGTTCCAAACTGGCAGTGTTTCGATAGCTTGCGCAGTTCCGTTAAATACTCAGCATTACTTTCATCTTTATGCTGGTTCCTTTTGTGAAACTTAAATCTTTCTGCTATCAGCAGCGGTGTGGGGTTTAAGTGGTCCTGTAGGATTGACACTATGTTTTCAAAATCCTTTTCTACTGGCTTCTCTGGGGTTACTAGGTTTCGTAGTAAGCCATACGTTTTTGCACCCATTGAATTCAACAATACCAGCGCTTTCTTGTCATCTGGCACTTCATTCGCCTTGCAGTATACTTCTATGCGTTCGACATATGTCGTCCAATCTTCGACTTCATTGTCGAACGCTGTGATACTGCCACTCTTAGGCATCCCTGGGTGTGGTTAGACTGGCTTAAAATGGCGTCTCCCACGCTTTCCTTTCTTCCCCGCTGCAGCTTAAAATGGCGTCTCCCGCGCTTTCCTTTCTTCCCCGCTGCGACTTAAAATGGCATCTCCCGCGCTGCTGCCAACGCCGCTCTCGGTGGTCCTTGTGGCAAATGGCGACGCCCTGTGGGTTTCCTGCGCTGCTCCTGCGCTGCTGCCAATGCCGCTCTCTGCGGTCCTCGTGGCAATGGCAGCACCTCGCGTTTTCCTGCGCGCCTCTCTCCCCCGTTGACGCTGCTCGGCCCTTGAACACCAGCTGCGCTCTGTTCTCTCTCGTCTCTCTCCCCGTTGACGCCGCTCGGTCCTGAACACCGGCTGCACCCTGTGCGCTCTGCCCTCTCACTCTCCCCCGTCGACACTGCTCGGCCTTTTTCTGTGCCGCTCGGTCGGCTCTAGCCGCCGCTGTCCGAGAAGGGTCTGCGCAGTACCTGTTGCCAGCCCGTTTCGCTGGACCACCGTGACTGGAAAGCCAAGCCTGGCTCTCGACAGCCTTCCCTGTGATGCTCAAATCTCCGCTGGATGACTGGGCGGTTGCCCGTGGTCGACGCCCGTGCTTCTGGACTCGACCTCCTTCCACTGTTCTCCAGGAGTGAATCCCTGGGAGGTGATGCAGAGTTGCAGGTAGGTTCGAATCTGCTTGTCGCCAATGTTGTGTCTGTGTATAATAAGACACAGACTGCAGGAGAAACGGTACAACAGGTGTTTACTGAATGAGGGTTACTCTAGAACTAACTGTACAGATTACTACTCAGGGTTTATATACAGGTGTGGTCACTGCCGGTACTACAGTATACAGGAGCTGTAAAAAGTAGTTCTCTCCCTTAAAGGTACATACATTACACCCAACTGCTATAATGACTGAGATCAAATGATTCGGCACAGATTGGGAACTGAACCTGGGACATTATGGTACACATAGTTTAGTGCTATACCTTTACTAGGCATTAGGGGAGCTATTTATAAATAAAAATGTTATCATCCCAATTTCGAAACATTTATTGAAAAAGCTTTATTTTAAGTCACCATAAATAAGTGCACTGTTATTATGTGATTTACATATTTTTTAACTACATTTTTCAAACTGGAGTCGTGTTTTTCAATCTGGAGGGATGCAAGCAGTAGTGTCTCCCAGGGGTCAGTGTTGGGACTATTGCTTTTCACAATATACAACTGATTTGGACTCACATATCAGGGGTTGGGGGATGACACATAAATAGGGTAGGGAGGCACAGTGTTAACTGTGAAGTGAAATATGCACTCAATGGAAAAACTTTAAAATACATAGGTGAGCAGAGAGACTTAAGGGTTCAGATACACAGATCTTTAAAAGTGGGAGAGCAAAGTAATAAACTGTTTTATTTTAAAAAGAAGCAGGTTTTATAAATAAGGGCATGGAGCACAAAAGCAAAGAGATAAT
The DNA here is from genome assembly GCF_052327205.1 of Somniosus microcephalus. Lineage (NCBI taxonomy): Eukaryota > Metazoa > Chordata > Chondrichthyes > Squaliformes > Somniosidae > Somniosus > Somniosus microcephalus. Next base: position 255,554,318 of record NC_140990.1, on the reverse strand, counting down.
GCTAAACCTGTATAAATTATTGATTAGGCCACGATTAGGGGGAAAAGTTTGGCTACTTACCACCATGGGTTAGCGCCAGTTTTCTGAAAAAAAAAGCCGGCTGCTGCTCTAACATCCTTCTCTGGTGCGGAACTCGGCAGCTGCCATTTTGATGAGGGCCTTGGCACTGCCGATAGCAGCGCTGGCCCTGGACATGCAAATATGGAGCATGTGACGTGCACGGCAACTTATGCTATGCTCTGCGAACTTAGACCTTTGTGCTGAGTTTAGCGCTGGGTCCTAAGCTCGTTCTGAAAAGCGAGCATGCAGCAGACTGACAGATGCTGTCAGCACTTCTTAAAGGGACACATACATCTTTCAGGTAAGTTTGCATTTAAGCTTTTGGACTGGACTTTTTAGATTTTATTGAAGTAGTGGCTTGGTGCAATACATGTTAAAAGTAGGGAGTGCAAGGTGTGCTGCTGGATGCTTGCAAGGCCTCGGATGGTAAAGGAAGGCCTCGGAGAAGACTGAAAATGCTGGAAATACTCAGCAGGTCAGGCAGCATCCGTGGAGAGAGAAACAGAGTTTACATCTCAGGTTGAGATGCTGCCTGACCTGCTGAGTATTTCCAGCATTTTCTGCTTTTATTTCAGATTTTCAGCATCCACTCGTAGAGGGAAGAGGAAGACGCAGGAGGAGGAAGATGCAGGAGGAGGAAGCAGAAGGAAGGATGCAACTCAGACAACCTCTTTCTGGCTGGGATATCCGGGATGGAATCATGCGCCTGTGGTACCAATGACTAGAACTTTAAATTCCTCTTTCAACATTTGTCCCACACCTTACCTTCTCTCTGTTACTGACCATCACAGCATCCTCGGCCACAATGCTGAAATAAAAGTCACCACAAAGCAAACTTCCCATTTGGGAAATAACAACAGAAAATGCTGGAAAAACTCAGCAGGCCAGGCAACATCCGTGGATAGAAAATAGAGTCAACGTTTCGGGTCAAACCCTTTGTCAAGACACATTTGGGAATTCTTTTTAATAATTTTTTCCCCCAGAAGGCATTGAGCTGTAAGGGCTAAAAACTGCCTATTTTTAAATGATTTTTATTTTTTTCATTTTAGAAGGCAGTTCCCCTTTAAGCTTTCTAAAATGACAGCCTTACTTAAAGAGAAGGATTTTCTCGCGGCCACGCTACACTGGGCATCCCACTGTGACTACCACTGGGAGAACCGGCCTTGCACAGTGAGTTTAGTGCTGGGCTAATGTTAATTAGCAACCAGCACCAATATCCCGGTCCTGCTGGTTCCATTAATTTTGGTGGCCGTTAACTCCAGCTCGTGGTGGCACCGGCAGGTTTTTAAGCGCTCTCCAATTTTTAGCCCTTAGAATATTGTGTCCAGTTTTGGGCACACCACTTTCGGAAGGATGTCAATGTCATGGAAAGGGGAAAAAAAGAGGTTAATTAAAATGATACCAGGAAGAGAGGCTTTAGTTATGAGGAGAGACTAGAGTAACTGGGGCTCTTTTCATTACACATAACAGGTAAGAGGATATCTGATAGTTGTCGGGTTTTGATGATCGAATAGTTTTTCCCTATTTATCTTAAGATTTTTTTATGCAGAGTTGTTAGGACATGAAATTCTCTACCTGAAACAGTGGTGCAAGCAAAATCCATAGAAACTTTTAAAGGGACGTGGATAAATATTTGAAAAAGAAAAATATAAAAGGTTATAGGGAAAGGGATTGGGGAGTAGACTTAAATGGATAGCTGTTTAAGAAAGATGGTACAGATGTGATGGGCTGAATAGCCTTCTGTACTGTGAAATTCTATGATTTTTATTTTGTCTTTAGCTTTACAAAAAGGCAAGGAGGATTAGCAGTGCAACCTATCTCACATGTCACTTTTGGTGAATTAACAAGGACATCAGTTTCTGCCCAATATTCATCCATGTGGTGAATTCTGAATCTCAGTCAGTAGAGGTCAATTTAATAGATACCAGAGACCATGTATCATCGGTAAAGGCCTTGGAGCACATCACCTGTTTGTCTTTCTAATTGGCTAGATAACTAAACAATAAAAGGCATAAAAATTACTGAACGGTTAACTCTCTTCCTCATTGTTTTGTATTTTTTGGCTCCAATATTTAAAATGTTGATGCAAATTAACTAGGTCTCTTCTTTACTATGGAGTACTTACAAAGGGATAAAACACTGACATTGAAAGATTGCACTTGAACCAGGTAGAGGTTTCTGCTGATCTTACGCATTTTAAATTCAATCCAATTTTGATTATAACATTCATACTTAGTGGTTATGAACACTGTAAATTTCAACTAGCACAAAGAGAATACATCCTTTGTATTTAAAATTTTAGTCATTGGAAAATATCCAGTTCAGCACTTTACTAATCTGTTCTAACACGTTTTCATTAAAATGTGTTTAGCACAGTATCTTTCAGTGTTTGTACAACAGCTTTTGCCGATTTCATATCTAAATGTTTTAAATTTTTGAGCACATCAATTTCTAAAACATCTGTATTAGGAAATAATGCACTTTTCCATTTTTGACGCGCAGGATCAGGTACATTCTCCTGGGTAAAATCAGGTCACAGTTGAAATACATAGTAAAACTCCAACAATGTACCTTGATCCCAACTTCCGTCAATTTAATCCCAACCAGTGTTAGAGTATACATATTTTTGTGCTGTGGATTAACTGTACTGTTCCAACTCCTTTCACGGAGAAATCTTTCTCCATAGCAAATAAATAACCTTTTGTATTGCTACGCCTGTGTATATGTTTAGAATCTGATTTAACCAGAGTTGGACTGGATTCTTCAGCGGGTTTCTTGTCAAATAATGGCGGCTAATCCAACTCCTTCATTCTGCAGGAATATATGAAACTTACTTTGATCTTGAGGTTTAATTAAGTTCATTTGGTTTGACATGTTGGTGGTAGCTTGGCATCAGTATGGTATGTTTCTCTTCCAATAGATATGGATTTAATCACTAGATTTAGTTGGTATATCTGTGTGTTGCAACAATATCACTTTCTTCAAGTTTTTCTCGTATTTTAAAATATTAATTTCTCTCATAGTTTCATAATATTGTATTTTAATCAGGCTGGTATTAAACTGCATCTGTTTTTATTATGTGTGGATGGTGCTGTGAAACTTACTGACCAAATGAATCCCCACACTGCAATTATCCGCCAGAATTTTTGCAGGATAAAACCTTATGCAAAACATTGCTTCAATTGAACAACTTTCCTGTGTGACATAAAGCCTCTTTGTAGTCCAGAAAGATTAAGCTTTTTTTTGTACTGTGTGTCATTCCTGTGCCTATGACCTTGTTGTATCATAGGTGTGAAACTAAAATTTTGGGAATGCTGATTATTTAGCCAATTATAATTTCCATAAGGATTAAGGTAGATAATGGATGTTCACTGTATTGCCAAAGCTGTCTGTCTTCAAAGGGGAATATGGTATATAAACTGGAAGTTTTAGTTGTTAGAAAGAACATCAGAAAGAGAACAACTCAAGTTCATTTTGAGAATCCCCTCCAACCAAATTCTGAGCAAGTTGTGTTTGGAGAAATTGCTATTAAACACTACAAGAATATTTTGTTGAAAGAAGAAAAGGCCATTCTGTTTTACCGTACTCCATTTCACAATTACTACAGGATCTGGGAATGGGAAAGTTTAACCTTTACTGACTATTATTCCAGTGGATATGATATTGTATCTTATGATTAGTGCCCATTTCCTATGCTTCATTGTTGTATGATTTGTATGACTCTGGTCTTGCATTTTGAGATTTTTATTCTATCATTTGAGTGAAGTAAGAGTGTAAGAAAGAACAAACTTGCATTTATATAGCACCTTAAAGCATACTCCGGATGTCCCAAATCATTTTACAATCAACAAATCACTTTCTGAAGTGCAGCTACTGTTATTTTGTAGGCAAATGCAGCAGCCAATTTGTGCACAACAAGGTCCAACAGATAACAGATTAATGACGGTATTGGTTTAGGGAGGAATATTCACCAACATATCAGAAGAACTCGCTGCTCTTTAAATAGTGCCATGGGAATCTTTTACATCCACCTAAACAGGCAAACCGGACTCTCAAGTTTGTAGTGGGGCTTAAACCTATGACCTTCTAACTCAGAGGCAAGGGTGCTTCCAACTAAACCAAAGTGACATTCTAGCATATAGGCTTAAAGTTTTCTCCACTTTTACACCCAGATACACCTGTAATCTGGGCACAAACAAATTACGTGCATTAAAATGTCACAGAATTTTGGGCGTAAGTGAGTTATGCGCGCAGCTATAATACACCCAAGTCGCCTCAATCTTTTACGTCTGTCCATCAAACCCTTCGTCCAAAGGAATCTCCACCCACAAAACTGGCCATGCCCCGACTCTCAAATATGAGTATCCTCCAATTGCGCTTGTTCAGAGAACTCTCTACATTGTGACCCAATTTTCAGACGCAGCTGGCCGCTTTTTGACATTGGGCACATTTTCGGGTCTAACTTTGAGGTTATGTCCATGGAGGAAACTCTAGGCCATGGATCCTAGAAGTTGGCAGCACAGAAGGAGGTTCATCGTGTCTGTGCTAGAAACATAGAAGATAGGAGCAGGAGTAGGCCATTCAGCCCCTCGAGCCTGCTCCGCCATTCAATGAGATCATGGCTGATCATCCAAACTCAGTACCCTGGCCCTGCCTTCTCCCCATATCCCTTGATCACTTTAATCTTAAGAAATATATCTAACTTCTTCTTGAATATATTTAATGAATTGGCCTCAACTGTCTTGTGTGGTAGAGAATTCCACAGGTTCACCGCTCTCTGGGTGAAGAAATTCCTCCTCATCTCAGTCCTAAATGGCTTGCCCCTTATCTTTAGACTGTGACCCCTGGTTCTGGACTCCCCCGCCATTGGGAACATCCTTCCTGCATCTAGTCTGTCTAGTCCTGTTAGAATTTTATAAGGTTCAATGAGATCCCCTCTCATTCTTCTAAACTCCAGCGAGTATAAGCCCAATCGACCCAATCTTTCCTCATACGTCATTCCTGCCATCCCAGGCTAGGTCGTGGCCAGATCAACCCAAAACTCCCACTGCCCTTCTCTCCCCATAGCTCTGCATCTTCCTCTGCTTCAAATATTTATTCAATTTTTCCTTAAAGGATACAGTGGTCTCTGCCTCAAATGTTCCCTGCAGCACAGAATTTCTCTTGCCCTCTCTCCTCACAACTTAGTGACCATTTTGAATTGGTGACCTCTTGTCCCTGACTCTCCAACCAGTGGAAATAGTCTTTCCCTATTCACACTATCAAAAATGTTCATAATTTTAAAATCCCCTATTACATTACCTTTTAGCTTTCTCTGATCCAGTGGAAATAGTTCCAATATCTCAGGTCTCTTCACATAACTATAGTTTCTTACCCTCAGCAACATCCTGGTGAATCTAAGTTGTATACTCTTTGTGACTTTAATGTCCTTCCTATAATGAGTTGCCCAAAACTTTACACAATACTCTACCTATGGCTGAACCAATGTTTTGTATAAATTTATAGTTTTTTTTCTATTTATAAAACGCAAATGCTGCAGGTCTTTTTAAGGCTTTTTCTACCAGCACTCGCACTTTCAGGGAATTATATATTTCCCTGAATTGCGACCTGCAAGGAGTCGGCACGGTGGCATAGTGGTTAGCACTGTTGCCTCACAGCGCCAGGGACCCGGGTTCAAATCCGGCCTCGGGTGACTGTCTGTGTGGAGTTTGCACATTCTCCCCGTGTTTGCGTGGGTTTTCTCCGGGTGCTCCGGTTTCCTCCCACAGTCCAAAGATGTGCGGGTTAGGTTGATTGGCCATGATAAAAAAATTGGCCCTTAGTGTTAGGGGGGATTAAATATGTGGGGTTACGGGGATAGGGCTTGGGTGGGATGGCTGTCGGTGTAGGGACCGGGTGCTAGGGTTTGGATGATCAGCCATGATCTCGTTGAATGGCGGAGCAGGCTCGAAGGGCCGAATGGCCTACTCCTGCTCCTATCTTCTATGTTTCTATGGCAGCACCCGAGGCGGATAAATACAGCGGGAGGTGAGGACAGCATGGACCTGCGAGGAGTAGGCAGCACCCGAGGTGGATAAATACAGCCGGAGATGAGGACAGCGTGGACCTGCAAGGAGTAGGCAGCACCCAAGGTGGATAAATACAGCAGGAGGTGAGGACAGCGTGGACCTGCGAGGAGTAGGCAGCACCCGAGGCAGATAAATACAGCAGGAGACGAGGACAGCGTGGACCTGCGAGGAGTAGGCAGCACCCGAGGCAGATAAATACAGTGGGAGACGAGGACAGCGCGGACCTGTGAGGAATCGGCAGCACCTGAGACAGATAAATACAGCAGGAAGTGAGGACAGTGCGGACCTGCGAGGAACAGGCAGCACCCGAGGCAGATAAATACAGCGGGAGGTGAGGACAGTGCGGGCCTGCGAGGAATCGGCAGCACCCGAGGCAGATAAATACAACGGGAAGCGAGGACAACACAGACCTGCGAGGAATCGGCAGCACCCGAGGTGGATAATTACAGTGGGGGACGAGGACAGCGCGGACCTGCTAGGAATCGGCAGCACCCTAGGTGGATAAATACAGCAGGAGGTGAGGACAGCACAGACCTGCGAGGAATCGGCAGCATCCCGAGGTGGATAAATACAGCGGGAGGCGAGGACAGCGCGGACCTGCGAGGAGTCTGCTGTACAAATCCAGTGAATTCAAAAACAACAAAAAAGTGATGTCACAGGACAGCAGGTAGGTGATTGGTTGGTGAGTATTAAAAAAAAAAAAAAAAAAAATTCTCTCTCTAAGCAAGGCAGTGGTTTAAACTAAGGGCTGGGAAACTATAACACACTTTATTAAATTAATAGCTTTAGTTAAATTAATTAATATAACTATAAATAATCATTGAATAAAGACTTTAACTAATTAAATAAATAAAATAAGGTTACTCTAAGATATGACAGAGCAGGTTGTGTGTCTGGACTGCAGTATGTCATATCTTCTTCTTAGGCAGAACCGAGGATGACTTGCTTCCACATTAAAAATGAGTTCTCAGGTGACTGATGAGTTCAATGCGGAATCTACAGTCTCTGTCACAGGTGGGGCAGATGGTGGTCGAAGGGGCAGGTGGGTGGGGTGCTTGGGTTAACGTGCGCTCCTTGCGCTGCCTGCGCTTGGCTTCCGCTTGCTCCCGGCGAAGAGACTCGAGGTATTCGGTGCCTTCCCGGATGCTTCTCCTCCACTTTGTGCAGTCTTGGGCCAGGGATTCCCAGGTGTCGGTGGGGATGTTGCACTTTTTTAAGGAGGCTTTGAGGGTATCCTTGAAGCGTTTCCTCTGCCCACCTGGGGCTCTCTTGCTGTGCCAGAGCTCCGAGAGCGCTTGTTTTGGGAGTCTTGTATCGGGCATGCGGACAATGTGACCCGTCCATCGGAGCTGATTGAGCGTGGTCAAAGCTTCAATGCTGGGGATGTTGGCCTGAGCAAGAACACTGATGTTGGTGCACCTATCCTGCCAATGGATTTGCAGGATCTTGCGAAGGCAGTGTTGGTGGTACCTCTCCAGTGCTTTGAGGTGCCTGTTATACATGGTCCATGTCTCTGAGGCATACAGCAGGGTGGGTATCACTGCTGCTCTGTAGACCATGGCCTAGAAATTCACTTGGGCGCGGGCAGCTCGCTCGCGCCCAAAAGTTAGCGCTGGGCGGGGAGGCATTAGCGCACGCCGTATATTCGTCTTCTGCGCCCCAATTCGGAAGCGGGCGCTATACCAGGGTGTGCCCGCCTCCGTTTGGGGCGCTGCAACTGAATATCGGCGCGCTAGTTGCCGCAGCGCCACCCGATGTGGTGCGGCAGGCTGCGGTACTGCAGGCCTCCTCCTCTTAAGGGGGAGGTGCCTGCAACGGCCGGAGCCCCGATCGCGAGTGCCGGCAAAAGAGCCCGGCACAACGGAGAAGTGCCGGGCTCCACGGAAACCAGCCGGCAATGCCGCGGGGGGGGGTGGAGGAGGCTGGGGAAGGAGGTGCGGGCAGGCTGCCGCCGAAAAAGCGGCCGGCCGCACCTTCAGCTTTAAAGCGCCCCACTATGGCAGCAGGACGGCCCCGTTTTCTGTTCGCTGTTTGCGCCCGCTTTGGAGGAGGCGGGCGCAAATAAATATGGGGACCGGCGTGGTTTCGGGGCGTTACGGGCCACCGCGCACACCGATGACGTCATCGATCCCGGCGCAGCGCTAACGGCTACCGCCGCCAATACCGCTGCACTCAATTTCCGTGCTACCACCCCGCCGGCGCAAAAGACCTCTTTAGGCGCTAAGTGGGCGCAAGGCCCACTGAATTTCTAGGCCCATGAGCTTAGTGCCGGGTTTGAGGTCCTGCTTCAAACACTCTCTTCCTCAGGCGACCGAAGGCTGCACTAGCACACTGAAGGCGGTGTTGGACTTCGTCATCGACGTCTGCCCTTGTTGACAGTAGGCTCCCGAGGTATGGAAAGTGGTCCACGTCGTCCAAGGCCTTGTCATGGATTTTGATAATCGGGGGGCAGTACTGTGTGGCAGGGGCAGGTTGGTAGAGGACCTTTGTCTTACGGATGTTTAGTGTAAGGCCCATGCTCTCGTACACTTCGGTGAAGGTGTTGATATGACAGAGCAGGTTGTGTGTCTGGACTGCAGTATGTCATATCTGCAGTAGATGTCCCCGTCTCGAATCTCTCCAGCTCAGAGTCATTGAGCTGGAGTGCGAGTTGGAGACACGCTGACACTTAAGGGAGGTGGAGGAATTTCTGGACAGTTTGCTCCAGACTTCAGTCACACCTCGTAGAGAGGTGCAGGTCTAGAATAGGGTTGATGTGGCTGATAGTGTGCAGAATAAGGGGAACCCAAGTAAGAAAGGGAACGAGGATCCACAAAAACTGATACTATCCAACAAGTACAATGTGGTACCTGTGAGGATAAGGATAAAGACTGTCAGATGGACAGCCAGAATGCAGACCATGGCACTTTGGAGCAGAAGGCTGACCAAAGGGGGGAGGAGGAGGAGAGGAAACTTAATGTGGTAGTTGTGGGGGATTCTATAATTAAGGGGACAGATGGCATCCTTTGTAAGCAAGATCGAGAGTCCCACATTGTATGTTGCCTACCTGGTGCCAGGGTGAGGGACATCTCAAACAGGTTTGAAAGGATTTTGGAGAGGGAGGGGGAGGATCCAGTCGTTGTGGTCCATGTTGGGACCAACAACATAGGGAAGAGTAGACAAGAGGTCCTGTTTGGGGAGTACCAGGAACTAGGAGCTAAATTAAAGAACCTCAAGGGTTATAATCTCTGGATTATTACCTGAGTCACATGTAAATTGCCATAGGAATAAGCTGATTAGGGAAGTGAACACGTGGCTGAAGGAGTGGTGTGGCAAAGAGGGGTTCCATTTCATGGGGCACTGGCACCAGTATTGGGACAGGAAGAAACTGTACCTTTGGGACGGGCTCCACCTGAACCGGTCTGGGACCAGGGTCCTAGTGGAAAGGATAAATAGGGCGGTCACAAGGAATTTAAACTAGTAAATGGTGGGGGGGGGGGGGGCGCGGAAAAGAGGGCTCAAGTGGAAATTGTAGTGCAAACAATAGTTCAAAAACAAACAAAAGGGAAGAGAGTAGAGTAACAGTCAGAAATTGTGCTTTAGGCACTACAGGCGAAGGGGAAACTAAAAGATGTAAAGTGATTAAACCAGGAGAGAGAAATAAGAAACATGTGAGGAAAACTGAAGGACAGGCTAGGGTGTGTGGCCCAAATAAGTGTTCTTTATACAAAAGCATGGAGTATAAGGAATAAATTGAATGAACTGCAGGTGCAAATTCAAATTGGAGGGTATGACATGGTAGCTATTACCTGTACTGAGACATGGCTGCAAGACGGTCAGGACTGGAAACTAAATGTACCAGGTTATAAGGTCTACAGGAAACAGAGGAAAAATGGCAGAGGGTGAGGAGTAGCCTTAGTGATTAAGGATGAAATCACTTCAGTGATAAGAGAGGATATAAAGAGAGGTAAGCTTGCAGTGGAGATGTTATGGGTAGAATTAAGATATAGGAAAAGATTTAAGTCTGTAGTGGGAGTTGTGTAGAGGCCCCCTGGTAGCAGCTGTGAAGTGCTAGATTGTATAAATGCAGAGATTAGACAAGCATGTAGTAAAGGTAGAGTGGTTTTAATGGGGGATTTTAACTTTCATATAGATTGGGATAAGCAGACTAGTACCTGTCAGAAAGGTAGTGAATTTCTTGAGTGTGTCCGGGATAGTTTTCTACAATAATACGTCCTAGAGGTAACAAGGGGGAAAGCCATATTAGGTTTAGTAATGAGTAATGAGCCAGATTTAGTTAACAGCCTAACTATGCGTGAACATTTATCCATTAGCCATCATAACAGGATCGAGTTCAACGTAGCCTTTGAAAGGAAGAAACACGAAATAGCTACAAAGATTCTAGATTTAGGTAAGGCCAACTTCAACGGGATGAGGCAGAGACATTCCACAGTAAACTGGACAAATCTGTTAATGGGTAAAATGACAGAAGATCAGTAGGAGATGTTCAAAAAAGAATTTGTGATACAGAACCAGTTTATACCCCTGAGGGGCAAGAGCTCTACTTGCTAAAAAAAAACCAGCCATGGACGACTAAAGAGGTCAGGGACAGCATAAAACTAAAAGAAAAATCATACAAAAATGCAAAACATTGCACAGATCCTGGCGAATGGGAAAGATATGAAAAACAGCAAAGGGTCACAAAACAGATAGTAAAAGCTACAAAAAGGGAGTGTGAAAAGAAACTTGCAAGGGATATCAAAATCAATACAAAGAATTTTTACAATTACATTAGGAAAAAGAGGGTTGTCAGGAGCAATGTTGACCCCTTAAGAACTGAAAGTGGTGATATTGTCAATGAGAAGGAAATGGCAAACATGTTGAATAATTATTTTGCGTCACTATTTACAGTAGAAGTACATGCCGGAAGTCCCAAGGAAACTAATATTGAATCAGGGACAGGGACTCAAAAAAATTAATGTAAGTGAAATAACAGTAATGAAGCAAATAATGGCACTAAAGAATGACAAACCTCAGGACCAGATGGTTTCCATCCCAGGGTTTTAAAGGAAGTAGGTGAGCATATTGCAGATACCCTAACTATAATCTTCCAAAGTTCTCTCGATTCAGCAACCGTTCCTTTAGATTGGAAAATTGCGTATGTCACTCCACTATTTAAGAATGACGAGAGATGGAAACCAAGGAACTATAGACCAGTTAGCCTAACATCTGTTGTCGGGGAAATTGCTAGAGTCTATAATTAAGGTTAGGGTAACTGAACACCTCAGAAATTTTCAGTTGATCAGAGAGAGCCAGCATGGATTTGTGAAAGGTAGGTCATGCCTGACAAACCTAATTGAATTTTTTGAAGAGGTGACTAAAGTAGTAGACAGGAGTATGTCTATGGATGTTATTTATATGGACTTTCAGAAGGCATTTGATAAAGTCCCACATAAGAGATTATTAACTAAGGTAGAAGCCCACAGAATTGAGGGCAAATTATTGACTAGGTTAGGAAATTGGCTGAACGGCAGGAGACAGAGAGTAGGAAAAATGGGTAGGTACTCAAATTGGCAGGATGTGACTAGTGGTGTCCTGCAGGGATCTGTGTTGGAGCCTCAACTATTCACAATATTTATTAACGACTTAGATGATGGTATAGAAAGTCAAAAATCTAAAATTGCCGATGACACAAAGATAGGCGGCATTGTAGGCAGTGTAGATGAAAGCATAAAATTATAAAGGGATATTGATACATTAAGTGAATGGGCAAAACTGTGGCAAATGGATTTCAATGTAAGCAAATGTGAGGTCATCCACTTTGGACCTAAAAAGGATAGATGGTGAAAAGCTAAAAACAGTGGAGGCCCAAAGAGACTTGGGGGTCCAGGTATATAGATCATTAAAATGTTATGAATAGCTACAGAAAATAATCAGGCTAATGGAATGCTGGCCTTTATATCTAGAGGACTAGAATGCAAGGGAGTAGAAGTTATGCAGCAGCTATACAAAACCCTGGTTAGACCACACCTTAAGTTCTGTGAGCAGTTCTGGACACCATACCTTAGGAAGGATATATTGGGCTTGGAGGAAGTACAGCATATGTTTACCAGAATGATACCCAGACTTCAAGGGTTAAGTTATGAGGAGAGATTACACAAATAGGGTTGTATTCCCTAGAATTTAGAAGGTTAAAGGGTGATCTGATCAAAGTTTTCAAGATATTAAGGGGAACAGACAGGGTAGATAGAGAGAAACTATTTCCGCTGGTTGGGGATTCTAGGACTGGGGAGCATAGTATAAAAGTTAGAGCCAGACCTTTCAGGAGTGAAATTCGGAAACACTTCTACACACAAAGGGTGGTAGAAGTTTGGAACTCTCTTCCGCAAACGGCAATTGATGTTAGATCAATTGTTAATTTTAATTCTGAGATTGATAGCTTTTTGTTAACCAAAGGTATTGAGGGATACGGGCCAAAGGCAGGTATACGGAGTTAGGTCGCAGATCAGCCAAGATCTCACTGAATGGTGGAACAGGCTCGAGGGGTTGAATGGCCTACCCGTTCCTACGAATTTGTAAGTCTCGCTGTTCATCCACACCCTTCAGCAACTTTCCATTTTAGTGTATACTGCCATTCCTTGTTTATCCTTAATTACACATTCACATTAAGTTGCATCTGCCATCTGTTTGCCCATTCTACTAACCTGTCTGTCATCCTGAAGTGTTTTACAGTCTTCCTCGCTATATGTTGACCATCCCACTTTTGTGTTATCAGCAGTTTTCAAGATTGTGTTCCCTATATCCAAGTCCAGTCTATCATGGTACAGTTAAGAACCTCCATACCATCACAGTTTATTCTGTAAGCACGGCAAAATAGAAGGGTAGAGAAGAACTTTGTCTCACACAGTGAATTTTTACCATACAAAAACTATAGTTGCTGATGTGAATAATTTAGAATGACAAATTTTAATAATTAATATGGATATTTTAGAAGTGAAGTTTTTTGTAACGACTGTGGTTAAAAATGATCTAGTGCATCTGTTTTATTTGTCATAAGTTAATGGTTCTATGTTCAATATGTATTTGTATGCAGTATTCTCTTCTTGAGTTATGGTGTACCATGTCTTACAGAATCACACACAAGAGCATCATTTTGAGTACATTTCATCCATGTGGCTCAGCTACTCACTGAAGAAACTCGGTGAGCCATTAGAAGAGTCAATTGAGCTGCAATCGTAAAGTAGTTATACACTGTTGCTAAGACTTAAGGAGTGGTTCTTGAAGCTGTGTGTAAAAGATCTGAGTTATGAGGAAAGACTGGCTAAGAGCCATCCTAAAGGCAGTCTTATAGAGGTATTCAAAATAGTTAAGGGTATGGACAAGGTAAATTTGAAGAAGCAAATTTCAATTGGAAGAAGAATGAGGTGACACAGAGTCAAACGTAAAAGGTAAATTTAAAACTGATAGAAGGTCCTTTACACACAGAACAATCAACACATTGAATAGACTTCCAGATACAGCAGTGGAGGCAAAAGCTCTTGAATCATTTAAGAAACAATTAGATGCTGCAATGGAAGGAAGGTGGTGCTGTAAATGCTAGCAGAGATTAGGTGAAACTTCTTTATGCAGCAAGTTGTTGGAGAATGGAACGCTTTACCACTAGGAGGAGTTGAGGTGAAGACCATTGCACATTTAATAAAAGATAAACATTTGAAGCAGAGGAAGATACAGAGCTTATGGGGAGAAGGAAGGGCAGTGGAATTGGTTTTGGACTGCTCCAGAAAGAGCTGGAATAGATTTATATTTCTTTACATATAGGGTGATCAAGAGGTTGCTAGGAACAGTGGTGAACACCAGGACAACTAGCTGCTGTAATAGGAAGATGCTAGGGTTGATATTCTGAAGGGGTGCAGTCACAGGGGCTGAATGGCTTTCTTCAACCAAACCTATCTTGTGATCCAATTTTAAAATTCTACACAGACTATACTGTCGGGTACGGTAGCATAGTGGTTATGTTACCGGACTGGTAATCTAATCGGAGGCCTGGAGTAATAATCTGGAAACGTGAGTTCAAATCTCACCGTGGCAGTTTGTGAATTTAAATTGAGTTAATTGAAGCTACCGGATTGTAAAAACCCATCTGGTTCACTAATGTCCTTTAGGGAATGAAACTTGCCGTCCTCACCCAGTCTGGTCTGGTTCAGTGAGGAGTGTAGAAAAGCATGCCAGGAGCAGCACCAGGCACCTGAAAACGAGGTGCCAACCTGGTGAAGCTACAACTCAGGAATACATGCATGATAAACAGCGAAGCAGCATGTTATAGACAGCTAAGCAATCCCACAATCAGCGGATCAGATTAAACTCTACAATCCTGCCACATACAGTCATGAATGGTGGTGGACAATTAAACAACTAACGGGAGCAGGAGGCTCCATGAATATCCCCATCCTCAATGATGGCGGAGCCCAGCATATGAGTACAAAAGACAAGGCTGAAGCATTCATAACCACCTTCAGCCAGATGGCCGAGTGGATGATCCATCTTGGTCTCCTCCTGAGCTTCCCACCATTACAGATGCCAGTCTTCAGCCAATTCAATTCACTCCACGTGATATTAAACGGCAAAGGGTATGGGCCCCAACAACATCCCGACTGTGGTGCTGAAGACATGTGCTTCAGAACTAGCCGTGCCTCTAGCTGTCCCAGTAGAGCTACAACACTGGCATCTACCTGACAAAGTGGAAAATTCTCCAGGTATGTCCTGAACACAAAAAGCAGGACAAATCCAATCAATTGCTGCCCCATCAGCCTACTCAATCATCAGCAAAGTGATGGAAAGTATCATCGACAGTGCTATCAAGCGTCACTTATTCACTAAAAACCTGCTCACCGAAACTTAGTTTGGGTTCTGCCAGGGCCACTCGGCTCCAGACCTCATTACAGCCTTGGTCCAAACATGGACAAAAGAGCTGAATTCCAGAGGCGAGGTGAGAGTGACTGCCCTTGACATCAAAGCAGCATTTGACTGAGTGTGGCATCAAGGAGCCCTAGTAAAGTTGAAATCAATGGGGATCAGGGGGAAAACTCACCACTGGTTGGAGTCATACCTAGCACAAAGGAAGACAGTTGTGGTTGTTGGAGGCCAATCATCTCAGCCCCAGGACATCGCTGCAGGAGTTCCTCAGGGCATTGTTCTAGGCCCAACCATCAAGGGAGGAGACGGGCGATGGTACAGAGGTAGAAATAAGCGTTCTTAATTATGCTGCGGATATGTGGTTGGAAGCTCAGTTCAGGGTCAAATATCACACCAAGATTGCGAACAGTGTGGTTCAGCCTCAGACAGATGTTAGGGAGAGGGATGGAGTCAGTGGCTAAGGAATGGAGTTTGTGGCGGGGACCGAAAACAATGGTTTTGGTCTTCCCAATATTTAATTGGAGAAAATTTCTGCTCATCCAGAACTGGATGTCGGACAAGCAGTCTGACAATCTAGAGACTGTGGTGGGGGGGTCGAGAGACGTGGTGGTGAGGTAGAGCTGGGTGTTGTCAGCGTACATGTGGAAACTGACTTTGTGTTTTTGGATGATATCGCCAAGGGGCAGCATAAGATGAGAAATAGGAGGGGGCCAATGATAGATCCTTGGGGGACACCAGAGGTAACGATGCGGGAGCAGGAAGAGAAGCCCTTGCAGGTGATTCTCTGGCTATGATTAGATAGATAAGAATGGAACCCGGCTAGTGACACCATTGGCGCAACGTGGCTGCAATGTGAACAGTCTACAAAATGCACTGCAGCAACTCGCCAAAGCTTCTTCGACAGCACCTTCCAAACCCACGACCTCTACTACCTAGAAGGACAAGGGCTGCAGGCGAATGGGAGCAACACCACCTCCAAGTTCCCCACCAAGTCACACACCATCCTGACTTGGAAATATATTGTCGTTCCTTCATTGTCACAGAGTCAAAATCCTGGAACTCCCTACCTAACAGCACTTTAGGGAGTACCTTCACCACACGGACTGCACTGGTTCAAGAAGGTGGCTCATCACCACCTTTTCAAGGGCAATTAGGGATGGGCAATAAATGCTGGCCTTGCCTGCGACGCCTACATCCCATGAATGTATAAATAAAAAAGAAGAATTTTCGCACTGATGGACTTTGATGTTGTCTTTGATTCTTACAGACAATTCCCCAACTCTTTGTACCTGTGAAACCTGTGTTGTGCTGGACAGGTTGCAAAATAATTTTTGTTTTAATATAAATGCCTGAATCAGGCACATACCTACAAAAAAAATCCTAACTGCCACTGTTTATTTCTGCTTCAAGTTCATGTGCAACTAACAGTAGGGGAAAATAATGGCTGATTGATTGCCCCTAATGGCCTTCATCTCACCATCTAACCAATCTGACTTGTTGATACGGAAAACTTCCAATCCCAGGAAATTTCTTTTGTTATACGCTGACAATTGGGTTAAAATGCTGACTGCCAGCTTAAAGAACTAATGGCTTGTATGTATGAGTCACCAATTTCAGATCATTCCCCAGGACTGGAGGTTGTGCTGGATGGGAACTCTGAAATAGAAGTCACTGAAACGGATGCTTAAATTTCAAAAGTATATATTTTGTTTTTCAGTGAACCAGTCTTACAATCCAGTCATTGTACTGCAGGAGCGGAGAATAACTTCCTCCAATGCAATATTCTGTTAGTGCTCTGTAAATGTTGTGCTCTGTAAATAGAAATGATATACATCAAGTCTTTGGTGTACTTGCAGTTTTTAAGCCTACTTTTTTGGTCCCTACAACAAGTTATAGACCCATTCTAAGTGCCCTTTAAACAAGCTTGTCTCAAAGGAGTGGTTCAAATAAGCACTCTTATTAACATTCTGCCAGGAGTCTATCTAGGAGACTGATCACTGGTTACAAATCAAATCAAAAGAGAACAACACTTATTATGATCAAAGAAGTCCTACAGGAAATTACTGTGCTGCTAGATAGAAGGCAGTTTTTATTCAGAATGCTGATATCAGCCTACTTTAATTCGTCAAGCCTTAACAAAATACTTTTCCATCATAGTAGACAATTGTGCTTGAATGGTCTACACATTTAGTTGAACTTACACAATTGGTATTTAGGATCAGAATCCAAGGAGAAGTCAAAACAAGACATTCTCTGGAATACTATAGAAATTCATAAGGCTCAGTCTAGTAATGAACAGAGAAAATTTCAAGTTGAAACACTGTTAGGACCCAACTTTCATCAATGCATAATTCTAGATAGTTACAGGATGAGCTTGCTTGCCATAGGTTGGATTTCATGATGTCTGAAAAGATTTGGCATGTTTTTACACAGGACACCAGTTAAATGCTAAATTTTGCCTGTGGTTTGAAGCCAACAGCAGTCTTCGTAATTTCAGATAATCTCAAAGTGAAATTGACACAGTGGAAATTATTAATTTCTTATCACTTTTCTCAAATCAAAGTGAAAATATAATTTTCTGCATTGCACTGAAGACTACAATTAAACCTTACGCAGAAGCCAAATTCTAAACTGAAATTTGGTATCAAATTCAAGAACAGTTTTTTAGTTAACTGGGACAACTACAGGAAACTTTCGATTTACCGGCACCTAAATAACCGGAAATCTTGGTTAACTGGCAAAATTCAGGTGTAGGTTTTACTTCATATTGTACCTGCGTTCCTCCATCTGTTGCTGTGCAAGGGTGTGGCTGCAGCTGTTGCTAAGCTACAGAGACGCTTGGAACTTGTGGCTATTGTTTTGCACTTGTTGCTAAGCAACAGGGTTTGTTGCTTTATACGGAGCTGTCAGCTCTCCGTATCTTTTACTATAGCTTTCGGTTATCCGGAATTTTTGATGAACCGGCACCACGTCGGTCCCGTCTGTGCCGGATAAAAAAAAGTTTCCTGTAATACGCAGAATTAAGAGATTTGGCAAGGAGAATGTTATTGCAGACAATGCTAATTACTCCAGCAATAAGAGTAGCATGTGCCCAGAAATTCTTTAACTTGAATGTAATTAAATGAAAAGTAGTCCCAACTTGTCTTTTATAACATAACTGTTTTATTACTACTGAAGACAATTTTAAACAAAGAAATTTTGCAGTTGTAAAGTACAAGTCCCAGCTTGCTCTCAGCTGAGGCAAACCTTCATGTCAAATTCAACGTGTCTGTCATATGATTAGAATATATAGGTGAATTTGAAGTATTTCTTCGGAGGGGAGAAACGTCGCCTCACCGTTTGTACTTCCTGTATTTTCTTCCTCATGCCAGGTCTTCCATGCCGTGTACCCATCTCAAACCGTAAAAGCAGACAACCACCTGCACTTAGGCTCTTCAAATGCTGTTCTGTAATTGACCAGCAAGGAATCTATGCAAGTGACAAAAATTGACTCATCAATCTAATTTCCCCATTCTCTTAGTGACTGTCTTGTGTGTGCCTTTGCCTATCTTACCGATGTCACGCAGTGCTACCCCAGTGGCTGCAGCATGGCTGGTGGAAGGTTGCTGACTTTCAGTGGGGACACTGCAAATGGCCTTGCTGGTCAATCTTAGGGGGTGAAGGAGTATCCCAGATAGCTCTAGCTGAATTCACAAATAATTTCATTGAATATTTTAAGGAAATCACAGAGTGCACAAATGGGAATACATATTGAAGGAATTAATTTTCAAAAGATAATAAGACTTGATAGGAAAATTAAGGCACATGTTATTAAAAGGAAAAGGGACTTCAATTATACTAATGTAGACTGGGAAAGTAAAGGACAAAGAGGGGCAGGAATTCCTGAAATATGTACAAAAGAACTTTCTTGATCAGTATGTGTCCAGCCCAATGAGGAATTATGCAGTGCTGGATCTAGTTCTGGGGAATGAAGTAGGGCAAGTGGAGCATGTTTCAGTAAGAGAGCATTTGGGAAACAGTGATCACAATATCATTGGGTTTAGAGTAGTTATGGAAAAGAAAAAAATCAAAGGTGAAAATATTCAACTGGAGAAGGGATAATTTCAGTGAGTTGAAAAGGGATCTGGCCCAGGTGGATTGGCATCAAAGATTGGTAGGTAAAACAGTAAATGAGCAATGGAAATCCTTCAAATAGGAGATAGTTCAGGTACAGACTAGATATATTCCCACAAGGGGAAAGGAAGGGCAATAAAGCTAGAGCTCCCTGGATGACTAAAGACTTTGGGGGAAAATTTCGTGGCTGCCACGAGAGTTACCGGTGTCACGGCAACTTGGGTTAATGGCTGCTGAAAATGGACGAAGTACTACCAGGGAAAAATTTGCACTGGGGCTAAAGATGTTCAAAAAAAGGCAATGAACCACTACAGTCTGTGGTGAAGGTACTCTCACAGTGCTGTTAGGGAGGGAGTTCCTGGATTTTGATCCAGCAACGATGAAGGAACAGCGATATATTTCCAAGTCAAATGGTGTGTGACTTGGAGGGAAATTTGGAGGTGGTGGTGTTCACATTATCCCTGCACTCAAGATATACTCTTAAGAGAACTTACTAACTCTACGAAAACAGCTTTGAGAACATTTTCTCTACAGAATACAGAGACCATTTTTAGAAGAGTTAGTCATGTGAATGTGGCAGGTGAAGAAAGTTAAACATAAGTGGAAACTTCCACTTGGGAAGTTAAGTGGTAAATGAATGGTGGAAAAGAAAGGTGAATAAAACTGATGTATGTAGTCTTGAAGACATAGGGCTATAAATTTGTTTGGTCCTGTGCATATGTAATCAGGGTGGTTCTTAGGATTTATAGAAACCAAAAAGCGTTCAAAGCTTAAAATATTTTTGTTCTTTTGACCTGTATTCGAAGAAAGTAGAAACTTGTACACCTAAATATTAACATGAATCAACTGTGGACCAAAAATAAATTCTATTGCTGTAAACAAAAATGAGCCACAGAAATTCAACTGCACAAAATGGACCATTCACTTACTTGTCCAGATATATGTACCTTATATTCCTTTGGGATGTTATCGTTGCAAACAAGAAATAATTTTTTCCCTATAGGAAACATATAAAACAAACTTCAGTATTTAAGCTTTGTATAGTCCAAAAGTTACATAGAATTACAACAAAGAATCAGGCCATTTGGCCCAAACAGTCCATTTTGTTGTTTATTCTCCATACGAGCAGTAGTCCTAATCTCATGTGCCTGCCCTGTTCCCATAGCCCTTTGTTCCCCTTTACCTCCAACTATCTAACTTATTCTTAAAAACTGACATCGTCTCTGCTTCAATCGTTAACTCTGGTAGCGCATTCCACAGCCTCACAACCCTCTGTATAAATAAAGTTTCTCCCGCTTTCTGTCCAAAACCTCTTACATTTAATCTTGTATCTATGTCCCTTTGTTCTAGACTCGTGATCACTTTAACAAGGACTCACAATACTGTCATAGCTTGCTAGAAGATGTTACAAGGATCAGGTTGTAGAGTCTTGAAAGCTAGAAAAAATATTAGTTCATTGCATTTGTTAAATTGTCTGTCACCGAATGATGTTTAGTTTTCAATAACCGTGGTGACCTAGGTTAACTACTTTAGTTAGACTTACGTTCTTCCCAACACTAATTTTAGTGAACAAAAGAAAATGTATCCCTAATTATTAAGATTATATGACAAAGTAAACAGGGAGAAGGAATTTTACAACTGTAAGGGAGTATCTACAAGTCAAGTTTAAATCTCTACTTTATCTGGAATAAAGAGTGTGATAGATCATGTTTGAAGAAATAGTTCTCCTAATCCACATATACTTTGTTATTGGATTATATTAATAGAGTAACAGATTGTTGAAAGATTCATGTTTTATCGTTTGCTCTTGTCAATTGAGAATTGGCCAGGGCAGTTAGCCAGTGTTTCAAAATAAATGTCAGTAAGGAAGTGCAGTGATATAGTGTGTTGAAGTGGTGGGATATGGGTTTGCACTGGAGGGGACCCTTCCAGCTGCTTCTGTGGACTGTGCTAAACGGAAGGTAGGCCATTCCTTACACATTGAGGGAGGAAAAACCAGAAGGAGAAATCATTGTAAGGCTGCTTTCAAGCATTGGAAAAGAACTGGGAACAGATTACTACTCCCCTTCTTGACCATGGATGGTATGTGGTACAAGAAGACCACAAAAGGGGAAGGATAAAATGTCTGTGTTTTTCATGTTTTTAAAATGAAGAAAAATCTACAGAAAACAAAGTTTTTGCATTGTATATTGCAAAACCCACAATTATTTCATATTCTTGAGGCTGAGATTGGATACTTCACAAATAATTCACTATACACATATTTCAAAAGAAGGAAATTACTGTTTGGGTATATGCAACAATGTATCAAAATATATTGTAAAGGAGGTATTAGTTTAGAGTTGTCTATGTAAGGTAGGAACATTTTCCACATACTTCCTTGGCCTAAGCAATGTTTTTAACAAATGATATTTGACACTCTTTACATAATCATATGGTGTCTTTTTTAGATTCACTGTAAATTCTTTAACAAAAAGGGCTGGATTCTCCTCCTGTTGGTAATTGAAGGTGGAGAGGGACTACCACCTGCCCACTTGACTTCCCACACTCCTAACAGCGTTTATTGCCTTATGGTAGAGGGGAATATAATTCTGGTGCAGCCTTTAAAAGGCAGAAGCCAGTTTATAAGGGACATCACTTATTGAGCAGCAAAGAGTGCATGATGTTTGAAGGAGCAGAACCCTCAGGGAGAGTAGAAAGGGCTCCCTGATGCATCGTGGAGATGTCGCTGGTTGAAGTCAGAGCAAGAAGGAATCGACTGTTGGGCACTGAAGGCAGGAGGCCTCATAAGGGGCTTCAGGTTGTATGGAGGGAGGTTGCAGCAGTAGTCAGCATAACCTCCACCACCCGAAGAACTGTCTTTCCTATTCATAAAATTGAGGGGGTTTCAGTGTCACATGTGTTCAGTCAACTGCTCCTTGCA
Source organism: Somniosus microcephalus (assembly GCF_052327205.1). Classification (NCBI taxonomy): domain Eukaryota; kingdom Metazoa; phylum Chordata; class Chondrichthyes; order Squaliformes; family Somniosidae; genus Somniosus; species Somniosus microcephalus. The sequence goes on along the minus strand of NC_140990.1, from coordinate 255,532,262 downwards.
CCTGTGGTAACCGTGCCAGTGTTTAGAACAAGATAGTTCTCTTTCTCTTTGTTTCTCTGGTTCCATTCCGAAGGATAGAAATTGTGTAGCCCTCTTGAATAAGCATCGCTGACCTTCTTGATGTGGTGGTGAACTGCTACCTGATTAATGTGACAAAGGTCACCAGATGCTGTTTGGAAGAATCCAGTGTCAAAGAAATTGAATGTAGTGGTGATCTTGACTGGTACAGATAATGCTGTTCACCTGGTGAAAGAGAGCAATTGACATATTTCCCCAATAGCCTCTGGGGGGAAGGCACAGCCATCTGAGGCACCGATGGTCCAAAATGTCTTAGAACTTCTTGGTCTGTAAACCTTAGTGAATGGGTTTCTGTGTATAGGGAACAAATGTCTACTGTGATGTCTCACTCTAAATGCCTCCAATCTAGCCTCTTCCATCTTGACATCCTCCTCCTTTTCATAATTTTCTGGTAATGGTATCATTGTTTTAGATTTACTATTATCAGCGTACCTATCAGCCCTATGTAAACACTTTGGACATTTCACTGAAACATCTTTCATTATCTATTGGTTTTGGGGCAATAAATGAAAAAGACTTACATTTACATAGCGCCTTTCACAACCACCGGACGCCCCAAAGTGCTTTACAGTCAATGAAGTACTTTTTGAAGTGTAGTCACTGTTGTAATGTAGGAAACACGGCAGCCAATATGTGTACTGCAAGCTCTCACAAACAGCAATGTGATAATGACCAGATAATCTGTTTTAGCGATGTTGCTTGAGGGATAAATATTGGCCAGGACACCGGGGATAACTCCCCTGCTCCTCTTCGAAATAGTGCCAGAGGATTTATTATGATCACCTGAGAGGGCAGATGGGGCCTCGGTTCAACGTCTCATCCGAAAGATGGCATCTCTGACAGTGCAGCACTCCCTCAGTACTGCACTGGAGTGTCAGCCTAGAATTTTGTGCTCAAGTCTCTGGAGTGGGACTTGAACCTCCAACCTTCTGACTCATAGGTGAGAGTGCTACCAACTGAGCCACAGCTGACACAAATGGAGCAAAATGGGGCAGTAATGCCTACTGCTTCAAATCTAATACACCCATCTATCTTGTGAAACAAATTCACATTAATCTTTTTAATTTTATTTATCCCCAAAATTAGATCAGATAACGCATGTACCACCTTTTAATAACAGCTGCTACAAGGCCTTATGATGTTCATTATAAAATGGCTGCCCACATTGACTTGGCTTTGTGACATTTGCTGTCCTGTGCTTTTAGCACCAGGATTTCATGTATTTCCTTAGGTTCCACAAGGAAATAAAAGCTCATTCAAATCAATAAACATAAGTTGTTTTGAGGTCTGTTACAATATCGTTCATTAGTCTGAAACCTCTTTCACATTCAGCTGTACATGCGAGTTTTGATATATCCGAAGAGGTTTTAAGTCACTGGTTCTCCACAATGGCCGTTATGCCATTGATGATCTGTTGTGCTTTTAACCAGAAGTGGTAACAAAGATTCTTTCACACCACAGAAGACCATTTGCTGGGGTCCAGTACTTTTTGGTCTGCAGTTGCTGCTCTATGTTGTTTGAGATTTTGCAGGAACTGTCCAGTGTGCATACCTTGATTTCCAATTTGGCCTCGGAGAAACAGAGTTGAATTTCCTGAGTTCTTGGTGTTTGAAACGTCTTCAAACTTCTCCCCTGCTGTATCTTTGAAGCAGCCCCAAAATTTTAATGTCACAAAAAGAGTCTGAAGCTCTTGTGACAATTTGGATAGTTCATATAACACAGGCTAAGGTCACACAGGAAGTTTCAAGTTGAAAGGCAGGCAACCAGTCCCTTATACAGTAATTCTCTTTCACTTGCATCCCATGACACAGCTTGTACATTCTGAAGTTGCTAGACATACAACATGTGCCCAGGATGCAGCAAATGCGTTAAAGTTGCAATTCCAACTCTACAGATGATTCTTTTAGCGTATGCTACTGTAGTTCCTGCTGGAATGACTTAGGAGCTATAGATGCTTTCCATAAAGCCTTGGAAATGGTTAATGCTGGTAATTTCACACACAGCATCAGCCCTCACAATCTCAATAGGGTGGTGCAGATAGTAAAGAAGAGTGGGTGCTGCTTGCAAAGCCAACATGCTACTCTGACTTTCCCCCAGCATGACACTTGCTCCACAACGGATGAATGACAGTTAATTTTCTTAAAGATACTGCTCATTAAAGCTGTTGAGTCTCCTTGTGTTCTTATACTATATACATTACAGACACTTTTAGTTCATTTTTAGTTAGTGCTTTTACTTAGCTTGTTACAGTGCTGCTGCATGATGCGGAGTGATACAAGATGTCCGACCCTGCACTATGCACTCCCCGTGCACAGTGTGCCACATAGCAATATAACTACACCATACCAAAGTAGTTTCATTTAACGATGTGATACTATAACAATATAACATCCCTCTTTCTCAAAAAACTAAAACATGAAATTTAACAATTTAAATTAACAAATATTATATCTAAACTATTATTATCAACTACAAAGAATCATGAGTTTTTTTTAAATTTGCGATATCGCTCAGGTGGTTGGATGTTGTCCCTCCATCTTGTGGATTTGGTGGTGACCATTCCTCTCTGCGGTGTTTTGGTGTGTTCCGCTCTCGTTGTTGTTGTTGCTGTCGCCTTTGGAGTTGGAGTGTGCATGCTCGTGGTTGTTTGTAGCGCTTGTTTCTTGTGTTGTGCTGCTTGTGGTAGCTGGTGTTGTCAATGTTGCTGATGTTGTCTGCTGCTTATCCAGTTCAGGTGAAGGTCTGATGTGGAGTCTGTTCCGTCTGTATTGGTTACCAGGTTCAGTCTCTACGAAGTAGGATCTTGGAGTATCAGCTTTTCCAATGACCTTGGCTGGATTCCAGGTTTTCAACACCGGGTCTTGCACATGCACTGATTGTCCATTCAGCAATTCTGGTAGCGTCTTTGCATGTTTATCGTAATGTTTGCTTCCTACGATTTGTGCTTCTGCCAGCTTTTGTCTGAAGTCGTCCTGGTCCGGGGGAGGATGTATTTTTGCTGGTAGTGTAGTCTTAAACTTCCTCCCATTCAGCAATTCCGCAGGTGATTTCATGTCTGCTTTCAGTGGTGTTGATCTGAGTGATAGGAGGGCAAGGTCTTGGTCTTCCCCCATCTCACTACTTTTGATGAGAGTTCTCTTGACAGTCTGGATCTGTCTTTCGATGAACCCGTGTCCCCTTGGGAAATGTGCGGATGAGGTTACTATTTTGAACCCATACTTTTCTGCCAGAGCTCTGAATTCACTTGATGTGAACTGGGTTCCATTGTCACAGATTACCTTTTCCGGGATTCCTTGTTCAGCAAACAAGCTCTTTGCAATCCTGGTGGTAGTTGTGGCTCTCAAGTCTTTCATCCTTCTCACAAAAGGAAACTTGGAATAGTAATCTGTCACTATGAGATACCATTCTTGATTGCACATGAAGAGATCTGCCCCAACAGTGTGCCATGGTCTTGACGGTATTTCACTAGGTATCATTTCCTCTTTCTGTTGTGTATTTCTGGCATATACCACATGCAGAGACCATCTGTTCGATATTTTTATACATGCCTATCCAGTATACAGCTGATCTGGCTCTCAGCTTGCATTTTTCCATTCCCATGTGGCCTTCATGTATGAGATGGAGAAGTTGTGCCTGCATCGTCATTGGCATGATGATCCTCGATCCAGCAAGGAGAATACCGTCTTCGACTGCAATATCGTCTTTAATCGTCCAGTATTGACGAATTGTCGCCTGTACCTGCTGGATTCCCTCCGGCCACCCCTGTATTACTTGTTGTGTGAGTAGTTGCAACTCCTCATCTTTGCTAGTCTCATCTCTGATTTGACTGAGCTTTGTAGGGGTAACATTCACTAGGTGGTGGATTTTTACTGTTAGGCCCTCCACCTCATGTTTCTCATATGGTGACAATCGAGACAACGCATCTGCTAGCACCATTTCCTTTCCTGGCTTATATTTAAGTGTGAAGTCATAGCTTTGGATCCTTAGAAGTAGTCTTTGCAGTCTTGCAGGCGCTTTGCACAGATTCTTCTTATAGATCTGTTCTAGTGGACGATGGTCACTCTCTATTGTAAATCGCCTGCCATATAGGTATGTATGGAATTTCTCGCATCCGTACACTACTGCTAATAGTTCTCTTTCTATGTTGGCGTATCTCGTCTCGGCTGACGTCAAGGCTTTTGATGCGAAAGCTATCGGCTTTCATTCCTGCACCAGAGCTGCCCCTAGTCCTCTGGTAGAAGCGTCTACTTGCAGAGTGACTGGTTTTCTTCTGTCATAATATGACAGACTTGTTTCTTTGCACAACAGTTCTTTAAGTTGTTTGAAATTCCTTTCGTGTGATTCAGACCACTGGTATTCGGCGTCTTCTTTCAATAGCTCTCTGAGATTTGTTGTATGTTCCGACATGTGTGGGATGAAAGAACTCATGTATTGGACCAAGCCAAGGTAACTCCTCAGCTCTTTCTTGTCTTTGGGTGGTTTCATTTCAGCAATCGCTGCAATCTTATCTGGATTTGGCTTGACTCCCTCTGGTGTATAAATCATACCGAAGAATTGGCATTCCTTGACTTTAACTATGCACTTATCTGCATTTAACTTGATGCCAGCCTTCCTGGTACTCTCCATGGCCTCATGTAGGTGCATGTCATGGTCTCTTTCATCTGCTCCATAGATCTGAATATCATCAGCTATTCCTATAGCTCCTTCACAGCCTCTGTATGTCTCGGCTATTTTCTGCTGAAAGATATCTTGACTGACCTTTAGCCCGAATGGTAGCCGCAGGAATTTGTAACGCCCAAATGGTGTGTTGACTGTTGTCAGTGTTGTTGATTCCTCATCCAACTTCACGTTCCAATATCCATTTCTGGCATCTAGTTTTGAGAAAACCTTGGCTCCTGCCAGTGATGGCGTAATCTCCTCTAGCGTTGGGGTGGGATAGTGGTCCCTCTTTATCGCCTGGTTTAGATCTTTGGGGTCCAAACATATTCTGAGATGCACGTTTGGCTTTTCTCGTACCACAATTGAGTTTACCCAGTCTGTGGGTTCAGTGACCTTTACGATCACTCCCTTTTCTTCCATCTCCTTTAGCTCTCTTTCAAGCTTTGTCTTCAGCTCGATGGGTAATTTTCGTGGAGCATGGATAACGGGCTTTACCTCTGGATTGATGGTGATGTGGTATTGGAAATCTCCGAAACATCCCACTGTATCATCGAAACATTCCAGATACATGTCTATCAAGTCTTTTTTACTCTTGATTTGTGGGCGGTTCTCCAGTGGGGTGTTGCTGTCTATCTTCAGTGGCGTTTCCGTCAGCTCGTGATGCACTGAGATCAATCTCAACTTCTCGCAGCTGTTTAATCCCAGGATCGCTGGCCCCTCAGTGTTGGTGACATAGAACATGCAGTTGATGTTCTTTCTTTTATGTGTCCCTTTGATGAAGGTTGTTCCGAGTTGTTTAATCTCACTCCCCCCGTATGCTGTCAGCGTGACATTACTTGCCTTTAAACAACCATTTTTCGGGTGGCCATCTTCTCTCAGGTTTTTGGGAAAGATCTGCTGGTACAGTCTCAATGGGAGAATGTTGCTCTGAGCCCCTGTGTCCAGCTTCAACTTTAAGTTGATGGTTTTGGGCTGACCTTTGATCTTTTTTTTTGATTTGGATGATGGTGTGCAATTCTCTCCTCGGAGTATTTTCTGCTCTGGACATCTCGTGGAGCTGTATCTTTATGGTTTCGATGTTTAGTGCATTGTCGTGATCATCATCATCATCCTGCTCATCCATGGCATGGATATTGTGTTTCTTTCTCTGGTTCTGCTGTCTGCCTTTGTTTTTGATGTATGTTCCTTCTTTCTTCGTTCTACACCTCATTTGCCACATGCATTGCAGCTTGTTCCATATGCTGGGCATTTCCTCTTGTCTGTGTAATCGTGTGGTCTTCCACAATTTCTGCACGTTTCCCCCGTTGTCATGTGCATGTCTTTGTGTGTTGTACTTTTCTCTCACTGCATCCACTCTGTTGTCCGTCTCAGAAGCCGTCCGCATGTCAGCCATTTGAGAAATCAGCGTTTTCATTTGCTGCTTCATGAGCTCTCGCAGTATCTACAGCCTCTGTTATTCCGAGCTTTTCTTTTCCTATCAGGGCTTTTTGTACCTCTACATGCGCTGACCCCCATATTAGCTGGTCCACAAGCTTTTCTTCCATTTCCTTAAATTTACACTTGCTGGCTTCATTTCTTAGCCTTGTTAGGAAATTGTCAGCTGTTTCACCGGGTTCCTGTCTTAGACTCTGGAATTTGTATCTGTGTATACAGTGATTGGATTTAGGCTCTAGATGGTTGCTGAATTTATCAAAAATTGTCGCAGGGTTTTCATTTTCGTCTTCAGTCAAACTCCAGCTATTATACAAATCTAGACCTTTTTCTCCTGTCCACAACAGAATGTAACTAACCTTTTCCTCGTTGGTAGCACCCTTCAGGAAGCTTTTGAATGTAAGCTCACATTTCTGTTTGAACTTGCGGAATGCTTCTACTATATCGTCGGCTTCCCAGTTCATGAAGGGTTGCATTTGCACAGTCGTCATTTTAGTTTCCCGTACGATTCACTCTCAAATCACCGCAGACATCGGCACTTACAATCAGCTCATAAAATCACTTTTCGTCTTATTCGTAGTTCGTATAGCACAATTTTTTACTCACTTACACCGCTGCCACCATGTTGTGTCTCCTTGTGTTCTTTTACTATAAATAATACAGACACTTTTAGCTCATTTTAGTTACTGCTTTTACTGGCTGTATTCCTGCTTTGTTTCTCTGTGCTGCTGCATGGTGCGGAGTGATACAAGATGTCCGACGCTGCACTGCCCGTGCACAGTGTGCCACATAGCAATATAACTACACCATACCAAAGTAGTTCCATACCAAAGTAGTTCCATTTAACGATGTGATACTATAACAATGTAACATCCCTCTTTCTCAAAAAACTAAAACATGAAATTTAACAATTTAAATTAACAAATATTATATCTAAACTATTATTATCAACTACAAAGAATCGTGAGTTTTTTTTTTATTCGCGATATCGCTCAGGTGGTTGGATGTTGTCCCTCCATCTTGTGGATTTGGTGGTGACCATTCCTCTCTGCGGTGTTTTGGTGTGTTCCGCTCTCGTTGTTGTTGTTGCTGTCGCCTTTGGAGTTGGAGTGTGCATGCTCGTGGTTGTTTGTAGCGCTTCTTTCTTGTGTTGTGCTGCTTGTGGTATCTGGTGTTGTCAATGTTGCTGATGTTGTCTGCTGCTTATCCAGTTCAGGTGAAGGTCTGATGTGGAGTCTGTTCCGTCTGTATTGGTTACCAGGTTCAGTCTCTACGAAGTAGGATCTTGGAGTATCAGCTTTTCCAATGACCTTGGCTGGATTCCAGGTTTTCAACACCGGGTCTTGCACATGCACTGATTGTCCATTCAGCAATTCTGGTAGCGTCTTTGCATGTTTATCGTAATGTTTGCTTCCTACGATTTGTGCTTCTGCCAGCTTTTGTCTGAAGTCCTCCTGGTCCTGGGGAGGATGTATTTTTGCTGGTAGTGTAGTCTTAAACTTCCTCCCATTCAGCAATTCCGCAGGTGATTTCATGTCTGCTTTCAGTGGTGTTGATCTGAGTGATAGGAGGGCAAGGTCTTGGTCTTCCCCCATCTCACTACTTTTGATGAGAGTTCTCTTGACAGTCTGGATCTGTCTTTCGATGAACCCGTGTCCCCTTGGGAAATGTGCGAAAGAGGTTACTATTTTGAACCCATACTTTTCTGCCAGAGCTCTGAATTCACTCGATGTGAACTGGGTTCCATTGTCACAGATTACCTTTTCCGGGATTCCTTGTTCAGCAAACAAGCTCTTTGCAATCCTGGTGGTAGTTGTGGCTCTCAAATCTTTCATCCTTCTCACAAAAGGAAACTTGGAATAGTAATCTGCCACTATGACATACCATTCTTGATTGCACATGAAGAGACCTGCCCCAACAGTGTGCCATGGTCTTGACGGTATTTCACTAGGTATCATCTCCTCTTTCTGTTGTGCATTTCTGTATTTCTGGCATGTACCACATGCAGAGACTGTAGTGTATGTAACCATTCCACCTTTAAGAGAACTATTTTAAGGGTTGCACTACTTTATCTTGGCTGCTGTATAATGTAATACCGGTGGTGACCACACCGGTATATAAGTGCTGTGTAATGATTTATTGGGCAGTTCCGCCCTGACCTTCAACCAGTAAAGACCTGTTAAATTTTACTCTTGTGGTCTGTGTAGTAATTCTCAATATAACACACAGACTTAACAGTGGCGACGAGTACGATCTTACCCTGCGGCAGAGATACATCCAAGGCAGTTTAATGGGTGTCGAGAGGAGGCATCCGCCCTCATCATTCTGCTGAGAAAAGACTCGGGCCTGCAGAGCAAAGGAAGAATTCTGACACGAAGCCTTCCATCAGCAACAGGCAGTGATCATCCCTTCTATCACAGTGGTGGGTAAGCCGATCAGCGACGAGCAGCAAGTCGGCCACGTTGACTGTGAGTAGGGGAGAAAAAAAAAAAAAAAACGGAGGATATAAGGGCGGAGAACTCGACCACGACCGGGGAAAGGAGCCGGACAGAAGTCGGGGCCAGAGGCGCTGAGACTGGGGCAGCGTAAGGCACGGAAGCCGCGGTGAATGCAAACGCAGCCGGTGCGAAAGACCGGGCTGCAAGCGGGCTGGGAGATGCAACAGCGTCGAGAGAGAGCTCGACCACGACCGGTGAAAAAGGCCGGGCAGCTACCGAGGCCGCAAGGCGCAGCGACCGGGTCAGCGTAAGGCGCGGGAGAAAATAAAATTTAAAAACCGCGGAGAACTCAGCCGCAGCCGGTGGGGAAAGGACCGGACTGCAAGAGGGGCTGCGAGGCACGGTTTGAAAACCGCTGGGGGAGGGCGAACGCAGCAATATGGCAATCGCCATTACAGCCAGCGCGGGAGAAAGGCAAATGCGGGAAGCCGCCATTTTCGGAGGTGGGGGAAGAAGACAAGCGCGGGAAACCGCCATTTTGTAAAAGAAAAAAAAAATAATTCTTTTGTTTCTCAAGAAGATCGCGAGGATGCCTAAGCGTGGTAACATCAATGATTTCGATCCCGATGTGGAAGATTGGGCCACGTATGTAGAACGCATAGAGATATATTGTAAGGCAAATAAAATATCAGATGAAGATAAAGCACTAACCTTACTAAACTCAATGGGTGCGAAGACATACGGGCTATTGAAGCATCTTCTATCACCAGCTAAACCGACGGATCAGACTTTCGCTAATATTGTTGCTGTCCTGAAGAATCATTTGAACCCCACACCGCTGATGTTAGCGGAACGATTTAAATTTTATGCGAGAACGCAACTGAAAGAGGAAAGCAACACGGAGTATTTAATTGAACTGCGCAAGCTAGCGAAATACTGTCAGTTTGGGGAAAGCCTGACAGAGGCACTGAGAGACAAATTTGTGTGTGGATTGTCGAAAGAAGGAACACAAAAGCGGTTGCTTGAAGAGAATGATCTTACACTTGATAAGGCTGTCACTATTGCAGCATCGCACGAAGCCGCAGCGAGAGGCACCGCAGAAATGCAGCTGAAGGCAGCGGTACTCAGCGTAGATCAAATGGCTTCGGGTACAACGAAATGTTATCGTTGTGGGAAGACAACACACGATCAGAACCAATGCCGGTTTAAAAACCAGGAATGTAGAAAATGTGGCAAGCTTGGTCACATAGCTAAAGTATGCCGGTCAGGAAAGAAGACCAGCAACAAAACGTCACCACAGGAAAAGTGCAGAAAGCTACATAAGGTGGCTGAGAAGAGTTCGGATGAACAGAATTCGGATTCAGACTCCAACAGCAAGGAACTGGGTAGTCTGAGAATTCACAACGTGAGTAAGGAAGCTGACCGACAAACTATCTGGGTCACGCTGCAGATAGCAGGAGTCCAAGTGAAGATGGAATTGGACACCGGATCGGCGTTGACGGTCATGAATAAGCAAGATTACAAAAAGTTATTCAAACATATTCCCCTACGGGATAGGGAGATAGTATTGCAGACATACATGGGGCAAAAAGTATACCCCATCGGAAAGATAAAAGTCAAGGTGATACACAAGGGCAAAGAACACCAAGGAATGGACTTATATGTACTACCTGAGGGAGGTCCACCACTTCTGGGTCGGGAGTGGATCAGAAAAATAAATATGGACTGGCACTCCCTAAACGCAATGACGGTAGATTCCGGAAAAAAAAAGATGTCAAACCTGAACGATTGTCCAGAATATTGGATGAGGCTAAAGAGGTGTTCCAACAGGGACTGGGAACACTGAGAGGAATTAAGGCAAAAATCAAGATTGCAGAACATGCAAACCCAAAATTTTTCAAAGCCAGACCGGTACCGTACGCGATACGACCTGCTGTGGAAGCTGGGCTGGAACGTTCAGGAGTACTGTCTAAGGTGGACTGGAGTGAGTGGGCCATGCCCATTGTTCCCGTCATGAAGCGTTCATCGAGTAACAAGCCAGGGGAACCGGGGAAGGTCCGCATCTGTGGAGACTTCAAGATCACAGTTAATCCGGTGCTTCACACGGTACAATATCTGCTTCCGCGGATTGAGGATATCTTTGCTTCATTGTCTGGCGGGAAACGCTTCACCAAGATAGACCTGGCGCAAGCGTACTTACAGATGGAAGTTGAGGAAGAGTCGCGCCAGTATCTCACAATCAGCACGCACAGAGGCTTGTATCGATATAATAGACTGGTTTTTGGAGTGGCTTCGGCTCCGGCAATTTGGCAGAGGGCCATGGAGCAGGTATTACAGGGAATTCCAAGCACTCAATGTTACTTGGACGATATCCTGATTACAGGAGATGACGATGAGGAACACCTTGCAAATTTGAAACTGGTGCTCACCAGGTTGAAGGAATATGGCCTTCGAGTTAATCGCCAGAAATGTGAGTTCTTTCAGGAACGGATCTCGTACTGTGGTCATGTCATTGACCAGGAGGGGCTGCACAAGTTACCTGGCAAGATCGAAGCTGTTGTGAAGGCTCCCGCTCCGGAAAATGTATCCCAGTTGAGATCGTTCCTAGGGTTGATTAACTATTACCATAAGTTTCTGCCAAATCTATCCATGGTGCTGCACCCGCTGAATGCTCTTTTGCAGAAAGAAGTACCATGGAAGTGGAGCGAGGACTGTAAGAAGGCCTTTCGCAAAAGCAAGACATTGATCACCTCAGAGGAAGTGTTGGCTCACTTCAACCCAACGCTACCTATTCGTTTAGCTTGTGATGCTTCTCCTTATGGTATTGGAGCAGTACTCTCACACAAGTTGCCAAATGGCTCGGAAAGGCCGGTCGCATTTGCATCCAGATCATTGACCTCCGCTGAGCGCAACTATGCTCAGATAGATAGGGAGGCTCTCAGCCTGGTGTGGGGAGTAAAGAAGTTTCATCATTACCTGCAGGGCCAGAAGTTTACACTGCTGACAGACCACCAGCCATTGGTATCCATATTCAACCCTAAAAAGGGCGTTTCCATTATGACAGCGCAAAGGCTACAGAGGTGGTCCCTCTTCCTAGGGGCACACCAATATGACATAGAATACAAAGGATCAAAACAGCATGGGAATGCTGACGGTTTATCACGCCTACCGTTGCCAACGGTAGAAGAGGCGCCTACAGTGGAACCAGTGGAGATGTTCCACTCAACCATAGTGGAATGTCTACCAGTAACAAATTCTACGATCGAAAAGGAAACAAGAAATGACCAGACTCTCTCTCGAGTCTACGATTTAACGGTGAAGGGATGGCCAGCACATGGCGAACCACTGTTGCCAGCATTTTCGCAAAGAAGAGAACAGCTGTCAGTGTGCCGAGGAACTTTGATGTGTGGATCCAGAGTGGTGATTCCACCCAAACTCCAGCAAAAAGTGCTAAAGGAGCTTCACGAGGGGCATCTGGGTGGAGTGAAAATGAAGAACCTAGCCAGAGCGTTCGTGTGGTGGCCAAGTATCGATGGAGACATCGAAGAAATGACCAAGAGCTGTTTAGGATGCCAGAAGGTCCAAAACGCCCCACCACAAGCTCCTCTGCATCCATGGGAGTGGCCCTCATCTCCATGGCAAAGGGTACATATCGACTTTGCTGGTCCATTTATGGACTCAATGTTCTTAATCGCGGTGGATGCACACTCCAAGTGGCCGGAGGTAATAAAGATGTCCTCCACCACCACGGAAAAAACCATCACAGTATTAAGGACCATATTTGCCAGGAATGGGCTGCCGGAACAGATCTGTTCTGATAATGGACCGCAATTTGTGTCCGAAGAATTCAGGAAGTTCTTAAAAAAACAATGGGGTTAAGCACTACACGTCCGCCCCATACCATCCCGCCACCAATGGATTAGCTGAAAGGTTTGTCCAGACCTTCAAGAAGGCCATAAAGGCCATGGGTAATGAAGACATAAATCTACAACATAAGGTAGATAACTTCTTGTTGGCGTACAGGAATGCAACACATGTGGTCACAAACCAAACTCCCGCCATGATGTTTTTCAATAGAAGACTAAGATGCCGGCTGGATTTGATCAAGCCACACATCAGAAGGGACGTAGAGAACCAGCAATTTCAAGGCATGAATGAAAGGCCAACTAGAACCTTCCAGATAGGTCAACAAGTTTTGGCCCGGGACTACCGTACCGAGAAATGGCAGCCTGGAACTATTTGCACACGACTAGGACCGCTGATGTATACCGTGGACATTGGTGAAAGCATAATAAGGCGCCATGCTGACCAGATCATAGCGTCATCCGAAAAGGGACAACCTACACCACAACTCTATACGCCTAATGATGAAGCAGAGATACCCATAGTATCTACCTCCGATCCGGTGATACTGGAACCAGATGAACCCGACACTGACATTCAAGCCGAATCGACCTTGCCAAAAGAACCTACTACACCACCGAAAACTTCTGCACCACCGAGGCGTTATCCGAACCGAGTCAGGAAGCCTCCAGAGAGACTGAATCTGTGAACTGTTTTTACATTAAGTTGTGTATATATGTTATGATGTTATGTTTAATGGGAAGATATACTGTTAACCTAAAAAGGGAGGATTGTAGTGTATGTAACCGTTCCACCTTTAAGAGAACTATTTTAAGGGTTGCACTACTTTATCTTGGCTGCTGTATACTGTAATACCGGTGGTGACCACACCGGTATATAAGTGCTGTGTAATGATTTATTGGGCAGTTTCGCCCTGACCTTCAACCAGTAAAGACCTGTTAAATTTTACTCTTGTGGTCTGTGTAGTAATTCTCAATATAACACACAGACTTAACAGAGACCATCTGTTCGATATTTTTGTACATGCCTATCCAGTATACAGCTGATCTGGCTCTCAGCTTGCATTTCTCCATTCCCATGTGGCCTTCATGTATGAGATGGAGAAGTTGTGTCTGCATCGTCTTTGGCACGATGATCCTCGATCCAGCAAGGAGAATACCGTCTTCTACTGCAATATTGTCTTTAATCGTCCAGTATTGACGAATTGTCACCTGTACCTGCTGGATTCTCTCCGGCCACCCCTGTATTACTTGTTGTGTGAGTAGTTGCAACTCCTCATCTTTGCTAGTCTCATCTCTGATTTGACTGAGCTTTGTAGGGGTAACATTCACTAGGTGGTGGATTTTTACTGTTAGGCCCTCCACCTCATGTTTCTCATATGGTGACAATCGAGACAACGCATCTGCTAGCACCATTTCCTTTCCTGGCTTATATTTAAGTGTGAAGTCATAGCTTTGGATCCTTAGAAGTAGTCTTTGCAGTCTTGCAGGCGCTTTGCACAGATTCTTCTTATAGATCTGTTCTTGTGGACGATGGTCACTATTGTAAATCGCCTGCCATATAGGTATGTATGGAATTTCTCACATCCGTACACTAATGCTAATAGTTCTCTTTCTATGTTAGCGTATCTTGTCTCGGCTGATGTCAAGGCCTTTGATGCGAAAGCTATCGGCTTTCCTTCCTGCACCAGAGCTGCCCCATGTCCTCTGGTAGAAGCGCCTACTTGCAGAGTGACTGGTTTTCTTCTGTCATAATATGACAGACTTGTTTCTTTGCACAACAGTTCTTTAAGTTGTTTGAAATTCCTTTCATGTGATTCAGACCACTGGTATTCGGCGTCTTCTTTCAATAGCTCTCTGAGATTTGTTGTATGTTCCGACATGTGTGGGATGAAAGAACTCATGTATTGGACCAAGCCGAGGTAACGCCTCAGCTCTTTCTTGTCTTTGGGTGGTTTCATTTCAGCAATCGCTGCAATCTTCTCTGGATTTGGCTTGACTCCCTCTAGTGTATAAATCATACCGAAGAATTGGCATTCCTTGACTTTAACTATGCACTTATCTGCATTTAACTTGATGCCAGCCTTCCTGGTACTCTCCATGGCCTCATGTAGGTGCATGTCATGGTCTCTTTCATCTGCTCCATAGATCTGAATATCATCAGCTATTCCTATAGCTCCTTCACAGCCTCTGTATGTCTCGGCTATTTTCTGCTGAAAGATATCTTGACTGACCTTTAGCCCGAATGGTAGCCGCAGGAATTTGTAACGCCCAAATGGTGTGTTGAATGTTGTCAGTGTTGTTGATTCCTCATCCAACTTCACATTCCAATATCCATTTCTGGCATCTAGTTTTGAGAAAACCTTGGCTCCTGCCAGTGATGGCGAAATCTCCTCTAGCGTTGGGGTGGGATAGTGGTCCCTCTTTATCGCCTGGTTTAGATCTTTGGGGTCCAAACATATTCTGAGATGCCCAGTTGGCTTTTCTCGTACCACAATTGAGTTTACCCAGTCTGTGGGTTCAGTGACCTTTACGATCACTCCCTTTTCTTCCATCTCCTTTAGCTCTTGTTATGTTCATTAATAAATAGACATTCTTATTATGAACACAGCTAGCTTTTGCTAGACACTTTTATTGAGCACATGTGGACTAGGTTCAGTATCTGTAGAGGCTTCCATCTTGACTGCTGCCTTGTGGGTAGCCTAGTGCCTCATGGGTAATGTAGTCTTAATATATATACAGCTGGGTAGTGTAGTCTTATATACAGCTCTATGGCTCCACCTAGTGTCCACTATAGAATGACATGTTATTGATCATTACATCCCCCTTTCTTTGAGGTTTAACAAAATCAATATCAATCAACTTTCAAGAAAACAATAAAGATAATATCAGTAACACTTTTGTTAGTGCTCTATAAACATAAACATTTTCAAAACAGTCAACACATTTTCAAAGCTTTACATTGTACTCAAAGATTAAGTCTATCAGGCTTTTTTACTTCACGTGTGGATCTTCTCAACACGGGTAAGTCTGATGTGTCTTCATGAGATTGTTCTGGCGGTGAATGACAAGATGCAGTTGTGGCATTGTCATCAATCTGCTCTTGTATAGATCGAGGTCTCCTTGCCATCTTTGCTTAGAGAGGGTTTCAGTGTTTCCTTCACTCTTCATGCCATAACTCTCAATGTAGTCAATGCACTCTCGAAAAACTGCTGGCAGCTGGATCCCATCATACAGCATAGTCCTCTCAGCAGCCTCGGCTAATGGAACACCAAAGATTGGCCTGAGGGAAGAAGGAGTATCCACTGGAACTGCTTCCTGCTCTGGTGCAGGCTTCTTTTTCTTTTTCTCTTTCCACTGCTTAACAACATCTGCTGCGGTTATATCTTTGGACTTTTTCTCCTTGTGTTTTTCCTCTTTGTGCTTTTCTTCCTTTGGCTTCTCTTTGACCTTAAAGTCTTTTTCTTTCTTCTTGGAGAAACTAGGCTTTTTGAAGACATGGATACCCTTTGGCCTTTTCATCCTTGATGGGCTCTCTGCTTCATCACCTGAGTCATCTGGTCTGCTTATGGCACAGTTTATACGGTGGACTCTCTTGACCAGTTCTAAGTCTTCACAAGCTTTGTCACCTAATAGTGAATCAAGTCTTTCAGCCACAACAGAAAACATGAGATGATGCACTTTGTCTTTGACTGTCACTTTAAGTCTGCATACACCTAAGCTATCTATTTTCTGTCCATTATAGCTCTTCAGTAGTACTGACTTTTTCTGTATTTTGGGCTTTTCTTTCATATTGTTAATGTCACTCATACTGATTAAGTTTGCATTTGCCCCAGTGTCTAGTTTCAAGGTAACGAATGCTCCATTTACCTGCAGTGGTATCATCCATTTGTCCACTTTTACTGCATTAACTTTATGTTCAGCATTGTCTATTTCTGAGGGCTGCACATTTTCTGTATCCTTTTTGATATCGTCACATGACACCATTCGTACAAAAATTGTCTCACTTAAATCAGTGTCCTCAATTACATTAACTCGTTGCCCTTTCTTTGTTGTTACTTTTGAAAAGCATTGTTTGGCAAAGTGACTCTTTCCATTACACTTTGTGCACATTTTTCCAAACGCTGGGCATTGTCTTAACTGGTGTTTGTAACCACAGCGTTTACAATTAAAAATTTCATCCTCCGATTGCTTTTCATTTCTGTTCTGCCCATGTTTCTTCCCCTTATAGGACACAGCACCGACAGCAGCATTATCACTCATTACAATCGCATCATTATTGATTTCACTGAATGTCTTCGCGTGCTTTCGAGCTAGCTCGCTGGCTTGGCATATTTTCACCGCATTTTCCAAATTTAGTTCGGTTTCTCTCAACAGACGTTCCCTGACTTTTTTATCATGAATACCAAACACAATCTGGTCACGAATCATGGATGCTTTGAGCTCAGAGAAATTACATGTCTGTGCTTTCAGTTTCAGATCAGTTATAAAGCTATCAAAAGTCTCATTTTGCTGCTGTGTCCGAGAACAGAGGATGTATCTTTCATAGGTCTCATTCTTTTTGGGAGAGCAATGTGCATCAGTTTTTTTTAGCACATCTTCTAATTTTTCTCTGTTCTCCACTGGATTAAATACAAATGTATTAAATACCTCTATCGCCTGTGGGCCTACAACCGTAAGCAGCAACGCTATCTTCCTTGCGTCTGGCTTCGTACCGAATCCGATGGCTGCAATGTAGAGTTCTAATTGTTGTTTAAGAGTCTGCCAATTGTGGTCGATATTTCCCTCGAGATTCAAACGCTCTGGTGGCTTCAAATTCTCCATGTCGCTTTTCACAATTTTCAGCAGATCTTCACCACCCTGGTACCATGTTATGTTCATTAATAAATATGGTGTGGAGATGCCGGAGTTGGACTGGGGTGGACAAATGTAAGAAATCACACAACACCAGGTTATAGTCCAACAGCTTTATTTGAAATCACAAGCTTGTGATTTCAAATAAAGCTGTTGGACTATAACCTGGTGTTGTGTGATTTCTTACATTAATAAATAGACATTCTTATTATGAACACCGCTAGCTTTTGCTAGACACTTTTATTGAGCACATGTGGACTAGGTTCAGTATCTGTAGAGGCTTCCATCTTGACTGCTGCCTTGTGGGTAGCCTAGTGCCTCATGGGTAATGTAGTCTTAATTTATATACAGCTGGGTAGTGTAGTCTTATATACAGCTCTACACAGCTCCACGGCTCCACCTAGTGTCCACTATAGAATGACATGTTATTAATCATTACAGCTCTCTTTCAAGCTTTGTCTTCAGCTCGATGGGTACTTTTCGTGGAGCATGGATAACGGGCTTTACCTCTGGATCGATGGCGATGTGGTATTGGAAATCTCTGAAACATCCCACTGTATCATCGAAACATTCTGGATACATGTCTATCAAGTCTTTTTTACTCTTGATTTGTAGGCGGTTCTCCAGTGGGGTGTTGCTGTCTATCTTCAGTGGTGTTTCCGTCAGCTCGTGATGCACTGAGATCAATCTCAACTTCTTGCAGCTGTTTAATCCCAGGATCGCTGGCCCCTCAGTGTCGGTGACATAGAACATGCAGTTGATGTTCTTTCTTTTATGTGTCCCTTTGATAAAGGTTATTCCAAGTTATTTAATCTCACTCCCCCCGTATGCTGTCAGCGTGACATTACTTGCCTTTAAACAACCATTTTTTGGGTAGCCATCTTCTCTCAGGTTTTAGGGAAAGATCTGCTGGTACAGTCTCAATGGGAGAATGTTGCTCTGAGCCTCTGTGTCCAGCTTCAACTTTAAGTTGATGGTTGTGGGCCGGCCTTTGACCTTTTTTTTGATTTGGATGATGGTGTGCAATTCTCTCCTTGGAGTATTTTCCACTCTGGACATCTCGTGAAGCTGTATCTTTATGGTTTCGATGTTTAGTGCATTGTCGTGATCATCATCATCATCCTGCTCATCCATGGCATGGATATTGTGTTTCTTTCTCTGGTTCTGCTGTCCGCCTTTGTTTTTGATGTATGTTCCTTCTTTCTTCGTTCTACACCTCTTTTCCCAGTGGTTTAGTTTGCCACATGCATTGCAGCTTGTTCCATATGCTGGACATTTCCTCTTGTCTGTGTAATCGTGTGGTCTTCCACAATTTCTGCACGTTTCCCCCATTGTCATGTGCATGTCTTTGTGTGTTGTACTTTTCTCTCACTGCATCCACTCTGTTGTCCGTCTCAGAAGCCGTCCGCATGTCAGCCATTTGAGAAATCAGCGTTTTCATTTGCTGCTTCATGGCTTCATGAGCTCTCGCAGTATCTATAGCCTCTGTTATTCCGAGCTTTTCTTTTCCTATCAGGGCTTTTTGTACCTCTACATGCGCTGACCCCTATATTAGCTGGTCCACAAGCCTTTCCTCCATTTCCTTAAATTTACACTTGCTGGCTTCATTTCTCAGCCTTGTCAGGAAATTGTCAGCTGTTTCACCGGGTTCCTGTCTTAGACTCTGGAATTTGTATCTGTGTATACGGTGATTGGATTTAGGCTCTAGATGGTTGCTGAATTTATCAAAAATTGTCGCAGGGTTTTCCTTTTCCTCTTCGGTCAAACTCCAGCTATTATACAAATCTAGACCTTTTTCTCCTGTCCACAACAGAATGTAACTAACCTTTTCCTCGTTGGTAGTACCCTTCAGGAAGCTTTTGAATGTAAGCTCACATTTCTGTTTGAACTTGCGGAATGCTTCTACTATATCGTCGGCTTCCCAGTTCATGAGGGGTTGCATTTGCACAGTCAATGCAGTCATTTTAGTTTCCCGTATGATTCACTCTCAATCACCTCATAAAATCACTTTTCGTCTTATTCGTAGTTCGTATAGCACAATTTTGTACTCACTTATACCGCTGCCACCATGTTGTGTCTCCTTGTGTTCTTATACTATATACATTACAGACACTTTTAGTTCATTTTTAGTTAGTGCTTTTACTTAGCTTGTTACAGTGCTGCCGCATGGTGCGGAGTGATACAAGATGTCCGACCCTGCACTGTGCACCATACCAAAGTAGTTCCATTTAACGATGTGATACTATAACAATGTAACAAAAGCCTTTAGAAAAATTGAGTGTCAATACAATGGCTTCAGCAGTTTGTGCCTCAAATTCATTGAGGTCTAAGAATATAAAGATGGGTCCCTGCTTCTCACTGTAGCCTTAATGTTCACTTTTAGCATTGCCTTCTTATTTAGCACTATAAGTGTTGATGAAGATATCACAAGGTTGTGAAAAATGCTTTTCCTTGTTTGGCTGCAATGTGGTTTATAATACATGTTGCAATGTATTGTGCGTGCAAGGTGATTCCTAAGTTATTATTACTCAGCTGCTGTAGCTCCACCTGATTCTTGTGGTCAGTGAGTGTTTGGTTGCACTGTACAAGTTTGTAAGCAATTGTGGAAAACGACCTCAGTGGCTGCATCTGCGACCCCTTCTATTTCACCCATCCTGTTCTCCAACATCATCACCCTCCTTTGTTCCGCAATTTCATAACCCAGGATATCTGCTCTGGAATCAGTGATTCATAATTTTTTTGACATAGAAGTCATCTGTATCACTCTCCTTATACCCACCTGCTACATAGTTAAGTCCTCTTTATGCCCAATACTACTCGTTGAATCATAGAATGGTTACAGCAGAGAAGGCCTGTCACGCCCGTGTCGGCTCTCTGCAAGAGCACTTCAGCTTGTTCAGTTTCAAGGAATTCTCTGCCACAGAGGGCAGTGGAGGCCAGTTCATTAAATATATTCAAGAAAGAGTTGGATATATATCTTGAGGCTAAAGGGATCAAGGGATATGGGGAGAAGGCAGGGACAGGGTACTGAACTTGGATGATCAGCCATGATCTCATTGAATGGCGGAGCAGGCTCGAAGGGCCGAATGGCCTACTCCTGCTCCTATCTTCTATGTTTCTATATCTTAGCCACCTGTGACAATGACTCAAGGCCCAGACTTATGATCTTTCGTATTGCACTTCTCAGATTAGCATGGTTGGGATTGGCATCACTTCCTGAAGGAACTGCATCAACAATTACTACAGCATTGTTTTTAATGGGAAAGATATTTTTGAAGTGTCTTGTTTTGCACACTTTGTACAAAAATAATAAATTGCAGGACAATGGAGTATTACAGTTTAAACTCTTTTATGAAGCATCAGGTCTGTGAACTTTCTCATACAGCACAGTGGGGACAAGATGGCGTTAGGACCCCTTACAGATGCCTACAGGCCAATGACAACGCAGCATGTGATCACGTGCATATAATAGGTATTCCTTACAGATGCCTGCAGGCCAATGATAATTCAATATGCAAATGTTACATCCCCTTTTAAAAGAAAAATGTTATGCATTACTTTTAAACCTTTCTTCTACATAATGTTCTCGGTAGCATAAACATATAAGTAAACTCAGCATTTAACTAGCACTGAAAACATCTCAATATTTCAATAACTATGTACAGTTTTTTTTTTGAGGGCAGCGATCCGCCTACACCCTTTGACAGTTTACAAGTCAAGGATAACGCTAGGCTTGACCTCTCGTCCCGACCTTGTGTGGTATGGAACTGAGCATGCTCCTGAATCGGTCAACAAATCAGGTTCAGGTTTAGGTTCAGGTAAGTATGATGTGTTTTGTGTATTGCTCTGTTCATCACACTCTGTTGAACTGATCCTCTCATCGGAATGACGGTGTTGTTCCTTGGTGTTCAGGAGGTGCCTGCGATTGTGGCGGTACACCTGTCCTTCTGGGGTGCGGACGTGATGCGATCGCTCAGTGTCGGCTGGATGACGACTGCTGGCTTCCAGTAGTCATGCTCCTGGATTCTGATGGATTCTCCATTGTGCAGCGGCGGCAGTAGTCTAGCTGACCTGTCATAGTATCTCTTTTGGCGTTGCTGTCTCTGTACACATTTTGCATGCACTTGCTTGCAGCTGATGACCTCTGGCTGCAGCTGCTGGTTGGTGCTTGGAAGGATTGAGCGAAGTCTGCGGCTCATCAACAGCTGTGCTGGTGACTTGAAGTTGTCAACCGGAGTGTTGCGGTACTCAAGGAGACTGATGTAGGGGTCTCTTTTGTCTGCTCTGGCTTTGTCCATGAGTGTTTTTGCAATCTGGACAGTTTTTTCAGCAAGGCCATTACTTTGAGGGTAATGTGGGCTTGATGTGACGTGTGAAATCCCATGCCTTGGCAAACGACTCGAACTCTTTTGATTTGTATTGGGGGCCATTGTCTGAGACTAAAGTCTCTACCATGCCATGCCTGGCAAAGGCTGCCTTTAGCTTGTGGATCACAGCTGCAGATGTGGTGCTGTGATGCTTGTCCAATTCAAAAAATCTGATGCAATCAACAGTCACTATGTAGTCCTCGTTGTTCCATGTGAACAGATCCGTTGCTGCGACCTGCCAGGGCCTGTCTGGGATACGGTGAGGTATCATGGGCTCTTTGACATTTGATGGGTGGCGTTCTAGACAAATGGAACATTTTCCGACAATGCCCTCAATGTGTTTGCACATTCCGGGCCAAAACATAATGTCACGTGCTCTCTGTTTGCATTTTTCCATGCCCATATGTCCAGCATGAATTTTTGTCAACATCTCTTCTCTGAGACTGGTAGGAATGATGATTTTCTCCCCTTTGAAGATGATTCCGTTGATTTCTGACAGTTCGTCTCTGTGGTTCCAGAATTCAGATATGCTCTGAGGGTATTTCCTCCTTTCCTCAGGCCATCCTTCATGTATGACTTTGCTCAGCAGTGTGAGTTGTGCATCTTTCTCTGTTTCTGCTCGGATCTCCTTCAGTTTTGAGTCACTCACAGGTAAGCTGTTGTACACCATGTGCACCTGCACATCCATGCCTTCACTGAGGCTGCTGTCCTGGTAGCTAAGAGACTTTCTGGAGAGCGTATCTGCGACAGGAATGTCTTTGCCTGGACAGTGAATGATTGTGAAGTCGTACTTCTGTAGCTGAAGGATCATTCTCTGTAGCCTTGGTGGGGCTGCGGCTAGTGGTTTCCTCATGATTGACTCGAGGGGCTTGTGGTCGGATTCCACAATGACTTGTCGGCCATAGACGTACTGGTGGAAATGCTTACATCCAAACAGAATTGCATACAGCTCTTTCTCGATTTGAGCATAGTTGATTTCACTGTCTGTGAGAGATCTGGAAGCGTAGCCGATGGGCTTTCCTTCTTGCAGTAATACTGCGCCTAGTCCGTACTTTGACACGTCCACTTGTAGTCTGAGCTCTTTGTTGGGGTCGAAGTAGGCAAGAACTGGTCCTGGTTCTCTGGTGATTAGGTCTTTCATTTTCTGAAATGCTGTGTCATGTTGTTTGTCCCACAGGAACTCATTGGATTGTATGAGCAACTGACGCATGGGTGCGTTGATTTCGGAGAGGCTCGGGGCAAACTTGGCTAAGTAGTTAACCATGCCTAGTACTGTCTCTAGCTCTGCGTGGTTCTTCGGCGGCTCCATCTTCTTGATGGTGGAGATTTTCTCTGGATCCGGCTTAATGCCATCAGTTGAGAGGCGATGCCCAAAATAACTGATCTCGGTGGATCCGATTATGCTTTTCTCGGGGTTGAGCCGGATACCTTTCTCCCGCGATCTTTGTAGCATCGCACGGAGGTTCCTGTCATGTTCCTCTCTATTCATGCCATAGATGAGGATGTCGTCTACGATTGCGACAACTCCGTCGAGGCCTTCATAGGTTTTGTCGATCTTCCGCTGGAATTCATCCTGAGCTGAGATAAGACCAAATGGTAAATGCAGAAATCGGTAGCGTCCAAATGGTGTGTTGAATGTTGTTAGCTTAGATGACTCTTCCGTGAGCTTGATAGTCCAGTATCCTGATTGTGCGTCCATTACACTGAAGTAACGTGCTCCCACTAGCTTGGGTGTGATGTCATCTAGCGTTGGTAGAGGGTAGTGAGGGCGTTTGATAGCCTTGTTCAAAT
This sequence comes from Somniosus microcephalus, assembly GCF_052327205.1. Taxonomy (NCBI): domain Eukaryota; kingdom Metazoa; phylum Chordata; class Chondrichthyes; order Squaliformes; family Somniosidae; genus Somniosus; species Somniosus microcephalus. The sequence goes on along the minus strand of NC_140990.1, from coordinate 255,508,781 downwards.
CTCTGGGGTCGTTAACCCACTCTGTCGGTTCTGTTTCCCAGACAATGATTTCTGTATTCTCCATGCTCTGCAGCTCCTCCTTCAGGTGACTACATAGAGCAAGCGGTATCCTTCTCGGTGGGCAAACCACAGGGGTTGCTGCTGGGTCAAGGTGAATAGTGCATTCACCTGGGAATAGTCCGATTCCTTTGAAAATGTCAGCAAACTCCTCCATGATTGTCTGCTTCTCAACTGGTGCTGTCAATGATGGCACTAGCTTGATGAGGTCCATGTCTAAACATGCCTTTAGACCTAGCACTGGAGGTGCTCGAGTGTCAAGAATGTAAAAGTCCAACATCATGTCGCTTTCTTTGTACTTGCATTTCATCACGCATGTGCCTTTTACAATGAGTTGCTCAGCCCCATAGCCAGTCAGTCTGCGTGAGGTGGGCTGTAGCTCACACTCATCCTTCAAGCTGTGATACTTACTCAGAGGAATTACATTAAACTGAGATCCAGTGTCTAGTTTAAACTTGAGCTCTTTGCCCCGTTTTCCTATCTCAATATCGGCAAAGGCTTGCTCAGTCTCTGAAATCTGTTTTTTCTGTGACACAGAATCAATAAACAGTTCCTCTGCATTTGGCGCTCTATCTGGCATTTGGCTGTCACTCACTGTGTGTATTGCTCATCCAAAAACAGTCCTGCAAACTTTAGCAAAGTGCTTCCATTTACCACATTTAGCACGTTGCCTTCCTTTGGCAGGGCAGTACTCCTTTTCTCCATGCCAGTTGTTTCTACAGTATCCACAGGTTTTTGAAGCGTTTTATGTCTGTGTCGCTCATTTTTAGAACTCTGAAACACGCTCTCTGGGCGGTGTTCTTTGGTGTGTGTCTATTAACTGCGTGTACTGTCTGTTCACTCGAGCTGCTCGTGGCGCCGGTTATGATTTTCAACTGTGCTTGGGCTATCTCGTGCGATCTAGCTATGTCCATAGCTTTGTCCAGCATTAGCCCGGACCCAACATTCAAAAGTTTCTCTCTCACTTTAGCTGAATGTATTCCAAACACAATGCGGTCTCTGACCATCTCATCTTTATCTTCTGCATATTCACAGACTTTTACCAGCAGTTTTAACTCAGTCACGAACTGTTCAAAAGACTCACTAGCTCCTTGTACTTTCTTCTGAAACTTGTACCTAGCGAATATCGTATTTGTCTTGGGCATCACATATGCTTCAAAACGGTCAAAATAACTTTTCAGTACCTTTGCTTCATCCGCGGTGAGAGACCATGTGTTAAAAATGTCTCTCCCTTTTTCTCCGGTCCACAGGAGTAGGTAGCTGCATCTTTCTTCCTCTCCTTTGCTTTTCAACGGACCCGAGAACATTAACTCCACGTACTGCTTGAACTTGCGCCATTCTGTAGGTAAGTTCAAAGATCCCCAATCGATTCGAGGCAAGGGAGCTCCAACGATGTCCATTTCAAATCCCACTTCTGACACCATGTCTTGTTTGCACACTTTGTACAAAAATAATACATTGCAGGACAACAGAGTATTACAGTTTAAACTCTTTTACGAAGCATCAGGTCTGTGAACTTTCTCATACAGCACAGTGGGGACAAGATGGAGTTAGGACCCCTTACAGATGCCTACAGGCCAATGACAACGCAGCATGTGATCATGTGAATATAATAGGTATTCCTTACAGATGCCTGCGGGCCAATGATAATTCAATATGCAAATGTTACACGAAGGTCAGGTGGATGCATTGCTGGGATCCTTCATGGAACATTAGCAAAACCTACTGACCAAGTCAATAATGACATCTAGAGTTAGGGCTCCTGTCAGGGGTGCTTCATTCTACACAGACAGATCCTGACAATTACTCTTGTTCCAACAGTCCTGGCATGGTGCCAGTTGGATTTAAAGAATCTCACTCTCCAGACCATCCTATCACCTGGCTCTTTCTCTTCTTCAGGAAGCTTCTGACAGAGCACTACCCAAGGCTCAAGTTTTCAATAATTCCCTCAAATTTCCCCCCTTTGTGAATTCTCAGTTAGGTGGTCAGCTTCAGCATTTATCAAATGGGACATGTGTATTCCAGAAATTATTAAAGAGGGTGACATCCTTCACTTTGTAAACTAACCCATGGGAATCCAGCTTGTGATCAAGTCAGACCATCCCCAGAATTCAACCATGAAAACAGCACTATCTGGACAGATGACCACCCCGGATGCAAACAGTTTAGTTGAGACAATTTGCCTCTAGGATCAGCAAGTGGGTTTTCATTCCAGATATTTTGTGGTTCTTAAGAAATTGGAAGGGGCATTCACCAGATCTTGGATCTCAGGGCCTGAACTGTTGCATAAAACAAAAAGGTTAAAATTGTTCACACCCCTATACATCATTCAGGCAGTATGCCTAGGGCATTGAGTGGCGGTCATACAGCTGAAAGAAGCGTACCTACGTGTAATGATTCAACCATGCCACCAGAAGTTTTTTCAATTCAGCTTCGGAGGATAGAGCTATCCATTTGGCCTGTGAGCAATACCAAGGGAATTCACAATGTGCCAATTAACCATTACAATGTATTTCAGGTACCATCATCTTCATGAACACCTGCAGCTGGTAGACTGGTGCATGAAAACTCCCTGCAGGAAGTCTGCTGCTGAAACTGTCTGTTCATTCAGTACAGCCCTAGGGTTCATGATCAACACTCAGAAATCCTAATTAAATCCACTCACAACCTTAAGTTTATATGGGCACTTTCGCAAACCTCTCTTCAGAAGGCTTTTCATCCAATGGATTGGTTCAGGACTTTTGGGGACTTGGGACTCTTCCTTATAAGAGGTTTCTGTCATTCCACAAATTAAATTTTGAAGGCTTTTCAGGTACACACAAAGGCTATGATTACCATCACCTGTGTTTTGCTGATGGTTAGAAAATGGAACTGTTCTAATTAATCACAGCTTGTTAGTACATATCAAAAGGTAGAATGATTTTTTCATATTTTATAAACTGTTAAAGACAATATAACTGAGATGGCCAGAAAGAGAGAATTGCATTTATATAGCGCCTTTCATGACCTCAAGATGTCACAAAGTGCTTTACAGCCAATTAAGTACTTTTGAAGTGTTGTCACAGTAGTAATGTAGGAAACATGGCAGTCAATTTGCACATGGCAAGCTCCCACAAACTTATAAAATTCTAACAGGACTAGACAGACTAGATGCAGGAAGGATGTTCCTGATGGCCGGGGAGTCCAGAACCAGGGGTCACAGTCTAAGGATAAGGGGTAAGCCATTTAGGACTGAGATGAGGAGGAATTTCTTCACCCAGAGAGTGGTGAACCTGTGGAATTCTCTGCCACACAGGGCAGTTGAGGCCAATTCATTAAATATATTCAAGAAGGAGTTGGATATATTTCTTGAGGCTAAAGGGATCAAGGGGTATGGGGAGAAAGCAGGGACAGGGTACTGAATTTGGATGATCAGCCATGATCTCTTTAAATGGCGGAGCGGGCTCGAGGGGCCGAATGGCCTGCTCCTGCTCCTATCTTCTATGTTTCTATGATAATAACCAGACCTGTTTTTAGTGATGTTGATTTAGGATAAATATTGGCCATGACATCGGGGCGAACTCCCCAGCTCTTCTTCAAAATAGTGTCATGAAATCTTTTATGTCCACCTGAGAGAGTAAACAAGGCCTTGGTTTAATGTTTCATCCACCTCTGACAGTGCAGCACTCCCTCATTACTGCCCTGGAGTGTCAGCCTAGATTTTAGTGCTCAAGTCTGTGGAGTGGGACTCGAACACACAACCTACGTAGACTCCGAGATAAGAGTGGCACCGACTGAGCCGCGGATGACAGCCTAAAGATGGAGAGGTAGTGTCTTTCCTCATCCTAATTTCTTTTTCCAAAACAACAAATAAAATGTTAAAGATTCTCAGGTGAACAGAAAGCTTTGATTACCATCAGCTGTATTTTGTTGATTGTTAGAACATGTAAACATTCTAACTAATGACAACAACGCTTTAGAAAGAGAGACAGAGGTGGCTTTTATCACTATTCATGTCTTAATACTGTATTTGTTAACTAAGCACAGAGATCAAATACAGTATTAAAGTGAAGTACATTTTAAACTTTTCTTCAGAATAGAACCTGGGATAATGGCTAGAACACGGTGGGGGTGGGGTTGGTGTGATGTGATGGTCAGGAACAGCAGATTAGGGTTGAAAGATCACATTCTCTTGGATAAGCCTACTTCCTTGCTGGTGCTGTCTGATTTTGGGGATTCCTTTGTTTCTGAGCCCAGGATCTCTGTCCCAGTGCTCCCAGCATTGTCCCCCAGGGCACATTTAGGATCACTCTCGGTGCTCCAGATTCTAGCACCCTCCCTAATGTTGCTATATCTTGGATCCTCCACATGATGACAGACTCCATTACGTTCCCCAATGCTCGCAGAACCCGGGACCTCCTCCCACAATACTGTTTTGTCTCATGACAGCTGTCCAATGCTGCCAAACTCCAAAATTATCAGATCCCATGAATTATCAATAACCTCAAACCCCAAATCACATCCTGCTGTGCTACCAAACCCTATGTTCCCCCTACACAATGCAACTACATGCAAGAACTACTCCCGAATATTATAAAAGCCTAGCACCCACTCTCATAACTATTGCTAAACACCACAACTATCTTCTCCACTGCTAAATCACACATATCTATCTCCAATCTGCTGCGTGTTTCATAGAATCATAGAAAGTTACAGCATGGAAAGAGGCCATTTCGGCCCATCGTGTCCGTGCCGGCCAACAAAGAGCTATCCAGCCTAATCCCACTTCCCAGCTCTTGGCCCGTAGCCCTGCAGGTTACAGCATCCCAAGTTCACATCCAAGTACTTTTTAAATGTGGTTAGGGTTTCTGCCTCTACCACCCTTTCAGGCAGTGAGTTCCAGGCCCCCACAACCCTCTGGGTGAAGAAATTTCCCCTCAAATCCCCTCTAAACCTTCCACCAATTACTTTAAATCTGTGCCCCTTGGTTCTTGACCCCTCTGCTAAGGGAAATAGGTCCTTTCTATCCATTTTATCTAGGCCCCTCATAATTTTATACACCTCAATAAGGTCTCCCCTCAGCCTCCTCAGTTCCAAAGAAAACAAACCCAGCCTATCCAGTCTTTCCTCATAGCTAAGATTCTCTACTCCCGGCAACATCCTTGTAAATCTCCACTGTATCCTCTCTAGTGCAATCACATCTTTCCTGTAATGTGGTGACCAGAACTGCACGCAGTACTCTAGCTGAGTCCTAACTAGTGTTTTATACAGTTGAAGCATAACCCCCCTGCTCTTGTATTCTATGCCGATCATCTTCCTGTGTATCCAGATATTATGAATTTGGGTCTGCCGTAGGCACCTTCTTGAGTTTAGTCACTTCCTTAAGCTGTATGACAGATAGGGTAGTGGATACAGATTCAATAGTAGGTTTCAAAAGGAATTAGATAAACACTTGAAGGAGAAAAAATTGCAGGGATCTGGGGAAAGAGCAGAGGAGTGGGACTAACTGGATTGCTCTTCAAAATAGCTAGTGCAGACTTAATGGGCCGAATAGCCTCCTTCTATGTTGTACTACTCTATTATTTACTTTTATGGGAGGTGACTCACACTACCCTATGTTGACTTTTATGATAACATAACCTGGGGATGTAACAATAGCATCCCTCTTTGATCTATATCAGATGATCATGTACTTTGCACATGTATCTCTTCAATGTAACCAAAGGCAGACTGAGTTAACACTAGATGAGGCAACATTTGGTTTGAATTGTAAACTGCTTTATTCCACAGTAAGGTGAAATGAACAGAATAGGTTCAATCAATATGACTTTGCGTAATGACATGAAAAAAAATGAATGCGGGACACTATCCCATCTCAGTGGGTTGTCTTAACTTAAACGTTCTGTCCAATAGTTCCAGGGCAGAATCTCCTCTCTTTGCAGCCATTTGCTGCTTGACTGCCTATGCAGCATTCTGATTCCAAAAGCCAAACTGTTTTTGGTGTCTGTGTTTCTTTTTTAAAAAACCTGACTGCAGTGTCAGCTTTTAATCAAAACTGACTACCCTCCTGCCAAGAGCGAAGTCCACCAACCTAATTTGGTAATGATACCTGCTGAGTTCAAATTAATAGGATTGTCACACTATTAATGAGTGTGAATGGTCGCTGGAATTTCAAATTATCTTTCATTGTCTTCAAGATTTGGGATTTTGGTTCAGATGCCCCAACTGAAACCTAATACCAACCCTGATACCCTGTGAATTTAACCTCTTTAAAGCAAGCATTAACTTAAAAAGCATCTCTTAAAATAACTCTTCTCTAGATCTTTTCCATGAAAAAATGGTCAAAAAGTCCAGAACCAGGGGCCCGATTTTTGATTTTAACTAAATGGGACGGTAGCGGCCTGAAAATGGCATTGGGTCACTTTGTTTATGCTGGCATTCTGCCATCCTTGAATAGCGTCCTGAGAAGGGCAGCCGGAGCATCTGCCTATTTCAGATGGGAGGCCACTTTTAAGATGCACATCGGGATCCTATGACATGTTGGGCAGCCTAAGCAGTGGTCCTGAAAGGGGCCACAGGAGACTGCTCAAAATAACGAAGACATTTTTAAATTTGCTTTTGGTGAAGCTGGGAGGAATTGGCCGGCTGACTTCACGTCGGAGCCACTGATTCCTAAGGTTGTGGGTTCAAGCCCAACTCCAGAAATTTGAGTACATAATCTAGGCTCACACTCCAGTGCAGTACTGAGGGAGTACTGCACTGTTGGAGGTGTCACCTTTTGGATGAAACGTTAAACCGAGGTCCTGTCTGCCCTCTCAGGTGGACGTAAAAGATCCCATGGCATTATTAGAAGAGGAGCAGGGCAGTTCTCCCTGGTGTCCTGGCCAATATTTATTCTTCAACCAACATCACTAACAACAGATTATCTGGTATTTATCACATTGCTGGTTGTGGGACCTTGCTGTGCACAAATTGGCTGCCGCGTTTCCTACATTACAACTTCAAAAAGTACTTCATTGGCTGTAAAGCGCTTTGGTTGTGAAAAGCACTATATAAATGCAAGTCTTCCTTTCTTTTCTCTCCATCCAGCGAGCTGCCTCGGAGCACTGGTTTGGTGTGTGCATCTCGCTGGCTGCATGTAAATGAGGCCAGGGCCACAAAATGGCTCAGGCCTCACGACGGTTACAATGAAACTCAAAGTGTATCACAGAAACATAAAGCTGCATCCACTGTACGTTACCATTCTAAACCTCAAGGAAGATAAATATGGCTTGACTATGAGGATTACAGGCCCAGGATTGAAAACCAATAAGTATTTGGTAAAAATAGAATTACATAGAATTTACAGCACAGAAACAGGCCATTTGGCCTAACTGGTCAATGCCGATGTTTATGGTCGACACAAGCCACCTCCCTCCCTACTTCATCTAATTCTATTAGTATGACCTCCTGTGCTTCGAATGTTGCAAATCATGCTGAAACATAGTGAAAAGATCTCTTTAGCTGCATGTGGTGATTGTGATGAAAATGATACATGGCTGTTCTTTCTGAAAATGGGCAACAGAAAATGTCTGTTTGAATACAGGCTATGTAGACAAGTTGAAATAAAGCTATTAAGTACTCTCAAATACTAAGTAAAATTTGAAATAATATTGTAACGTACAATAATCTTGTAATGTACAAGTTTCACAGCTCTTGAAACCTTTAACTCACCATGCATGAAGTAATGTTTGGCTTTGAAAATGGAAGGAAAGGTATATTACTGGAAGTAAAAATTGGATGATTATAAACTGCCACTTTCTTACAACAAAATGTACTGAAGATTAATTTGCAGCAGATTGTGCATCTCAATATCCTGCTCATTCCCTCTATTTACCCACGTTTACGTCACATAAGAATGACGTTCAATTGTGGGCGGGGCCGCTCAGTTACTTTAGTTTCATTTTTCATTATAATATATAAAGGAATTTCGCGCGACATTGTCGCAAAATAGTTTTCCGAGTAAAAGCCGGAGCCCCTTTAATTCGAACCCGTTCCCCCTTTAAAGCCGCGGGCGCCCTCGGAGTTTCTAACGTTTAGCGAGACAATGAAAGAGAAGTTTCCCCAAATACCAGGAGGTTAGAAATTTGTTTCTTGCCCCAAATGATTTTTTGTCTTTTACTGGGAAAGTTTAAAGTCAAGCTCGGCGGAGTCAGTGACCGAGGGCCGGGGGCAGCTGTTCGCCGAGGGCCGGGCCGGGCCGGGCCGAGCCGCGCCGCTGCTCTTTTCAATATTATTTATTGTTATTGTGGCTTTTCCCCTTTATTGCCATTTTCTCAGCTGAGGTGCACGAACCTCGCGATAGTATTTGCACAAACGATGCGTGACGCTTAACTGATGCGAAGGTGACGGGGCGACTTGAAGACGCACTGCAGAGGTGTGTGAACGTTTGTCACCGAAAAAAAATATATATTTATATCCAAATGTGTGAGTGTGCGCGAGTGTAAAAACCAGCGGGTCTGGTCTTATTTTTTTAAATTTAAACAGACTTTGTTGCCCGGTGTCTGGTTGTGTGTGTGGGTTTTTGGGGTGGGGGGTCCGCCTGAGTCTGCTGCTCGCTGAGGGTTTTTTTGGGGGGGCGTTGTGTCGGTGCTGACACTTGTGTGTGTGTGTTTTTTTGTCTCAAAGTAGCTTGATGAGTGTCCAAAGTAACAGTGGAAGTGGTGGAAGTTTGGAGGGGACGCCATCTTGGTCCCAGTTCTCCACGTCCCCAACGCCGGGAGCTTTGCAGACTAACACGGCACCTGTAAAGGCTAAAGAAGGTAATTTACTCCACTCACTCACGCGGCTTGAACTCTCTGCTGTTTTAATTGTTTCTGATGTCTTTCGAAATGTTTTATTTTTTTTGTTCTCCATCTGCGAAGCGGTGGCACAGAAGTGCTGCGGGTCCCAGGCGGGTTACTCCGAGGCCGTGGCTGGTAGGTACATTAGGTGTCTAATGGTTGATAGTGTGGTGCACACGCTAGAAACCCTCAGGCGCAATGTTATGCACCCTTAATTAGGGCCTGCTACCGCTTCAGAATATTTTTTTTAGAAAAATCCACGGCCCCAAAAACCTTTGGTTATGAAGTGATCAAAAAGTGGACCTGAGGTTTTTATTGGAGATGTAACATGTTATGTTTACTCCATTGTGTTGTGCCCTCCCCTTAGCGAGAGATGATGAAGAGGGTCAGGGCTTGACTTGGGGAGTCCATGATCTTATTTCTGTGCGAGTTTTGGCGGTTGACATATTGATTTGCAACGTGATACTGAGAGGTTAAGTAAATTATTTCTGAAAACGTAACCAACGGGCTGAACTCCATTGCCATTTTTGGCTATGCCAGTCACTGATGAGATTTTTTTTACAGTAAGTGGAAGGTATCAAACAGTATGGAAAGCACAACGCAGCAAAGCGTGGGGAGATTTTGGATTGTCAGATCAAAGGGAGACTGCCTTTTTGGCAACTGCAGCCATCCTTCCTACGATCTGAAGCAGAAGGTTTCGAAACCTAATGGCCTCCCAATTTTATTAAAACTTAAAACCCCATTGTATTTTCTGATCATCTCTGCTGTAAATGGACCCACCAATTAACCTATTGAAATACTTAGCAGCTTGATCAAACCCGAGTCACGTTTCTTGGTAAAACACCTCTCTGCAGTAATTTTGGGTTTGCCCAAGAATATAATTGATAAGAATAATAGTTTTATTGAAGGGAAAGAACAATTTAAAATTTGGAAAATAGCCACAGGTGAAGTCCCAATATGTAATTTTTGACTGCTAATTAGAAAATACATTGATTCTTAAATTTATTAGCTAATATATTACATTTACAAATATTGCATTGTAAGCTAAATGACAGCCTTTTACTACTTGAAAGGTAATATCAAGTGCTGAGTGGCTAGAATGATTTTTATTTTTGTAAAATTGTATTGCATAACTGTACTATAAATCTAGAAAAAACAATTTTTAGTGTATTCTGCACTCCTAATACTGTGGGAGCTTTTACTTGTGGACTTAATATTGGGTTTAAGCCTTTTCACAACAATTATGTGCATCTACACAGCATATTGTGAGATATATTTTGTCATGATCGGAATATTAGTATTTATTCACTATGGAAGGAAACAATTACTTAGCAAAAGTTGACATAGTATTATGATTCTTGGAAAATAATTGTTCGTTAACTGCTGCGATTGAACCTCAAACGCCAATTGTGTCATTGAAGTAGCAAAGCATGTAATTTATCTTCGCTGAAATTATTTCATGTGCTTTAATGCTGGATGAAAATATCTTGGAAGGAAATGCCCTATGGAAAAAGTAAAAAGAATTGGAAAAAAGCTTTACCAAACACAGGAAACCTGTCAAAATGGATCACAGTGCAATGTTGTGGTGAAAATGACTTTTCCCCATCCTCCGTTTGTTTGCCAGTTCATTTCATGGACAGAGCGCACTTATTATCTGTGAACAATCCAACAATAGTAATATTTTTACAAACACTCAGCAGTTGATATTACCTTTTCAAGTAGTAAAAGGCTGTTATTTGGCTTACAATGCAATATTTGTAATTGTAATGTATTGGCTAATAAATTTAAGAATCAATGTATTTTCTAATGAGCAGTCAAAAATTACAGATTGGGACTTCAACAGTGGCTATTTACCAAATTTTGAATTCTTCTTTCCCTTCAATAAAACTATTATTCTTATCAATTATATTCTTGGGCAAACCTAATTCGATGGAAGTTTCAAATACAGAATCCCAGCATGTCGACAGATAGTTTGTGAGCACTTGAGTTTCACCATTAATCAACTGTAGTCTCTACATTGGGTTTGTTCTAATTTTCTTGCTTGTAATTTTAATATTCATTGCAAGAAATGAATGCTTGTAATGCAACGAGTTTCCATTAATGTTCCAAATTGAAGGTTTCCTGCACCTACAGTGTATTGAATAGTACTTGTGGTTAGTTCTGCAAAAGTCTGGGTAACCTAAAGTCTGTTTTATTGGCTGATTTCTAATAATTGGTAAAAGCTTTGAACTGAAACCCAGAAAAGTTTAGGAGAAAACCGAGCTCCCATCTATGATGAGTTTAAATTAAAATTAAATCCTATTACATAGTGAACTGTCCCTTCATATGACAATGGAGTATGAACACAACTGATCTGTTGCATAATAATTCACTTTAGATTTTTTGTTTGCTGTAAGGCAATTTAAAAACTGCATGTAAATACTTTTATAAGGAAGCAAATCTAAGATTAAAGGGGCATTGTCTTTGGAAAAGAGGCGTATTTCATTTCTTCATAATATTGCATGCAGGTGATCAGATGTGTTTTGACAATTGTACAGTGCAATATCTGCTGGTAAACTGCTTTTATTGGTTTGCAGAAACTTTCATGATGATTGCATCCATTAAACTTTTAAAAGTAAAATATGTATTGTCAGAGGTTTGATTTGTATTGGCATCCTTCGGATGAAATCCATCTTGTGTTCTGTTGCAGATTCATCTTTGTAGTTTTAAAAATGTGACCCACAGAAGATATTGAACTATTTTTAGGGTGCATTTGCACTACAGCTGCAGTGTTGGTGCAAAATGGTTTTACTTTGCACTGATGCAGTTATAGTGCAGACGGGGATCTGGAGTCTGGCCTGACCTGACATTGAAACAAAGTGGACTGAGACTCCCTGGGGAAGAGTGTCTTGCTGTACTTTACTTTTGCAGTCAGTTTGGGAAGTTTAGTATCGTTGTTGAGCCGAAAAGGTTTTACGCTGACAAATTTGTGCAAGTGCATTTTTAAGATTCTGGTCTTGTAATGCAGTAATAACAATATTGTTCAACTCGTTATTAGAATGTTCCTAAAGGATGTATTGTGGGATAATCCCTTTTCCTTATTTGCATGACTGCCTCCTGTTTTAAACTGCATGTTGTACAGTTCACTTTTTGTAGAAGTATCTGAAGACGTGTCCTATAATTGTTTTCCTTTTCAGCCATTTAGCGCCATTACTCCTGGTTTCACCCAGGAATTGAGTGTATTCAGGACAACTATGTCTGTTATATACTTATTAGCCTCTTTTGTTGCTCCCAAGCCTGTGTATTCACATGCTAATTTAAAATGATGAATCCATACCTGATATTGTTACCGTTAATTTTGACTGATCTATTGCCGATTCAAACCATGCATAATGCTGGAAAGCTTTTACTTCCTTTCTGGATGAGGGGGACCTTCTTGGATGGGGTCGGGGGGGGAGGGGAACAAGAGGACGAGATTATTCAGATGTTCTTTTGTATTGAACAAAAGTGTACATTAGTACTGTATTGCACGTCGATGCCAGTGTACTCCCGATAATTCAAAGTTTTCATTTTGGCACTAAAATTTGAACTATCCAATAATTTAGGAGTTTAGCGCTTCTAAAATTTGAATTAACATTTTTAAGAGTATACTATAATTACTTAAAGGGTAGTGGAGGTCAGACAAAAATTCAGTTGCAGTCTGTATTTCATGTTCTATTTGTGTATAGTTGTTTGCTGGTGTAAGGGAGTTGGTCACTAGCAGCATGTTCAAGCCAGTCCATCTCAAACCAAGCTTTTTCACCTGATCAACCTGCAGTTATTGCACTTTAGAACGCATGGAGAATAAAACACGTAATTACTGTTTCCTATTGCAGGATAAAACTTGCTTTCATTCTCAAGTCCAAAACACAGTGCCATAGAAAAATTTGTGGGTTTAATTTTGCTAAACTTGTTTTGGGAGTATGGATGTCTGCCATTTTCAGTCATTTGATTTCATTACTCCTGGTTCATCTAGGAATTGCGTATATTCAGGACAACTATGCTTGTTGTATACTTATTAGCCTCTCCTGCTGCTCCCAAGCCCGTGTATTCACATGCTTATAAGAATTGTTTATTCTTGATCTGTGGCAGCAGGTGATTTATATAATTTTGTCCAGAGGCATAATGTTGCATCTTTAATGCATCCAAATGTGAATAAAGGAGAGTTCATCCCAACTTACAGGAAATCAATTGTTGATCATCATTCCATAAACTTAGTGACAGTCTTCGTTAATCCATTTGTGTGATTGTCAACATATTTCTCAAGTAGTGAAATTATTTTGATGAATCATAAATCTGTCCATTTCTGTTTTAAATACAGAAATCCATATTCACTGCCTTGGTTCGCAAATTTCTATACTGGTCAAACAGCTCTTAAATGTGAAGTAGTTAGCTTAATTAAAACAAAACTAGTTTATTTAGCTTAATCATGTCTGCTAACTAGTTATGCCAAAGATTTTGTCACTATCCATCACAGATAGCTCATGCTATCTTGCATGTCTTTTTTATCATCTTCAAATGAAAGCTAACTTTAATTCCATTAACTTGCTTTCTTAGTTGATTTTTATGTCTGATACCACTCATTTTTCTAGTTGCACCTAAAGTTTAACTAGTATCCCTTAGTGCATACTATTTTTAACACCATTCTATGATGACTATTCAGTGCCATTTCCCACTTATTAATGATGTGGAGATGCCGGTGTTGGACTGGGGTGGACAAATGTAAGAAGTCACACAACACCAGGTTATAGTCCAACAGCTTTATTTGAAATCACAAGCTTTCGGAGCAGCGCTCCGAAAGCTTGTGATTTCAAATAAAGCTGTTGGACTATAACCTGGTGTTGTGTGACTTCTTACATTTGTCCACTTAATAAGTAGTGCCACTTTTTTTTTTGTCAAATACTGAAACAGCTTCAGGATGATTATCTCTCAAACACACCATAAAGTAATTTTACATGCTTGTAAAGACATGAGTAAGATTGGGAATGCATTGTGTTGTGAATTGTGACTACAATTTTACCACTTTGGTGCATATAACTCGGTCACCAAGTTGCTAATTTTAAATTCTGTATGTTGGTAGCTTATAGCATACAGATATGGAAATAAAACATAGCCAAACCTTTCTCCTGTGGAACCTGAACCAGTTTTTAGAATTCCACAATTAGTCATAACTTTTAACAAAAATCAAGTGATAGGAAATAGGGGGGAAAATCTGGAACTTAAATAAAACAGAAACTGTTAGGAATGCACAGCAGGTCCAATAGTACCTGGAAAGTGCGAAGACAGGTTAATGTTTCCCTGTAGATACTTGATTGGAGCCGGTTCCAGAGCGAGAAGACTTTTTGATGATAGTGGATTACTTGTAAGATATTTTACATCATATTATGGAATCTGAACAAAATGTTACGTAAAATGTAATCTTGCCTTTTGGAGGAATGAGACCTGGTTTGGTGAATTCTCAAAATTGAGACCAAACATTTTTCATCTCGCCTGACCTCATATCTGCACAATGTGACAAAATCATCAAACGTGTTAATTTAATTGAGGCGAAATCAATGGCAAAAGGTTTTGAAGCTCAATTGTGAAAGAATGGATGTCCTTTGATTAAATCAGCCACAGATTTGACATCCCTTTCATCTTCTGGTTTCCAATCCAATTTGTTATCTGTAATCTTAGAAACTGCAGTTACAATACCTTGATTGGATTATTAATAAACCTGTTCAGATGTCCCAGGATGGATTCCTGAGGGGGCAACTGAAATAAAATTCCCCAAATAATGTATGCTATTCTAACGTGGAATTAGATATTGAATGCATAATGTGCTTTTTAGAATATCAGTTTCCTTCAGATAATCTCCACCTCTGCCTGCATTTTTGGCTTCCAAGATCAGTTGGTCTCCTCACTTGGAACCTGATCTGTGATTTCAAGAAGATATGTTTTGTTTTCCTGTTTGTGTAATATATGCTTTATTTAGAGCAGTGTAGGAGGTGAATGACAGCATAATTTGGCTCTCATTCTGTATACATCACTAATCAGAAAAGGCTGACTTGAAGGAAACCATCCTTCAGGTGAGTGAAGTACCATGCATGACTTCTGACTTTACCTTCTCACCACTATAAACTGCAGCAGCAACAAAAAGGAAGCTGGAAAATGTGTCTGACACTTGTGTGACTGACATAGACCCTCCCCATATGACCTCTCCGTGCTCATCGTGTCCATGAGACCCACTTCCTGCTCCCTCGACCCTATTCCCACCAAACTGCTGACCACCCAACTTCCTTTTCTGGCTCCCATGTTAGCTGACATTGTTAATGGTTCTCACTCCTCAGGTACTGTCTCGCCCTCTCCCTCAAATCTGCTGTCATCACCACTCTCCAAAAAAAAAAAAAAAACAGCCCTTGACCCCTCCGTCCTTGCAAACTACTACCCCATCTCCAACCTCCCTTTCCTCTCAAGTCCTTGAACATGTTGTCGCCTCCCAAATCCGTGCCCATCTTTGCCGCAATTCCATGTTTGAATCCCTCCAATCAGGTTTCCGCTCTTGCCACAGTACCGAAACTGCTCTCGTCAAAGTTACATTGTGACTGTGACAAAGGTAAACTAACCCTCCTCGTCCTTCTTGACTTGTCTGCAGCCTTTGACACGCTTGACCACTCCATCTTTCTCCAACGCCTCTCCACCGTTGTCCAGCTGGGTGGGACTGCACTCTCCTAGTTCCATTCTTATCTATCTAATCGTAGCCAGAGAATCACCTGAACGGCTTCTCTTCCTGCTCCCGCATCGTTACCTCTGGTGTTCCCCAGGATCTATCCTTGGCCCCCTCCTATTTCTCATCTACATGTTGCTCCTTGGCACCATCATCTGAAAACACAGCGTCAGTTTTCACATGTATGCTGACAACACCCAGCTCTACCTCACTACCACTTCTCTCAACCCCTCCATGGTCTCTAAATTGTCTGACTGCTTGTCCGACATCCAGTTCTAGATGAGCAGAAATTTTCTCTAATTAAATATTGGGAATACTGAAGCCATTGTTTTCGGTCCCTGCCACAAACTCCGTTCCCTAGCCACTGGATCCATCCCCCTCCCTAACATCTGTCTGAGGCTGAACCACACTGTTCGCAACCTTGGTGTCATATTTGACCCTGAACTGAGCTTCCGACCACATATCCGCAGCATAACTAAGAACACCTATTTCCACCTCCGTAACATCGCCCGCCTCTGCCATTGCTTCAGCTCATCCGCTGCTGAAACCCTCATCCATACCTTTGTTACCTCTAGACTTGACTATTCCAATGCACTCCTGGCTGGCCTCCCACATTCTACCCTCCGTTAACTTGAGGTGATCCAAAACTCGGCTGCTCGTGTCCTAATTCGCACCAAGTCCCGTTCACCCATCACCCCTGTGCTCGCTGACCTTCATTGACTCCTGGTTAAGCAATGCCTTGATTTCAAAATTCTCATCCTTGTTTTCAAATCCCTCCATGGCCTTGCCCCTCCCTATCTCTGTAATCTCCTTCAGCCCCATAACCCCCCGAGATATCTGCGCTCCTCTAATTCTGGGCTCTTGAGTATCCCTGATTGTAATCGCTCCACCATTGGTGGTCGTGCCTTCTGTTGCCTAGGCCCTCGGCTCTGGAATTCTCTGCCTAAACCTCTCCGCCTCGCTACCTCTCTTTCCTCCTTGAAGACGCTCCTTAAAACCTACCTCTTCACCTGCTCTAATTTATCATTATGTGGATCATGTCTTTTAATACTCCTGTGAAGCGCCTTGGGACGTTTTACTACGCTAAAGGCGCTATATAGATACAAGTTGTTGTTCCACGGCTACTAAGCTGGATATATGATCATTTAGTAGTACAGTGGGTCTTCCATTAATTTGCATCTGTTTTGGGAGGGTATAAATAAGATTTTAAAAAGTTATATGTTTACACATGTTGCTGGTATTTTTTTTTAATTTCCTTGCCAAACAGATTTAAACAGTTACTGAAAGACCGCAGTACTATGGACAAAGATTTACTGGCAGGAAGGTGAGACTGTAATTTTCACAAGTAACCCTCTACTATAAATTGTGTAGAAGAGTGGTACTCTGATCATTGTGTCAACAAAAATGTTACATAGAGTCTACTGCACAGAAGTAGGCTGGTCTATGCTTCACATGAGCCTCTTCATCTAACCCCATCAAAATATTCTATTCTTTCCTCCCTCGTGCTTATCGAGCTTCCCCTTAAATGCACCTGCTACTCTCCTCAACTACTCCTTGTGATAGTACGTTCCACATTCTTACCACTCTTTGGGTAAAGAAGTTTCTCCTGAATTCCCTGTTGGATTTATTAGTGACTATCTTATATTTATGATTTCTAGTTTTGGACTCTTCCCCACGAGTGGAAACGTTTTCTCTGTCTACCCTATCAAACCTTTCGTAATCTTAAAAGACCTCTATCTGGTCACCACACAGCTTTCTCTTTTCTATAGAAAGCCCCAGCCTGTTTAGCCTTTCCTAATAATAAGTAAATCCTCTCAGTTCTGGTATCAGCCTTGTGAATTTTTTTTTGAGCCTTCTCCAGTGCCTCTATATCCTTTTTATAATATGTATACAGTGCTCCAAGTGTGGTCTAACCAAGGTTCTATACAAATTTAACACAATTTCTCTGCTCTTCAATCCTATCCCTCTAGAAATGAACTCCAGTGCTTTGTTTGCTTTTTTTTCATGGCCTTATTAACCTGTGTCACTACTTTATCATTTGTGTATCTGCACCCCTATATCCCTTTACTCTTCGACCCCATTGAGACTCTTATTATCCAAGCTCTGGGATAACTTCACTGCACATCTCCTCGACCTTTTCCCCATACTTTTCCAAGAATATCTACAGCAGGAACCACCGGAACAGGAATGGCACTCGGGCATAAAAGAACCACCCAAAAGTTTACAGACTTGGACCTCCAAGCCATCCT
This sequence comes from Somniosus microcephalus, assembly GCF_052327205.1. Taxonomy (NCBI): domain Eukaryota; kingdom Metazoa; phylum Chordata; class Chondrichthyes; order Squaliformes; family Somniosidae; genus Somniosus; species Somniosus microcephalus. The sequence continues at coordinate 255,490,950 of NC_140990.1, read as the reverse complement.
AGAGGAAATAGAGCTAAGCCGACACAGATGGGTGGGTGTCCATGCCACCAAACCTCCCAGCAATCTTACTTGCGCTACCTGAAGGGACATGGCACTAACACCAACTACCAATTCTCTCACCCCCAGGACTACAGATTAGTGTTGCAAGAAGTTCAATGTCCTCACCAAGGCAGGCAAGGTAATACACTGGACCCATTCCCTTTTTTTTGCCCACCCTGGGCACCAGCACACTCTTCACCCTCTTAAATGAACACTTGTACAACGAATCCTTCCAATGCACTCTGATTAAGGGGTGCTTCAATTTGGGGTCTTGTATTATGGGTAGCCAGCTCCCCTAACAGGATTTATTTTTAATATTCGCTGGATGTGGATGCACTGGCAAGGCCAACATTTATTGCTCATCCCTAATTGCCCTTGAGAAGGTGGTGGTGAGCCACCGCTGCAGATCGTCTGATGAAAGTACTCCCACAGTGCTGTTGGGTAGGAAGTTCCAGGATTTTGACCAGTGACGATGAAGAAATGGTGATATATTTCCAAGTAGAGATGATGTGTAACTTGGAGGTGGTGGTAATCCCATACGCCTGCTGCCTTCCTCCTAGGTGGTGGAGGTCATGGGTTTGCTAGGTGATGTCGAAGAAGCTTTGGTGAGTTGCTGCAGTGCATCTTGTAGATGGTACACACTGCAGCCACCGTGCGCTGGTGGTGGAAGGAGTGAATGTTTTATGGTGGTGGTTGGGGTGCTGATCAAGCGGGCTGCTTTGTCTTGGATGGTGTTGAGCTTCTTGAGTGATGTTAGAGCTGCACTCATCCAGACAAGTGGAGAGTATCCATCACACTCCTGACTTGTGCCTTGTAGATGGTGGAAAGGCTTTGGAGAGTCAGGAGGTGACTTACTCGCTGCTGAATACCCAGCCTCTGACCTGCTTTCATAGCCACAGTACAGGAAACTCGTTTAAACGGCACCCAAATTTCCGAAATTCTCTATTAGCTGGCAAAATTCAGGAGTAGGTTCAGGTAAGTTTTACTGTATATTAGTGGCCGTGTAACCGGGGTTCCTGCACCTGTGGCTTTATAACAGGGACTCCTGGATCTGTGGCCGTGTAACCGGGGTTCCTGCACCTGTGGCCGTGTAACCGGTGTGCTGTGTAACGGGGCTCTCGTATCTTGGTAGGTATACCTCTCCGTTATCCGGAACTTTTAATCAACCGGCACCATCCCAGTCCCGTAGGTACCGGATACCAAAGAGTTTCCTGTATATATGTGGCTGGTCCAGTTAAGTTTCTGGTCAATGGTGATCCCCAGGATGTTGGTGGGGGGGGTGTTCAAGGATGGTAATGCTATTGAATGTCATGGGGAGGTGGTTAGACCCTTGTTGGAGATGGCCATTGCCTGGCACTTGTGTGGCATGAATTTTACTTGCCACTTATCAACTCAAGCCTAGATGTCGTCCAGGTCTTGCTGCATGTGGGTACGAACTGCTTCATTATCTGAGGGTGAGGAATTGCGAATGGAACTGAACACTGTGCAATCAGCAACAAAAACCCACTTCTGACCTTGTGATTGATGAAGCAGCTGAAGATAGTTGGGCCTAAGACACTGCCATGCGGAACTCCTGCAGCAATGTCCTGGGTTGAGATGATTGGCCTCTGACAGCCACAACCATCTTCCTTTGTGCTAGGTATGACTCTAGCCAGTGAAGAGTTTCCCCCCGTTCTCCATTGATTTCAATTTTATTCGGGCTCTTTGGTGTCACACTCGGCCAAATGGTGCCTTGTTGTCAAGGGCAGTCACTCTTGCCTCGCCTCTGGAATTCAGCTCTTGTCCATGTTTGGACCAAGGCTGTAATGAGGACTGGTGCTGAGTGATCCTGGCGAAACCCAAACTGGGCATCGGTTAGCAGGTTATTGGTGAGTAAGTGCCACTTGATAGCACTGTCGACGACTCCTTCCATCACTTTGCTGGTGATGGAAAGTAAGCTGATGGGGCAGTAATTGGCCAGATTGGATTTGTCCAGCTTTCTGTGGACAGGACCTACCTGGGCAATTTTCCACTTTGTCTGGTGGATGCCAGTGTTGTAGCTGTACTGGAACGGCTTGGTTAGAGGCGCGGCTAGTTCTGGAGCACAAGTCTTCAGCGCTACAGGTCAGGACCAATAGCCTTTGCCGTATCCAGTGCGCTCAGCCGTTACTTGATAATGTGGAGTGAGTCGAATTGGCTGAAGACTGACATCTGTGATGGTAGGGACCTTAAGAGGAGGCCGAGATGGATCATCCACTCTGCACTTCTGGTTGAAGAATACTTACATGCACAACCTTAAAACCCCTTCCTCCACTACAACAGACTTAGTCCCCCACTTATGTCCATGAGAGGCAGGTACTGCCGCATAAGGAGCAGGCAACGGAGCTCGTGGGGAGGCAATCTGCTCTTGCCATATGAGATTGGTGGCATATTGCCGATGCCAGGTTAGTGTAACAATGACACGTCACCCTGGCATCAATGTGAAACACCACACAGACAGAAGTTTTCCACATCCTACTTTGTCTTAATCTCAAGGGGGTAATGCTTATCCATTCTTAACTTCTACCCTCCTTTCCTGCAGATCCACCTCAGCAACGGGGGTGGGTGGTGGCTGAGGGGGGCACAAGAGGAGGAACATGATGATGATGATGAGGGAGGAGGAAGAACAGCAAAGACACAACTGCCTACTCATGATAACGAGGAAACTGTTACTATTCTTGCAACAGGGTCATGGCTCTTAATTAGTCAGAAGTAAGGATTAAGAATAATCAGGAAACAGTGGAGTCTGAAAATGCATTTACTATTGATGGTATGTACCAACATCACACATGCATACTACAGTGCTTATATGTGACTGTTTTAATACAAGGCTAGATACTGGGTGATTTAAAAAAAAAAAAAAAAAAAACAGGTTGGGTGATTGGGCAGATGCAGTATAATGTGGATAAATGCGAGGTTATTCACTTCGGTGGCAAAAATAGGAAGGCAGATTATTATCTGAACGGCAATAGATTGGGAGAAGGGGAAGTGCAACGAGACCTGGGTGTCCTTGTGCACCAGTTGCTGAAGGTAAGCATGCAGGTGCAGCAGGCGGTTATGAAAGCAAATGGTATGTTGGCCTTCATAGCGAGAGGATTCGAGTACAGGAGCAAGGATGTCTTGCTGCAGTTGTACAGGGCCTTGGTGAGACCACACCTTGAGTATTGTGTGCAGTTTTGGTCGCCTTATCTGAGGAAGGATGTTCTTGCCATGGAGGGAGTGCAACGAAGATTCACCAGACTGATACCTGGGATGGCAGGAATGACGTATAAGGAGAAATTGGGTCAGTTGGGCTTATATTCGCTGGAGTTTAGAAGAATGAGGGGGGATCTCATTGAAACTTATAAAATTCTAACAGGACTAGACAGACTAGATACAGGAACGATGTTCCCGGTGGCGGGGGAGTCCAGAACCAGGAGTCACAGTCTAAAGATAAGGGGTAAGCCATTTAGGACAGAGATTCGGAGGAATTTCTTTACCCAGAGAGTGGTGAACCTGTGGAATTCTCTACCACAAAAGGCAGTTGAGGCCAATTCATTCATTAAATATATTCAAGAAGGAGTTAGATATATTTCTTAAGGCTAAAGGGATCAAGCGATATGGGGAGAAAGCAGGGACAGGGTACTGAATTTGGATGATCAGCCATGATCTCATTAAATGGCGGAGCAGGCTTGAGGGGCCGAATGGCCTACTCCTGCTCCTATCTTCTATGTTTCTAAAAGAAAGTGATTGATGATGAGTGAAATAAACATATTTGATTAATGTGTTTTTAAGCAGGTTGGAAGCTGGTAGCAATGAATAATGTACATGGGAAAAACTTAAAGTTCAGTAATTTGAGAAATTCTGAGGATGGTTTTCCAATAGATGAACTGAACTGGAAATTAATAGTAAAATGTGACATTTATATTCCGAACTAATTGCTGTATAAAGTATATTATCTTTCTTCCATAATGAGGGATGTTTGGGTGGGGGGGGGTGGGGTGGGGAAGGGCGGAAATAAATGGATTCCCCCCCCCCCCCCCCCCCCCCCCCCCAAATTTTACGGCTCAATATCAGTACTACATGGTGGTTGTAGAGTAACACACCCAACTATTCACTCCAACAATGCTTTTTTACAGTAGTCTCAAAAGAGCACCTCATTTAGTACCAATCATCTGTATCATGTCTGTTAGTGAGTTTACTAGTTTGCACCAAATTATACAGTTTTGTTCGGTAGAGCTGTGTACACTTTTAAGGTTCGGACAGGGATGGAAGTAATTTGCACATTTTAACCATTGCTTTACGTGAACACTTGTGTGAAAAATATGGTCTTTGCCTGTGCTGAAGAAGATCTTGTAGTGCACAGGAAAGCTTTATGCGACCGATTTTTCCTGGGGTCAGCACCTAGCTCCGCTCCTTTTACATAGCTGAGATTTTTGGGGCTTTCCTCAAGGTATGTTCATGCCATCCTTCTGGTGGTTTACACGGGGAGATAAAATAGGGACAGGAACAAACCCTGACAGATGTTTGTTTCCACTGCCTGTTGGTGTTGTCAGACTGCTTGTCCAACATTCAGTCTTGAATGAGTCTAAATTTCCTCCAATTAAACATTGGGAAAACCGAAGCCATTGTCTTTGGCCCCCGCTCACCAGCACCTCAATTTTAAAATTCTTATCCTCTTATTTAAATACCTTCATGATTTAAATACCTTCATGGCCTCACCCCTCCCTATCTCTGTAACCTCGTTCAGCTCTACAGCACTCCGAGAACTCTGTGTTCCTCCAACTCTGGCCTCTGCGTCCCCCGTTTACTTTACCCCATCATTGGCGGCCATGCCTTCAGCTGTCTAGGCCTTAAGCTCGCCACCTCAACTACGTTTAAGACACTGCTTAAAACCTACCTCTTGGCCCACGCATTTGGTCACCTGTCCTAATGTCTCCTTATTTGACTCGGTGTCAATTCTTGTCTGATTATTGCTCCTGTGATGTGACTTGGGACATTTTACTATGTTAAAGGCGCTGTATAAATACAAGTTGTTTAAACTGAAAGCTGCAAGAGCAGGCTTTTGCCTAGACTCTGGGTAAGATGCAGGAGGGCAGTTAGAAGTTATTTTGTTTAAAGGTGATCCACTATTGTGGAAAGCATAGCATATTCATTATTTTTGTATTACTGTTTGAAGGCAAGTTGTATTGATTTGAATTCCAACCATAACTATTGCTCGGTTAGTTCACTTGTGGTTAGAGAAATAAAACAGCGATATGTTTAGTTGTGGTCTAGTCTCTGAAGTGTAAACAGTCTGGCTATTGAAAGATTGGAGAAGCACGTGTGAAACGAAGGAAAAATGAGAGGTGACATAAACTAAATGATACAATTTTACAGGGGGTGCAGGAACGGAGACACCTTGGGGTTCACATGCACAAATCGGGTAGCAGGATAAGTTGATCAATCTAGTAAAACATATTGTATCCGTGGCTTTATAAATACCGTAGAGTACAAAAGCAGGGAAATTATGCTAAACCTTTATAAATCACTGGTTAGACCTCAGTTAGAGTAGGACACCACACCTTAGGAAGTATGTCAAGGCATTGGAGAGGGTGCAGATGAGATTTACCTGAATGGTGCCTGGAATGAGGGACTTTGGTTATGTGAAGAGACTGGAGAATCTGAGAATTTTCTGCATGGAGCAGCGAAGGTTTAGGGGAAATTTAATAGAGATGTTCAAAATGATGAGGATTTTAAGAGTAGGTAGCTCTTTCCACTGGCAGGAAGGTCTGTAACCAGAGGACACAGATTTAAGATAATTGGCAAAAAAGCCAGGAGAGAGATGGAGATTTTTTCCAAGCAGCGAATATATTGCCTGAAAGGGTGGTGGAAGCAGATTCAATAGTAACTTTCAAAGGGGCGCAGGTCTAATTGGATAGCTCTTTCAAAGAGCCAGCGCAGGCACGATGAGCCGAATGGCATCCTGTGCTGTATGATTCTATGAAAGACATAGTTTCAAGGGAGGATGCTTTGTTACATCTCTTGGGTTATGCTATTCGGAGTGACTGCTGCCAACGAACCGGAAGCTGTGCAGAAGCATTCTACGCATAAATGTCAGGTCCCACATTTGAAAAAGTAACGTTCACCGCAACAGACGGAGGAGCTGATGGCAATAAGCACACTCGGCGAGAGTACAATAAAACACTCTCAATCTGACAACATCCTCGTTAAATTGTACTGGAAGTTTAGCAGTTCATTCTGACGAATTAATCACACCGCTGCCACTCTCTCTCTTCTCGCGTTCCTTCTTCGCCCTCCCTCTTGTTTTCCTCCCCAGTTTCTTTGTCTAGTGCTCCTCGATCTATCTCTCCGCAATGTGTCTACTCTCTTTCTCAATGATCCTTTCCCCAGCTGATTAAGTCCTAACATCTTGCGCCTGCATTCTGTTCACCAGCTGCATGTTCAAACCGCAACAGACAAGAGGACCTGATAGCAATAAACACACTCTGTGAGAGTACAGTAAAACTCTCACAAGCTGACAACATCCTAATATCACCTTCAAGTCACATCACAGACCTCACAATACAGGAAACTTTGTGATATCCGGCACCGACGGGACCAGCGTGTTGCCGATCTATCAAAACTGCTGGACATACAAAGTTAATGTTGAAGCATATGGAGGTTTTCATCTCTGTATCTGACAACAAACACTGTTGCTTAGCAACAGCTTCTAAAGAGCCAGCTGCAGCTGCAAGCGTCTCTAGCTGAAGCTGTTGCTATAGCTACAGACCTTGCAGTGCCTGACTGGGGGGGAAAAAAAGAACGAGAACTAAAAAAACGGCTCCTGATTTTTGCCGTTCGATCGAGTATTCCGGACATACAACCTCCGGATAAACCAAAGTTTCCTGTACCTGAAATTTCCACACCTCCCCTTTCTCTCTAATCTGTGGGAAGTCCGGCGAGAACAAACAAAAAACCACGCGCAACGACTTCCGGTTTGTTGGCAGCAGTCGCGTCCATATGCTATTATAAATATTGGACAGTGTGAGTCAGCTCTGGAACAAAAAACATTTAGGATCCAATTGTGGAAGTGCTTGATATCACTGAAGCTGAGAAGATATCTATAGCAGACCTGAATTTCTAACACTCCTGGAGGGATGAAAGAATGAGCTTTGAGCTGAATGGCTTTTTCTCATCCAGACTTTTCCTATGTTCTAACAGTATAGAAACTGGATTGAGTATGATCAAACTAATTTCACATAGGACCCTTCCAGTTGATAGAGAGGACACTTTGCTAACTGTTACTGTAACAGGATTTGTTACCCAAGCCATGTGCTAACTGTTGCATCGAGGAATTTTTCATAGCTTTTCTAACCAAATCAGTAGAACTTTATATAAGGTATAATGCTATTCCTTCATTTGTTTTGGTGTTTATTGCAAGCATTTTATTGGTTTCTGCGCTGTACTATTTTATGATTGTGTGTCAAAATAGCTACGTTGGAAGGTTTTTTTTCCTTTGAAGTATAATCAAACTAATCTGTAGAGCTGCAACATTCTATTAAATATATAAAGAAGAAAAAGTTTATGCAGAGTTTTAAATGATAATGAATCGATTAAGATGTCGCGGTGTAGGTCGTCTCTATGTAGGTTCTTGGTTAGTTGCAGATAGTTTGTGTATCAACTGTATTTGGTTTCTGGAAAAAAATGCAGATATAGTTTAGATATAAATTTGGTAAAGTTTTGTTTTTGGTGACCTTTGTTCAGTTGTCCACTTGGTGAATGACTTTTCAGCTCTTTTGCATTTGAGTTTAGCAAATTGAATAAGGTAGAATGACAACTTGTTTGAGAGATAGGTGGTTGGGTGGCTCCAGATTAGATAATGGGACACCAAATGGCAAACTTTAGGAATAGTATTACTCTAGCTGTATACTAAATTGTACAGTTTAAAAAAAAAAAAAAAAAAAATCAAATGCTAAATATAAAATACTTCAGCTTCACTATTTGGTTATAGTTAGTGTTCCTGGTTTTTGGCTTTAACCATTAAGGATAAAACTAAAATTGCTTCTCTATAGCGTAGATATAATTTCGATATTTTGAACAGAATGCATAAACACCTACTTCTTGGAGTCGCCCTTGTTTGACTTCTCAGATTGGATCCTCTCTTGCCTTAAATTGCACCAGTGTGGATGTCTGTATTCATCACCTAGGGCAGGTAGGGGAAACATTTAGAGGAATTATTAAAATAATATCTGTGCACCAGTGTGTCTTTCCCAGATTAAATTGTTTACACAAAAAACTGTAATGCCAATTTTAACTTTCTAACAAAATATTAAACTGCTGTGTTTGATGAAAACAAACATGCTATAAAATAGACAAAGTTTGCCTTTTTTTGTTTTAATTTGTTTGGAATCCGTGTAATGACTTCAAGCTGTTTCTCATTATTTGAGATTATTGCATGTATATAAAATTAAGTTATTTTGCATAGTTTCTTTTGAGTAGCTTATAGGGATATAATATTAATCAGTTTAGAACATGTAGGTTTTATTTTACTATAATCTTATTCCTCTTGCATCAGATGTTTTGCAACCCCTGTGACTTTTTTATCCATACCTGTGTAACTAACTTGTGATTTGATACCTGACACTCATTGAGGAAAATGCATTGCATATTTATATATACTACAAGTAGCAGATCATTAGGAATGCATTGTGCAGAATAAATTCCTGTTGGATATTTGGCTCCACCCTCTTGTCACTTTTACACTACAAGGTGTCAGTTCTTCCTCTAACTGCTTCACTCCAGTGTAACCCAGCCAGCCTACAGTAAGCCCACAAAAATGTGAATCTATAAAGGTGCTGTCAGCTTAATTGGTGGAGAGGAAAGGGAGGTATCTTCCTGTGTTTAGATTTTGGGTGTCTATATTAGAACAGATCCCAGTAATGCTACAGCGACCAGCTCCCCAATTGAAGTGATGCGTCAAAGTTGTTCCCTCTAAATACGATCACAAAACTTGTAAAATATAAAAGTGCTGTTATTTATCCAAAATGGAATTTGCCTGTGGCACTTATTCACTGCTAGTCAATTATTATGTGTTGCATGGGGAGGAAAGTGTTTTTCTGCCCAGAAAGAATGGAGGGAATTCAGAACCATCCTAGATGTGTGAAATCAGTACCAGCTACTCTAGAATTAAAAATGGTTAGCTTGTGATGCACATGTTGCCCTTGGGTCTGGACTGAATAACCAGGACCTTCAAGTGCCTATTTGTAATAACTGCTTATGTGCCTGATCTGTAGTGATTTGTGTGCACACTTGTAAAAAGAGTTGCTCCTTGATCATCCAAGTCTTCAACCAGGTGGGTCTTCAGCCAGCTAGGTATTCTCCCTAATCTTCATTACATTAGTTTCATTAAAGACATATTACCATGCCAGAAGATATACTTTTGAACTTTCAGAACAAGCTGGTTGTATTCAGACTGGACAGCAAGATGCTAACTAGGTAAAGGTTAGCAGCATTTCCATCTAGCCACTTGCTAGTGTTCCACCCCAGGATGATGATGATTTAACCCATCTAAGACAAAAATAGAATTCTGTTGATGCAATTGAGAGGTTTATACTAAGTCATTTCTGACTTGGTGCTAATGGCAGTTGGGGTTTAGATCCCTATGGGGAATGCAAGATTCTTAGGAAGGTCTGCAATGCAACTTTATTAAATATAGTGGCCTTTCAGAGGTATGCCTTTTCCCATTGAAGGATTTTGTAAAAGTATGTCTGTAATGAATGATGGTCACAGTATTTTTGTTGGCATGTAGTACAGGTTCACCATATCATTGCCAACTTGTCTTGCTGGGATTGCGTATCAGGCCATCCAAGTAAGATACCAGTCCCCTTACCGTATCAGTATATTAGAATAAGAATTGAGTAGTTGATGATACAGTACATCTGGCCTCGCAGTAAAGAAAAGCCAGTACCCTTAATGTTGATATTTTTGGTGTTTGACTCTGAAGAGATGCTTGGGAATTAAAAATCGGCATGAAACATTGAGTAAATATGGCAGCTCGGCACAGACAGCGTTTTGGCACAGCATTTCAGACCTATTATTGTATGTTTACAAGTAAATACGAGTGAGGGGAAAAAGTCTCCATGATCTTCGGACCTTATTTTGCATTTGTTCGCTCATTTGTAGAAGTAGGAAAGTAGGTTTTATAAGTTTCACTTAAATAAGATTACTTTTGAAATCCCATATTTTGAATGTTATTCCAGTCCTAGCTCATCCGTCTGGCTTGCATCACATACTTTTGAAAATGTTCTGCAGTCTAAATTCTATGTCCAGCCAGTCTTTATGCACAGTGCACAATAAAGCCTCATCATTTCAGGTACACTACACTCGAACTGGATTCTTCAGGACTTGGACCTACAGAAATAGCTTGAATTTTTAAAATTAAAATAGTTTTTTCCCCTTTCCTCATCTCCCCAGTTTCTTGGTACCATTCAATATTTTAGAGGGGCGGACCAGCTATTTCTGCAATCTGGCTGCTGGCACTGGTGGTCTGCAGTAGCAAGTGCGTGAGCAAGCAGCATCCTGTTTTTAATTCCCTCACTCTGGAGGGAAAAGGTGCTGGGTTAAGACCTCCCTTTTTGGTATAACCAAGATCATGAGTTTAAGAATATAAGAGATAGGAGCAGGAGTAGGCCATTCGGCCCCTCAAGCCTGCCCCACCATTCAATAAGATCATGGCTGATCTGATCTTGGCCTCAATGCCATTTTCCTGCCCGCTCCCCATAACCCTTGACTCCCCTGTAGCTCAAATATATGTCTATCTCTGTCTTGAATATATTCAATGACTCCGCCTCCACAGCTCATCCAAGTCATTAATATCGAGTAAATAGTTGAGGCCCCAGCACTGATCCCTGTGGCACCCCACTAGTTACAGTTTCAACTGGAAAATGACCCATTTATCCTGACTCTTAATTTTCTGTTAGTTAGCCAATCCTCTGTCCATGCTAATATATTACCCCCAACCCCGTGAACTCTTGTGCAGTAACCTTTTATGTGGCATCTTATCGAATGTCTTTTAGAAATCCAAATATACTACATCTACTGGCTCTCCTTTATCCACCCTGTTCATTACATTCTCAAAGAACTCTCGTAAATTTGTCAAACACGATTTCCCTTTCATACAATCAAGCAGAGTCAACATGGTTTTATTATGATTTTCTAAATATCGTGCTATTACTTCCGTAATAATGGATTCCAGCATTTTCCAATGACAGATGTTAGGCTAACTGGCCTATAGTTTCCTACTTTTTGCCTCCCTCCTTTCTTGAATAGGGGCGTTACATTTGCGGTTTTACAATCTGATGGGACCTCTCCAGAATCCAGAGAATTTTGGTAGATTACAACCAACTCATCCACTATCTCTGCAGCCACTTCTTTTAAGACCCTAGGAAGTAGGCCATCAGGTCCAGGGGACTTGTCAGCCTTTAGTCCTATTAGTTTGCCTAGTACTTTTTCTCTAGTGATAGTCATTGTTTTAAGTTCCTCCCTCCCTTTAGCCCCTTGATTATCAGTTATTATTTGGATGCTTTTAGTGCCTTCTACCATGAAGACCAATACAAAATATTTGTTCAAAGTCTCTGCCATTTCCCTGTTTCCCATTATTAATTCCCCAGTCTCATCCTCTAAGGGACCAACGTTTACTTCAGCTGCTCTCTTCCCTTTTATATACCTAAAGAAGCTCTTACTGTCTTTTTATATTTTTTGCTAGTTTACTTTCATAATCTATCTTCTCCCACTTTTTTTAGCCATCCTTTGCTGGTTTCTAAAAGTTGCCCAATCCTCTGGCCTACCACTAATCTTTGCAACATTGTATGCCTTTTCTTTCAATTTGATACCATCATTAACTTCCATAGTTAGCCATGGATGGTTCATCCTTCTCAGAGTCTTTCTTTCTCACTGGAATAAACCTTTGCTGAGAGTTATGAAATATCTCCTAAATGTCTGCCACTGCATACCTAACGTCTTGCCCTTTAATCTATTTTCCCAGTCTACTTTAGCCAACTCTGTCTTCATACCTTTGTAATTGCCTTTATTTAAGTTTAGGACACTAATTTCAGACCAAAGTTTCTCACCCTCAAACTGAATTTGAAATTCTATCATGCTATGATCACTCTTCCCTAGAGGATCCTTTACTATGAGATCATTAATTAATCCTGTCTCATTACACATTCCCAGATCTAAAATAGCCTTCTCCACAATGTATTGTTCTAAGAAACCATCCCGAATACATTCTGTGAACTTGTCCTCAAGGCTACCCTTGCCAATTTGATTTGTCCAATCTATATGAAGATTAAAACCGCCCATGATTATCGCAGTACCTTTCTTACAAGCCCCTATTATTTCTTCATTTATACTCTGTCCTACAGTGCAGCTACTGTTAGGGGGCCTATAGACTGCTCCCACTAGTGACTTCTTTCCCTTACTATTTCTTATCTCCACCCAAACTAATTCTACATCTTGATCTTCTGAGCCAGTATCATTTCTCACCACTGCACTGATCTCATCCTTTATTAACAGAGCTACTCCACCTCCTTTTCCTTTCTGCCTATCATTCCGAAATGGCAAATACCCCTGAATATGCAGTTCCCAGCCTTGGTCACCTTGCAACCACGTCTCTGTAATGGCTATCAGATCATACCCATTTATTTCTATTTGTGCCGACAACTCATCTGTCTTGTTACGAATGCTGCGTGCATTCAGATAGAGTGCTTTAAAATTTTTCTTTATACCATTTTTACCTACTCTGAAACTATTTGCTGGTGCGCGCTTATGTTCGTATGCTCTGTCTCCTCCTGTCACACTCTAGTTATCATTATCCCTATTGCTACCCTGCACTATTGCCTTCTCCTTTCTCTTTGACTTTCTAAATTCCCCTTCACCTGAACCCTCCCCCCCACTATTTAGTTTAAAGCCCTACCTACTGCCCCAGTTATTCGATTCGCCAGTTTGACATTGGGCAAATTACTACTGTAAACATATGCCACCAAAATCCTGATTTAAAAAAAATAAAAAAAAATAAAAAAAATTGCTGACAGGCAGTTTGGTGTATTCGTGTCACCATTTCCCTTACACAATATCTGGTCTAGGAGATGTTGAAAATTGGAGGACCGATCATCGGAACATAGGAACAGGAGTAGGCCGTTTAACCATGAGCCTGTTCCACCATTCACTGTGATCATGGCATACCTATGACCTAACTCCGTATACCTGCCTTTAGCCCATATCCCTTAATAGTTTTGAATAACAAAAATCTACCAATCTCAGTTTCCCCATAATATCTTGAAAACTTTGATTAAATTACCCCATAACCGTCGAAATTCCAGGGAATAGTTTGTGTAATCTCCTCGTAGTTTAACCCTGGGAGTCCAAGTATCATTCTGGTAAATCTATGCTGCTGCACTCATTCCAAGGCCAAATATATCCTTCCTGAGGTGTGGTACCCAGAACTGAATACAGTACTCCAGGTGTGGTTTAACTAGGGCTTTGTTTAGCTGTAGCATAACTTCTACCCCCTTGTATTCTAGTCATCTAAATATAAAGTCCAGTATTCCATTAGCCTTTTCGATTATTTCTGAACCTGTCCATGACATTTTAATGACTTATGTATATGAACTCCTAAGTCTCTTAGAACTTCCACTGTTTCTAGCTTTTAGAAAGTACTCTGATCTATCCTTTTTAGGTCTAAAGTGGATGACCTCACATTTGCCTACATTGAAATCTATTTGCCATAGTTTTGCCCATTCACTGAAAATTGCAAAGAGATATTAGTAGATTATGTTTCCATCTACACTGCTTACAATGCTGCCCATGTTTGTGTCATCAACAAACTTGGATACGTGGCTCTCTATCCCATCATCTGAGTCTTTAAAAATATGTTGAGGAGCTGAAGCCCCAACACAGATCTCTGTGGGACAACACCAGTCACATCCTGCCAATTAGAGTACCTGCCAATTATCCCTGCTCTCTCTCCTGTTGCTCAGCCAATTTCCTAACCAGGTCAATAATTTGCCTTCAATTCCATGAGCTTCAACTTTAGCTAACAGACTCTTATATATTGAATGCCTTCTGGAAGTCCATATAAATAATATCCATAGACATTCCCCTGCCCACTACTTTAGTCACCTCTTCAAAAAAAATTCAAACAGGTTCCAGCTTTTATGCACTTAATTCTATCTGGATCAAGAGCAGTGCCGGCATAACCTTGGAAGAAAGTTTCCAATTGTTCCTTTTAAGTTGAAGAATGGCACCAAGATGTGTGGAGATCCAAAGAGAAATGAAAATATAAAATAGGGATGTGAAAAGGGGACTCTTGCCTGTTTGTGACAAATTTGTCTGCTATTTATACAATTCAAACTTTCTTTTTCTGTTGCTGGAGAAGTAACTGGCTTTACTGTCCATCTCCCTCTGTCATAACTGAGAGAAGAGCATGATGTGTGGGCAATCACAGGCATAAATCCACATCTAATGCTCTGGCCAAGAATATGTAGATTTGAAAAATAAATTCATTGTATTACCATGTGGGCTGATACTTGAAGAAGAGAGAGCTCGCACTTGTAGAACACTTTTTCATGTCCTCAGGTTGTCTGAAAGACATTCACAGCTAATAAATTGCTTTTGAAGTGTAGTCGCTGTTGTTGTTTCGATAAATGTGGTAGCCAATTTGTAGAGAGCAAACTCATTAAACAGCAAATGTGGCGTTAGTTGAGGGAGAAATGTTGGCCAGGAGGACATTCTGCTCTTAGAATAGTGTCATGAGATTTTTATGTTCATCTGAACAGGCAGACTGGGCCTTAACCATAACAGCTCATCTGAAAGATGGCATCTTTGACAGTGCAGCAACTCCCTCAGTACTGCACTGAAATGTTAACCTAAGTTTAATTATCAAAGGTTTTGGAGTAGTGGAAATTGTATAAAAGCTGTAACTAGTATGTTTTTTGTAAATATTATGCACATTATGACAGTAAACCTATGATAGAAAAAAAAATTGTATTTTTGTGATAAATTTCAGAAACTTCGCGTTTATTGTCTGTTTTTAGAGAACTTCAAAATTTATGCATAGAATCACAAAACATCACCAGGGCCTGATGGTTTACATCTCAGGATCCTGAAGTAAACTACGTAAGGAGTAGCGGAGGTTCCAAAATGTTCCCAAAAGAAAGGAAAACTGCCACAAAACTGGAGGATGGGAAATGGGGCATCCTTCTTCAAAAAAAGGAGACCGAGATGAATCAGGAAGTCAGTTAGTTTTACTTCATTTGTTGGTAAATCACTAAAGTCTATAATACGGATTAAATTACTAAGCAGTTGAAGAAATCTGAATTAATCAAGGGCACTCAACACAGATTTCTAGCAGGCAAGTCACGCTTGACCAATCTTATAGAATGATTTTACGGAATAACAGGATATATAAAAGATGTGGAGTGGATATGGTTTATATGGATTTTCAAAAAGCATTTTATAGGTTACCAATAAGACTTGTGGTAAAGATAATGGCTCATAGAATTGTGAGGAATGTGGCCATATGAAGATAAATGTTTGGAGGGCAATAAACACAGGGCAACATTAAAAGGAAATTTCTTGGATTGGAAAGATACAAACAACAATGGACAGGGAAAGACCCTCTGGCTCATCAAGCCTGTCCCACACAACCTCGTGTATATTACAATATATAGACTCAGCTCCTCACTCGAAAGCCATGTAATCTCCTGGGAGAGGTGAAAAACCAGATTAAAAACCCAGGCCAATTTGGGGAAAAAAAATCTTAGGAGATCGCAACTAGTCCACGAGATGACTCTGGTCCTGATGATGTCAAGCAGTACCTACCTTTTGTACAAGGTTATCTCCGCCCCAACTAGAAACGGGTCCAGCTTTCACTTGAAGGAATCAGTGTCCACTGCACGAGTCTGTTCCAGAAGTCCACTATTCTCTGGGAACTGAACCATCCCCTGACCTCTAACCTAGTTCTGGCCTTGTATAACTTGAAATTGTGACCCCTGGTCTTCTCTAACCTATTTAGGTGGAAAAAACTGTCTACTCAAACACAGTCTATTCCCTTCATCATCTTATAAATCTCGATCAAATCACCCCGTCTACCTATCTTGATGCTTCAAACTGGGGATTAATCTTGTGCCATCTTCTGCACCCTTTCCAAAGCTTCAATGTCACCCACCATGTGAGGAGACCAAAACTGGACACCGTATTCTAACTGAGGCCTGACCATGGTAGGGTCCACAGCATTCAGAATGTAGCAGTCAGATCAGGCAAGAATTGGGCAGTAGTACAGGCATTATCAAAAGTTTTCATAAATATATTTAATGTAATACTATATAAAGATCAAGCTCGTATGGCTGGATTGCAGTCAAATCTAACTGTTGCCAGCATTAGGCAGAGTCAGCGGATGATGGACTAGGGAGGCAGGATAGCACCATCTACTCTTGGGAGGCTGGAATTACAGTTCAACAGTTGATGTAGCGTTTTGCCATTATATAAAATGTTGATGTAGGATTTTTTCCACAATACTTGTTACACAAAACCGTGACTGAAAAATAATTACACCGAAAGTAAGGTTAATGTGGACAGGAAGTGCACACTGCATGAGTTTTAATATATTATAGATGTGTATAATTTGAATGTTCAAAGTAGAATTAAATGGAGAGCTATTGATGGCATTCTTAGAATAGAACTTGTTTGTAGGAAATGTTACTGAAAGGGCTAATATTGGTTGTATTCCCTCCATAAGCAAGCATGTTTTATGAGTCTGCTTACATAAAACCTTGAAGTTGTTTTAATGGTCCAGCTAGCTTGAATTTCAGATGTGTTGCCATTAAATTTCAGCTTTGTGCTCAGAAATCTGAAGCCGAATGAAAGTTGATGTAGTTGGTCTAAAAACTCACTCTGATTGCTATAAAACTGGGGCACAAAAAATTGACTGCTTGATTTTTGTTTTGGATGTTAAAAGGCAAAATTACACTGATTTGTATTCTTCAGTGGCCCAGAAATTCGGGTCGGGGGCTTCCTGTGGGTGCAAGCCCCCGACCTGCACTTACCTAGCGCGCCAGCAGTTGAGCTGTGGGCCCCGTGGAATTCCGATCCGGGGCCTGGTCCAGCTGCCGGCGCGCAGTGCTTGCGTATCCCAGGGGCGCAGTTAGTTCGATGCGTCCCCTGGGATCACGTGGGCCATGGGCAGCCAATCGGAGCAGGGAATGCTCCATTCATAAGTCTGACAGGAAGTGCTGTCAAGACTTATAAATACTACGGCCCCAAAATAGCACTAAACCTTCAAATAATTTTTTTTTAATCATATTTTTAAAAATAAACTATAAATTACATGAAATAACTATTTAAAAAAATTTAAATTTTTGAAAAAAATAATTTTATATTCTAACGGGTCTAAAAATAAACTTACCTTGCTTTAAAGTATTTAAAAATAATAAACCTGTGGAAAAAAGATGTTTTAATTTTAATTCATTCACCACTTGTAAAAAGCAGGCCTTACGCCTGCTTTTTATATTTCTAAAATTCTGCAGACTTGCCCTCACGGAAAATAAGAACATAAGAAATAGGAGCAGGAGTAGGCCAATCGGCCCCTTGAGCCTGCTCCGCCATTCAATAAGATCATGGCTGATCTGATCCTAACTGCCAATCCACTATCACAGAACCATCTCCTGCCAATCCACTATCACAGAACCATCTCCTGCATCTAACAGAATTAGACACACGAAATAGGAGCAGGATCAGGCTACACGGCCCCTGGGCCCGCTCCGCTAACCACAGGGCCATGACCGATCCGAACCTAGACTCATGTCCAAATTCCTGCCCGCTCCCCGTAACCCTTAATTCCCTTTACTTCTAGGAAACTGTCTATTTCTGTTTTTAAATTTATGTAATGATGTAGCTTCTACAGTTTTTTGGGGCAGCATATTCCATGGACCTACCACCCTCTGAGTGAAGTAGTTCCTCCTCATCTCAGTTTTGAAAGAGCAGCCCCTTATTCTAAGACTATGCCCCCTAGTTCTAGTTTCACCCATCATCGGGAACATCTTCCCCGCATCCACCCGACCCAACCCCTTCACAATCTTATATGTTTCAATAAGATCGCCTCTCATTCTTCTGAACTCCAATGAGTAGAGTCCCAATCTACTCAACCTCTCCTCATATGTCCATCCCCTCATCCCTGGGATTAACCGAGTGAACCTTCTTTGTACTGACTCAAGAGCAAGTATGTCCTTTCTTAAGTATGGACACCAAAACTGTACGCAGTAGTCCAGATGCGGTCTCACCAATACCTTGTACAACTGAAGCAATACCTCCCTATTTTTATATTCTATCCCCCTAGCAATGAAAGCCAACATTCCATTGGCCTTCTTAATCACTTGCTGCACCTGCATACTAACCTTTTGAGTTTCGTGCACCAGGACCCCCAGATCCCTTTGTACTTCAGTACTTTCCAGTTTCTTGCCATTAAGATAATAACTTGCTCTACGATTTTTCCTGCCAAAGTGCATAACCTCACACTTTCCAGTATTGTATTCCATCTGCCAAATCCCTGCCCACTTACTTAGCCTGTCTATGTTCCCTTGAAGGTTTTTTATGATGTCCTCCTCACTCACTACTTTCCCCCCCATCTTAGTATCATCTGCAAACTTTGATATGTTACACTCGGTCCCCTCCTCCAAATCGTTAATATAGATTGTAAAGAGTTGGGGACCCAGCACTGACCCCTGCGGAACACCACTAGTTACTGATTGCCAGTCTGAGAATGAACCATTTATCCCAACTCTCTGCCTTCTGTTAGATAGCCAATCCTCTATCCATGCCAGAATATTACCCCCAATCCTGTGATTTTTTATCTTAAGCAATAATCTTTTGTGTGGCACCTTGTCAAATGCCTTTTGGAAGTCTAAATACACTACGTCCACTGGTTCCCCTTTATCCACCCTATATGTTACTTCCTCAAAGAACTGCAGCAAATTTGTCAAACATGACTTCCCCTTCATAAAACCATGCTGACTTTGTCCTATTAAATTATGATTATCCAAATGTCCTGTTACTGTCTCCTTAATAATGGACTCCAAAATTTTACCTACCACAGATGTTAGGCTAACCGGTCTATAGTTTCCAGCCTTCTGTCTACTGCCCTTTTTAAATAAGGGTGTTACATTAGCAGTTTTCCAGTCTGCCGGGACCATTGCCGAGTCCAGGGAGTTTTGGAAAATTATTACCAATGCATCCACAATCCCTACCGCCACTTCCCTCAAGACCCTAGGATGTAAGCCATCAGGTCCAGGTGATTTATCTGCCTTGAGTCCCATTATTTTACCGAGTACCACTTCCTTAGTGATTTTGATCGTGTTTAGCTCCTCTCCCCCCCCCCCCCCCTTTAGCCCCCTGTTTCTCCAGTGTTGGGATATTCTTAGTGTCTTCTACTGTAAAGACTGATGTAAAATATTCATTCAGTGTTTTTGCCATCTCCATATTTCCCACCATTAATTTCCCGGTCTCATCCTCTAAGGGACCAACATTTACTTTAGCCACCCTTTTTCTTTTTATATAACTATAAAAACTCTTACTATCTGTTTTTATATTTTTTGCTAATTTACTTTCATAATCTATCTTCCCTTTCTTAATCAATCTTTTTGTTATTTTTTGCTGTCTTTTAAAGTTTTCCCAATCCTCTATCCTCCCACTAGATTTGGCTACCTTATATGCCCTTGTTTTTAGTCGAATACTATCCTTAATTTCTTTACTTAGCCACGGATGGCTGTCTTTTCTTTTACACCCTTTTCTTCTCAGTGGAATATATATTTTTTGGAAGTTGTAAAATAACTCCTTTAAATGTACACCACTGATCATGTATCGTCTTACCCTTTCATCTATTTTCCCAGTCCACTCTACTCAATTCCGCTCTCATACCTTCATAGTCTCCTTTATTCAAGCTTAGCACGCTTGTTTGAGATCCAACCTTCTCACCCTCTAATTGAATATGGAATTCAACCATGTTATGGTCACTCATTCCAAGGGGATCCTTTACTAGGCCATTTTTAATTAATCCTGTCTTGTTACACAGGACCAGATCTAAGGTTGCCTGCCCCCTGGTTGGTTCAGTTACATACTGCTCAAGAAACCCATCCCATCCCTAAAACCTGTTTTAAAAAAAAAAAAAAAAAAAAAATACCCGAAGTTCCATGTGCACGCGCAGCCTCCCCCGCGCATGCGTTCAACCTCTGAACCTCTTGGTTCAGAGGAACGGAAGTGCCGGTTTCCTGCGCATGTGCAGTGCATGCAGGAAACTGGCACTTCTCACTGGTGAGTACCCCGTGCGTACTCACCCGTGGAGACCCAAAGTTCTGGGCCAATATGTTTAAATGACTACAGAAAAATCAGTATGAATATTTAATTTATTTATTGATCTGAAATCTTTCTGCTTCCTTTTTATTCTCTTGGTGCAGAATAGTGGATTAAACCTGCATCTCTAGTTATGACTTTTAAATTTGTCCTAATTTTGGTGTATATACATTATTCTATTTAAAGTTATTGAAGTTGTGTAAATATAAAAGCATACAGATGGTCAACTTAAGCTCAAATCTTGTTTAAATAATGGGGCTGCTATTGTTTTACCATAACACATGCTCCAAATATCTCGAGCATGATGAGGCTTAGTCACACTGTTTGGCACTTCTATTTAAATATTTTCAACACAACTCTATTCAAATAGATGAAAGAAATGAACCCCAGAATTTATTGGTATTACGGGGCTATTGCAGTATTTCTATCACAGATCAGCATATGAAAAATGACACACGCAGAGTTCTACTGGTCCATCCAGTGTGATGCCTTGTACATCACAATACATACAGTCCTCATCTCACGCAGAAGTCATGTGATCTCTTCCTGAGGAGAGGCAAAAAAACAGATAAAACCCCAAGCCAATTAGGGGGGAAAAGAAAATCTAGAAAATTAATCTCCAGCCCTTTTACACGATCAGAAACTAGTCCAGGAGACCAATCTGGGCCATTCTCCAACCTAACTCTTGCATGAGGAGATCTCCGCCCCAGCTATAAACGGGTCCCGCTATTGCTTGAAGGAATTCAGCGAATCAGCGTTCACTGCATGAGCCTGCAATCTGTTCTACAGGCCACTATTCCTTAGGAAAAGAAGAACCTCCTAATATCTAACTTAGTTTTGTCCTTGCATAACTTGTGAAATTGACCTCATATCCTCCCTAACCTATTCAGTTCTACACAAACACAGTCTAATCCCTTCATTTATCTTATAAACCTTGATCAAATTGCCCCCAAGTCTGTACTTCCCTGAAGTATAGACCCCACTCTTTTTGAGCCCATATTTTTTTAAAAGTTTATTCTCTGGATGTGGGTGTTGCTGGCATGGCCAGCATTTATTGCTCATTCCTAGTTGCCGGGGCGAAGGTGCTGGTAAGCCGCCTTGAACTGCTGCAGTCCATGTGGTGAAGGTACTCCACAACGCTGTTAAGCAGGGAGTTCCAGGATTTTGACTCCCCGATGATGAAGGAATGGTGATATATGTCCAAGTCAGGATGGCGTGTGATTTGGAGGGAAACCTGCAGGTGATGGTGTCCCCACGCACCTGCTACCCTTGTCCCTCTAGGGTGGTGGAGGTTGCAGGTTGGGAGGTGCTGTCGAAGAAGCCTTTGTCGAGTTGCTGCAGTGCATCATGGGTAGTACACACTGTAGCCAGTGGTAGAAGGAGTGGACGTTTGAGGTGGTGGCTGGGCTGCTGACCAAGCAGACTGCTTTGTCCTGGATGGTGTCGAGCTTCTTGAGTGTTATTGGAGCTGCACTCATTCAGGCAAGTGGAGAGTATTCCATCACACTCCTGACTTGTGCCTTGTAGGTGATAGAAAGGCTTTGGGGAGTCAGGAGGGGAGTCACTCGCCACAGAACACCTAGCCTCTGACCTGCTCTCGTAGCCATGACATTTATGTGGTTGGTCCAGTTAAGTTCCTTGTCAATGGTGACCCCCAGGATGTTGATGGTGAGGAATTTGGCGATGGTAATGTTATTGAATGTGAAAGGCAGGTGGTTGGACTCTTGTTGGAGATGGTCATTGCCCGACACTTGTGTGGCATGAAAGTTACTTGCCACTTATCAGCCCAAGTCTGGATGTTGCATGCAGGTCTTGCTGCATATGGTCATGGACTGCTTCGTTATCTGAAGAACTGCGAATGGAGCTGAACACTGCAGTTATCAGCAAACAGTCACACTTCATTGATGAAGCAGCAGAAGAAAGTTGGGCCTAGTACGCTACCCTGAGGAACTCCTGCAGCGATGTCCTGGGGCTGAGACGATTGGCCTCCAACAACCACAACCATCTTCCTTTGTGCTAGGTATGACTCTCGCCACTGGAGAGTTTCCCATTGACTTCAGTTTTACTGATATATTTGGTGCCACACTCACTCGAATGCTGCCTTGATGTCAAGGGCAGTCACTCTCCCCTTACCTCTGGAATATTCAGCTCTTTTGTCCATGTTTCGACCAAGGCTGAAATGAGGCCTGGAGCTGAATCCAAACTGAGCATCAGTGAGCAGGTTACTGGTGAGTAAGTGCCGCTTGATTGTACTGTTGACGACTCCTTCCATCAGTTTGCTGATGATTGAGAGTAGGCTGATGGGGTGGTAATTGGCCGGGTAGGATTTTTCCTGTTTTTTTTGTGGATACAACATACCTACCCATGTCTGGTTAATCATAATCAACTTTATTGTCATTGTTAGTGCACAAGTGCAGTACAACGAAATGTAGGCTTGCGGCTCCTGAGAGTGTACATTTAGATTAAGACATTTAAACATTCAACATTCATTTGGCTTGTAATACATTAACATAAACATAATAAAGTGCATTGGCAGATGTGCAGGCTTTAGAGTTTATTTGTGGAGTTCAGTAGGATGACAGCCCTGGGAAAGAAGCTGTTCCTAAATCTGGTCATTCGGGTGCGATTGCATCTGTAGCGTCTCCCAGATGGCAGGGGGGGCGAACAGACTGTAGCTGGGGTGGGTAGGGTCTTTGATGATGGTCCGTGACCTCCGTAAACAGCGTTTCTGGTATATGTGCTCTATGGTTGGTAGCCGGGTGCCGGTAATGCGTTGGGCAGTTTTGACTACCCGCTGCAGGGCTTTCCGGTCATAGTAGTTACAGCTGCCATACCATACTTTTAGCTGTATTGGAAGAGCTTGGTTAGATGTGTGGCTATTTCTGATGCATAAGTCTTCAGCACTACAGCAGGGATGTTGTCGACACCCGTACCCTTTGCTGTAGTGCTCAGCTGTTTCTTGATATCTTGTGGACTGAATCTTATTGGTTGGAGACTGGTATCCGTGATGGTGAGGGCCTCCTGAGGAGGCCGTGAAGGATCATCTGCTCGACACTTCTGGTTGAAGATGGTGTGAACACTTCAGCCTTGTCTTTTGCACTTGCATGTTAGGCTCTCCCATCATTGAGGATGGGGTGTTCATTGAGCCCCTTTCTCTCATATTAGTTGCTTAATTGTCCACCACCATTCATGACTGGATGTTGCAGGACTGCAGAGCTTTGACTAGTTCCATTGGTTGTGGGATCGCTTGGCTTTGTATTACATGCTGCTTCCGCTGTTTAGTATGCATGTAATCCTATGTTGTAGGTTCACCAGGTTAGTACCTCATTTTCAGGTACGCCTAGTGCTCCTGGCATGCTCTGCTACATTCCTCAATGAACCAGGGTTGGTCATCTGGCTTGATGGTGATGGAGGAGTGAAGGATATATGAGCCATGAGGTTACAGATTGTGGTTGAATACAGTTCTGCTGCTCATGGATGCCTGTCAGGCTGTTGGTTGACTAGTCTGTGGGACAGCTCTCCCAATTTTGACACCAGTCTCCAGATGTTAGTGAGGAGGACTTTGCAGGGTCAACTGGACTGGGTGCCTTCGTTGTTGCCAATGCCTAGGTTGCAGCCGAGTGGTCCGTCCAGTTTTATTATTATGTAATGGTGTGATACAACTGAGTGGCTTGCTAAGATGTTTGAGGGCAGTTAAGAGTCAACCACATTGGTGGGACTGGAGTCAAGTAAGGCCAGAGATTAATGAACCAGTTGGGTTTTTAACAACAATCCGACAGCTTCATGGACACTCTTATCAGCTTTTTATTCCAGAATTAAAAAAAAAACTGAATTCACATTCTCATGTTCTGGATTATTAGCCCAAGCTTCTGGATTACTAGTTCAGTAACATATGAGAGCAGAGAGAGCGAGCCTGAGGGGATACAAGCAGGAGAACCAGCAGCAGAGAATCCCTGAGAGTGGAGAGTGCAAGCCTCAGGGTAAGTCGGAGTAAGCACACGAACTGAATAGAGAACACTGAGGGAAAAAAATCCACCCGAAACACTGAGAAAGAAATTCAAAAGTGTTTTCACTGCTGCAGAGGGAGCGGATTAGTGGGTGACAGGTAAGTGTTATTTTGTGTTTGTTTTTTCAATGTTATTGATAATTTACTTGATTACATTTTAGATTCATATCAATTGCAGTATTTTTTAGTTAACTTTTTTTTACTACTTTGGTATCTCGGTCTTTTACAGGTCAGTTTCTAAGAGGTCAGACTCTTAGATTTTTATAGGTCAGTTTCTCAGTGTCTTGCATGTCAGTTTCTTAGATTTTTAGAATTCAGTGTCAAGCGTTTTAGTGGTCAGAGTCTGTGATTTTAGAGGTCAGTGGATTGACTACCATGGCAGGCCAGCGGGGTGCAGTTGCATGTGCATCCTGAGCTAGTGGTAACTCCAGGACACTTCATGCTTCCTGGATAACAATGTGTGCAAGAAGTGCCACCAGTTGCTCGAGTGGAGTTCGAGGAATGGTTGGAGTCACTGCAGCACAATGGGGAGTGTTTGAGAGATTCCTGGATCGTAGGTTCCAGGAGGTGGTCACCCCACTGCCGCAGAAGGTGAGGGAGTGGGTGACAGGGTAGGGGGAAGGCGCAGGTAGTGCAGGAATTCCTCAAACCAGTGGCACTCGCTAACCAGTTTTCAGTTTTGAATACCAGGGAGGGTGATGACTCCTTGGAGGAATGCAGTAAGAATCAAAACCTTGGCACCATGGGAGATTTGACTGCACACAGGATAAAAAGGAAGAGTAGAAATGCAGTAGTCATAGGGGATTTGATAGGGGCATAGACAGGCATTTCTGTAACTGGAAAAATGATTCTCATGGTATGTTGCCTCCCTGGTGCTAGGGTAAAGGATATTATTGAGTTGGTGCAGGGCCTTCTACGAGGGGAAGGGGGAACAGCCAGAAGTCGTCGTCCATGTTGGAACCCATGACATAGGTAGAAAAAGTGTTGAGGTCTTTCAGGCAGAGTTTAGGAGCTAGGAAAAAGATTGAAAAATGTGATTTCAACGGTAGTAATCTCCACATTACTCCCAGTGCCACGTGCTAGTGAATATAGAAACAGGAAGATCGTGCAAGTAAATGCATGGCTGGAGAAGTGGTGCAGGAGGGAGGGTTTCAGATTCTTAGGGCATTGGGGTTCTGGGGGAAGGGGCACTACAGGATTGACGGGTTGCACCTGAACAGAACCGGGACCAATGTTCTCGCTGAGAGGTTAACTAGTACTGTTGGGGAGGGTTTAAACTAATTTGGCAGGGGGAGGGGAACCAGAAAGGCGCAGCAGTGAGATCAGAGGACAGAGCGATACAGACAGCGGTAAAATTAGAAATATCCCCAAAATTGCGGGGATCAGATTGAGAAAAGTAGCAAAAGTGACTAAGGAGATATTAAATTGTATGTACATCAGTGACTGTGGTGTAACTAATAAGGTTGGTGAGTTGGAGGCACAGATTGCCATGTGGGATGATGACGCGGTTGCGTTAACACAGACATGGCTGAAACAAGGCCAGAAATGGGCCCTTAATATTCCTGGTTACCAAGTATTCAGGAATGATAGAGGAGGATGTGTGGCAGTATTGATTAAGGATGATAGTTATAAATAGAAAGGATATACTAGACGGTTCTCGGGCTGGATCTATTTGGCTTGAGTTAAGGAACAGAGGGGGAGCTATTACATTGCTGAGAGTTTTTTTAATAGAGCTCCAAACAGTGAGAAGGAGATAGATGAGCAAATTTCAAAGGCATGTAACAAAAATAGAGTAGTAATATTAGGAGACTTTAATTACCCTAATATAGACTAGGAATAACATAGTGCTAAGGGTAGGGAGGGAGAGGAATTTCTGATATGTACAAGTGAACTTTCTCGATCAATATGTCTCCAGTCCAACAAGAAGGAAGCAGTGCTGGATCTGGTTCTGGGAAATTAAGTAGAGGAAGTAGAGTGTGTTACAGGAGGCGATCATGTAGCTGACCGTGACCACAACTAATGTTCCATCTAAGCTGCGTGTGTGCGCGGCCGCGCAGCATTCTGGAAGGTACCGCGCAGGTCGCTCTCGAGCTGTTCTGAGAGTGGCCAAGGAAGAAATTTAAAGTACCGCGCGCAAAAAAAGATCCAGAGGGATCATTGACCACAACATAATTCGGTTTAGAATAATGATGGAAAGAGACGAGAAAATATTGAAGGTAAAAATGTTCAACTGGGAAGAACTAATTTCAGTGCTTTAAGAAGGGTCTGATTGATTGGAAAAGGTGATTGCAGGGTAAAGCAGTAATGGTGCAATGGAAGGCATTCACGGAAGAGGCAGTTCAGGTACAAACTAGGCATATTCCTTTTGAAGGGAAAAGGTAATGCATCCAAAGCTAATGTGTCCTGGATGACGAGGAAAATAAAAGTTAAAATAAGGAGGCTTATGACAACTGTCAGGAGCAAGATTCAGTTAATAACCAGGAAAGTAATGGAAAGTACAGGAATTGAAAAAGTTAATATGGGAGGCAAAAAGAAATTACGAGAAAAGATCATCAGGCAACATTAAATTGAACCCTAAAACATTTTCTATAAGTATAAAGTGTATAAGGTTAGCTAGGGAAAAAGGTTGGGCATATTAAGGGCCCAAAGGGAAATCATCATAGAGGCAGAGGACATGGCTGAAGTATTAAATGAGTACTTTGCCTCTGTCTTCACAAAGGAATTGGATGATGTGAAGGTTACATTAAAAGAATGAGAGGGAAGTTAAGGATAGGATAGTAATAGATAGAGAAGATGTACTGAAAAGATTAGCATGACTGAACGTTGGGAAGTCACCTGGCCCGGATGGAATGCATCCTAGGTTGCTGAAAGAAGCAAAGGTAGAGAGAGCAGATCTTGAGATCCACGCTCAACGCCATGCGGCGCCACATGAACACTCTCGACCTCTCTCTCTTCAGCAGCACCGACGCACTCTATCTCAAAGCTGTCCGGATCCACAGTTCCATTTCATCCTTTGACTCATCCGACGCTTCAACAAAAAACTTTTTTTCTTCCTTTTTCTATGTCAAGGATTGCAAGCTTCATCAACTCTTGAACACCAACGCCCCTCCGGAACCTACTTTCCTCTGACCCCCCTTCTCCCAATCGCACCCCCTGCCGCGTTTTCACTATCCCCTCTGACCTTCCCCTCTCTGACCCCGAACGATCAGTCCTCAGCAAAGGCCTGAGCTTCATCCCTTTACGCCCCCACCTCAATGAATTTCGAGCTCGGCACGATGTTGAGCTCTTTTTCCGCTGTCTTCGTCTCCCTGCCTACTTCTCTGGCCAGGAGTCTTCCCCCCGCATGACTGACCCTTTCTCCTGCTTTCAGAATTCTCGTTCTACCTGGACCCCCTCCCCCTGGCCTCTTACCCTCTCTAGATCTTTTCATTGCTAACTGCTGCCGTGACATCGGCCGTCTCCATTTCTCTGCTCCCCTCACTCACTCCAACCTACCTCCCTCTGAACTTGCAGCACTCCATTCTCTCAGATCCAACCCCGACATTGTCATTAAACCTGCTGATAAGGGTGGTGCTGTTGTTGTTTGGTGAACCGACCTCTGCCTAGCGGAAGCTGAACGCCAACTCTCCGACACCTCCTCCTACCTCCACCTGGACCATGACCTCACTACCGAACATCAAACCACCGTTTCCAAGACTCTCACTGACCTCATCTCCTCTGGAGATCTCCCCCCCCCGCCCCCCCCCCCCACCCCGCGGCCACCAACCTCATAGTTCCCCAACCCCGCACAGCCTGCTTCTTCCTCCTTCCCAAGATCCACAAACAGGACTGCCCTGGTAGACCCATTGTTTCAGCCTGTTCTTGCCCCACGGAACTTATCTCTTCCTATCTCGACTCTCTTTTCTCCCCTTGTCCAGTCTCTTCCCAACTACATCCGTGACTCTTCTGACGCCCTCTGCCACTTTAAGTTTCCAGTTTCCTGGCCCCAACTGCCTCCTTTTCACCATGGACGTACAATCCCCCTACACCTCCATCCCCCACCAGGATGGCCTGAGGGCGCTCCGCTTCTTCCTTGAACAGAGGCCCAACCAGTCCCCATCCACCACCACCCTCCTCCGCCTGGCTGAACTTGTTCTCACATTGAACAACTTCTCCTTTGACTCCACTCATTTCCTCCAAATCAAAAGTGTTGCTATGGGTACCCGCATGGGTCCTAGCTATGCCTGCCTTTTCGTGGGATATGTGGAACACTCTTTGTTCCAGTCCTACTTGGGTCCCCTCCCTCACCTCTTTTTCCGGTACATTGATGACTGTATCGGTGCCATTTCCTGCTCTCGCCCTGAACTAGACAATTTCATTCACTTTGCCTCCAATTTACACCCTTCCCTCACCTTCACATGGTCCATCTCCGACTCTTCCCTTCCCCTCCTCGACTTCTCCGTCTCCATCTCTGGGGATAGGTTATTGACCAACATTCACTACAAGCCCACTGACTCCCACAGTTACCTGGACTACACTTCCTCCCACCCCGCCTCCTGTAAGGACTCTATTCCATTCTCCCAGTTTCTCCGTCTTACGATGCCACCTTCCACACCAGTGCTTCCGACATGTCTTCCTTTTTTCCTCAACCGAGGATTCCCCTCCACCATGGTTGGCACGGCCCTCGACCGTGTCTGTTCTATCTCCCGCACTTCTGCCCTCACCCCTGCCCCTCTCTCCCGGAACCACGATAGGGTTCCCCTTGTCCTCACCTTTCACCTCACCAGCCTCCACATTCAACGGATCATCCTCCGCCACCTCCAACGTGATCCCACCACCAAACGCATCTTCCCCTCCCCTCCCCTCTCAGCATTCCGTAGGGACCACTCCCTCCGAGACACCCTAGTCCACTCCTCTATCACCCCCAGCACCCCTTCCTTCCCCTGGCACCTTCCTGTGCAAGTGCAGGAGATGCAACACCTGCCCTTATACCTCCCCCTTCCCACTGTCCAGGGCCCCAAACACCCCTTCCAGGTGAAACAGCGATTTACTTGTACTTCTTGCAATCTAGTATACTGTATTCGCTGCTCACGATGTGGTCTCTTCTACATTGGGGAGACCAAACGCAGATTGGGTGACCGCTTTGCGGAACACCTCCGTTCAGTCCGTAAGGGTGACGCCGAGCTTCTGGTCGCCTGTCATTTTAATTCACCGCCCCATTCCCACTCGGACCTCACCGTACTCGGGCTCTTGCATTGTTCCACGGAAACCCAGCGTAAGCTCGAGGAACAGCACCTCATCATCTGATTTGGCACTTTACAGCTTTCCGGACTCGATATCGAGTTCAACAATTTCAGATCATAACCTCGGCCCCTATTACATTTTTACATATTTTTTATCCACACCTTTGTTTTGTGCCCTTCCCCCTTTTTTTCTCTCCCACATGGCGGCTGTCTCTCATTCTGCCAGCGTATTTCACACCTAATCTAGAGCTGTCTTTTGTCTCTTTACTAGTCCTATCACCATCTCGTCTTGTTTTGAATACCTCTTAATGTCTCTTCACTTTTTTGTTCTTTCATCCCCATTTCCCAGCCCCCAAACTGGCCTTTTAATCTGTTTCATTTCCTGTGTTTTTTCAGTCCTGACTAAGGGTTTCGACCTGAAACGTTGACTCTATTTCTCTCTCCACGGATGTTGCCTGGTCTGCTGAGTTTTTCCAGCATTTTCTGTTGTTATTTTGGATTTCCAGCATCTGCAGTATTTTGCTGTCGTACCAGATATAGCAGAGGCATTGGTCACGATCTTTCAATCCTTACTGGATACAGGAGTACTACTGGAGGGTTTCCTAATGTTATACCACTATTCAGGAAATAGGAGAGGGACAAACCAGAAAACTACAGGCCAGTCAGCCTAATATCGGTTGGGGAAGTTATTGGAAACCATTATCGGGGACAAAATAAACTTTCATTTGGAAAGGCATGGGTTAATCAAGAAGAGCCAGCATGGATTTGTTAAAGGCAAATCGTGCCTTACCAACTTGATTGAATTCTTTGATGAGGTAACGGAAGGTTGGTCAAGGTTGTATATATGCACTTTCGGAAGACATTCGACATAATGCCACACAGGAGGCTTGTTAAGAAGATGAGACTAAGCACAACAGGCCGAATGGCCTCCTTCTCTGCTGTAAGCTTTTGATTCTACGAACATAACCATTACGCTACCATATCCGTCTGGGTAACTAAAATGCTTTAGATTGGGAATGAATCTATTGGCCCTCCCAAAGCCTCAATATCACCCACCATGTGAGGAGACCAAAACTGGATGCAGTATTCTGAGGACTAACCAAGGTCTTGTACAAAGACAAAATAATACGCTTTGTATTGTAGTTAATTATGCTGTAAATACGCCCAAGCATCCTATTCGCTCTAGCTAATGGTTATCAAGGTAATAGTTAAATACATTTATTCTTTATAAAATGCTGTCAATGGATACAGAAATGTGAGCTGAAATTTTGTATTTTCTCAATCATCCCCTTACATGCAGCATATTCTGCAGTATGAGAGCACATGAACTAAACTCTCTGGAACCTATTGTGTATTCTATACAGGAAATAACATCCATTTTAGATTATTTGAAACCTGCCTGTTCTTTTGGTCATCTGATCATGTGTTAACAAGAAAAGACAAAAATGCTTAGGAGTCCCATGTACTACTGTCAATGGAAACCTTTGTTTCTCCAATTAGATCAACAATAAAATCGCAGTCTTTTTCAAATGTGATTGTTTTTACATGTAGAGGAAAATCTTGGTTGGGATTGTCAATTAGGGTGTACAGTGTACATTTTAAAATGGCAGCTATTTAAAGCAGTCTGTCAGGCTTGCAATTGCAGTTAAAGATGTATTTGATATCTGCCTTTGTTTTGATGGAGTAAGAAGTTTGCTTTTGCCTGCGTTTACAATCTATTCTGGCTTGTATCTGTACTTGAGCTCTGAAGTAATATGGAAAGATGGGCACAGGTTTTAAACTGACCTCAGTCAATTTGCGCACCAAATTGGAAAGAGGAGGTTTGTGGGTTGTATTGTACCTGGATTGTGGTTTTGTCATCTTTGATCAAAAACCATTAGATTAGAGTTTGTGGTGTAGTTGGAGATGAATGTTGGACTTATTTTACATTGGGGAATAATGACCTTTACTCTAGCCCTGTTGATAATGAAAGGATTAAAAGCAGTAGGAAATTGATTTGAGAGACCATGCAGGAAATAGATGAAAATAAACACAATTGTGCAGGTAACCGCCACCTGGACTACTTGTCAGATTATTTAGCTTCAACATCAGAATAACAGATTATATAAAAGTTTTTAAAAATTTGCATACTTGCTTTGTTTTTCAAAAATTGCAACTGCAGTGATATTAATGGATATATTAAGGTTCCCATGGAAGTGAGCATGTGTAAATGGTGGTTAGCAGTATTTTACAAGGTAGTAACTCACTTAAGGGGTACAGGTAAAAGCCTAAATTGTATTTGAATAGTTTGTGCCATTTCCTAATCCATTGAGTACATCACAATTTTGTAAAAGCAGACCCAACTGTATATCTAGCTTGATACTAATTTTTTTTCACAGCTTTCCCATTGGAAACACAATCAATATCTGTATATTACCTGCAATAGCTTCTTTTCCTGCTCACGCACCGATGCCTCTGGAATCCCCCAAGGATCTATTCTTGACCCCTATCTTATTTCTCAACGTACATGCTGCCCTTTGGAGATGTCATCTAAAAATGTAACGTTAGGTTCCACATGTATGCTGAATGTCACCACCTCTCTCGACCCTTCCACTGCCTCTGATTTGTCACACTGCTTGTCCGACATCCAGTATTGGATGAGCAGAAATTCTCTCCATTTAAATATTGAGAAGACAGAAGCCATTTTTGGTCCCCGGCACAAACGCCATTCCCTAGCCGCCTCCTCCATCCCTCTCCCTGGCCACTGTCTTGAGGCTGAACCAGACCATGGCGTCCTATTTGTGCTTCCGATGCTGTTTCCTCTCCATCACCAAGACTACCTATTTCCACCTCCGTAACATCGACCATCTCCGCCCCTGCCTCAGCTCACCTGCTGCTGAAACTCTCATCCGTGCTTTTGTTGCCTCCCACCTTGACTATTCCGGTGCTCCCCTGGCCTCCCACCTTGACTATTCCGGTGCTCCCCTGGCCTCCCACCTTGACTATTCCGGTGCTCCCCTGGCCTCCCACCTTGACTATTCTGGTGCTCTCCTGGCCTCCCACCTTGACTATTCCGGTGCTCCCCTGGCCTCCCACCTTGACTATTCCGGTGCTCTCCTGGCCTCCCACCTTGACTATTCCGGTGCTCTCCTGGCCTCCCACCTTGACTATTCCGGTGCTCTCCTGGCCTCCCACCTTGACCATTCCGGTGCTCTCCTGGCCTCCCACCTTGACCATTCCGGTGCTCTCCTGGCCTCCCACCTTGACCATTCCGGTGCTCTCCTGGCCTCCCACCTTGACCATTCCGGTGCTCTCCTGGCCTCCCACCTTGACCATTCCGGTGCTCTCCTGGCCTCCCACCTTGACTATTCCGGTGCTCTCCTGGCCTCCCACCTTGACTATTCCGGTGCTCTCCTGGCCTCCCACCTTGACCATTCCGGTGCTCTCCTGGCCTCCCACCTTGACTATTCCGGTGCTCTCCTGGCCTCCCACCTTGACTATTCCGGTGCTCTCCTGGCCTCCCACCTTGACTATTCCGGTGCTCTCCTGGCCTCCCACCTTGACTATTCCGGTGCTCTCCTGGCCTCCCACCTTGACTATTCCGGTATAACAACAGAAAATGCTGGAAAAACTCAGGTGGTCAGGCAACATCCGTGGAGAGAAATTTGAGTTGACGTTTCGGGTTTGACCCTTCTTCAAAACTGGAGAGAAAAGGAACTAGATCGAAGGCAGGGCTGCGATCGGACAAAAGAATAAAAGAACCAAAAGAAGTAAAAGAGATTAGAAGCTAGACGAGATGGTAATATGCTGGGATTAGGTGTAAAGTGTACTGGCAGGGCAAAAGATAGCTGCCAGGTGTGAGAGAGAAACAAAAGGAAAGGGGGGGGGGGGGGAGGAAAGGAGTGGAAAAATATAAGTAAAAATGAAATAGGGGCCTTATATTTTTCCACTCCTTTCCTCCCCCCCCCCCCTTTTTGTTTCTCTCTCACACCTGGCAGCTATCTTTTGCCCTGCCAGTACACTTTACACCTAATCCCAGCATATTACCATCTCGTCTAGCTTCTAATCTCTTTTACTTCTTTTGGTTCTTTTATTCTTTTGTCCGATCGCAGCCCTGCCTTCGATCTAGTTCCTTTTCTCTCCAGTTTTGAAGAAGGGTCAAACCCGAAACGTCAACTCAAATTTCTCTCCACGGATGTTGCCTGACCACCTGAGTTTTTCCAGCATTTTCTGTTATTTCGGATTTCCAACATCTGCAGTATTTTGCTATCACACCTTGACTATTCCGGTGCTCTCCTGGCCTCCCACCTTGACTATTCCGGTGCTCTCCTGACCTCCCACCTTGACTATTCCGGTGCTCCCCTGGCTGGCCTCGCACCTTGCGCCCTCCGTAAACTCGAGCTCATCCAAAACTCTGTTGCCCGTATCCTAACTCGCACCAAGTCTTTTTCACCCATCACCCCTCTTCTTGCTGACCTACATTGGCTCCTGGTCCAGCAACGCCTTGATTTTAAAATTCTCATTTTTGTTTTCAAATCCCTCCATGCCTTCGCCCCTCCCTATCTCTCTAACCTCTTCCAGCTCTACAATCTGCTGAGATTTCTGTGCTCCTCCGATTCTGGCCTCTTGCGCACTCCCGATTTTTCATTGCTCCACCATTGGTGGCTGTGCTTTGAGCTGCCTAGACCCCAAGCTCTGGAATTCGCTCCCTAAACTTTTGTACCTCCTCCTTTTAAGATGATCCCTAAAACCTACCTCTTTGACCAAGTTGTTGGCCACCTGTCCTAATGTCTCTTGTGTGTTTCTCTGTCAAATTTTGTTTGATAATGCCCCTGTGAAGTGCCTTGGGACATATTACTATGCAAGTTGTTATTTCTGACCAGTTCATCATTGCGTGGTAGTAACATTATGGTGGATTAGGGCTGTAATGGCTAGCAAAAATAAGTCTTCATTGAAAAAGTTTGTTCAGTCATAACATATTTACTAAGCAGGAATCGAATACTCTTGTATTTGTAGATATGCTCCTGGATCATGGCAGGTAGATAATTTTAAAACAACTCGAGCATTTTTACAATAAGCAAATAGCTGCAGATGCTGGATATCTGAAACGAAACAAAGTACTAGAAATGTAGATGAGTTGACGTTTTGGGTGTTGGCACTGTTTTAACGAAAGGTCCAAACTGAAATGTTAACTCATCTGTTCTATCTACAGATGCTGCCTGACTTGCTGAGTATTTTCAGCATTTTCTGTTGTTGAGTGAGAATATTTGTTTGCATGCAACCAGATGATTTGAATACTACTGTGCAGCGTTGCCTGTCTGCATTATGTTTTTAACTAAAGAAACATCTCTCTAAAGTTGGTTGTAGTGATTAATATAAAATAACATTTGAGACCTTGTATGGCTGCAGAGCAGTAAAATTATTGCATTTAAGTTTGTCTTGGATTCCATTATAAATCTCCTAGTGGGTCTACTCCTGCGCTTGGTGAAAACTGCCATTCATACAGCCAGGATGTACATTTTTGACAGTCGAGATTTCTCTACCTGCTTGCCACTGTTCCAAGTGCTGGGTGATCGTGAAATGAGATCATGCAGTCTCCAGAGGTTCCCTCGAAGCCTCTGCGACCTGTGGACGTCATAGGGCATTGTCTGCCTTATCGATGACGAGAACTGAATCATGATCTAAGACTGTGTAAGGGCTTTTTTAATTTGACATGTTTTCTATTAGTGGTGCCCATCTCTTGAGGTGGTATTTGTCCTGAAGGCATTGGGATCACACCCATTGCCACTTTATTGGTCGAGATTCAAACATCAATTACAGTGGTGTGCCGCTGTCTGAACACACACCAATATTACAATAACTTGTCTTTACCTTGTTGCATTTTAAGCAAACCCACTGAGTGATGTGCATTTGGACTTTGGTAAGTTAGAAATTACACCTAGGTACATTTTTATACACTCAAATGCAGATACGGATTGTTTAGTTAAAGTTGCATGTCTAATGAGGTACTGTATTCATACCTTTTTATATAAAAGCATGAGGAATTCCTTTCTGTGCCTTAAATATTGTTTTTGCACTCTTCCAAAAGCTTGACACTAACACTTAGCACACATAGGCCAAATGCCTTCCTTTCTAAGACTTCTGGCTGATTAAGCCTTCTGATTTGAAACTAAAATGCGACTGGGGTTTCCATTTAAAATTGCCAGGACACCAGACCTTTTGCATCTTCATTGGATCCATTGTCGAGGACATTTTGTGAATGAAGTTCTATTTGAGAAGCATTTCTCAATTCAAAGCTACAGTCATAAATGAGTGGATGCGAGATCTGAACCTTCCCCCCAATGTCATTTATTTCATTGCTGTTTGTGGGAGCTTGCTGTACATAAAATGGCTGCCTTGTTTCTGATATTACAACAGTGACTACACATCAAAAGTGTAGTCACATGGGAATATGATGTCGTGGGGATAACTGCGACCTGGCTCAAAAAGGGCAGGATTGGGTACTGTGATGAAATATATTCCATTCATCACTGCCTGTTTTCTGTGTCTTTTCCCTTCCCCCCCCAGTCCTCATGTATTATGTATTGGAATGTGCTGGAATTGGTTGTGTGCAGGGCTCCGCCCATACCTGGCTCCTTTGTAATCTAAGTCAGTCAGGCATCAGCCTCCTGAAGGAAGACATCTCTCTAGTTTACGTGTTATGTTCTAAGTTAATAAAAGCCTTACTTTTGTTCTGCTAACTTCGAGTCTCGGAATAATTGAGGCCCATCAGGTACTAAATATTCCTGGTTATAAGGTGTTCAGGAAAAATAAGGAATGAAAGAAAGGAGGTGGGGTGGCAGTATTGATTAAAGGGAGAGAGGGAGGTTGTCCTGGAGGGGTCAAGGACCGAATCTATTTGGTTAGAGTTAAGAAACAATAGAGGTGCCATTACACTACGAGGTGTATTCTATAGGCCACCAACTAGTGGGAAGGATATAGAGGAGCAAATTTGCAGGGAAATTACAGAGCGGTGCAAGAACTATAGAGTAGTGATAATGGGGGACGTCAATTATCCTGATATAGACTGGGATAGTAATGTAAAGGGCAGAGAGGAGGAAGAATTTCTGAAGTGTGTTCAGGAGAACTTTCTTGATCAGTATGTTTCCGGCCCAACGAGGGAGGAGGCATTGCTGGATCTGGTTTTGGGGAATGAGGTGTGTCAAATGGAGCAAGTGCCAGTAGGGGAACATTTAAGGAACAATGATCATAGTATCATAAGGTTTAGATTAGCAATGGAAAAGGACACTGAGCAATCTAGAGTCAAAATACTTAATTGGAGGAGGGCCAATTTCAGTGGGTTGAGAACGGATCTGGCCCGGGTAAATTGGAATCAAAGACTGGCAGGCAAAACTGTAATCGAACAATGGGCTACCTTTTAAAGAGCAGATGGTTTGGATACAGTCGAGGTACATTCACACGAGGGGGAAAGGTAGGGCAACCAAAGCCAGAGCTTCCTAGATGATGAAAGAGATAGAAAGTAAGGTGAAGCAGAAAAAGGGGGCGTATGACCGATGTCAGGTTGAGAATGCAAGTGAGAACCAGGCTGAATATAGAAAGTTGAGGGGACGTGAAAAAGGAAGTAAGAGGGGCACAGAGAGCGCGCATGAGAATAGACTGGCAGCTAACAAAAAGGGAATCCAAAAGTCTTCTATAGGCATATAAATAGTAAACGGGTAGTAAGAGGAGGGATGGGCTGATTAGGGACCAAAAAGGAGATCTAGGCATGCAGGCAGAGGGCATGGCTGAGATACTAAATGAGTACTTTGTACCTGTATTTACCAAGGAAGATGATGTTGCCAAAGACATAGTGAAAGAGGAGATAGTTGAGATATTGGATGGGCTAAAAATTGATAGAGGATGTAATAGAAAGGCTGGCTGTACTTATAAAGTAGATAAGTCACTAGGAACGGATGGGATGCAACCTAGGATGCTGGGAAGTAAAAGAGGAAATTGCAGAGGTACTGGCCATAATCTTCCAATACTCCATAGATACGGGGGGCGGTGCCAGCGGACTGGAGAATTGCAAATATTACACCCTTGTTCAAAAAAGGGTGTAAGGATCAACCCCGCAACTACAGACCAGTCAGTTTAACCTCGGTGGTGGGGAAGCTTTTAGAAAGGATAATCTGGGACAAAATTAACAGTCACTTGTCCAAGTGTGGATTAATTAAGGGAAACCAGCATGGATTTGTTAAAGGCAATCATGTTTAACTAACTTGATTGAGTTTTTTGAAGAGAGGGTTGTTGAGGGCAATGTGGTTGATGTGGTGTACATGGGCTTCCAAAAGTTTTGATAAAGTGCCACATTATTGGCTTGCCAGCAAAGTTGAAGACCATGGAATAAAAGGGACAATGGCAGCATGGATATGAAATTGGCTAAGTGACAGGAAACAGAGTAGTGGTGAATGGTTGTTTTTTGGACTGGTGGGAAGCATACAGTGGCGTGTTCCCCAGGGGTCGGTACTAGGACCACTGCTTTTCTTGATGTATATTAATAATAACTTGGACTTGGATGTACAGGGCACAATTTCAAAATGTGCAGATGGCACAAAACTTGGAAGTATAGTGAGGAGGATAGTGATAGACTTCAAGAGGACATAGACAGGCTGGTGGAATGGGTGGACACGTGGCAGATGGAATTTAATGTAGGAAGGTGCGAAGTGATACATTTTGGTAGGAAGAATGAGGAGAGGCAATATAAATTAAAGGATACAATTCTAAAAAGGGGTGCAGGAACAGAAAGACCTGGGGGTATATGTGCATAAATCATTGAAGGTGGCAGGGCAGTTTGTGAAAGCGGTTAAAAAAGCATACGGGATCCTGGGCTTTATAAATAGAGGCATAGAGTACAAAAGCAAGGAAGTAATGATGAACCTTTATAAAACACTGGTTCGGCCTCAACTGGAGTATTGCATCCAATTCTGGGCACCGCACTTTAGGAAGGATGTGAAGGCCTTGGAGAGGGTGCAGAAAAGAATGGTGAGGGACTTCAGTTACGTGGATAGACTGGAGAAGCTGGGGTTGTTCTCCTTGGAGCAGAGAAGGTTGAGAGGAGATTTGATCGAGGTGTTCAAAATCATGAGGGGTCTAGACAGAGTAGGTAGAGAGAAACTGCTCCCATTGGCGGAATGGTTGAGAACCAGAGGACACCGATTTAAGGTGATTGGCAGAAGAACCAAAGGAGACATGAGGAAAAATACGCAGCGAGTGGTTAGGATCTGGAATGCACTGCCTGAAAGGGTGGTGGAGGCAGATTCATTCGTGGCTTTCAAAAGATAATTGGATAAGTACCTGAAGGAAAAAAATTTGCAGGGCTACAGGGAAAGGGCGGGGGAGTGGGACTAGCTGAAGTGCTCTTGCAGAGAGCTGGCATGGACTTGACTGGCCGAATGGCTTCCTTCTGTGCTGTAACCATTCTATGATTCTGTGAAGTACTTCATTGGCTGTGAAGCGCTTTAGGACGTCTTGAGGTCGTGAAAGGTGCTATATAAATGCAAGTTCTTTTTACCTCAAAATCTAGCATCTAGCTTTTTTGTGGTTTATGAATCTAAAACTTGTAATGCTTATTCTCTGAAATCTTTGTATTGTATCTATAGTATGAATATGAACATGGCTGTATTAGTACTGTGTGGCCTCAAAAATTCTTTTTAGAATCATAGACTTGGATTTTGCTACTGTCATATAATGCGATGACACTTGTTGGTGGAAAAAGTGACTGGTGCAGGGGATTGGAAAAAATAGTCTTCACCTTGGGCTTTAATTTAAATATCAGCCCAGACTAATGGGATACAAGTTTCCCATTTCTCTAAGTTTGTGTGAAATGATTTAGTTCATTTCATAGTAAGTTTTGGCAGTCTTTAGAGAAGCCACTAAGATGACTGGTATGGGAACTGTTGTACTATTGCAGGAAAGGATTTTCTGTGCTTTGGGCAGCAGCATTTCATTTGGGCTATGTAAAGGGAGCTTTACACTGCATCGAAACCATACTTTTTTCCTGACTCAAAATCTTGACGCTGATTTTTGAGCAAGAAATGAGCAAGTGTTTTATTTCAACTATCATTGACATCACCATCTTTGAGTGAAAAAACATCCAAAGTAATGAATAAAATAAGCCCATGAGAGTGGAGAGAGCGAGCCTAAGGGGAAATCGTGCAAGAGGACAAGACATAAAAGCAGGAGAACCGGTGGTAGAGAGACAGTGAGAGCGCTAAGTCAGAGCACGAGCAGAACGTGGAAATCTGAGAAAGAAACTCAAAAGTGACCTCACTGTCGCGGATTGGCAGGTAACGGGCAAGTGTTAGTTTTTAAAAAAAAAATTAAATTGTTCATTTTTCACTGTTGAAATTCACTTACTTGATCGTAGTTCCCATTGTGTTTTAGATTGATATAATTTCCAGTGCTTTTAGTTAACTTTTTACCATTTTAGTATCTGTCTTTCAGTGGTCAGTTTCTTAGAATTTTATAGGTCAGTGTCTTAAACGCACATTTTTTTTTAGATTTTTAGAGTTCAGTGTTGTGTTTTAGTGGTCAAGGTCTCGGTGATTTAGAGGTCAGTGGATTGATTACCATGGCAGGCCAGCTGGGACCCGTTGCATGCGCATCCTGTTCTACGTAGGAACTCCAGGACACTTCATGCATCCTGGATAACCACGTGTGCAGGATGTGTAGCCAGTTGCTCGAGCTCAAGCTTGAGGAGCAGCTGGAGTCACTGCAGTGCATCTGAGAGTTGCCTCAAATGTACGCTCCCAGCATGTGGTCACCCCACCGCTGCAGGCGGTGAGGGAATGGGTGACAACCAAACAGGGTAGGAGGAAGGCACAGGTAGTGCAGGAATCCCCCAAGCCAGTGGGACTCGCTAACCAGTTTTCAGTTTTGAATACCGGGGGAGTGTGACTCCTTGGAGGAATGCACTAAATCAAACTCGCACCACGGGAGATTTGACTGCACACAGGGAAAAAGAAAGTGTAGAAATGCAGTAGTCATAGGGGATTCGATATCTAGGGGCATAGACAGGCGTTTCTGTAACCGCAAACGTGATTCCCAAATGATATGTTGCCTCCCTGGTGCCAGGGTAAAAGATATTGCCGAGCGGGTGCAGGACATTCTGCGAGGGGAAGGGGAACAGCCAGAAGTCGTGGTCCATGTTGGAACCAATGACAGGTAGAAAAAGTGTTGAGGTCCTTCAGGCAGCGTTTCAGGAGCTAGGAAAAAGATTAAAAAACAGGACCTCAAAGGTAGTAATCTCAGGATTACTCCCAGTGCCACGTGCTAGTGAGTATAGAAACAGGATGATAGTGCAGTTAAATGCGTGGCTGGATAAGTGGTGCAGGAGGGAGGGTTTCAGATTCTTGGGGCATTGGGACAGTTTCTGGGGAAAGGGGCACCTGTACAAGATGGACGGGTTGCACCTGAGCAAAGCCGGGATCCATGTTCTCGCTGAGAGGTTAAGCAGTACTGTTGGGGAGGATTTAAACTAATTTGGCAGAGGGAGGGGAACCAGGAAATAGCAGAGAAGGGCAGAAATGAGATCAGAGGGCAGAGAGATATAAACAGCGTAAAATTAGGAATATCCCAAATTGTGGGGACCAGATTGAGGAAAATAGCAAAAGT
The DNA here is from genome assembly GCF_052327205.1 of Somniosus microcephalus. NCBI lineage: Eukaryota > Metazoa > Chordata > Chondrichthyes > Squaliformes > Somniosidae > Somniosus > Somniosus microcephalus. Next base: position 255,449,673 of record NC_140990.1, on the reverse strand, counting down.
GACGAAGGAGGTATTGAATTGTATGTACGTCAATGTCCATAGTGTGACTAATAAGGTTGGTGAGCTGCAGGCACAAATCGCTACATGGGATTATGACGTGGTTGCATTAACAGCGACATGACTCAAACAAGGCCGGGAATGGGTTCTTAATATTCCTGATTACCAAGCATTGTGGAATGATAGAGAAGGAAAAAGAGGGTGCGCGTGGCAGTCGTCGTCGTCTTAGGCAGTCCCTTGGAACCGAGGATGACTTGCTTCCACATTAAAAATGAGTTCTCAGGTGACTGATGAGACCAATGCGGGACCTACAGTCTCTGTCACAGTTGGGGCAGACGGTGGTTGAAGGGGCGGGTGGGGTGCTTGGGTTGATGTGCGCTCCTTGCGCTTGGCTTCCGCTTGCTCCCGGCGAAGAGACTAGAGGTGTTCGGCGCCTTTCCAGATGCTTCTCCTCCACTTTGTGCATTATTGGGCCAGGGATTCCCAGGTGTCAGTGGGGATGTTGCACTTTTTCAAGGAGGCTTTGAGGGTGTTCTTGAAGCGTTTCCTCTGCCCACCTGGGGCTCTCCCGTGCCGGCGCTCCGAGTAGGATTACGGAAGATGTTACAGTTCTAAATAGAAAGGATTTGTGATTCTAGAACCTATTTGGCTTGCGTTGAGGAACAGAGGGGGAACTGTTACATTGTTGGGAGTTTTTATAGAGGTCCAGAAGGAGATAGATGAGCAAATTTAACAGCAAATTTCAAAGGCGTGTAACAAAAATTGAGTAGTAATTAGTTACCCTAATAGAGACTGGGGAAAAACATAGTGCTAAGGATAAGGAAGGAGAAACATTTCTAATATATGCACAGCAGAACATTCTCGATCAATGTCTCCAGTCCAACAAGAAAGGAAGCAGTGTTGGAATCTGGCTCTGGGAAATGAAGTAGGACAAATGGAGTGTTACAGTTGGAGGTCATCTAGCCAACAGTGACCACAAAATAATTCGATTTAAAGTAATTATGGAAAGAGACCATAAAATAGCGAAGGTAAAATACTCAACTGGGAAGAGCTAATTTCAATGATTTAAGAGACCAAGCACTGGTAGATTAGAAAAGGCGATTGCAGGATGAAGCTGTAACTGAGCAATCGAGTTGCATTCAGGGAAGAAATCGTTCCGGTACAAACTAGGGATATTCCTTTTGAAGGGAAAAATAGAGCATCCAAAGCTAATGCGCCTGGATGACAAAAGAAATAAAAGTTAAAACAAAACAGAAAAAGAAGGCTTATGACAAATGTCAGGAGCAAGATTCAGTTAATAACCAAGAAGATTGTGGCATCAAGGAGCCCTAGTAAAATTGCAGTCAATGGGAATCGGGGGCTCCACTGGCTGGAGTCATACCTAGCACAAAGGAAGATGGTTCCCGATGGCGGGGGAGTCCAGAACCAGGGGTCACAGTCTAAAGATGAAGGGGTAAGCCATTTAGGACAGAGATGAGGAGGAATTTCTTCACCCAGAGAGTGGTGAACCTGTGGAATTCTCTACCACAAAAGGCAGTTGAGGCCAATTCATTAAATATATTCAAGAAGGAGTTAGATATATTTCTTAATGCTAAAGGGATCAAGGGATATGGGGCAAAAGCCGGGACAGGGTACTGAATTTGGATGATCAGCCATGATCTCATTAAATGGCGGAGCAGGCTCGAGGGGCCGAATGGCCTACTCCTGCTCCTATCTTCTATGTTTCTATGTTACAAGATGCACTGCAGCAACTCGCCAAGGCTTCTTCGGCAGCACCTCTCAAACCCGAGACCTCTTCCACCTAGAAGGACAAGGGCAGCAGGCGCATGGGAACCTGACCACCTCCAAGATCCCTGCCAAGTCACACACCATCCTGACGTAGAAGTATATCGCCGATCCTTCATCGTCGCTGGGTTAAAATCCTGGAACTCCCTCCCTAACAGCACTGTTGGGAGTACCTTCACCGCATGGACTGCAGCGGTTCAAGAAGGCGGCTCACCACCACGTTCTCAAGGGCAATTAGGGATGGACAATAAACGCTGGCCTTGCCAGCGACGCCCACATCCCATAAACGAATAAAAAAAATTATGGAAAGTTCAGGAGGGAATTGAAAATAGTTAATACTTGAGGCAAAGAGAGGTTACGAGGAAAGATTAGCAGGCAACATTAAATTGAACCCTTACACTTGTTTATACAAAGTTTAATTGGTTTGCTGGGGAATAAAGTTGGGCCTATTAAGGACCAAAGGGAAATTGCTTCATGTGGAGGCAGAGGACATGGCAAAAGTATTAAATGAGTACTTAGTATCTGTCTTCACAAAGGAAGAGGATGGTGTGAAGGTTACACTAAAAGAGGAGAGAGAAGTTATGGACAGGAGAATCGATAGAGAAGATGTACTAAAAAGATTAGCATTACTGAAAGTTGGTAAGTCACCTGGCCAAGAAGAAATGCATCCTCGGTTGCTGAAAGAAGCATAGGTAGATATAGCAGAGGCATTGGCCACACTCTTTCAATCCTCATTGAATACAGGAGTAGTGCCGGAGGACTGGAGGATTGCTAAGGTTATACCACTATTCAGGAAAGGGGAGAGGGATAAACCAGGAAACTACAGGCCCATCAGCCTAACATCGGTGGTGGGGAATTATTGGATATTGTTATCGAGAAAATAAACTTTCAATTGGAAAGGCATGGGTTAATTAAGGAGAGCTAGCATGGATTTGTTAGTGGTAAATAGTGTCTGACGAACTTGATTGAATTCTTTGACGAGGCAACAGAGAAGGTTGATTAAGGTAGTGCAGTAGATGTATATATGGACTTTTGGAAGGCATTCGACAAAGTGTCACACGGGAGGCTTATTAAGAAGATGGAAGCCCGTGGAATTAATAGGAAAGTGGCGGTATGGATGCAAAATTTGCTCGTTGGCAGGAAGCAAAGGGTGGTGGTGGTGGATGAAGGTAGTTTGCCGTGGTGTTTCCCCAAGTGCCAGTTTTGGGTTCATTACTCTTTTCAATTTTTATAAACAACCTAGACTCTGGTGTAGGGAGCAGCATTATAAAATTTGCAGATGATCCGAAACTTAGGTCATGATCAGGATAGTTATCGGCTTCAGGCTGACATAGACAGGATGGTGAAATGGGCAGAAGCATGGCAGATGGATATCATTGCGGAGAAGTGTGAAGTGATGCACTTTGGGAGGACTAATATGGAAAGACAGTATGCTATAAATGGCATGTTTTTGAAAAGTGTAGATGAGCAGAGAGACCTTGGTGTCCATATACACACAGCCTTAAAGGTGGCAGGGCAAGTTGGTAAGGTGGTCAAAAAGGCATATGGGTTACTTGGTTTTATAAATAGAGGAATAGAATATAAAAGCAAATAGATCATGCTAGAACTTTATAAATCACTGGTTAAGCCTCAGCTGGGGTATTGTGGACAATTCTGGGCACCACATTTCAGAAAAGATATAAAGGTCTTAGAAAGGGTACAGAGGAGGTTTACCAGGATGTTGCGGGATGAGGGACTTCAGTTATGAGGAGTGGTTGGAAAAGACAAGATTGTTCTTCTTGGAACAGAGAAGTTTAAGAGGTGACCTAATGGAGGTTTTCAAGATGAGAGGTTTTGATAGAGTAAATAGGGAAAAAATATTCCCTCTGACAAGTGGGTCAATAACTAGAGGTCATAGATTCAAAATCATTGGGAAAAGATCTAGAGGAGAGATGAGGACATATTTTATCGAGTTGTTGGAATCTGTAACGCTCTGCCTGAAAAGGTGGTGGAAGTAGATTTCATAATTTTAAAGGTGAGTTGGATAGTACTTGAGGATGAGCAACTTACTGGGTTACATAGGATATACAACATACAAACAGGCCATTTGGCCCAACCAGTCCATGCCGGCATTTATGCTCCACTTGCGCCTCCTCCCGTCTTTCCTCATCGGACTCTATCAGCATAACCCTCTATTCCCTTCTCCTTCATATGCTTGTCTAGCCTCCCCTTAAAGGCATCTATACTACTCACTTCAACCACTCCCCGTGGTAGCAAGTTCCACATTCTCACCACTCTTTGGGTAAAGAAGTTTCTTCTGAAGTCCCTATTTGATTTCTTGGTGACTACCTTATATTGATGACCTCTAGCTATGCTCTTCCCCACAAGTGGAAACACTCTCTCAGTATCCACTCTATCAAAACCTTTCATAATTTTAAAGACCTCTATTAGGTCACCTCAGCCTTTTTCCAAGCAAAAAGAGACCCAGCCTGTTCATCCTTTCCTGATGGGTATAACCTCGCATTTCTGGTATCATCCTTGTAAATTTTCGCTGCACCCTCCCCAGTGCCCCTCTCATTTTTATAATATGGCGACCAGAATTGTACGCAGTACTCCAAGTGTGGTCTAACCAAAGTTCGATACAAGTTTAGCATAACTTCCCTACTTTTCAATTCTATCTCTCTAGAAATAAACACTGGTGCTTGGGTTTGCTTTTTTATGGCCTTGTTAACCTGCGTCGCTACTTTTAGTGATTTGTGTATTTGTACTCCCGAGATCAGTTTGCTCCTCTAACGCACCCTCCCAGTAATAAGTGACCTCCTTATTCTTCCTACCAAAATGTAATACCTTGCATTTATCTGTGTTAAAATTCATTTGCCAATTATATGCCCATTCTGCAGGTTTATTAATGTCCTCCTGTAATTTGTTGCAGTCCTTCTCAGTATTGACTATCTACCCCCCGGCCCCCCAAATTTGGTGTCATCCGTAAGTTTAGAAATTGTGTTTTTAATTCCAAAGTCTAAATCGTTAATATAAATTGTGAACAATAGTGGTCCCAGCACTGATCCTTGTGGAACACCGCTACCTACCTTCTGCGACTGTGAATAGCTACCCTTTACCCCCACTCTCTGCTTTCTGTTTTGAAGCCAGCTAGCTACCCATTCTGCTGCTGCTGCTTCTTAGGCAGTCCCTCGGAACCAAGGATGACTTGCTTCTGCACTAAAAATGAGTTCTCAGGTGACTGAGTCTAATGCGGAACCTACAGTCTCTGTCCCAGGTGGGGCAGACGGTGGTTGAAGGGGCGGGTGGGTGGGGTGCTTGGGTTAACGTGCGCTCCTTCCGCTGTTTGCGCTTGGCTTCCGCTTGCCGGTGGGGGGGGGGGGGCAGGGGGCGGCGCGTACATACTGATGACCGTAGCGCACTGGTTCCGGGCTAGGGTGAGCCGTGGAGTCGTGAGACGTTCGTTTATTCCACAAGGGGAGTCTCTGAGATGTTCAACTAGCTCATTTTTTTATGGCAAAGCCTACCCCATGGAGGCGGCGCCGTTCTTCAGGTTTGCCTTTCCAGAAGAAGGTGTAACCACAACCTTGCTCCTTGAGCTGGCCTTCCCCTGCCTGCCGGGTCTCGCTTAGGGCGGCGATGTCTATGTCGAAACGTCTGAGGCTCCCGGGCAACGATAACAGTATGGCGTTCCGATCTGTCGCTGTTGGGGTTGTCTGAGGGTCCTGACATTCCAGGTCCCGAACTTCATTTTAAAGGGCGGAAGATGCCTGAGCGTGAATTCTTTTAACGTGGGGTGGTCGTTGCACGCCAGCTACCACACGGGCTTGACAGAGCAAGGTCTTGGTCCAATGGCAAGGGGATCCAAGACGATTGGAGACCAGGCTCTGCTCCGTATACTCCACCACGAAGTCACATGCTTACTCGAATCGCGTTGTTGTGAAGCAGAGAAGGAAGGAGATTGACTGCCAAACACTTCACAGGAGCGATTATAAAATGCAATTTGACACCAAGCCAAGTAAGGAGATATTAGGGACAGGTGACCAAAGGCTTGGTCAAAGAGGTCGGTTTTAAGGAGCATCTTAAAGAAGGAAAGAGTGAGGCGGAGAGGTTTAGGGAGGGAATTCCAGAGCTTGGGGCCCAGGCAGCTGAAGGCACGGCCGCCATTGGTGGAGCGATGAAATCGGGGGTCGTGCGAGAGGCCAGAATTGGAGGAGCGCAGAGATCTCGGGGTGGAGTGGGGGGGTTGTAGGGCTGGAGGGGTTGCAGGGCTGGAGGAGGTCACAGAGATGGGGAGGGGGTGGCGATAGAGAGAAGAAAAGAAGCTATAGTACGTCCCAAAGCATTTCACAGCCAATGAAGTACTTTTTCTGAAGTGTGGTCACTGTTGTAATGTAGGAAATGTGGCAGCCAATTTGCACACAGCAAGATCCCACAAACAGCAGTATGATGAACGACCAGACCATTTCTTTTTTTTTTAGTGATGTTGGTTGAAGGATAAATATTAGGTCCAGGGCACCGGGGAGAACTCCACCCCCCCCCCCCCCCCCGCTCCTTTTCCAATAGTGGCCGTGACCGTTCGCTACGTCCACCTGAGAGGGCAGACGGGGGCCTCAGGTTTAACGCCTCATCCCGAAAGATGGCCCCTCCGACAGTGCGGCGCTCCCTCAGTACTGCCCCTCCGACAGTGCGGCGCTCCCTCAACACTGCCACCGGGGGGAGTGTCGGGCCTGGTTTATGGGGATCGAATCTTTCAGGGCTCCTCCCCTGTTTTGGACAACGGGAGAGACACCGTCACTTCCAAATCGCAGAGCTGAAGGCCTCCTCCATCTTGCTCGAACTACCACTCCCTCTGTAGGGCCCAGCGCGCCCCACTGGAAGCGGAGTCGCCCTGCGATGCAAGTTACGCCCTTCCATCTCCCCACCACTCACAGGGCGGTGGGTACCGGCTGACACGGATCGAAAGGAGCTGTGCTGCGGGAGAGAACAGCAATCCTGGGGGCAAACAGGCCGTATTTCCGAGATGGGGGGCGGGGGAGGTGGAGAGGGGTCAAGGAGGGAGTAAGTCTATTATAGCAACCCCGCAAGGCTCGGTACTTCACTAGGAGCGGAGCAATGTTCTGCTGTGTCTCGAGAACCTAAAAGCATAACTTCAAAAAAGGCAAACAGCGCCCTCCTGTGTAGAATGATCTAGAAGAGGACGGGCAAGTCTTTAATGTCGTTTCAATTGCTTACCATTGATAATTAACATTTATACTCTCTTCTACCCCTCATATACCCCCAGTATTACCCACACCCTCCACTTACCCCTCTCCCCCTATGCTCAAGGTTTTACATCAGCGTGGGTCTGGTCCCTCCATTCTGAATAAGCCGGGATAGGGCCTGAACCACCTCCACCGTGGTGCCCATCCCGCTGATATCTGGAGTGTGCAGCTACACCAGGTAGAGAGAGAGAGAATACAGGTACAGCACGGGGTTAGATACAGAGTAAAGCTCCCTCTACACTGTCCCATCAAACACTCCCCGGTTATGGATAGCACAGATCCTGAAGGTAGAAGATACCCCTCAAGCTTGACCTTGGGTTGAACACTATGGTGATGGATAACCCACCTGTTGTTTAGCTTGCTGGTGCCTGCCCCTCACCTGCCAGTGCATTTGTACAGAGAGAGGGGGAGCGGAGTGCCGTATTTGGCAGAGAATTAACCGTGCCACTTACTCTGTGTTCGTTCATGGTCACCATTACAGCGTTTCGGATCAAACTGGCAAAGTTATGCAGCTTGAGGTGGTCGAGCATTCTGCTACATGTCCCCTGACTCTGCATTCTCTGACCTTATTCATTAGTTTATTATGTGGTACCTTATCGAAGGCCTTTTTGAAAATCTAGATAAATTACATCATCTGCATTACCCTTGTCTACTCTCTCTTACCTCTTCAAAAAATTCAATGAGGTTGGTCAAACAAGACTCCCTTTTGAAATCCATGGTTACGGACAAAAAGCGGGGATGTGGGACTAAGCACGACTGCTCTTTGAAAGAGCTCGCACAAGCATGGCGGGCTGAATGGCCTCCTTCTGTGCTGTAAATTTGTATGAATCTATTCCATGAACAAATATGTTCGATATTGCTTCGTTACAAAATGCAGTTACTGTGAAACCCAACCAAATGCACCTTGGGTAAATAAACACTTTATCAAAATTCCCAATTCTTTTGACATTATTGTTAAATATTCTCTCGAAATTAAACCCATTTAAGTGTCTGAATTCTCATATCCTGATTGGCCATCCAATCACAATTGCACAGATTCTCATTTGATTGGACTTGTGAAGTATTTAACATTGTTTAACACAAGTATTAAATGATGCAGATGTGCCTGCTTAAAGACAGTGTTAAGCTTGAGTAAGCACGCATGGCAAGGACAATTGTTAGTGAGTAAAAAAATGCTGTATTGTGCTTATACTGTAGAAGTTGAGAAAAATTACCTTGACTTGGGTAGAAAGTTATAATTATTAATGGGCGAACCCAGGCAGCTCAGAGCACTGTTCTTTGGCCAAGGAGTATTGCATAGATCATCGTCCACTGTTCCTTGTATTGTTGCTTAAAAAATGAACTCTTGCAAGAGTGGGAGCTGGTTATGAGTGAAAAAATGATGCTGTAAATGACGACTGTAGAGATGGTTCACTGCAAGCTGAATAACACCTATCAGTGGTCCAAATCTGATTGAGAAAGTGTAAAAACGTGCAGACAGAACAGGGATTTCTGTAATATTTGCTGTTGCTTTCTCTAGTTTGTGTTATTTAATTTTACAGCCTTTTGCTTTCCCATCACTTATATAACCATCCATTCACTGAAGCAGCGCCTATTGATGTCAGTAGCAGGTTGGTTAAATGCGCAATGTTTAAGGCACATTTTTAGCTGGTAAAAATAATGCACTTGTAAGTAAGCTTCACAGTACAGTCTACCCTCTTAATTGAAAGTTGCTTTTTATTATTATTTAATAGTAAATAGAAGCCAAAATGTGCACAGCAAGCTCCCATAAACAACAATGAAATAAATGACCAGATCTTTTGTTTTTGATGTTGGTTGAGGAATAAATATTGGCCAGGGCACTTGGAGTATCATAGAATCACACACATTTATGGCACAGAAGGAGGCCATTCTGCCCATCATGTCTGAGCTGGCTGAAAAAGAGCTATCCAGCCTAATCCCACTTTCCAGCTCTGTAGGTTACAGCACTTCAAGTGCATATCCAAGTACTTTTTAAATGCAATGAGGGTTTCTGCCTCTACCACTCTTTCAGGCAGCGAGTTCCAGACCCCCCCCATCACCCTCTGAGTGAAAAACAAACTTCTCCTCAACTCCCCTCTAATCCTTCTCCCAATTACTTTAAATCTATGCCCTCTCTGCTAAGGGAAATAGGTCCTTCCTATCCACTCTATCTAGGCCCCTCATAATGTTATACACCTCAATGAAGTCCCCCCTCCGCCTCCTCGGTTCCAAAGAAAACAACCCCAGCCTATCCAATCTTTCCTCATAGCTAAAATTCTCCATCCTGGCAACATCCTCATAAATCTCCTCTGTACCCTCTCTAGTGCAATCACATCTTTCTTGTAATGTGGTGACAAGAACTGAATGCAGTACTTTAGCTGTGGCTGAACTAGTGTTTTATACAGTTCAAGCATAACCTCCCTGCTCTTATATTCTATGCTACGGCTAATAAAGGAAAGTATCCCGTATGCCGCCTTAACCACCTTATCTACTTGTCCTGCTACCTTCAGGGATCTATGGACATGCACTCCAAGGCCCCTCTGTTCCTCTACACTATTCAGTATCCTACCATTTATTGTGTATTCCCTTGTCTTATTAGCCCTCCCCAAATGCATTACCTCACACTTCTCTGGATTGAATTCTATTTGCCACTTTTCTGCCCAGCTGACCAGTCCATTGATATCTTCCTGCAGTCCTCACTATCAACCACATGGTCATTTTTTTTATATCATCTGCAAACTTCGTAATCATGCCCCCTACACTGAAGCCTAAATCATTGATGTATACCACAAAAATCAAGGGACCTAGTACTGAGCCCTGCGGAACCCCACTGGAAACAGCCTTCCAGTCACAATAACACTTGTCAACCAGTACCCTTTGCTTCCTGCCACTAAACCAATTTTGGATCCAACTTGCCACTTTCCCTTGGACCCCATGGGCTTTTACTTTTCTGACCAGTCTGCAATGTGGGACCTTGTCAATAGCCTTGCTAAAATCTATGTAGACTACATCAAACACACTAATAATAATAATCAACTTTATTGTCATTGTTAGTGCACAAGTGCAGTACAACAAAATGTAGGCTTGCGGCTCCCGAGAGTGTACATTTAGATTAAGACATTTAAACATTCAACATTCATTTGGCTTGTAATACATTAACATAAACATAATAAAGTGCATTGGCAGATGTGCAGACTTTAGAGTTTATTTGTGGAGTTCAGTAGGATGACAGCCCTGGGAAAGAAGCTGTTCCTAAATCTGGTCATTCGGGTGCGAATGCATCTGTAGCGTCCCTCATCGACCCTCCTTGTTACCTTGTACTCTTCGAATAGTGCCGTGGAATTTTTTACAACCACTTGAGAGGGCTGATCGAGCCTCAGTTTAACATCTCATCTGAAAGATGGCACCTCTGATATTGCAACGCTCCTTCGGTACTGCACTGAAGTGTCGGCCTAGATTATGTGCTCAAGTCTCTGGAGTGAGTCTTCGAACAACCTTCTGACTCAGAGGCAAGAGTACTACCACTGAAGCAAGGCTGACACCTTAGACTGTAAAATTAAATCTGCTGCATAAGTTGGACCATAATGCAGGTTGCAATGTCCTGCTATCTTGGATCGTGACTTGTGTTAGTGCAGTCAGTGCTGAGTGCCTGGTGTAAAAGTTTGAAACTTGACTTTTGCACTAATCTTGTGGTGGTAAATGGTAACCTTTTGTTAGTGCGTGATGCAGTAAATGATTCCTGTAGTATCTTTGAAATGCCAAGCATGAAGATTGGGAAGGAAAGAATTTGATTTTTTAAAAATTCCCTCCCAAACAATGATAACAGAGCTGATATTCATTCAGATCCTTGCAATAACTATTGTGGGCTTGAGTGAAATTGTGTTTAGTTGTTACTCACCATATTTTATTTATGTTCTGTAGTCTAGCTGGTGATTTAAGCTGTGCAGAAACTGTACGCTCAGTCTCCCAATCAGTTTGAGCTGTGAGCATAAAATGGTTTCAGCAGCCTGTGCTGCAATAGTTTCATCCATGGAATAAGTGAGAATAATCAAGTACACCACAGAACGTAACACTGGAAGGATGGACTTCCTATTACCTATGATCCTATGCTTCCAAAAGCTTAGTGCTGAATTTTGCTTCTTAGTCACATTTTTTTCTATCTCCTGAATTTGTCTAGCAGTACATATTACAGTGCAACCTTGTTGGCTCATGTTTTTAATGTGTGTACTGCTGTGCTTGATTCTCTTTTCCCATGACCTGTCTGTGCTCGATAGAAAGCTGTCTAACAGCTCCACAAACCATAATTTGTACCAGTACTGTTTAAAAGCACAGAAATTGTTTTTTCTCATCTGACTTTTAAAAGCCTACCAATTTTTGATTAAATACGCTACCAGATATAAGGTTTGGAGGATGCACCTAGAATCATAGAAAGTTACAGCACAGAAGGAGGCCATTTCGGCCCATCGTGTCCACGCCGGCCAACAAAGAGCTATCCAGCCTAATCCCACTTCCCAGCTCTTAGTCCGTAGCCCTGCAGGTTAGAGCATCCCAAGTGCACATCCAACTGTTGAAATTGCATGGATGCTCTCAAGACTTTAAAGAGGATGCATTCAAATAATGGCCCATGGGCCGTATTTGGCCTTTAAGCCCTGGTCCTCTGACCCTCAAAGCTTGGGCAGCTCGGGAAGGATATATTGGAACAGGCACAGTGTAGATTCACCAGAATGATACCGGGGCTAATCAAGAGAACCGGTTACATAAAGTTGATTTGTATTCCCTGTGGGTTTAGAGGGTTGAGCGGGTGCTCTACTCAAGATGTCTAAAATGATATTAAATAGGTTAGACACAAACTATTCCCTCTGGTGGAGAAATCCAGAACATAGACTTACCCAGATTATACAGCACAGAAACAGGCTATTCGGCCCAACCAGTCCATGCCAGCGTTTATTCTCCACTCGAGCCTCCTCTCATCCTCATCTAACTCTTATCAGCATAACCCTCTATTCCGTTCTCCCTCAGATGCTTATCTAGGTTCCCCTTGAATACATTTATACTATTTGCCTCAACTACTCCTTGTGGTAGCGCGTTCCACATTCTCACCACTCTCTGGGTAAAGAAGTTTCTTCTGAATTCCCTTTTTGATTTCTTGATGACTCTCTTATACTGATGACCTCTAGTTTTGCTCTTCCCCACAAGTGGAAACTCTCTCTGTCTACTCTATCAAAACCTTTCATAATTTTAAAGACCTTTATCTATTAGGTCACCCCTTGGCCTTCTGTGGGCATAATTTTAAAATTAGAGCTGTGCTATTTGGGAGTGAAATCAGATCAGGAAGCACTTTTTTCTCTCCGGGTAGTGGAAATCTTGAATACTCTCCTCAAAACTGCTGTGGATGCTGGTTAATTGAAATTTTCAAGGTAGATCGCTTTTTGTTATGCAAGGCTATTGAGGGATATGGAGAAAAGGCAGCTAAATAGAGTTGAGGTACAGATCAGCCATGATTTAATAGAATGGTGGAAAAGGCTCGAAGGGCTGAATGGCCCCACATCTGTTTTTATGTTCCTACTTATTGGTTTGTCCTGTGCCTGGAGGTTTGGAAAAGGCTCTTCCTAGCAATGTTGACTCATTGGTGAATAAATCCTAAATCAAAACATTTATATATATTGGCATCAGCAGCTCGAGATGTATGGGAATATTGATTTAATCTTTTTTGTGACCTGCAAGGCACCTTGGTATGCACTGAAGTGGCCCACAAAATAAAATGCCTAGATAGCCCTGCTGTAAAGAATTCTGTATGTTTTGCATTTTGTAACCTGTGCATTGTCTACTGAAACGGAAATAGTTTCTGGGTGTAACAGTCCTGCTAATAATGAAGCACTCTTTCTCTGAGGCTGCACAAAGTTTAAGCATCAGTGATGTGGTTTTTCTTTCTCCCCTCTACATTTCAGCACCACTGATACTGAAATGCCTCTCCGCACCACATGATCTGACATCACAAAGGGAGAAATGCTGCCTAAAGTTTATTGGATGTTTTTACTTAAAACAATGAAAATTATTTTACAATGAAAACCATAACTACTGTTTTCATGCAAGACTGTTTGTATTCCTTTAACTTGACTCCTTACAGCCCATTATAGCATCACGTTCCAATGTGAAGAGTGCCTGCAACTTGCTTGTTGATGTGTTGTCCTAAGGTTGACCTGATCGAACATCTTTATTAGATATTACTTATGATAGTATTTGGCAACCAAAGGCACTGTAGTAAAGGAGAGTAATCTGCTCCATGCTCTATTCAAAAAAAAAAAAAAAAAAAGTGGAATCAATTTGATTTTGCATTACGCATAATTGTATTCGTTTTTTGTACGGTTTTAAACTAACATCTCCGTATGGATGCTGGAGTATAACTTGGAATATATTTCAAACCGCTGAAGAGCCTTTATTGTGCATTTACCCTGCAGGTGTGGTTGGTATGAGTTGCAGCTAAGCAGTACCTCTTTTATTCTCCCTGGCTTTGAATTACAATTATGTCCAGCATAGGGCTCTGCTTGCATGCATATGCAGAGTTCTTCTCCCAGCTGTTAATTTTTTTTTTAGAAAGGGAGGTGTGAGCGCCTGCATTGTAAACATTTATGTCAAATGGAAGTAGTGCCCAGGGTGTATTTTTAAACTTGCTGTGTCAAACTCAAGTTTAATGAAACTGTCTTCTTTGGTTGTATGCGACTCCAAATTTATACTGCAGCTTAAGTGTCATTGCAAAGCAGAAATACTAAAATTACAGTGCAAGCGCCCCCAAATTCAAGCATAGAGATCAAAAGTTAAAGTTAAAGTTAAAGTTGCAAATACTGAAAATCTGAAATATAAAACATGGCCTCCCGCATTCCACTCTGTAAATTTAAGGTCATCCAAAACTCAGCTGCCCGTGACCTAGCTCGCACCACGACCCGTTCGCCCATCTCCCCTGTGCTTGCTGACCTACATTGGCTCCCAGTTAAGCAGTGCCTCGAATTCAAAAATCTCATCCTTGTTTTCAAATCCCTCCATGGCTTTGCCCCTCCCTATCTCTAATCTCCTTCAGCCCACAACCCCCTGAGATATCTGCGCTCCTCTAATTCTGCCCTCTTGAGCATCCCTGATTATAATCGCTCAACCTTTGGTGGCCGTGTCTTCTGTTGCCTAGGCCCCAAGCTCTGGAATTCCCTGCCTAAACCTCTCCACCTCGCTACCTCCTTTTCCTCCTTTAAGACGCTCCTTAAAACCTACCTCTCTGACCAAGCTTTTGGTCACCTACCCTAATATCTCCTTATGTAGCTCGGTGTCAAATTTTGTTTTATAACGCTCCCATGAAGCCCCTTGGGATGTTTTACTACATTAAAAGCGCTATATAAATACTTGTCATCGTTGACTCTGCTCATCTATACTTTCAAAATCGTGCCATTTATAGTATACTTTTTTATATTAGTCCTCCCAAAGTGCATCACTTCACACTTCTCCACATTGAACTCTATATGCCATGCTTCTGCCCATTTAGCCATCCTGCCTATGTCATCCTAAAGTCTACAACTTTCCTCATTATCTACAACGTTGGTAAGTTTTGTATCATCTGCAAACTTTAAAATGCTGCTCCCTACACCCAAGTTTAGGTTGTTTATAAAAATTGAAAAGAGTAATGGATCCAAAACTGACCCTTGGGGAACACCACTGTAAACCACCTCCCAGTGTGAAAAAACACCACCACCCATGGGACAGTTTAGTTCAAATTTCTTCATAAGCCTTATTAGAAAGAAGATTCACATACTAAGGATCATGGGTAAATGTTTAAAAATGTTAAAGGGATAAAATATTAAATGGGATGTGGAGTATATCCGTGTTTTTGCTGAGGCAGAATTGCCACACAGGATAGTAAACCCTTACCCGAAACAATAAGAATAGGCGCATAGGAACAGGAGTAGGCCATTCAGCCCCTCGAGCTCGATCCGCCATTCAATGAGATCATGGCTGATCTGTATCTTCACTCCATCCACCCTCCTTGGCTCCATATCCTTTTATACCCTTATCTGGAAAATATCTATCAATCTCAGATTTAAAATTATTAATTGAGCTAGCATCTACTGCTTTTTGTGTGTGCCACATTTTAACCACCCTTTGTGTGAAGAAGTGTTTCCTAACTTCTCTCCTGAATGGCCTGGCTCTGCTTTTAAGGTTACGTCCCCTTGTCCTAGACTCCCCCACCTGTGGGGGGGGGGGAAAAATTCTCTCTCTCCATCCCATCAATTCCTTTTAAAAATCCTAAAAACCTCAATCAAATCACCCCTTAACCTTCTATATTCCAGCGAATTCAAGCGTACTTTATGTAATCTCATCTCATAAGATAACCCTTGGACCCCGGTAACATTCTGGTGAATCTGCACTGCACTCCTTCCAAGGCCAATATATCCTTTCTAAGGTGCGGTGTTCAGAACTGTACACCGTACTTCGGATATGGTCTAACCAGAGCTTTGTATAGTTGTAACAACACTTCCTTTCTTTTATAGGGAACGGTAGCGTAGTGGTAATGTCACTGAGCTAGTAATCCAGAGGCCTGGACAAATGATCCAGAGACGTGAGTTCAAATCCCACCACGACAGCTGAGGAATTTAAATTCAGTTAATTAAATAAATCTGGAATAAAAAGCTAGCAATAATGAAACTATCAGATTGTCGTAAAAACCCATCTGGTTCACTAATGTCCTTACCTGGTCTGGCCTATGTGACTCCAGACCCACAGCAATGTGGTTGACTCTTAACTGCCCTCTTTCTAGCAAGTTACTTGGTTGTAACTAACCGCTACGAAACAAAATAAGAATGAAACCGGATGGACCACCCGGCATGGACCTCGGCTACGGACGCGGCAACGGTACACCCAGCCTAGTCAACCCTGCAAAGTCGTCCTCACCAAAATCGCGGGCTTGGGAGGTGCTGCCGAAGAAGCCTTGGCGAGTTGCTGCAGTGCATCTTGTAGATGGTATACACTGCAGCCACGGTACGCTTGTGGTGGAGGGAATGAATGTTTAAGGTGGTGGATGGGTTGCCAATCAAGCGGGCTGCTTTGTCCTGGATGGTGTCGAGCTTCTTGAGTGTTGTTGGCGCTGCACTCATCCAGGCAAGTGGAGAGTAGCATTCCATCACACACCTTGTGCCTTGTAGATGGTGGAAAGGCTTTGGGGAGTCAGGTGGTGAGGCACTCGCCGCAGAATACCTAGCCTCTGACCTGCTCTTGTTGCCACAGTATTTATGTGGCTGGTCCAGTTAAATTTCTGGGCAATGGTGATCCCCAGGATGTTGATGGTGGGGGGATTCGGCAATGGTTATGCTGTTGAATGTCAAGGGGCGGTGGTTAGACTCTCGCTTGTTGGAGATAGTCATTGCCTGGCACTTCTGTGGCGCGAATGTTACCTGCCACTTAGCCCAAGCCTGAATGTCGTCCCGGTCTTGTTGCATGTGGGCATGGACTGTTTCATTATCTGAGAAGTTGTGAATGGCGCTGAACACTGTGCAGTCATTAGCGAACATCCCCATTTCTGACCTTAAGTTGGCAAGAAGGTCATTGATGAAGCAGCTAAAGATGGTTGGGTCGAGAACTCTGCCCTGCAGAGCCATTGTGGTGGAATACAATTCTGCTGCTGCTGATGGCCCAGAGCACCTCATGGATGCCCAGTTTTGAGCTGCTAGATCTGTTCTGAATCTATCCCATTTAGCACAGTTGCCACACAACACGTTGGTGGGTGTCCTTAGTGTGAAGATGGGACTTTGTCTCCAGAATGACTGTGCAGTGGTCACTAATACTGGACAGATGCATCTGCGACAGGTAGGTTTCTCCCTCGTGTTGGTTCTCTCGCCACATGTCGCAGGCCCAGACTGGCAGCTATGCCCTTCAGGACTTGGCCAGCTTGGTCAGTAGTGATGCTACCGAACCACTCTTGGTGATGGACATTGAAGTCCCCCACCCAGAGTACATTCTGTGCCCTTGCTACTCTGTGCTTCTTCCAAGTGGTGTTCAACATGGGGGAGTACTGATTCATCAGCTGAAGGAGGGCAGTAGGTGATAATCTTAGACTGGGTATTCTGTAATGAGAAAGGATCATTAGCAATCTTGTTGTGCGAGGCCCCTTGGGTCGGAGCGATCATAATATGATAGAATTCTTCATTTAAGATGGAGAGTGAAGTAGTTGACTCAGACTAGGGTCCTGTATTTAAATAAAGGAAACTACGGTGGTATGAGGCGCGAGTTGGGTAGGATTGATTGGGGAATGTCACTCAAAGGGTTGACTGTGGATAGGCAATGGCAAACATTCAAAGATCGCATGGATGAACTACAGAATTTGTTCATCCCAGTTTGGCATAAAAATAAAACAAAAAAGGTGACTCAACCGTAGGGGTGGAAAGTTTCCGGTAAATTTCCGGAAATTTTCCACGGGAAGTTTAGCTTGGGAATTTTGCCCAAAAAAGCACATGCTAGCATAATACTGTTTTTTTTTTGTATTTTTTTTTCCACAGGTCCTCTCTTAAAATTACTAACAGAGATGGAATCTTAATTATTAAGGAATTTCTTAATCAATATATGTTTATCATCTTACTTGGCTTGTTTTAATAATTACAAGTTTTGTGTGTGACTGTGAACAAATGTGTCCTGATTGGTTGGATGAGTGGATGAGCGATTAGCTCCCTCTATTTGTAATATTTGCATATCGAATTGTGATTGGCCTGCAGGCATCTGTAAGACTGCTATAGTTTGTTTAAGATCCAGGTTAGGGGTCCTGAGGGAAGTCATTTTGTTTTCTGCTGATGTTGTGATGATGCAGTAAGTAAATCAGACTTTATACCAAATAAACCAGTTACTTGTTGAACTCTGTTGTCCTTCAATTTAAAATATACAAAATAATACACTATTGGTGATGTAACGTAACGTCGTGTGTGTACAGGTCATGCTTCCATCACATGGAGCATCAGCAAAAATGTACTCGCCCTGTTGCAATCGTGATGATCGACCGCAGTTCGACACAGAGATGAATGCCCTTTATTTCTCTGCATAGAACAATGCCACGTTTACCGTCTGATGTGTGGAAGCATTTTACCCCAGGCATTAAAGATGGAAAGACTGCGTACATGTGCAAACACTGTAGAAAGCCATATGTAAAGAATGCCACAAAGATGCAGCAGCATTTATCCAAATGCAACAACTTCACTCAAAGCTCACAGCAGTCAGCCCAGAGTTCCTCTGCTTCCATTCAAGAAGATGATGGTTCTCATTCAGCATCAGGCTCCTTATCAGCAACTCCTGGCCCACTTGGAAGGTTCTTTGATACAATGGATAACCATAGCCAGAAGAATGCAGATGAGTGCCTTGCTCGAGCTGTATATGCAACAGGCTCACCCCTCATGCTCACAGCCAATGTGTACTGGAAGAGATTTTTCTATGTTATTCGCCCTGCATACTGTCCTCCCACCAGACATGCTTTGTCTACTTATTTGCTGGAGGCTGAGTATAACAGAGTCCAAGGAAAGCTCAAAGAAATGATAGCGATGGCAGACTGTGTTGCAGTTATCTCAGATGGGTGGTCAAATGTACGAGGGGAGGGCATCATAAACGACATCGTCTCCACTCCTCTCCCAGTGTTCTTCAAGAGCACAGACACGAAGGACAACAGACACACAGGCACATACATTGCTGATGAGCTGAAAGCGGTCATCAACGATCTTGGATCACAAAAGGTCTTTGCAGTAGTTACTGACAATGCTGCGAATATGAAGGCTGCTTGGGCTCAAGTGGAGGAGGCCTACCCTCATATTACGTCTATTGGGTGCGCAGCTCATGGGCTTAACCTGCTCCTCAAGGACATCATGGGTTTGAGAACCATGGAAGCACTGTACAAGAGAGCCAAGCAAGTTGTTAAGTATGTCAGGGGAAAACAGATAGTTGCAGCAACCTACAACTCCAAGCAAATGACAAAAACAAGAACACCACACTGAAGCTGCCCAACAACACTAGATGGGGTGGTGTTGTCATAATGTACAACAGCCTTCTGGAGGGTAAGGAGTCGCTGCAAGAAATGGCAATATCCCAGTCTGGGGATATGGAAACCACCATCAAGAAAATACTGCTGGACGATGTGTTTTGGGAGAGAGTGGTTAGCAGCCTTAAACTACTCTCACCAGTAGCATCTGCAATTGCTCAGATTGAAGGAGATGACGCTGTCTTGTCAGATGTTCTCAGGCTTTTTACTGATTTAAAAGAACAAATCAGCATTGCCCTACCCACATCCCTGCTGCTCAAAGCAGAGGAGAAGGCAATTGTTCAATTCATACAGACGCGTCAAGAATTTTGTGTCAAGCCGATTCATGCTGCAGCATACATGCTGGACCCAAAGCATGTTGGGAGACCAATACTTTCTGGAGAACAGATCAACAGCGCTTAGTGTGATTTCTACCCCCTCACACCATCTCAATCTGGATGTGGGCAAAGTTCTGGGAAGTCTGGCAAAGTTCTCTACCAAGCAAGGTCTTTGGAATGGGGATGGGATATGGGAATCATGCAAGCATATCAGTGCACATACCTGGTGGAAGGGACTTTGTGCATCTGAGGCCCTGTCACCTATTGCATCGGTGATACTCCAAATCCCACCTTCATCAGCGGCCTCTGAACGAAACTGGTCACTTTTTGGGAATACGCATACAAAGGTGCGCAACAGGCTGACTAACAAGAGAGTGGAGAAACTGGTGGCTATCCGAGCGAACCTACAACTTATTGAGCCAGATACAGAAGTGTCCACCACACAGCTAGACACTGACACAGAGGAGGAAATGGACACGTCAGAGCCAGAGTCAGAGAATCCGGAGGAGCAATGAGGAGTAGAAGACTCCGAAGACTCATGAGTAGAAGACTCAAAGGGACAAAATAAGGACAAATTACAGGCTAAATAAGCTGACGCTCTTTATTTTATTTTAGACGGGTCTTTTTTGTGGGGGTTCAATAAAGTTCAAAATTATAACCTAAATAAAGTTTTGAAAGCCTGTTTTTATTTGTATGGAACAGTATGTCTATTTTGACGACAAAGATAATATAAGGGTCAGAGACAAAAACCATCAGTGTGCAAAAAAACTCCAAATTCCTGAAAATTCCCATGGAAAGTTTCCTCTTTGAAAAATTCCCAGAATTTTGCAACCCTACTCAATCGTGACTAACAAGGGAAATTAGGGATAGCATAAGATCCAAGGAGAGGACATATAAATTGGCCAGAAAAAGCAGTAAACCTGAGGATTGGAAGTTGTTTAGGATTCGACAAAGGGATTAATTAAGAAGGGGAAAGTAGAGTATGAGAGTAAACTTGCAGGGAACATAAAAACTGACTAGAAGCTTTTATAGATATGTGAAGAGAAAAAGATTGGTGAAATCAAGCGTAGGTCCCTTGCAGTCAGAATCACGGTAATTTATAATGGGGAACAAAGAAATGGCAGACCAATTAAATACATACTTTGGTTCTGCCTTCACAAAGGAGGACACAAAAACCCTCCCAGAGATGTCGGGGAACATGAGAGGGAGGAACTGAATGAAATCAGTATTTGTAGGGAAATGGTGTTAGGGAAATTGATGGGATTGAAGGCCGATAAATCCCCAGGGCCTGATAATCTACATCCTAGGGTACTTAAGGAAGTGGTCCTAGAAATAGGAGATGCATTGCTGGTCATCTTCCAAAATTCAATAGACTCTGGAACAGTACCCCTGGATTGGAGGGTAGCTAATGTTACCCCACTATTCAAAAAAGGTGGTAGAGAGAAAATGGGGAATTATAAGCCTGACATGGGTAGTGGGGAAAATGCTAGAGTCCATTATTAAAGATGTAATAGCAGAGCACTTGGAAAGCAGTGACCGGATCGGACAAAGTCAACATGGATTTACAAAAGGTAAATCGTGCTTGACTAATCCACTGGAATTTTTTGAGGATGTAACTGGTAAAATAGATAAGGGAGAACCATCGGATGTGGTGTATTTGGACTTTCAGAAGGCTTTCGATAAGGTCCTGCATAAGAGATTAGCGTGTAAAGTTAAGGCACATGGGATTGGGGGTAAGGTATTGACTTGGATAGAGAACTGGTTGGCATAGGCGAGTCTTTTTCCGAGTGGCAGGCAGTGACTAGTGGGGTACCGCAGGGTTCGGTCCTAGGACCCCAGCTATTCACAATATATATTAATGATCTAGACGAGGGAACTAGATTTAATGTCTCCAACTTTGCAGATGACACAAAGCTGAGTGGGCGTGTGTGCTGTGAGGAGGATGCCAAGAAACTCCAGTATGATTTGGACAGGTTGGGTGATTGGGCAGAAGCATGGCAGATGCAATATAACGTGGATAAATGCGAGGTTATCCACTTTGGTGTCAAAAACAGGAAGGCAGATTATTATCTGAATGGCAATAGATTGGGAGAAGGGGATGTGCAACGAGACCTGGGTGTCCTTGTGCACCAGTCGCTGAAGGTAAGCATGCAGGTGTAGCAGGCAGTTAAGAAGGCAAATGGTATGTTGGCCTTCGTAGCGAGAGGATTCAAGTACAGGAGCAAGGATGTCTTGCTGCAGTTGTACAGGGCCTTGGTGAGACCACACCTTGAGTATTGTGTGCAGTTTTGGTCGCCTTATCTGAGGAAGGATGTTCTTGCCATGGAGGGAGTGCAGCGAAGATTCACCAGGCTGATACCTGGGATGGCAGGAATGACGTATGAGGAGAGATTGGGTCGATTAGGCTTATGCTCGCTGGAGTTTAGAAGACTGAGAGGGAAGCTCATTGAAACTTATAAAATTCTGACAGGACTGGACAGACTAGATGTTCCCGATGGTTCTGGACTCCCCGACCACAGGCCGCAGTCTAAGGATAAGGGGTAAGCCATTTAGGACAGAGATGAGGAGGAATTTCTTCACCCAGAGAGTGGTGAACCTGTGGAATTCTCTACCACAAAAGGCAGTTGAGGCCAATTCATTAAATATATTCAAGAAGGAGTTGGATATATTTCTTAAGGCTAAAGGGATCAAGGGATATGGGGAGAAAGCAGGGACAGGGTACTGAATTTGGATGATCAGCCATTGAATGGCGGAGCAGGCTCGAGGGGCCGAATGGCCTACTCCTGCTCCTATCTTCTATAATCAGGAGGTGGTTTCCTTGCCCATGAGACTTCATGGGGTCCGGAGTCAATGTTGAGGACTCCCAGGGCCACTCCTTCCCGACTGTGTACCACTGTGCCGCTACCCCTGGTGGGTCTGTCCTGCCGGTGGGACAGTACATACCTAGGGATGGTGATGGAGGAGTTTGGGACATTGGCTGCTGTGATTCTGTGAGTATGACTGCTGCTTGACAGCTCTCCCAATTTTGGCACAAGTCCCCAGATGTTGATAAGGAGGACTTTGCAGGGTTGACTGGGCTAGGAGTGCCGTTGCTGTGTCCGTAGCCGGTCCCGGGTGGTCCGTCTGGTTTCATTTTTATTATTTTGCTTCATAGAGGCTAGGCCATTTCAGAGTCAACCACATTGCTGTGGGTCTGGAGTCACACATAGGCTAGGCCAGACCAGGTAAGGATGGCAGATTTCCTTCCCTAACATTAGTGAACCAGATGGATTTATACAACAATCCGATAGTTTCATGGTTCCCATTACTGGTTACCATTACTGATGCTAGGTTTTTATTCCATATTTATTTAATTAACTGAATTTAAATTCCCCAGCTGCCATGGTGGGATTTGATCTCGCGTCTCTGGATCATTAGTCCAGGTCTCTGGATTACTAGCCCAGTGACATTACTACCATTCCCATCAAGTTACTTCCCCACAAATTGAATTGGGTTCGTTAGACATGATTTACCCTTTACAAATCCATGTTGGCTCTCTAATCAGCTCAAATTTCTCTCTGCTCAGTCACTCTGTCCTTAATTATAGATTCCAATAACTTCCCCACAACAGATGTTAGACTAACAGGTCTATAATTTCCTGATTTCTCTCACTCATCTTTCTTAAATATTTGCAATTTTCCAATCTAAAGGGAGAATTTCTGAATTGAGAGAGCTTTAGAAGATTAAGGCTAAAGCATCTACAGTTTCCTCCCCTACTTCCTTTAAAACCCTGGGATGGAAACCATCAGGTCCTGGGGATTTGTCAGTCTTTAGTGCCATTATTTTTTTCTAATACTGTTTTCTTGGTTACGTTAACTTTTTAGTGAGTTCCAGTCCTTGATTCATTATCAATTTTCCTGGAATGTCTTCCTCTACTGTGAAGACTCTCAAAGTAATTATTCAACAAGTTTGCCATTTCCTTATTTACAAACTTGTAAAAACTTTGGTAATCTTGATATCTCTTGCAAGTTTATTTTTGTATTTCCTTTTTGCTGCTCTTACTATCTTTGTCTTCCTTTGCTGTCCTTTATATCTTTCCCAGTTGCCTGGACACTATTCTTTACACTTTTATATTCTCTCCTTTAGTTTTATGTTATCTCTCACCTCTTTGGTTGACCATGGCTGTTTTATTTGATAAGTAGAGCTCTTTACCCTTCGGGGTATATATTGGTCCTGTATTAAGCGAAATTATTTTTGAACACCTCCCACTGATCTGTCAATTTACCCATTAACAGATTTGCCCAGTTTGCTGTTGTCAGTCTCTGCCTCATCCTGTTAAAGCTATCCTTACCAAAATCTAGAATCTTAGTAACTGTTCAGTTTCTCCTTTTCAAACATTGAATTCGATCATATTATGACCACTGTTAGATAAATGTTCCCTTACTGTTTAGATTATTAACCAAGTCTGGCTCATTACTAAATCTTAATGTGGCCTGCCCACATATTGCTCCAGAAAACTATCTTGAATGCACTCAAGAAATTCACTCTCTGCTAGGAATAGTGTTGTATCCCCACAGGAAAGTGGTCCAGAGAATTTGCCGTGAGATGACATGTAATGCAATAGTCACTAAAACGTGCAGAAGAAGATACTGTAGTCTGGTATAACTAAGATTTACAGTTCTTTCAATTCTTTCCATATTTTAATAGCCATAGTCTTGGTTAATAGAACACAATTTTTTCCTAATAATCTGCTAATCAAAGTTGATGCCTAATGATCAAACACAAAATATCTGTGTGACAAAAATGAAGCATTTTGTTTAAGTATTAGCTTGGTAGTGGCTCTTTTTAATTGTACATGAGTTTAAAAAAGTTTCTTTCACAGAAATCGTGTCCCAGCTTAACTCAATATAATGGCGCAGAATTTGCAGTCTGGCCCCGAAGAAAGCTTCCCACAAAGACCTCACGATCTCTGGCGAGACATTTGGCTTTTTCGACATGCAGTTGAGATCAGTGCAGTATAGTGGGAATTCCATAGCGTGATCTGCTGTGATGTCAACAAACTGTCTAAACAGCCAATCACAATGCAGAATTCTCACAGACAGGGAACCAGGAAGCGAAGAAGTTGCTTTTATCCTCACTTTAAAAAAAAATGTTAGAGCAAAGCAAAGATTGGGGCTCTCGCATGGAGAAAAGGTAAACCTGAATTAAATATAAACAAACTTTTAAATATAATTTTTGTTGAAAATTACAATTAAGAAACTTTAATCATTATGGAGAAATTTGACACTCCACAAAATTAATATTAGTTTTTCAAGGTCATAATGTTTGTTTAACAGTCAATACACTGTTAAAACACCAGTAACACCTACTCCAACAAGATCTAACTTTTAATGGGGCATTTAACAGCGTGGAAAAGCCCAAGTTTTCGTCTGTTTCACTGATTGCCGGCTGTGGGGGAGGGGCCACAGTGCAGCCAATGTCTGAGCAGTGAATGACTGACTGACCACAACTTCAGGATTTCCGCGTTAGGATGCACTAAATCCTGAAGTTGCAGTTAGTTTCAAAGGGGTAGAACGCTGTTCGTTCGCTGTTATTACCCACCGCAAATTCCAGGCCAATGTTTCAATGACCAGTTTGTTATTTCCAGGCAGTTTGTAAGAAGGGGAAGCTAAGTTATACAGTCCAAACACGTGCGCTGAGTGATTTGTTCAGATATATGTCCAATTGTCAGCCGTTTTTAAATCTAGTAGACAGTTACTTAAATTCCTGAAGCTCTGGTAACTATTTTGGCGATATTTATTAGCTGGGGCTTTTCAAATCAATTCGTTTTATCCGGAGCCTTTGCAGTTGGTCTTGGATATCCAAAGATTGTAAAAGTAGATGACTTCCATAGTTGATGAGAAAAAGGGATAATACTCTAAGAAGATTGATTACAATTAATTTAGAAAAGAATTGCAAACTATTTTCTCCTATGAGGAGTTAGCAAAACTTAACTATTGTAAGAATATATGTAACTTTCTACCAGTAATTCACTTGTTCATTTACAGTTCAATAACTTGGTTAAAGTCTATAACGAGACCTAGTGTAGTGCCGTTCTGCTTTTCAAAGATGAGATGGATTCTGTAGAGAGATGGGATGAACCAATAGATAAAGCAAATTTAAAGGAAGGTTTTCTTCATTATTCTCTGTACATCATCAAACTTGTCTAGATATTGGGGCATTAGTAGTCTGAAATGCAGTAGTGAAAAATATGTAGAGTTTAAAAAAAAAATAAAAGGATAAAAAGATCCAAAAACATCAGTCTTGTTCTAATGACCCTATCATTATGTTCTGACTTGGAGTGTAGCAGCAAAATGAACCTGCATCTAACATTTTCACCGTGTTTGGTTTTAAGTTGTTTTGGGTTGTGCTCATGAGAATTACACATTTTGTAACAACTAATTTGTAGATGGTTATGTTCACTTGAAAACTAATTCCTGGTGGTAGCTTGTGATACATTTTGGTAGGAAGAATGAGGAGAGGTAATATGAACTAACTGGTACAATTTAAAGGGGGTGCAGGCACAGAGACCTGGGGATATATGTACACATTTGAAGGTGAGAGGACAAGTTGAGAAGGCTGTTTTTATAAAAAAAAAATAAAAAAATATGGGATCCTTGGCTTTATTAAGAGGATAGGTGTACAAAAGCAAGGAAGTTATGCTAAACTTTATTAAACACTGGTTAGGCCTTAGATGGAGTATTGTGTTCAATTCTGGGCACCACACTTAGGAAGGATGTCAAAGCCTTAGAGAGGGTGCAGAAGAGATTTACTAGTTGGGTGGGACTGCACTCGCCTGGTTCCATTCTTATCTATCCACTCATAGCCAGTAATTCACCTACAATAGCTTCTCTTCCTCTTGCTCTTCCTGCATCGTTGCCCTGGGGTCCCCCAAGGATCTATCCATGGCTCCTTCCTACTTCTCATCTACGTGTTGCCCCTCGGCGACATCATCAGAAAACACAATGTCAGGTTCCACATGTGCGCTGATGACAATCAGCTCTACCTCACCACCACCTCTCTTGACCCCTCCACTGTCTCTGAATTGTCTGACTGCTTGTCCGACATCCAGTACTGGATGAGCAGAAATTTCTTCCTACTAAATATTGGGAAGACTGAAGCCATGGTCTTCGTTACCCCCCACAAACTGTGTTCCCTAGTCACCAATTCCACCCCTCTCCCTGGCCACTGTCTTGAGGCTGATCCAGACCGTTGCAACCTTAGTGTCATAGTTGACTCCGAGGTGCACTTCCGACCACATAGCCGCAGCATCACCAAGACCGCCTAGTTCCTCCTCCGTAACATCGCCCAACTCTGCCCCTGCCTCAGCTCATCTGCTGCTGAAACCCTCATCCATGCTTTCGTTACCTCTAGACTTGACTATTCCAACGCTCTCCTGGCCGGCCTCCCATCTTCCTCCCTCCATAAACTTGAGTTCATCCAACACACTGCTGCCCATGTCCTCGCTTGCACCAAGTCCCGTTCACCCATCACCCCCCCCGCACGTTGGCTCCCGGTCCGGCAACGCCTCAGTGTTAAAATTATCATCCTTGTTTTCAAATCCCTCCATGGCCTCGCCCCTCCCTATCTCTCTAACCTCCTCCAGCCCTCCAATCCTCTGAGATCTCGGCGCTCCTCCAATTCTGGCCTCTTGCACATCCCCGATTTTTATTACTACTCTATTGGCAGCCGTGCTTTCAGCTGCCTGGGTCCTAAACTCCTGAATCCCCTCCCAAAACCTTTCTGCCTCTCTACCTCTCTTTCCTCCTTTAAGATGCTCCTTAAAAGCTATCTCAACTGTCCTAATATCTCCTTACATGGCTCAGTGTCAGATTTTGTTAACGCTTCCTTGACGCGCCTTGGGACATTTTACTACGTTAAAGGCGCTGTAGAAATGCAAGTGGTTGTTGACAGTGACTTTGAAGGCAATGCACCGTTTGCACAACCAGAGCCCAGTTCTATCTGTCACTGACTGTAGTGTTTTGGGTGCTACCTGACTTTCTGTAATCACTCATCATCATTTGCATCATGTATAATTGTTGTATTTTGAAAAGATCATTTGCAAATGTGAAGAAATACATTTGTTACAGTGTTGTACTTTACTTGCATTACATCATTAGAATAATTTTAATTCAGTTAGCTGCTTTGTGTGTTGGGTTGTACAAGGAAAAGGAGTTCATATATGTTATGTGGCGGAGGAGGAACAGAATACCACCAGGGATAATTTCAAAAATTATGGATATGCCTATAGCGTGATGCTGTTGCTTTGATCACTTTAGTTGAGACATTCATAGTTCAACAATTATGCATTTCTTACCACCAGGTGGAACTTGGCAGAAGTGGTAGCTAGATGCAAACTTATATACTTGACTGCAGATAGCACTGAGTGAAGCACTAACAGACTTCAGCATGCTCAGATCATCTATGAAAATTTTTCCATCAAATATTGAGAACACAAATGGCTAATAGAGGTTCAATTAGTGAATTTAGGATAACAGGGGGAACTCCAGGAAGGTAGTTTGTGTCCAGACCATTTTGGGGCCACTACAACCAGGAGTAGAGTGTGTAGTGTATGTACCTTAAGAGGAACTATGTTTTTGAAGTTTCTGTATACTGTAGTACCAGTAGTGACCACTCGGGTATATAAGCCTGTGTAGCGTCTTGTGTAGTTAGTTCACCTCCAGACTTTGTTCAGTAAACACTTGTTAAATCAACTTCTGCATTCCGTGTCTCCATTAACACACTGATCTAACAGTGGCGACGAGTTAGAAACGAACTTGCCTGCAATTCAGCAGCACCTCAAGGGGATCGATTCCTCAGACGAAGGTCGAAGTCAGAAGCAAGAAAAAAAAACTGGTTTCACCAGCTAAACGGGCTGGTGGCAGGTAGTGCACTGATCCTTCCTGGGCTGCGGCGGGCTAGAGCTCGATCGGGTGGCTCTGCAACGGGGCCGGGCAGCGAGTCGGGAAGCAGAAGCAAAGAGCGAGAGAGGGTGGAGCACTCAGGGCGCGGCCGGTGCTGCAAAGCAGGTCGGCGTTCGGACCGAGCAGAGGGAGGGGAAAGTCCCAGAGAGTCCGCTCCACGACGGGAACGGTTCTCCAAGTAACGGAGAAACTATTGAAGAGATATATATTAAAAAAAAATAGAAATACCGCGAAAAGCTGCAGGTCGCAATGGGAACAGCGTTGGCAGCAGCGGTGGGAAAGCGCGGGAGGCGCCATCTTAACTTGGCGGGGAAGAAAGAAAAGCGCGGGAGGCGCCGTTTTGATCCATCTGGGACGGAGGAAAAGCGCGGGAAGCGCCATTTTAGATTTTCAAGATGCTGAAGACTGGCAATATTACTGCTTTCGACAGTGATATAGAAGATTGGACCACATATGTGGGAAGAGTGGAGGTATATTGCAAGGCGAATGAAGTAGCGGATGATAAGGCATCGGTACTTCTAAATCTGATGGGCGCAAGGACATACGGGCTGTTAGGAAACTTGATCACTCTAGCCAAACCGATGGACAAGAATTTTAAGGAGATTGTTGATACCTTACAGGAGCACTTAAACCCAACACCGCTGCTGATAGCGGAACGATTCAAATTCTTCAGGAGGAATCGGCACAAGAATGAAAGTAACGCTGATTACCTCACCGAATTACGAAAGCTGTCAAAGCAATGCCAATTCGGGGCAGGACTGGCAGATTCTCTACGAGACAAATTCGTCTGCGGTCTCCTAAGCGAAGGAACACAGAAAAGACTACTTTCTGAGAAAGACCTGACACTGGACAAGGCTTTCAGTGTGGCTGTATCATACGAAGCAGCAGCAAGAGGAGCTGCAGAGACACAGCAAAAGCCACAGGACTTCGGCACCCATGAAATGACACGGGGTTTCGAGCGATGTTATCGCTGCGGCAGATCCACCCATGACCAGAAGGACTGCTGGTTCAAGGACAAAGCATGCAGGCAATGCGGAAAGATGGGACACATTGCACGTGTATGCCGATCTGGAAAGAAATCCGCTGACAGTAAAAAGGTCAATAAGGAAAAGTACAGAAAGGTACAAATGATGACGGACAGTAGCTCCGAAGACCAGAAGAGCGATAGCGACTCCGGAAACAAGAGACTAAGCTGTCTCAAATTACATAATGTAATTGCCAAAGAAGATTACCAGACCATTTGGGTTACCCTCACGATAGCGGGGTCCCCAGTCAAAATGGAGCTAGATACAGGATCAGCTCTGACCGTCATGAGTCGACGGGATTACGAGCGGCTATTTCCGCATATACCTTTGAAAGACACATCCATTATCTTGAAAACATATACGGGGCAGAAAGTATACCCCAGAGGGAAAATAAGGGTGCCTGTTGTATACAACGGCAAGGAAATACAGAAGTTGTATTTATACGTTCTGCAAGATGGTGGTCCACCGTTGTTGGGACGTGAATGGATCAGAAAGATACGTTTAGACTGGCACTCCATTCGGGCACTGACGGTGACCAGTAAGAAAAAAAACGATGATGACGTCACACCTGGACGATTAAAAGAAATCTTGGCTAACGCCAAAGAAGTGTTTCAACAGGAACTAGGAACCCTGAAAGACGCCACCGCCTCAATAAAAGTGGAAGATGCGGCAATTCCCAAGTTTTTTAAGGCAAGGCCGGTGCCATACGCAATTTGTCCAGCCGTCGAGGCAGAGCTGGAGAATTTGGAAAAAGCAGGCGTGTTATCCAAGGTAGATTGGAGCGAGTGGGCAACACCCATCGTCCCGGTCATGAATAAAACGTTGAATAATGATAAATCTGAAGAACAGAGAAAAGTTCGCATCTGTGGGGACTTCAAGGTGACTGTAAACCCGGTTCTTCACATGGTGCAGTATCCTCTTCCGAGGATAGAAGATATTTTCGCCTCACTATCCGGAGGGAAACGTTTCACCAAAATTGACTTAGCACCGGCATATCTACAGATGGAGGTTGAGGAGGCCTCTAAAAAGTATCTCACGATAAACACACACAAAGGCCTGTACCAGTACAATCGACTGGTTTTCGGAGTGGCCTCAGCTCCGGCTAGCTGGCAAAGAGCTATGGAGCAAGTCCTGCAAGGGATTCCGGGGACTCAATGCTACCTAGACGACATCCTTGTAACAGGAGAAAACGACAACGAGCACCGTGCCAACTTGGAGCAGGTGTTCACGAGGCTGAGAGAACGGGGCCTACGAGCAAATCGCCCCAAGTGCGAATTTTTCCAAAAACAAATATCATATTGTGGCCATGTCATTAACGAAGAAGGGTTGCATAAGTCACCTGAAAAAATTGAAGCGGTCGTAAAGGCCCCAGCGCCTGAAAATGTCTCTCAATTAAGGTCGTTCCTGGGATTAGTAAATTACTATCATAAATTTTTACCAAACTTGTCGACGGTTCTGCACCCGCTTAACGCACTGCTACAAACGGGAGTAGTTTGGAAATGGAGCGAAGACTGTAAACGTGCCTTCCATAAATGCAAAGGCTTGATCACGTCCAGGGAAGTGTTGGCTCATTACAACCCATCACTGTCAATCAGACTGGCGTGCGATGCATCCCCTTCCGGCATGGGAGCGGTATTATCGCATAGATTCCCTGATGGCTCGGAGCGGCCGATAGCTTTTGCGTCACGCTCATTGAAATCAGCTGAGCGTAACTATGCCCAGATCGACAGGGAGGCACTCGGCCTGGTGTGGGGGGTGTAGAAATTCAACCATTACCTACACGGACAAAAGCTTACCTTGTTGACTGACCATCAACCCCTCGTCTCCATATTCAACCCTAAAAAGGGCGTTCCCATTATAACAGCGCAAAGGCTACAGAGGTGATCCCTTTTCCTAGGGGCACACCAATATGACATAGAATACAAAGAAACAAAACAGCATGGGAATGCTGACGGGTTATCGCGCCTACCGTTGCCAACGGTGGAAGAGGCGCCTACAGTGGACCCAGTGGAGATGTTCCACTCGACCATAGTGGAATGTCTACCGGTGACAAATTCTACCATTGAAAAGGAAACGCGAAATGACCCGACTCTCTCACGAGTCTACGATTTAACGGTGAAGGGATGGCCAGCACATGGCGAACCACTGTTGCCAGCATTCTCGCAAAGAAGAGAACAGCTGTCAGTGTGCCGAGGAACCTTGATATGTGGATCCAGAGTGGTGATTCCACCCAAACTCCAGGATAAAGTGCTAAAGGAGCTTCACGAGGGGCACCTGGGTAGAGTGAAAATGAAGAACTTAGCCAGAGCGTTTGTATGGTGGCCAGGTATCGATGGAGACATCGAAGAAATGACCAAGAGCTGTCTAGGATGCCAGAAGGTCCAAAACGCCCCACCACAAGCCCCTCTACATCCATGGGAGTGGCCCTCATCTCCATGGCAAAGGGTACATATCGACTTTGCTGGTCCATTTATGGACTCCATGTTCTTAATCGCGGTGGATGCACACTCCAAGTGGCCGGAGGTAATAAAGATGTCCTCCTCCACCACGGAAAAAACCATCACAGTATTAAGGACCATATTCGCCAGGAATGGGCTGCCTGAACAGACCTGTTCTGATAATGGACCGCAATTTGTATCCGAAGAATTCAGGAAGTTCTTAAAAAAACAATGGGGTTAAGCACTACACATCCGCCCCATACCATCCCGCCACCAATGGATTGGCTGAAAGGTTTGTCCAGACCTTCAAGAAGGCCATGGGTAATGAAGACATAAATCTACAACATAAGGTAGATAACTTCTTGTTTGCGTACAGGAATGCAACACGTGGTTACAAACCAAACCCCCGCCATGATGTTTTTCAATAGAAGCCTAAGATGCCGGCTGGATTTGGTCAAGCCAAACGTCAGAAGGGACGTAGAGAACCGGCAATTTCAAAGCATGAATCAAGGGCCATCTGGAACCTTCCAGATAGGTCAACCAGTTTTGGCCCGGGAGTACCGTACCGAGAAATGGCAGCCTGGAACTATTTGCACACGACTAGGACCGCTGATGTATACCGTGGACATTGGAGAAAGCATAATAAGGCGCCATGCTGACCAGATCATAGTCATCCGAAAAAGGACAACCTGCACCACAACTCTATACGCCTAGTGATGAAGCAGAGATACCCATAGTATCTACCTCCGATCTGGTGATACTGGAACCTGATGAACCCGACACTGGCATTGAAGCCGAATCGACCTTGCTAAAAGAACCTACTACACCACCGAGTCAAGAAGCCTCCAGAGAGACTGAATTTGTAATTGATTAACTTCAGCAAATGTGTATATTATTGTTCTTGTAAAAATGTTATTTAATGATTACTTAAAATGTTATGTACTATTTATCTAAGGGGAGGAATTGTAGTGTATGTACCTTAAGAGGAACTATGTTTTTGAAGCCCCTGTATACTGTAGTACCAGTAGTGACCACTCGGGTATATAAGCCTGTGTAGCGTCTTGTGTAGTTAGTTCACCTCCAGACTTTGTTCAGTAAACACTTGTTAAATCAACTTCTGCATTCCGTGTCTCCATTAACACACGGATCTTTCAGAGAGGATGGGCTGAATTGCATTCCATTTAACATGGGTTCAGCAATAAATACAGGGCTTGATTGGACTCTGCCTGGAAGGTATAATGGAGGCCCACAAAAGCTGCAGTTGGCCTGGATGGAGGCTGTATACTGAAGTGTTGTTGGTAGAAAGAATGTCATTGTTAGCAATAACAACACTGTGATCACCTCTACTAGTTTGGTGTTGAACTCTGGGTACTTCCCTGCAGACTCTTACCTAGGTGGTGTTCTAAGATTAATAGACTAGTAGTCCTACCAAAATTCATAGCAGTAGAAAATGAGGCGATACAGCAACAACTAAATTAACAGCACATTGTAATCTGGATGCCAGTTTGGCTTCGGAAGAAACTCATTTGGAGATAAGAGGATAATTTTTTAACATGAAGTCAAGCTGACAACCATATCATATAGAATCATAGAAATTTATGGCACAGAAGGAGGCCATTCGGCCCATCGTGTCTGCAGGCCGAAAAGAACTATCCAGCCTAATCCCACTTTCCAGCTCTTGGTCCATAGCCTTGTAGGTTACTGCACTTCCAAGCACATATCCAAGTACAGGAAACTCTCGTTTAAACGACACCTAAATATCCGGAATTCTCTATTAACCGGCAAAATTCATACTCCGAAAACACCTCAATAACCGGAAATGTGTCCGAGTCCGGGCCTCCCGCGGTGGCCGAGTTAGTCAGTGGGGGTAGTTCTCCAAACTGCCACTACTCGGCTTCTTGGCACTGTCAGAAGTCCGAACACCTCAATAACAGGAGTCTGACTCGTTTGTTAAAAATAGCCTCGGTAGATAACCCTCT
This sequence comes from Somniosus microcephalus, assembly GCF_052327205.1. Taxonomy (NCBI): domain Eukaryota; kingdom Metazoa; phylum Chordata; class Chondrichthyes; order Squaliformes; family Somniosidae; genus Somniosus; species Somniosus microcephalus. The sequence goes on along the minus strand of NC_140990.1, from coordinate 255,415,898 downwards.
TCGTCATCCGGAATTTTTAATCAACCGGCACCATTCCGGTCCCGTTGGTGCCGGATACCAGAGAGTTTCCTGTACTTTTTAAATGTGTTGTAGGTTTCTGCCTCTATCTACCGCCCTTTCAGGCAGTGAGTTCCAGACCCCCACCACCACCACCCTCTGGGTGAAAAATTGCTCCTCAACTCACTTCTACCAATTACTTTAAATCTATGCCCCTCGTTATTGACATCTCTGCTATGGGAAATAGGTCCTTCCTAGGCCACTCATTATTTTATTCACCTCAATTAAATCTCCCCTCAGCCTCTTCCAAAGAAAACAACCCCAACCTATCAAATCTTTCCTCATAGCTAAAATTCTCCAGTCCTGGCAACATCCTCGTAATCTCCTCTGTACCCTCTCTAGTGCGATCGCATCCTTCCTGTAATGTGGTGACAAGAACTGCATGCAGTACTCTAGCTGTGGCCTGCCCTTATATTCTATGCTTTTGCTAATAAAGGAAAGTATCTCGTATGCCGCCTTAATCACCTTATCTACCTGTCCTGCTACCTTCAGGGATCTGTGGACATGCACTCCAAGGTCCCTTTGTTCCTCTACACATTTCAGTACCTACCATTTATTCCCTTGCCTTGTTTGCCCTCCCCAAATGCATTACTTCCCACTTCTCCGGTTTGACTTCTGTTTGCCACTTTTCTCCCCACATGACCAGTCTTCCTGCAGTCTACAGCTTTCTTCCTTGTTATTAACCACACAGCCATTTCCTAGGATTCAGAATCACTGTTGCGTTAAAAGCTGGAATCTTGTGACATAAATGGTGATCTGGATATTGGTTCCTCTGACTTGCATTCTCTTGATTTGGCTGTATATTTCAGATTTCTGTGCCTTTATTGCTGAAGCACAGTTTTCTGGGATGAGTTGATTGTCCTATGAGGAGCGATTGAGTAGATTGGGCCTATGCTCTCTGGAGTTTTGAAGAATGAGAGGTGATCTCCTTGAAACACGTAAGATTCTGAGGGGGATTGACAGGATAAATGCTGAGATTGTTTCCCCTGGCTTTAGAGCCTAGAACTAGGGGGTCATAGTCTCAGGATAAAGGGTCGGGCCTTTTAAAACTGAGATGAGGAGGCATTTCTTCACTGAGGGTTGTGAATCTTTGGAGTTCTCTGCCCCAAAGAGCTGTGGATGCTCAGTTGTTGAGCCTATTCAAGGCTGAGATAGATTTTTGGAAGCTAGAGGAACCAAGGGATGGGGGAATAGGGCAGGAAAGTGGAGTTGTCGAAGATTACACATGATCTTATTGAATGGCAGAGCAGGCTTGAGGGGCCGTATGGTCTACTCCTGCTCCTAGATCTTGTGTTCTTATTTTGATTGTTGAGTCCAACATGGATTTGTTAAAGGAAAATAGTGTGTGACTAACTTGATTGAATTCTTTAATGAGGTAACATAGAAGGTTGAGCAAGGTAGTGTAGTAGACATTGTCTATATGGCCTTTCGGAAGCCATTCGACAAAGCGCCACACAGGAGGCTTATTAAGAAGATGGAAGCCCATGGAATTCAAGGGAAAGTAGCAGTATGATATGAAATTGGCGCAGTGGGGGTGGTGGATGGATGTTTTTCAGACTGGGAGGTGGTTTACAGTGGTGTTCCCCAAGGGACAGTTTTGGGTCCATTACTCTTTTCAATTTTTAGAAACAAACTCGACGTGGGTGTAGCGAGCAGCATTATAAAGTTTAAAGATGATACAAAACTTGGTAAATTAGTAGATAGTGATGAGGATAGTTATAGGTTTCAGGATGACATAGACAGGAGGGTGTAATGAGCAGAAGCATGGCAGATGGAGTCCAATGCGGAGAAGTGTGAAGTGATGCATGTTGGGAGGACTAAAAATGGCACGATTTTGAAATGTGTGGCGGAGCAGAGAGACCTTGGCGTCCATATACACAAATCCTAAAAGGTGGCAGGGCAAGTTGACCAGGTGGCTTAAAAAATATGGGTTACTTGGTTTTATAAATAGAGGAATCTAATATAAAAGCAAAGCGATCATGCTAGAACTTTATAAATCATTGGCTAGGCCTCCGCTGGAGTATTGTGGACAATTCTGGGCACCACACTTCAGGAAAGATGTAAAGGCCTTAGAAAAGGGTACAGAGGGGGGGTTACCAGGATGTTACCAGGGATTAGTGACTTCAGTTATGAGGAGCGATTGAAAAAGACGAGACTGTTCTTGGAACAGAGAAGTTTTAAGAGGTGACCTAATAGAGGTTTTCAAGATGGAGAGGTTTTGATAGAGAAAAACTCTTCCCTCTGGCAAGTGGGTCAATAACCAGAGGTCATAGATTTAAAATCATTGGCAAAAGGTCTAGAGGGGAGAGGAGGATAATTTTTTTCACTGAGTTGTCGGAATTTGGAACACGCTACTGAACAGGTAGTGGAAGCTGATTCCATAAATAATTTTAAAAGGGAGTTGGACAGGTACTTGAGGAACTTAGAGTTACGGACAAAAAGTGGAGGTGTGGGACTAAGCATAACTTATTCAAAGAGTCAGTAAGGCACGACGGGCCGAATGGCGGCCTCCTGTGCTGTAAGTTTCTGAGTCCACTCAACTCTTAGATCTTTCAACGCCATCCTTAGTTATTGCATGGAGTAAATGTCTCCCACTTTCCCTTCCTATATGTAGTACTTTACATTTAACTCTATTAAGTTTCATATATTGTCTTGGCACATTTTGTAGTGCCTGAGCGGTCTTGTCAGATTCAACAAATGCTCCTAGTTTGGTGTAGTCTGCAAATTTGACTAGTTTACATAGAATTTCTGAAGCCAAGTTGTTAATGCAGATTAGAAACAGTAGAAGTCCCAACATTGATCCATGGTACCTGATGTCAGCACTCCCCTCTCCAACCACACTGACGTAAATTCTAAAAAGGACCTGCTGCTTCCTACCCTTCTGACAAATTCTTATCTACTTTCAGATGTTACCATAGATCCAAATCACCTCGGGCTTAAGTAATAACCTTTTGTGTAGAACTTTGTTAAATGGTTGGGTTATCACTTCCTGAAATCAAGGTTAGTCAGGTGGAACTTGCCCTTCTGAATTAATGTTGGCTGCGGATTACTAGGTTACTATCATACAGGTAATCAGGTTCACTTCTGATCAATTCAAATATTTTGCCTGATACTGACATATGACTAATGGATCTGTAGTTGCTTGGGTCTGTTTTGTTATGTTTCTGAAAATGGATGTCATATTAGCCTATTTCCAATCTACTGGGACCTCCTCAGTGTTCCTCATAATAACAATCAATGCTTTACAAATCTCACCTTTTGCCATGCCTGCTCCTCCTGGCTCCACATTAAGGTAAGTTTAAAAAGAAAAAACTTACCTTTCTGTTGCCGGCCTCCAGAAAAATTGAGTGGAGCATGCCCGGTGCATTTCTGACCAGTTTTGGAGTGGGGTCATTAAACTGTTGTTGGGTCCCTCATTAGCATATGCCGGAGGCTTAAAGCCTGAATACGACCGAGCTAATGTGACAGCAGATGTATTTCAGGCGCCTTTAACATCAGCGAAGTTGGACCGTTTCCCTCCGTTTTGGACCTTGAGAAATTGGCAAAACGAGATCTAATTTCGCCAGCTGTTGGTTTAATCCGAGATTTTGTAGGTAGTTTAAATTAATAAATGGTAAATAAAAAAAATAAAAAAATCTTAACTTGGAATGTTCTTGAAAACTGAATACAGCAGCTGAGAATGACCATAAGCTGAGTGTGTCAGCCAGTGGCTCAGTTGGCAGCACCCTTGCTTTTGAGTCAGAAGGTTGTGGGTTCAAGTCCCACTCCAGGGACTTGAGCACAAAAATCTAGGCTGATACTCCAGTGCAGTACTGAGTGAGTGCTGCACTGTCGGAGGTGCCATCTTTCGGATGAGACATTAAACCAATGCCCCGTCTGTGCTCTCAGGGCACTATTTTGAAGAAGAGCAGGGGAGTTATCCCTGGTGTCCTGGCCAATATTTATCCCTCAGTCAACATCACTAAAACAGATTACCTGGTCATTATCACATTGGTGTTTGTGGGAGCTTACTGTGTGCAAATTGACTGCCATGTTTCCTACATTTCAAAAAGTACTTCATTGGCTGTAAAGTGCTTTGGGATGTCCGGTGGTCGTGAAAGGCGCTATATAAATGCAAGCCTTTATAATTCCAAACAATTTTATGTAAGTGATTAAGTTTAGTATAGTGAGAGGATTTTCTGGTAATGCCAATATTAATCTGTTTAATTAGTTCATTGATGCAAATGGAGTCTGCGCCACTTTTGAGATCCTTGATTTCCCATTACGCTTGGGTTGGTGTATTCGGATTACTTTTCCAGGAAATTCTGCAACGGAAAGAATGGCATAATGAATGGCATACATCACCAGACACACCGTTGCAGGAAATTATGGACTAATGAGACATTAAATTACAATAGAAGCAGTGAGTCCTCTCTGGGTAGAATTTATTTTATTCGTTTCCAGGCTAAAGCCACTGTCGCTCTTGATTACTTGGAGGAAAAAGGCTTGCACTATGGATTGTTGAAACTTTTCAACTGAGGTGCTTTAGGATGTTGTAGCATATCTGGTCAGCTGTTGAACTGGATATGTAACTGCTGAGCGAATGCATTGAAGTAGATACATGTTGGGCAATGTTTAAAATATATTGCCAAATCGCATGCAACAAGCCGTCCCAGAAAAGCAATACAAGGAGGTTTCTCTGTTTTGAAGTTGGATTTGTATAGAGCCACATTTAATGAATGGTGATTGCTACTGGCCAAACCTTATTACCAATATTACAAGATAATTACGGGTATGAAAACCATTTGACCCATCTTAACTCATTCCATCTAGAAGCATCTAAAATATATCTTCTCCCCCCTTCCCCATTGCGGCATCCAATTGTTTCTTAAATGATTTTGGGGGGTTTGCCTCCACCATTGTATCGGTAGGTCTGTTCCACGTGTTTATTCTTTGTGTGAAACAGAATGCCCTGTTACCAGAGACGGAATGGGACAGTCAAGATCCCCTCCATCCCAAATTAACAAAGGTGAAGTTGTATATCTAATCATTGGATGATGGAATATATCCTACTCATTTCCAGTGTTGAAAACAAAAATTCACAAAGCCTGGTGTGCTTTTAAATCTGAGTTTAAATTATGCTGTTAACTTGGTAAGGAGAAAAAGGGTGAAAATTCTTAGTTAGGAATGTGGAGAATAAAGCTCCAGAATGGTGGTGGAGTTTTCGAGTTAGAAAAATTGTACTCTTGCATGTATGATGCAAATAAGAAACTTAATGCAAACGTGTACTTTCAGCTGAAATTTCATACAAATCCTTGTAACAAGAGATGTCTTGCTATTTTGTAGAACATACACTTTTAAATTGGGTTGGGGTTGGGGATGGAAAGAGAGAAAGACCAGTGTTGTTCAGTGGAGGATAAATCTGTTGGTATGTTTTTCCTATCATTAATGCCCTGATTTGAGTTTATTTAAATGCAGTGTCTGAATTAAGTCAGCTAGGACAAATCGGTTCAAAAATATAGAATATAAAAGTTCAGAAGCATCCTTAAGATGACCATTTCAGAAAGTGTCAGTTAGAAATAGGACCATATAAATATAACTGTTCCCCTTAATAACTTGCGCTGCTAGCTTGGATCCATATTGTTGAACTTGTTCGTTTGGAAATTACCTTATGTTTTATTAATTTTCTCCTTGCTCGCTGACCTACATTGGCTCCCGGTTAAGCAGCGCCTCGATTTCAAAATTCTTATCCTTGTTTTCAAATCCCTCCATGTTCTTTCCCCTCCCTATCCCTGTAATCTCCTTCAGCCCACAACCCCCCGAGATCTCTGCGCTCCTCTAATCCTGCCCTTTTGAGCGTCCCTGATTATAATCGCTCAACCATTGGTGGCCGTACCTTCTGTTGCCTAGGCCCTAAGCTCTGGAATTCCCTGCCTAAACCTGTCCGCCTTGCTTACCCCTCTTTCCTCCTTTTTAAGATGCTCCTTAAAACCTACCTCTTTGACCAAGCTTTTGGCCACCTGCCCTAATTTATCCTTATGTGGATTGGTGTCACATTTTTTGTCTTAAAATACTCCTGTGCAGCGCCTTGGGACTCTATAAATACAAGTGGTTGTTGTAATTACACTGCAATGTGCTAACATTTATACTGGCTCGTTCCCTTCTCTGCTTATATATATCTCAATATTAGGAACTTAAGTTTGTCAAATATTTATATATCATCGATGTCATACGATATTGGTCATTTTGATGTCAAAAATTCATTGGGAACTTTTATATTTTGGGCAAATAAATGTTACATGTAGAAAGTAATTATGAATGCCTTTGCAGGTATTAAAGTTTCCAGCAGTTAATGCTATCCATACTTTTCCAGATTTTAAAGCAAACCATACTTAATCTGTTGAATCTATTTGTGCTGCAAGGATGACTGATTAATGTCTGATTAGATATTGGTAATTTTTGTCTGTGTAATATTGCAGATAAATGCTATCCCTAAATTGTTGAACCCTTCATTGGTTTACCAAAATTAAAGTGGTCAGTCATAGCCTAAATTAAAAGGCATCTTTTTAATTAAGCTTCAATTCTTTATATTGTTGGTATAGAGAGAGACTCGACCAGGTCTGATGTGTGATATTGAGAACTGAAGGTTATATGGGTATGATCTGGTGGCCATTACGGAAACATGGCTGCAAGATAATCATGACTGGGAACTAAACATACAAGGGTATTTGACAATTAGGAAGGACAGACAGGAAGGAATGGGAGGTGGGGTTGCTATGTTAATCAAGGATGGAATCACTGCAATAGTGAGAAATGATATTGGGTCAAAGGATCAGGATAGTGAAATAGTTTGGGTGGAGATAAGGAATAATAAGGGGAAAAAGTCACTAGTGGGCGTAGTCTATAGGCCTCCTAACAGTTGCAACTCTTGGTCGGTGTATAAATCAGGAAATAGTTGGGGCTTGTAATAAGGGAACAGCTATAATCATGGGGGATTTTAACTTTCATATTGACTGGACGAATCAAATTGGGCATGGCAGCCTTGAGGAAGAGTTCATAGAGTGTATTAGGGACGGGTTCCTTGAGCAGTATGTAACTGAACCAACCAGGGGGCAGGCAATCTTGGATCTGGTCCTGTGTAATGAGACAGGATTAATAAAAAAATGTCCTAGTAAAGGATCCCCTTGGAATGAGTGACCATAATATGGTTGAATTCCAAATTCAGTTTGAGGATGAGAGTTGGATCTCAAACCAGCGTACTGAGCTTAAATAAAGGAGACTATGAAGGTATGAGAGTAGAATTGACTAAAGTGGACTGGGAAAACAGATTAAAGTGTAAGACAGTACAAGAGCAGTGGTCTACATTCAAGGAGATATTTCACATCTTTCAAGATAAATATATTCCACTGAGGAAAAAGGGGAATAAAAGAAAAGACAGCCATCCGTGGCTTAGTAAAGTAATAAAGGATAGTATCCGACTGAAAACAAGGGCATATAAAGTAGCCAAATCTAGTGGGAGGATAGAAGATTGGGAAGCATTTAAAAGCCAGCAAACAATAACTACAAGATTAATTAAGAAAGGGAAGATAGATTATGAAAGTAAACTAGCAAAAAATATAAAAACAGATAGCAAGAGTTTCTACAGCTATATAAAAAGAAAAAGGGTGGCTAAAGTGAACGTTGGTCCCTTAGAGGATGGGACCGGGAAACTAGTGGTGGGGAACATGGAGATGGCAAAGACGCTGAACAAATATTTTGTATCAGTCTTTACAGTAGAGGACACTAAAAATATCCCAACACTGGACAAACAGGGGGCAATGGGGGGGGGGGAGGAGCTAAACATGATTAAAATCACTAAGGAGATGGTACTCAGTAAAATAATGGGACTTAAGGCAGATAAATCCCCCGGACCTGATGGCTTACATCCTAGGGTCTTGAGAGAAGTGGCGGTAGGGATTGTGGATGCATTGGTGATTATTTTCCAGAACTCCCTGGACTCAGGAAAGGTCCCGGCAGATTGGAAAACTGCTAATGTAACACCCTTATTTAAGAAGGGAAGTAGACAAAAAGCTGGAAACTATAGACCAGTTAGCCTAACATCTGTGGTTGGCAAAATGTTGGAGTCCATTATTAAGGAAACAGTAACAGAGCATTTGGATAAACATAATTTAATAGGACAGAGTCAGCATGGTTTTATGAAGGGGAAGTCATGTTTGACAAATTTGCTCGAATTCTTTGAGGATGTAACATACAGGGTGGATAAAGGGGAACCAGTGGATGTAGTGTATTTGGACTTCCAAAAGGCATTTGACAAGGTTCCACACAAAAGATTACTGATCAAGATAAGAAATCACGGGATTGGGGGTAATATACTGGCATGGGTGGAAGATTGGCTATCTAACAGAAAACAAAGAGTTGGAATAAATGGTTCATTCTCGGGCTGGCAATCAGTAACTAGTGGTGTTCCGCAGGGGTCAGTGCTGGGACCCCAACTCTTTACAATCTATATTAACGATTTGGAGGAAGGGACCGAGGGCAGAGATTTGGCAGATGCAATATAATGTTGGAAAGTGTGAGGTTATGCACTTTGGCAGAAAAAATCAAAGAGCAAGTTATTATCTAAATGGAGAGAAACTGCAAAGTGCTGCAGTACAAAGGGATCTGGGGGTCCTGGGGCATGAAATGCAAAAAGTTAGTATGCAGGTGATCAGGAAGGCCATGGAATCTTGGCTTTTATTGCAAGGGGGATGGAGTATAAAAACAGGGAAGTCTTGCTGCAGTTATACAGGGTATTGGTGAGGCCACACCTGGAATACTGCGTGCAGTTTTGGTTTCCATATTTAAGAAAAGATACTTGCTCTCAAGGCGGTTCAGAGAAGGTTCACTCGGTTGATTCTGGAGATGAGGGGGCTGACGTATGAGGAAAGGTTGAGTAGGTTGGGCCTCTACTCATTGGAGTTCAGAAGAATGAGAGGCGATCTTATCGAAACATACAAGATTGTGAGGGGGCTTGATCGGGTGGATGCGGTGAGGATGTTTCCACTGATGGGTGAGACTAGAACTAGGGGGCATAATCTAAGAATAAGGGGCTGCCCTTTCAAAACTGAGATGAGGAGAAACTTCTTCACTCAGAGGATAGTAAATCTATGGAATTTGCTACCCCAGAGAGCTGCGGAAGCTGCAACATTAAATAAATTTAAAATGGAGATAGACAGTTTCCTAGCAGATAAGGGAATTAGGGGTTACGGGGAGAGGGCAGGGAAGTGGACGTGAGTCTAGATTGGGATCAGCCATGATCCTATTGAATGGCGGAGCAGGCCCGAGGGGCCGTATGGCCTACTCCTGCTCCTACTACTTATGCCAATTCAATAAAAATGAGCTGTACTGGGGAATTGAGACCATAGAGATCAGCTGGAGATTAGTTGAAATACAGATGCCCTGGTATTAATTTTTTCAGTACAGTACAGACCAAGTTCAGCATTACTTTTCAGTCTAAAGGTGGCAGTTGTGAATTTTTTTTGTACAATTGATATGTCTTGTTTTCTGGAGTTCCATTGGTGAATTCACAAATTGACTGCTGATGTGATTTATAGCAGAGCTCGCCCCGTGAGGTCAAGAGGTTCTGTCTTTCAAAAATGTTTGTCAAAAACCCTGTTTGTTATTTTCAGTTTCACATGCAACTGATGTGTTTTGGCATAATTTTTGTCATTGTACGTACTTAGTAAACCTATTTATAGTGTACTCTTGTGCAGTAAACTTATTGGGTAGGAATTGCAGTAACTTTGGTTTTAAGTCGTCAATCTGTTTCAGTCCAGTTTGGCTGGAAGCTGCTACGCTCAGCGCTTTTTTTTAGTCATTTCTTTCCTTAGCCTATGTTCTGACTTTTCTACATTGCCAATCTTCCCCATTAAGCAGCCCAAGCTAGGGAAAGATGTTGAAAGCTCCTCGTGTTACTTTTTTGGGTTTAGATTTTATACTTTCATTGGAAGCTGGTTTGACATTTAAAATAGGATTTGTTTGAAATATGTTTCAATTTGCAAAGACTATTTTTCCTTTCTCCTTTGATGCTATGATTGTCTGACATAGTGTGAAACCTTCAGGATCAGACCACAAGGCGTCTCCTGAGGCAGCATCAGCAGTTCTGACGAAGGGTCCCCGGTCCCCGACTCTCAACGTTGACTCTGTTTCTCTCCACGGATGCTGCCTGACCTGCTGAGTGTTTCCAGCATTTTCTGTTGTTATTTCAGATTTCCAGCATTTGCAGTATTTTGCGATTGTACATTTATATAGTGCCTTTTAAGATAGCAAGGTGCTTCACAGGAGTATAATCAGATGAAAATTGAATTATTAGGATAAGTGACTAAAATCTTGATCCAAGAGGGAGGTTTTAGGGAGGAAAGGTGGAGAGGCCATGGGGTTTAGGCAGGAAATTCCAGAGCTTGGGGCCTAACAGCTGAAGGCATGGCTGCCAGTGGTGGGGTGAAGGGAGTGGGGAGATGCACAAGAGGCCAGTGTTGAAGGAAAGCAGAGTTCTTGGAGCGTTGTAGGGCTGGAGAAAGTTAGAGATAGGGAAGGATGAGTCCATGGAGGGATTTGAACATGAGGATGAGAATTTTTAAATCATGGTGTTTGTGGACCAGGACCATCCCAGCAAAAGATAAACCACGTGCCTTTTCACTACTACCAGCTGCCTCCTTAAACCCCTCTTCCTTGCTTCCAAGAAGTGCGAGAAGTTCCATCACAAAGATAGATTATCCATTCAACTGCCTCTGCTGCAGTCTTGGCCCACTAAGTTAGGGCCCTTCTCCTAAACTGATATTTGTTGTGGCTCCTGCATTCCTAAATGATAGAGAATAACATTACCTATCTTAATAGGGTCATCTTCAAATTATGGCATCCCTCACAAACAATAGTCCCTTCCTATCATTACCTGCTGGGCCACAATTGTTTGATTTATTGTTGGGGAGTTTGTAGGGAAGTTATTTTTTGATTACTAAAGATCAAAAAGAACTGGACTATTGTGTAGATTCTGGGCCTTTGTACACAATGGAAGTACATTAGAAGGTTGTGTGGTTGGGTATCCTGATGATATGAAAAAATTGTCATTCTCTAACACCAGTAAAGATTGGACAAGTTCAGCAATAACTTGCATTTGTATGGCACCTTTAAGATAGAAAAACATCCTAAAAAACTTCAGTAGCATAAGAAAAAAAAAACAGATGTCATGCCAAAGCAGGAACAGAGGCCGCCGAGGGGAGTCACAACGGCACAGCAGGAGGCCATTCGGTCCATCAAGTCCACGCCGGCTCACTGCACATTTATATAGTGCCTTTTAAGAGTCGGGGAGATAGAGGAACAGATATGTAGGCAAATCTCAGAGAAGTGTAGAAATAATAGGGTAATAATAGGGGATTTCAACTTCCCCAGTAGTAACTGGGATAGTCAGAGTGTGAAAGGCTTAGAGGGTGTGGAATTCTTAAAGTGCATCCAGGAGAGCTTTTTAAACCAGCATGTAGAAAGTCCTACAAGAGAGGGGGCGGTACTGGACCTAATTCTAGGGAATGTAGAGTTCTACCAGGCAAGTGGTAGAAGTCAGTAGGAGAGCTTTTTGGTGACGGTGACCATAATTCGGTGCGATTTAAGGTAGTCATGGAAAAGGACAAAGATGGACCGGAAATAAAGGTTCTAAATTGGGGGAAGGCTGATTTTAATATGATAAGGCAGAATCTGGCCAAAGTGGACTGGGATCAGTTACTTGTAGGAAAATCCACATTGGAGCAGTGGGAGTCATTCAGAAAGGAAATAGAGAGAGTACAGCATCAACATGTTCCCGTAAAGGTCAAGGGTGGGACCAACAAGTCCAGGGAACCCTGGATGTCAAGGGATATACAAGAATGGGTTAGGAAAAAAGGGAGACTTTTGGCAGATACAAAGGACTAAAAACAATGGAAGCCCTAGAGGAGTATAGAAAGTGCAGGGGGGTACTTAAAAAAAGAAATTAGGAGAGCGAAGAGGGGGCATGAAAAAACACTGGCAGGCAAAATAAAGGAAAATCCCAAGGTGTTTTAAGTATATTAAGGGCAAGAGGATAACCAGGGACAGAGTAGGGCCTATTGGGAACAAAAGTGACAATCTGTGTGTAGAGCCGGAAGATGTAGGTGAGGTTTTAAATGAATATTTTGCTTCTGTCTTCACTATGGAGAAGGACGATGTAGGCATAGAAATCGGGCAGGGGGATTGTGATATACTTGAACAAATTAGCATTGAGAGGGAGGAGATACCAGCAGCTTTAGCGGGCTTAAAAGTGGGTAAATCCCCAGGCCCAGACAAGATGTATCCCAGGCTGTGCTGTGAGGCAAGGGAGAAGATTGCAGGGGCTTTGACACACATTTTCAGAACCTCTCTGGCCACAGGGGAGGTGCCAGAGGACTAGAGGACAGCTAACGTGGTATCATTAATCAAGAAGGGTAGTAAGGATAAACCAGGGAATTACAGACCAGTGACCCTAACATCAGTGGTAGGGAAATTATTGGAAAAAATTCTGAGGGACAGAATTAGTCTCCACTTGGAGAGGCAAGGATTAATCAAGGATAGTCAGCATGGCTTTGTTAGGGGGCGATCATGTCTAACCAATTTGATTGAATTTTTCGAGGGGGTGACTAGGTGTGTGGATGAGGGTAGTGCAGTTGATGTAGTCTACATGGACTTCAGTAAGGCTTTTGACAAAGTCCCACATGGGAGACTGGTCAAGAAGGTAAGAGCCCATGGGATCCAGGGCAATTTGGCACATTGGATCCAAAATTGGCTTGGTGGCAGGAGGCAGAGGGTGATGGTCAAAGGTTCTTTGTGACTGGAAGCCTGTGTCCAGTGGTGTACTGCAGGGATCGGTGCTGGGTCCTTTGCTGTTTGTAGTGTACATTAATGATTTAGATATGAATGTAGGGGGTATGATCAATAAGTTCGCAGATGACACGAAAATTGGTGGAGTGGTAAATAGTGAGGGGGGAAGCCTCAGGCTACAGGACGATAGAGACGGGTTGGTCAGATGGACAGAACAGTGGCAAATGGAATTTAACCCTGAAAAGTATGAGGTGATGCATTTTGGGAGGACTAAGAAGGCAAGGGAATACACAATGAATGGTAGGACCCTAGGAAGGACAGAGGATCAGGGGGACCTTGGTGTGCATGTACATAGATCCCTGAAGGCAGCAGGACAGGTAGATAAGGTGGTTAAAAAGGCATATGGGATACTTGCCTTCATTAGCTGAGGCATAGAATATAAGAGCTGGGAGGTTATGATGGAGCTGTACAAAACGCTAGTTAGGCCACAGCTGGAATACTGTGTGCAGTTCTGGTCGCCACACTATAGGAAGATGTGATTGCATTGGAGAGGGTGCAGAGGAGATTCACCAGGATGTTACCTGGGCTGGAGCGCTTCAGCTATGAAGAGAGATTGGACAGGCTGGGGTTGTTTTCCTTAGAGCAGAGAAGGCTGAGGGGGGACCTGATTGAGGTGTACAAAATTATGAGGGGCATAGATAGAAAGGAACTTTTCCCCTGAGTAGAGGGGTCAATAACCAGGGGGCATAGTTTCAAGGTAAGGGGCAGGAGGTTTAGAGGAGAGTTGAGGAAAACCTTTTTCACCCAGAGGGTGGTTGGAATCTGGAACTCACTGCCTGAAAGGGTGGTAGAGACAGGAACCCTCCCAACATTCAAGAAGCATTTAGATGAGCACTTGAAACGCCATAGCATACAAGGCTATGGACCAAGTGCTGGAAAGTGGGATTAGAATAGACTGGGCTTGATGGCTGGCGCAGACACGATTGGCCGAAGGTCTTCTTTCTGTGCTGTATAACTCTATGGCCTAGAAATTTGGCTGGTAGCGCCAGCGATTAGCGCCTAAAGAGCCTGAGAATTGGGGCGTTACCCAATTTTCGGGCGGGCGCAGTGAATATAGCGCCACCTCCCATATTGAGTATCCTTTTAGCGCCGGCGCTAACTCTCTGCGCGCACCCGCGGGCGCAGGCAGATCATGACGTCATTTCAGTGTGCAACGCCTTTTTGGCGCCCCGGACCGGATATTCGGTGGCGCCTGGAACCTTTGCGCCTAGCGCTGTTAGTGACAGTTTGATGGAACGTTACCAGGCCCTTCTCGTAGTCGGGGGGCGCTATTTAAAGGGGACAGCTCTAATATAAAAGCTGCAGCCACTTGGCCTGTTCTTTGTGATCGTTGCTGGAGAGAGTTGGTGAGCTACTGTGGAGCAGATTTTTTTGGAATTTAGCCTTAGAATACTTGGGACCTTCAAACCTGTCCGGAGCAGTTGGAGCGCTGCACCTAACAGCGTTTTGACCGACTGGCATCGGAATGGGAGCTGCTTTGGAGGGCAACGTCCTCATGGTCGGACACTGTGAAGGGGGGTGCAGAGAGGGCCAGGATTGGCCAGAAGGAGGGGGGCAATGGAGGTCGGCCAATCAGAGGGTACGCTGCAAGGGTATTCAGGCAGCAGGTGCCATACCTTGCAATGTCGGAGGAGCAGTGTGTGCGAAGGCTCCGATTCGGGAAGGAGGTTGTAGCTGAGCTGTGCCACCTGCTTGCTCAGGATCTGCAGCCGCGTCTACGGTGCAGGACCTCTCTGTTGGTGTCCATTAAAGTGACTGTTGCCCTCAATTTCTATGCCACCGGATCCTTTCAGTCAGCCACTGGGGACATTGCGAATATCTCTCAGTTTGCAGTTCATTGTTGAGCCGGCAAGTTACAGCTGCCCTTTATAGACGAAGGCGTCAATTCATCACCTTCCCTCTGAGCCTGGGGAAGCAGGCGGAGCGCGCGCAGGGCTTCGCTGCTATTGCGGACTTCCCCATGGTGCAGGGGGCGATTGATTGCACACGTGGCTTTGCGGGCGCCATTACTGAATCCTGAGGACTTCTGCAACCGCAAGGGGTTCCACTCCCTCAATGTGCAGCTGGTCTGTGACCACCGCCAAATGATCATGGCAGTCAACGCCCAATTCCCAGGGAGCAGCCACGATGCCTTCATCCTGCGGCAGACCTCAGTTTGTGACCTTTTTGAGGGGCCGGCTCGCCCGCGAGGCTGGCTTCTTGGGGACAAGGGCTATCCTCTCTGCCCATGGCTCATGACACCACTCCGTTTGGCTGCCACCCCAGCAGAAGAGCTGTACAACAGCAGCCATCAGGCGACCAGGAACATTGTAGAGCACACTATTGGTGTGCTCAAACAACGTTTCCGCTGTCTGGACCATTCGGGGGGGAGCCCTGCAGTACTCGCCGGAGCAAGTGGGTCACATCGTTGTCGTCTGCTGCATGCTCCACAACTTGGCGATTCGACGCACCCAGCCAGTGCCAGCTGTCCCTCAAGGTCCAGCAGAGCAGGCGGACGAGGAGGAGGAGGAGGACGAGCATGCGGACGAGGAGGAGGAAGATGGGAGGGCTCCTGAAAGTGGAAGGGCCATCTGTCAGAGGCTCATCAGGACTCTGTTCCAGGCCCCTCTGGCGGAATGATGGGTGTCATTCGTCCTGCGCACTTCGGATCTTTGAAAGGCTCTGAGGGCCAGCATGACTCGAAATAGTAACGTGTACCATTGCAAATTAAAACTTTTCTTTATTGTCACAAAAGTCCTTCCTTCCAGCATAACAACGTCATGTCAACAGAAACCATAACTAACAAAATAACAGTTAACTCTTCGGCAAAGCCGCAAAACTAAACAAACCATTTCCAACAATCACGACAGGTGAGGGAGTCCTTCTACTGCTGGCCTCTTGATGGAGAACGACTTCTCTTTCGCGGTCGGCCCCTTCCCTCCCTGTTGCTCCTACGTAATTGAACCCCAGTGGCAGGGTCAAGGCTGGGGGACGCCTGCTGACTGTGGAAGCGCAGAAGCCCCTGAGGGATGGCCTGGCCGACCTCTGGTCTTGGAGGGTGCGGACGCAGGCTGCTTGATCTGAGCATGGCTGGAAGCAGTGTGCCCTGCAGGTGGTGGCAGCTGCACTGCAGATGTACCAGCGGTGGCATGAGCAATGGTCACCTGCCGAGAGAGGACACCTGCACCATGGTCGGATGACACACTGGCTCTCTGAGGGGACCGGTTCGGCTCAACCGCCACAATCGCCTGCTCCACTGATTCCTGGCCTTGTATGGTACTGGAAGGGCCCGAGGTGATCCTAGCTGATGCAGATAGGGTGGCTGCAGTGAGAGTTCGCGTTGCCTCAATCTGGGTGTGGACGAGGCCAGCAAGTGACTGCGTGGCAGCAGTGAGGACCTGTGTGGCAGGTGCCAGTGCTTCGGAGAAGCCCTGGACAGTTCTTTCCATTGCTTCGGACAAGGCCGGAGCAGTCCGTTCCACTGCCTCGGACAAGCCCTGGACAGACCTTACCAGGGATTGTCCGAAGCTCTGAACAGTCCTTTCCATAGCAGCCTCGAAGCCCTGGACAGTCCTCTCTATTGCTGCTCCAAAGTCCAACACACTCTTTGCCAGTGTTTCTATCGACTGAGGCATCCTCCCCACTGCAGCCATCAGCTCAGTGTGCCTGAGCCGGGCCTGGGTGCTCATTTCAGCCAGGCTACGCACCTCCTCTGCACTCTGTGCAGCAGTCAGCACTCCCTGGCTTGCCCTCCGGGGAGCCGGTGGTCGAACTTGCCTACCCACCTCGCGTTGCTGCATCCCGCTTGTTCCGGCAACTGGCTCATCAGCAGAGCCCCTCCCCTCCCCTCCAGGGAACTACTATCCCCAGTCTGCAGATGTGTACGCTCCCCTGAAGTTGGAACGGATGTTCCGGCTTCCTCCTGATCCTCGCCTCCGGAGGCACTGGCACTGGCAGCTTCAGGGCGCAGATCCCAAGTTGGTGATGCAGCATCTGAAAGCAGGGAGGTGGAAGAGTGGCTTTAGCAAAAGGTCAGGTTGGCGGCAAGGCTCTGACATGGCTGCACACTGAGAAAGCATGCTGGCGGGGGGACCAAGTGGAGGGAGACAGCTGAAAAAGGTGAGAGCCTTACCCTCACTGTCGAGAATGGGGTCGGCAGCTGCAGTGGTAACAGGACCACTCGGACGTTCTCCAAGAATCTGGTGCACTCTCTCCTCGAGATCCGTGAGAGTGACCACTTGTGGAGGTCCGCCACCGGTTCGACGCTGGTCCTTGCGGATCGTCGCCAGCTTGGACTGCAGGGGAAAGAAGGGGAAGTTCTGTTACATGATGCCTTGAGAGATTATCTCATGCCCCCCATGGTGCAAGAGCCTTTACATGATGCCTTGAGTCAAATGTCCATGTGTGTGCCCAGAAAGGGCCATGGGTGCTTGCTGACAGATGGCCATTGGGGCATCATGGCAACAGGGTGCGCGAAGTCAGGTGCAGATGGAGGGAATCAGAAGTTTGCATAAACAACACTCACCCTAACGACCCGAGTGAGGTCGTTGAATTTCTTCCTGCACTGAACAGGGCTCCTGGTCGCCATGCTGCTGGAGTTGACCCTCTGAGAAACATCCCTCCAAGCTCGGCGGTAATCCTTTAGATTCGGCCTCCTGCCATTGTCAGGATACAGAACTTCTCGACGGCGCTCCACTGCGGACACCAACTCCTCCAGAGCCTCAGTGCTGAAGCGCTCTGCTCTCTCTCACCTTCTCCAGCCTGACCAAGTTTTTTGCGCCAGAGAAGGAAGAGCGCCGATTCTGAGGCCTACAGGGCGTTGAGTATGGAAGCTGAGGCTGACTGACCCACCCCTTTTAAGAGCCGGCCGGCGCCTGGAAGTCTCGTGGTTATCGGTAATTGAGATCACCTGCGCTGCGCCCGTCCGCGCCGATATTGGGTAGCGCCGGAAGTTTTGCGCCTTAGGAGGCCCATGCAACGTCTGAATTCACGCCTCAATCCCCTTTGGGGCCGATGCAACCCAATATCGCGCCAGGCGGCGATAAGTTTCATCTGGCTATAAACTTTGCGCAGCACCAGTTCTAACGCCTCAAGCGGGGCGATACCCAATTTCTAGGCCTATGACTCTAAGATAGCAAGGTGCTTCACAAGAGCGTAATCCAGTCAGTCCCATTCTCCCGCTCTATCTCCGTAGCCCTGCAAGTTTATTTCCCTCAAGTACCTATTCAGTCTCCGCTTCCACCACTTCCGTCGGCAACAAGTTCCAGGTCCTCACCACTCACTGCGTAAAAAAGTTTTTCCTTTCATCCCCCCCCTGTATCTCTAAAGGTTCAGCATAATTTCTCTGCTTTTGTACTCAATACCTCTATTTATGAAGCCCAAGATCCCATATGCTTTGCTAACCACTCTCAATATGTCCTGCCACCTTCAGGGACTTATGCACGTTAACTCCCAGGTCCCTCTGTCCCTGCACACTCTTTAAAACTGTGCCATTAAGTGTATATTGCCCCTCTCTGTTCCTTCTGCCAAAATGCATCACCTCACACTTCTCTATTAAATTCTATCTGCCACTTGTCTTCCCATTCTGCTAGCCTTTCTATGTCCTGTTGCAGTCAATTGGTATCATCTTCTTCACTGTTTGCCACACCCCCAAATTTGTTGTCATCGGCAAATTTAGAAATTTTACTCTGTATTCCAGCCCCAGCACTGACCCTTGGGGAACACCAGTGTCTACCAGCCTCCAGTCTGGAAAAACAGCCATTTACCACAGCTCGCTGTTTTCTATCCTTAAGCCAATTCCTTATCCAAGCTGCCACTGACCCACCTATTCCATGAGCCTCAATTTTGTTAACCAGCCTTCTATGTGGTACTTTGTCAAACGCTTTCCTAAAATCCATGTAGACAACATCCATTGCATTCCCTTCATCAATCCTCCCTGTAAACGTAACCTGACTTTTACAAATCCGTGTTGGCTCTCCTTAATTAGCTCAAACCTCTCCAAATGCCCGTTAATTTTTTCCTTGATTATTGTCTCTCAAACTTTACCCACCACTGCTGTTAAATTGACCGGCCTGTAGTTACAAGAATTGTCTGTACACCCTTTCTTGAACAACGGTGTCACATTTGCCACTTTCCAATCCTCAGGCACCTCCCCCGCATCTAGGGAAGATTGGAAAATTATGGCAAGCCCTTCTGCTATCTCCTCCCCCATTTCCCTTGTCAACCTGGGATGCAAGCCATCTGGACCAGGTGACTAATCCACTCCAAGCATACCCAGCCTTTCTAGTACATCCTGTCTTATCAATTTTCACCCCTTCCATTGCTTCTACCGGTATTTTGTCAGCATTCACCTCCTTAGTAAACACCGATACAAAGTACTCCTTATTCTAGCTTTGCCCTGCGCCTCTAAGCATATATCACCATCTTTGTCCCTAATGGGCCCCACCCCGCCTCTTACTACCCGCTTATTGTTTACATGTCGGTAGAAGATTTTTGGGTTCCTTTTTACGTTAACCGCCATTCTACTCTCATTCTCTCTTTGCTAATCTTATTTTCATCTTCACATCCCCTCTCAACATATTGTATTTGGTCTGTTTCTCCCTTGAAGAATTCACCTGACATGCATCATACACCCTCTTTTTTGCTTCATCATCTTTATCTCCCTCGTCATCCAAGGAGCACTTGCTTTGGTTCCCTTACCCTTCCCTCTTGTTGGAATGTACCTAGCCTGTAATTGGAACATCTCCTCCTTAAAGATCACCCATTGTCCTGTTACAGTTTTTCCTGTCAGTCTTTGGTTCCATTTTAACCTGGCTAGATCCTTTTGCATCCCATTGAAGTTAGCCCTATTCCAGTTTAGAAGTTCCACTCTAGATTGTTCCTTGCTCCTCTCCATTGCTAATCTGAATCTTATGATCCGATGATCACTCGTACCCAAGTGTTCTCCCACAGACACTTGGTCGACCTGGCCCACCTCATTCCCCAGCACCAGATCCAGCAATGCCTCCTTCCTAATTGGGCCAAGAACATACTGGTCAAGGAAATTCTCCTGAACACATTTCAGAAATTCCTCCCCCCCCCCCCCCCCTCCTTTCCCTTTACCCGAGCATTATCCCAATCGATATTTGGGTAATTAAAGCCCCCCAATATCACCACTCTATAGCTCTTGCATATCTCTGCGATTTCCCTACAGATTTGCTCCTCTACCTCCCTCTCACTATTACCCCAATAGCGTGATCATATCCTTTTTGCTCCTCAACTCTAACCAAATGGATTCTGTCCTTGCCCCCTTAAGAACATCCTCTCTTTCCAACACTACAATGTCTTCCTTAATCAGCACTGCCACCCCACCTCTTTTTACCTTGCCTATCTTTTCTGAACACCTTGTACCCTTGAATATTAAGTGCCTAGTCCTCGCCATTTTAAAGCCACGTTTCTGTTATTGCCACTACATCATATTGCCACACGGCTAATTGTGCTTGTAGCTCACCAACCTTATTCACCACACTTTGTGCGTTTACGTACGTACATTCTAAACCCATCTTTGAATATTTCGTAGTCTTTCTTAGTCTGTTCCTATCTAATATGGTACTACTTCTGCCTCTAGTACTATCCAACACACTCACTGTTTTATGCACCTTATTCCTCTTTTCTACTCCTATATGCTGGTGCCCATCCCCCTGCCAAGCTAGTTTGAACCCTCCCCAACAGCACTAGCAACCCCCCGCCCCCCCCCCCCCCGGCGAGAATATTGATCTCTGCTCTGTTGAGGTATAACCCGTCCGGCTTGTACAGGTCCCACCTTCCCCAGAAATGGTCCCAATGCCTCAGCAACCTAAAGCCCTCCTAGCACCATCTCTCCAGCCACGCTTTCATATGTTCTATCCTCCTATTCCTGTACTCACTAGCACGTGGCACCGGGAGTAATCTGGAGATTACTACCTTTTTGAGGTCCTGCTTTTTAATCTCTCCTAGCTCCTAGGTTATGCCAATGTTTCAAACCGTATAGTCTGGCAAAGACAGTGGCTGGGGAGGAGGTTAGAGTCAGTTACGAGGGTGTAGAGTTTAGCTGGAGGAAATTATGGTTCTTCAAAGCTGTCATTCAAAGAATGGTGAAGATCCTTATGGCACACTCTAGGGGTCATTGACATCCAAGGTAAATGTGGGAAATTCATTTTATTCTGACATGCATCTTACTTTTTCAGTGATGCAGTGCCACATTGATACTTTCCATTATACTGGTACAATTTTATGGTCCTAATTCTGTCCATTGAATATCAGGTTTTTTTTGACCCAATGGTATGAATTGAAACCAACTCAAATCCTCAACATGAGATTCTTTTAATATATTTTAGAATCCTGTTTGAGGCATCCTGGAAGCTGATTGTAAAATGCATGCAAAATATAGTGGATCTGATTAATTTTCCTTAGTATTTTTGTTGCAGGTAAAGTTTTGAGACAATGGCCCTGAAATTAGGATCAGGAGCTTGCCGTGCGTGCAAGCCCCCGATATGCACTCGCCCTGCGCGCCGACATCTGAAGCCCGGGCCTGCTTGCATTTCCTGTCACTGGCCCGGTTCCTGATCCAGCGGCGTAGTTAGTGCGATGTGCCGGCTGGGATCAGGTGAGCACTGTGCAGCCAATCAGGGGAGGGAAACTCATGAGTTTGACAGTAAGAACTGTCAAACTCATGAAAAGTATGGGCTGCCAAAACACTACTTAAACTTTAAATAACATTTTAAAAAACATCCCACTGATTATATTAACTATAAATAAGTTTAAAAAAATGTTTTAAACAATTAATCAATTTTTTGAAAAAAATAATTTTTAAAAAATAGGGTCTAAAACTAAACTTACCTTACTGTAAATTCTTTAAAAAATAATAAACCTGTGATTAAAAAAAATTCTAAATTGTACTAAAAGCCCACTTACCTGTAAAACAAAGTACTTGCGCCTGGTTTTTCCACGCGTAATAACCGGAGGCCTTTACACTCGGGCAACTCTTGGCGGCGGGGGGGGGGGGAAAGGAATTTCACTGCGCACACGCTGCCTGTGCAGTCGCACGCGTTCTGCCTCTTAACCCCTTGGGTCAGAGGACAGGAAATGCCGGTTTTCAGCGCATGCGCTGTGCATTGCTGAAAACCGGCAATTCCTCCGGTCACACGCGTGAGTACCCCGTCCGTACTCGCGCGTTGTGACAGGAATTACTGGGCCATTGCTGATGGGGGAAAAATGCTGTAAGCGATAATAGTAGCTGTGTGTGCTTTGATGCAATTGAAGCAAATGGGTATGATCTGATCGCCATTACAGAGACGTGGTTGCAAGGCGACCAGGGCTGGGAAATGAATATTCCAGGGTATATCATCATTCGGAAGGATAGAAAGAAAGGAAAGGGAGGTGGGGTGGCTTTGTTGGTAAAAGATGGGATCAGTGCAGTGGTGAGAAGTGATATTGGCTCAGAAGATCAAGATGTAGAATCGGTTTGGGTGGAGATAAAAAAATAATAAGGGAGAAAAAGTCTCTGGTTGGTGTAGTCTACAGGCCCCTGAATAGTAGCAATGCTGTTGGACAGAGTATAAATCAACAAATAATGGAGGCCTGTAAAAAAGGTACGGTAATAATCATGGGTGATTTTAATCTCCATATTGATTGGACAAATCAAATTGGCCATGGTAGCCTGGAGGAGGAGTTCATAGAGTGCATCCGGGATGGTTTCCTAGAACCAACCAGGCAGCAGGCTATCTTGGATCTGGTACTATGTAATGAGGCAGAATTAATAAGTGATCTCATCGTAAAGGATCCTCTAGGAAAGAGTGATCATTAGCATGGTTGAATGTCAAATTCAGTTGGAGGGTGAGAAAGTTGTATCCCAAACTAGCGTCCTGATCTTAAACAAAGGCAATTATAATGGCATGAGGGCATAACTGGCTAAAGTGGACTGGAAAAACAAATTAAAGGGTAAGAAAGTTGAAATGCAGTGGCGGTGTAGAGATTCACGTATCTCTGGTAAACAGGATCAAGTGCAAACCAATATGGTGGGTATATTGTGTTTAATCAGAGTTTAGGACGGAATGTAACACACTAGTAATACAGCAAAAACATACGACCGTGACAAACAGCTGATATCAGACCCGGTCGAACAGACGACTGGCATGTGTAAACAGTTTTCTCTCTCTCTCTCTCTCTCTCGCCTTTGATGGTGAGCATGGGATCACTCTTAAAAGAGCGTTCGACCAGCTGTTCAGCTCTCCCTTTCACCGTCTGTGTTGGGGTGTCACTTTTTATTCTCTTTTTAGGGGTGGGCCTGAGGCCAAGTTATTGACGAGACCATTTAACCTATAGAGATTCCTCAAATGACAGCTTAAGTTCTTTGTCTTGGTGTTTGGATGAAAGCCCTCCCCAAAAGAAGGTCTCATTACTTCATCCTTGTTTTTACATTTTGAAGGTTCCTCCATTGGAATCCAGCTTATCTCTTTTTACTCTCTTCCCCCTTAATCCAGCAAGTACAAGGCCCCAGTCGGAGCTGTCACACATTAACCAGTCGCTATCTCACCATTCTGACCTTCACAAGTAAGGTCTATGATACACTCCCTTTTCCTGCTGTGAACGTTTCTCTCGGACCTTTTACATTCCCATGAATTATGGTTTTGCGTTGCTTTCAGTGTTCAATAGCTGTTGCTTTATACTTTTTTTTCCCTTTCAAAAATACATAGCCCAAGCAGCTGCAAGTTGCTATGTACATTTTTATGCACCCCTAGTTTCTAACAGCAGACATTTAAGGAGATATTTCATAACTCTCAACAAAAATATATTCCAATGAGAAAGAAAGATTTTAAGAGAATGGAACACCATCCGTGGCTAACTAAGGAAGTAAAGGATGGTATCAAATTGAAAACTAAGGCATACAATGTTGCCAAGATTGGTGGGAGACCAGAGGATTGGGAAATTTTTAAAAACCAGTAAAGGACAACTTAAAAAAAAAAGAGAGAGGATGAATTATGAGAGTAAACTGGCAAGAAACATTAAAACAGATAGTAAGAGCTTCTACAAGTATATTAAAAGGAAGAGGGTAGCTAAAGTAAACGTTGGTCCCTTAGAGGATGAGACTGTGGAATTAATAATGGGGAACGGGAAAATGGCAGAGACTCTGAACAAATATTTTGCATCTGTCTTCACTGTAGAAGACACTAACAACATCCCAATAATGGATAATCAAGGGGCCACAGGGAGTGGGGAACTAAAGACAATCACTATCACTAAGGAAATAGTACTCGGTAAAATAATGGGACTAAAAGACGACAAGTCCCCTGGACCAGATGGCCTGCATCCTAGGTCTTAAAAGAAGTGGATGCATTGGTTGCAAGATACCAAAATTCCCTGGACTCTGGAGAGGTCCCAGCGGATTGGAAAACCGCTAATGTAACACCCCTATTTAAGAAAGGAGGGAGACAGAAAGCAGGAAACTAGACCAGTTAGCCTAACATCTGTCGTTGGGAAAATGCTGGAGTCCTTCATTAAGGAAGCAGTAGCAGGGCACTTAGAAAAACATACTGCAGTCAAACAGAGTCAGCATGGTTTTAGGAAAGGGAAAGCATGTTTAACAAATTTGCTGGAGTTCCTTGAGGGTGTAACAAGCAGGGTGGACAAAGGTGAGCCAGTGGATGTGGTGTATTTGGATTTCCAGAAGGCATTCAATAAGGTGCCACATAAAAGGTTACTGCATAAGATAAGAGCTCATGGAGTTGGGGGTAATATATTAGCATGGATACAGAATTGGCTAACTAACAGAAAGCAGAGAGTCGGGATAAATGGGTAATTTTCTGGTTGGCAAACGATAACTGGTGGGATGCCACAAGGATTGGTGCTGGGCCCCAACTATTTACAATCTACATTAATGACTTGGATGAAGGGATTGAGTGTAATGTAGCCAAGTTTGCGGATGATACAAAGATGGGTGGGAAAGCAAGTTGTGCAGAGGACTCAAAGAATCTGCAAAGGGATATAGACAGGCTAGGTGAGTGGGCAAACATTTGGCAGATGGAGTATAATGTGGCAAAGTGCGAGGTTATCCACTTTGACAGGAAAAATAAAAAAGCAAACTATTATTTAAATGGAGAGAGATTACAAAATGCTACAGTTCAGAGGGACCTGGGGGTCCTTGTGCATGAAACACAAAGTTAGCAAGCAGGAACAGCAAGTAATCAAAAAGACAAATGGAATGTTGGCCTTTATTTCAAGGGGGTTGGAGTATAAAAACAGGGAAGTCCTGCTACAACTGTACAGGGTATTGGTGAGACCACACCTTGAGTACTGCGTACAGTTTTGCTCTCCTTATTTAAGGAAGGATATACTTGCATTGGATGCAATTCAGAGACAATTCACTAGGTTAATTCCAGTGATGAGGGGTTTGACTTATGAGGAAAGGTTGAGCAGGCTGGGCCTATACTCATTGGAATTTAGAAGAATGAGAGGTGATCTTATCGAAACATATAAGATACTGAGGGGGCTCGACAAGGTAGATGCAGAGAGGATGTTTCCCCTTATGGGGAAATCTAGAACTCGGGGGCACAGTCTCCGAATAAAGGGTCGTCCTTTTAGAACTGAGATGAGGAGGAACTTCTCTGAGGATTGTAAATTTGTAGAATTCTCTGCCACAGAGAGCTGTGGAGGCTGGGTCATTAAATGCAATTAAAGTGTAGATGGAGAAATTTTTGCAAGATAAGAGTGTGAAGGGTTATGGGGAGCGGGCTGGGTAGTGGCTTTGAGCCCTAGATCAGCCATGATCTTATTGAACGGCGGTGAAGCTCGAGGGGCCAAGTGGCCTATTCCTGCTCCTATTTCTTATGTGCTTAAGAGTTCTGTTGTACATAAAGCCAACCTCTTTTCATTCTTGCCCCTTCCCCCACCAATTTTTTGACTCCAGTATCATGAGAAGGAGACCTTGAACCTGGCACTGTCCTCCATTAGGCAACTTGGAGATAATGTGAACCACATGTGCTTAATTATTGCTACACAAGTGGCACGATTATGATTTTTAGTATTGACATCACTGCAGACCATACTAAAATATTCTTTATTATGATTTAATGCACTGTAATAGAAAACATTTAAATTCTAGTTTGGGAAAATGTCACTCGGTGATTTCACGGAAAGTTCCTATTTTTTGCCTTGTATAATTAGTAAAATTTTGTATATAAGCACATAAGAATTAGGAGCAGGAGTAAGCCATACAGTCCCTTGAACCTGCTCCACCATTCAATAAGATCATGGCTAATCTTCTATCTCAACTCCGTCATCCTGCATTATCTCCATATTCTTCGATTCCCTTAATATCCAAAAATCTATCGATCTCTGTCTTAAATATACTCAATGACTGAGCCTCCACAGCCCTCTGGGGTAGAGAATGCCAAAGATTCACCACCCTCTGAGTGAAGAAATTTCTCCTCATCTCCGTCCTAAATGGCCGACCCCTTATTCTGAGACTATGACCCCTGGTTCTAGACTCCCCAGCCAAGGGAAACATCCTCCCTGCATCTACCCTGTCAAAGCCCTGTAAGAATTTTGTTTCAATGAGATCACTCCTCATTCATCTAAACTCTAGAGAATATAGGCCAAGTCTACTCCACCTCTCCTCCATAGGACAGTTTCACCCCCCCCCACCCCGTCCCCCAATCCCAGGTATCAGTCTGTTGAATGTTTGTTGCACTCCCTCTGGCAAGTATCTCCTTCCTTAGGTAAGGAGACCAGAACTATACACACTACTCCAGGTGTGGTCTCACCAGGGCCCTATATAATTGCAGTAAGACATCTTTACTCTTGTACTCAAATCCTCTTGTAATAAAGACCTCTTGTAATAAAGGCCAACACACCATTTGCTTTCCGAATTGCTTGCTGTACCTGCATGTTAACTTTCAGTGATTTGTGTACAAGGACACCCAGGTCCCTCTGAACACCAACATTTCCCAATCTCTCAGCATTTAAAAAATACTCTGCTTTTCTATTTTTCCTACTAAAGTGGATAACTTCACCTTGCTCCATATTATATTCCATTTGCCATGTTCTTGCCCACTCACTTAGCCTGTCCATATCCACCTTGAAGCCTCTTTGCATCTTCCTCACAGCTTACATTCCAACCTAGCTTTGTATCATCAGCAAACTTGGATATATTACATATGGTCCCCTCATCCAAATCATTGATGTAGATTGTGAACAGCTGAGGTCCAAGCACTGATCCTTACGGTACCCCACTAGTTGCAGCCTGCCAACCCAAAAATGACCCGTTTATTCCTGCTCTGTTTTCTGTCTGTTAACCAATCCTTAATCCATGCTAGTATATTACCCCCAATCCCATGAGCCCTAATTCTGTTTCATTACCTCTTGTGTGGCACCTTTAATTGAATGCCTTCTGAAAATCCAAATACACCACATCTTATCTATTCTGCTAGTTACAACCTCAAAAAACTCTTCCAGATTTGTCAAACACGATTTCCCTTTCATAAATCCGTGTTGACTCTGCCCAATCCTATTATTTTCTAAGTGCCCTGTTACCACGTCCTTAATAATAGATTCTAGCATTTTCCCTATGACTGATGTCAGGCTAACTGGTCTGTAGTTCCCCGTTTTCTCTCTCCCTCCTTTCTTAAATAGTGGGGTTACATTTGCTACCTTCCTATCCGCGGGAACCGTTCTAGAATCTATGGAATTTTGAAAGATGGCAACCAATGCATCGACTATCTCTATAGGCACCTCTTTGAAAACCCTAAGATGTAGGCCATCGGGTCCAGGGGATTTATTGGCTTTCAGTCCCATTAATTTCTCCAGCACTTTTTTTTACTAATATCTTTCAGTTCCTCATTCTCGCTAGACCCTTGGTTGTCCACTATTTCCGGTAAGTTTTTTGCGTCTACTTCTGTGAAGACAAAGTCTGTTATTTCCTTATTTCCCATTATAATTTCTCCTGTCTCAGCCTGTAAGGGACCCACATTTACTTTCCCTAATCTTTTCCTTTTTACATACCTATAGAAGCTTTTACAGTCTTTTTATGTCTCTCGCTAGTTTACTCTCACTCTATTTTCCCTTTTCTTTATCAATTTCTTGGTCCTCCTTTACTGAATTCTAAAATCCTCCCAATCCTCAAGCTTACTACTCTTTATGGCAACATTATAATCCTCTTCCTTTGATCTAAAATTGTCTGCCGCGTTTCCTACATTGCAACAGTGACTACACTTCAGAAAAAAGTACTTAATTGGCTGTAAAGTGTTTTGGGACGTCCGGTGGCCATGAAAGGCGCTATATAAATGCAAGTCTTTTTATTCATTCTTTAAATGCGAGCTATTGCTTGTCTATCGTCATACCTTTTTAATGTAGTTTCCCAATCTACCTTGGCCAACTCTCCCCGCATACCTACATAGTTTGTTTTGTTTAGATTTAAGACCCTAGTTTCGATTTAACTAAATCACTTTCAGAGTCGATTTATAAAATTCTATCATATTATGATCTCAGTCTTCAATGGCCAACCTCTTCTCCTGAGACTATGCCCCCTTTTTCTAGACTCTCCAGCCAGGGGAAACAATCTCTCAGCATTTATCCTGTTAACCCCCCTCAGAATCTTATGTTTCAATGAGATCACCTCTCATTTTTCTAAACGCCAGAGAGTATAGGCTCAATCTCTCCTCACAGGACATACCTCTCATCCCAGGGATCAATCTAGTGAACCTTCGTTGCACTGCCTCTAAGGCAAGTATATCCTTCCTTAGATAAGGAGACCAAAACTGCACAGTACTCCAAGTGAGGTCTCACCAAAGCTCTGGACAATTGTAGCAAGACTTCCTTACCCTTGTACTCAAATCCCCTTGTAATAAAGGCCAACATGCCATTTGCCTTCCTAATTGCTTGCTGTACCTGCATGCTAACTCTTAAAGTGTATAACCTCACATTTCCCACATTATATTCCATCTGCTCACTTAACCTGTCTATATCCCTTTGTAGGCTTTTTGTGTCCTCATATCTTTGATTATCAGATAAAATTGATGTAAAGAACATGTCACATTTCAGGATTCATGTAGTATTTAATGAAATGGCCTATTCTCATGGTGGAATTTGTAGTAGACTTAATCTGTTCTGCTACTACAGTTTAAGTACAGTATGGAATTATCTGCTATTTTTTAAATTGTGCATGTACACTGAAACATTTTGTCCGTAAACCTTTTTGTGAAGTAGAAATTTGGGTTGAATAATTTTTAAAGCTGTTGACTTTGGTAGCTGACATCAGTGTTGAAGGAGCACCATGATAAGGGTCAGTTTTAAAAACAATAACTTGCATTTATATAGCACCTTTTAATATAGTAATATGTACCAAGGCACTTCACAGGAGCGTTGGAGCGTTATCAAACAAAATTTGACACTGAGCCACGTAATGAAATATTGGGACAGGTGAACAAACACTTGGCCAAAGAGGTAGGTTTTGCGGAGAAGTTTAGGGAGGGAATTCCAGAGATTGGGGCCTAGGCAGGTGAAAGCACGGCCGCCATTGGCGTAGCAATGAAAATTGGGGATGTGCAAGAGGCCAGAGTTGAAGGAGCGCAGTTATCTTGGAGAGTTGTAGGGTTGGAGGAGGTTACAGAGATAGGGAGGGGTGAAACCATGGAGGGATTTGAAAACTGATAATTTCAAAATCAAGGTATAGTAGGACCAGAAGCCAATGTAGGTCAGCGAGCACAGGAGTGATGGGTGAATGGGACTTGGTGTGAGTTAGGATATGGGAAGTGGAGTTTTGGATGAGCTCAAGTTTATGGAGGGTGGAAAATGGAAGTCTGGCCAAGAGAGCATTGGAATAGTCAGTCTAGAAGTGACAAAGGCATGGATGAGTGTTTGAGCAGCAGATGAACTGAGGCAGGGCTGGAGGCGGGTGATGTTTCGGAGGTGGCAGTAGGCGGTTTTGGTGATGGAGCAGATACGTGGTCAAATTGGATGTCAAGCAACGTTCCCCCTAAGCTGCATGGCCGCGCAGCCCGGGACTGGATTTTCTAATGTTAAATTTAGCACATACACGAAACTGTGAATGCGCCGCGCAGCCTCTTAACGCGCACCCAAAAAAAAATTAGGGGGAACATTGACGCCAAGGTTGATTCAGCCTTGGACAGTGGAGAGGGATGGAGTAGGTGTCGAGGGAATAGAGTTTGTGGCAGGGACCAAAGACAGTAGCTTTAGTCTTCCCAATATTTAGTCAGAGAAAATTTCTGCTCATCCAGTACTGGATGTCGGACAAGCAGCGTGACAAATTGGAGACAGTAGAGGGCTTGAGAGGTGGAGGTAAGTTAGAGCTCTTTGCCCCATTCTTTTTTTATTAAATGTGTTGTGATTTAATGTTAGAAGTTGTAATGAACTCCATATGTTAATTTGCAACTTCTGAAAATGATTGCTGAATCGTGAATCCTAAATCTTGTGTGTACATGAGCAAAGTTTTGCATTGGGAGAACCTATAAATTCACAAGTGCAAAGGTCAGTTGTTTGTTTTGTGTGCCTTTATTTTTCTCTTCCCTTCAAACCGAAGTAATAATCTACATTTATGATAGAAAATTTTAACTGGCTTATTTCCACTTTGTGACCGAGCCCACTGACTGACCCGGATGAGGAATCATTGTTTTGTTCAGTTGTGTAGTCTGTTTCGTAGTAGCTCTACCTGGTGTGAACATTCAAGATTGTGGCTAGCTGTGCATGGGACCTGCAGTCTGGTTCATGACTGTAATATTATGTACAAACTTTAAAAAAAAATTACGTGCACAATTGATGGGATGGTAAAGAGAGGGTGCTTAATGCACATGTACGGCCCAAATACTAGCCTCTGATGATCGATCAAAAGGTAAAATTGTGATCTTATCATTTTAGGTTTCAAATAAAATATGAGGGACAGGAAGAGATGAGCAATGTTTTTTATCTTGTACTTATTCCGTTAACTACTTTTCTGTAGACATGTACTTCTGGTCAGTTGTGAATTATTACCAACTGCGGAGAAGTAGTGAGGGGAGGAAAATTGGGGTGTGGCTAAAATAGCTTAGTAATTCACCCAAATTATTTATAATTGCACCCTTCTAATTTTTTGGTTGTTTCTGTTTGGTTAAAGGATCTTATCCCAATACCTAAAATATTTTCTGTTGTGAAGCAAGACTCAAAGGTTTGTTTGCTAAACATTTAACAGTACTGATAGAAAAGTTTTTTTTATTAAGCAAAGTAATTTAACCTAATGTGTTTTATTTAAAGGTGCAATGGAAGAACTTCATAGCCTGGATCCTCGACGGCAAGAGTTACTGGAGGCAAGGTTTACAGGTGGTGTGAGTACTGGGAGTGGAAGTGGAAGCACAGGAGCTAAAGTAAGTCTGGTTTAGTTCATAAGTTTGTTTGGGGGAGAGTATTTAGGGACAAAATGTGCAATCTGTTTAATTTGGGAAAATGCCTTTGTCTCCATGATTTAAGAACATAAGAAATAGGAGCAGGAGTAGGCCAATCGGCCCCTCGAGCCTGCTCCGCCACTCAATAAGATCATGGCTGATCTGTTCCTAACTGCCAATCCACTATCACAGAACCATCTCCTGCATCTAACAGAATTAGACACACGAAATAGGAGCAGGATCAGGCTACACGGCCCCTGGGCCCGCTCCGCTACCCACAGGGTCATGACCGATCCGAACCTAGACTCATGTCCAAATTCCTGCCCGCTCCCCGTAACCCTTAATTCCCTTTACTTATAGGAAACTGT
Organism: Somniosus microcephalus; assembly: GCF_052327205.1. NCBI lineage: Eukaryota > Metazoa > Chordata > Chondrichthyes > Squaliformes > Somniosidae > Somniosus > Somniosus microcephalus. Next base: position 255,384,229 of record NC_140990.1, on the reverse strand, counting down.
CTATTTCTGTTTTAAATTTATGTAATGATGCAGCTTCTACAGTTTTTTGGGGCAGCATATTCCATGGACCTACCACCCTCTGAGTGAAGTAGTTCCTCCTCATCTCAGTTTTGAAAGAGCAGCCCCTTATTCTAAGACTATGCCCCCTAGTTCTAGTTTCACCCATCATCTGGAACATCTTCCCTGCATCCACCCGATCCAACCCCTTCACAATCTTATTGTTTCAATAAGATCGCCTCTCATTCTTCTGAACTCCAATGAGTAGAGTCCCAATCTACTCAACCTCTCCTCATGTGTCCATCCTCTCATTCCCGGGATTAACCGAGTGAACCTTCTTTCACAGAATCACAGAAACCCCACAGTGCAGATAGAGGCCATTTCGGCCCATCGAGCCTGCACCGACACATATCCCACCCGATCCCCGTAACCCCTACACCAACACATATCCCACCCTATCCCCGTAACCCCACGTATTTTAATCCCCCTAACACTAAGGGTTACTGACTCGAGAGCAAGTATGTCCTTTCTTAAGTATGGACACCAAAACTGTACGCAGTATTCCAGGTGCGGTCTCACCAATACCTTGTACAACTGAAGCAATACCTCCCTATTTTTATATTCTATCCCCCTAGCAATGAAAGCCAACATTCCATTGGCCTTCTTAATCACTTGCTGCACCTGCATACTAACCTTTTGAGTTTCGTGCACCAGGACCCCCAGATCCCTTTGTACTTCAGTACTTTCCAGTTTCTTGCCATTAAGATAATAACTTGCTCTACGATTTTTCCTGCCAAAGTGCATAACCTCACACTTTCCAGTATTGTATTCCATCTGCCAAATCCCTGCCCACTTACTTAGCCTGTCTATGTTCCCTTGAAGGTTTTTTATGTCCTCCTCACTCACTACTTTCCCCCCCCATCTTAGTATCATCTGCAAACTTTGATATGTTACACTTGGTCCCCTCCTCCAAATCGTTAATATAGATTGTAAAGAGTTGGGGACCCAGCACTGACCCCTGCGGAACACCACTAGTTACTGATTGCCAGTCTGAGAATGAACCATTTATCCCAATTCGCTGCCTTCTGTTAGATAGCCAATCCTCTATCCATGCCAGAATATTACCCCCAATCCCGTGATTTTTTATCTTAAGCAATAATCTTTTGTGTGGCACCTTGTCAAATGCCTTTTGGAAGTCTAAATACACTACGTCCACTGGTTCCCCTTTGTCCACCCTATATGTTACTTCCTCAAAGAACTGCTGCAAATTTGTCAAACATGACTTCCCCTTCATAAAACCATGCTGACTTTGTCCTATTAAATTATGATTATCCAAATGTCCTGTTACTGTCTCCTTAATAATGGACTCCAAAATTTTACCTACCACAGATGTTAGGCTAACCGGTCTATAGTTTCCAGCCTTCTGTCTACTGCCCTTTTTAAATAAGGGTGTTACATTAGCAGTTTTCCAGTCTGCCGGGACCATTGCCGAGTCCAGGGAGTTTTGGAAAATTATTACCAATGCATCCACAATCCCTACCGCCACTTCCCTCAAGACCCTAGGATGTAAGCCATCAGGTCCAGGTGATTTATCCGCCTTGAGTCCCATTATTTTACCGAGTACCACTTCCTTAGTGATTTTGATCGTGTTTAGCTCCTTCCCCCCCCCCCCCCCCTTTAGCCCCCTGTTTCTCCAGTGTTGGGATATTCTTAGTGTCTTCTACTGTAAAGACTGATGTAAAATATTCATTCAGTGTTTTTGCCATCTCCATATTTCCCACCATTAATTTCCCGGTCTCATCCTCTAAGGGACCAACATTTACTTTAGCCACCCTTTTTCTTTTTATATAACTATAAAAACTCTTACTATCTGTTTTTATATTTTTTGCTAATTTACTTTCATAATCTATCTTCCCTTTCTTAATCAATCTTTTTGTTATTTTTTGCTGTCTTTTAAAGTTTTCCCAATCCTCTATCCTCCCACTAGATTTGGCTACCTTATATGCCCTTGTTTTTAGTCGAATACTATCCTTAATTTCTTTACTTAGCCACGGATGGCTGTCTTTTCTTTTACACCCTTTTCTTCTCAGTGGAATATATATTTTTTGGAAGTTGTAAAATAACTCCTTAAATGTACACCACTGATCATGTATCGTCTTACCCTTTCATCTATTTTCCCAGTCCACTCTACTCAATTCCGCTCTCATACCTTCATAGTCTCCTTTATTCAAGCTTAGCACGCTTGTTTCAGATCCAACCTTCTCACCCTCTAATTGAATATGGAATTCAACCATGTTATGGTCACTCATTCCAAGGGGATCCTTTACTAGGCCATTTTTAATTAATCCTGTCTCGTTACACAGGACCAGATCTAAGGTTGCTTGCCCCCTGGTCGGTTCAGTTACATACTGCTCAAGAAACCCATCCCTAATACACTCAATGAACTCATCCTCAAGGCAGCCCTGCCCAATTTGATTTGTCCAATTAATATGATAGTTAAAATCCCCCATAATTATAGATGTTCCCTTATTACAAGCCTCAACTATTTCCTGATTGATACTCCGTCCAACAGAGTTGCCACAGTTCGGAGGCCTATAGACTACGCCCACTAGTGTTTTTTTTCCCCTTATTATTCCTTACCTCCACCCAAACTGTTTCATTGTCCTGATCTTTTGACCCAATATCATTTCTCTGTATTACAGTGATTCCTTCCTTTATTAACATAGCCACCCCACCTCCCCTTCCTTCCTGCCTGTCCTTCCTGATCGTTAAATAACCTGGTATGTTTAATTCCCAGGCATTGTCACCCTGCAGCCATGTTTCTGTAATGGCCACAAGATCATACCCATATGTAGTTATTTGTGCCATTAACTCATCTATTTTGTACGAATGCTACGTGCATTCAGATAGAGAACTTTCAAAGATGTTTTGTGACACTTAGTTCCTGCTTTTGCCCTTTTTATTACTTTACCTTTTACTCCACACCTTCTGCCCCTTCCTGACATGCTCTGGTTTTTAATTTCCCCACTGCTACCTAAGTCTATGACATTCTCTGTTGTCATTTGTATTATTTGCTCTCTCGGAACCTCCCCCCCCCACTAGTTAGTTTAAAGCCCTCTCTACAGCCCTAGTTATATGATCCGCCAGGACTCTAGTCCCAGCACTGGCCAAGTGAAGCCCGTCCCAACAGAACAGTTCCCTCCTGCCCCAGTACTGGTGCCAGTGTCCCAGGAAGCAAAACCCATTTCTCCCACACCAGTCTTTGAGCCACGCATTTAACCCTTGTGGTTCTGCTTTTTAATTTGGCCCCTAGCTGCTCAAACTCCCTCAGCAGAACCTCCTTCCTTGTCCTATCTATGTCGTTGGTACCAACATGGACCACGACAACTGGATCCTCCCCCTCCCACTCCAAGTTTCTCTCCAGTCCAGAGGAGATGTCCTTAACCCTGGCACCGGGCAGGCGACACAGCCTTCGGGACTCTCGCTCTCGGCTGCAGAGAACTCTCTCTATCCCCCTAACGATACTATCCCCTACCACTACAACATTTCTTTTAACTCCCCCCACTTGAATGGCCCCCCGCTCCACGGTGCTGTGGCCAGGTTGCTCATCCTCCCCGCAGTCCCTGTTCCCATCCTCACAGGGAGTAAGAGCCTCGAACCTGTTGGACAAGTGCAAGGGCTGCGGCTCCTCCAACACTACCTCCTGGATCCCCGTACCTGCCTCACTTCTAGTCACACCATCCTGACCCTGGCCACGGACTACATCTGAATTAATTAATCTAATTGGTGTGACTACCTCGTGATACACAGAGTCCAGGTAACTCTCCCCCTCCCTGATGTGTCTGTGTTTGAAGCTCGGACTCCAGCTCTTCAACACGGAGCCGGAATTCCTCGAGCAGCCAACACTTACTGCAAATGTGATCACCGTGAGCATCAATGGTGTCCACCAGCTCCCACATATTGCAGCAGCAACACATCGCCTGATCTCCCATTCTATGTAATTAATTAAATTTATTAATATTATTCTTAAATACCCTCTGCCTCGATTCTAGATGGTGAATATCACACCTTAGAAACTATAAACCAAGGAGATTTAAGCTTAAAAAGGGAGAAATACTTACCAACCAATCACTTACCCGCTTTGTGGTGACGTCACACCTTGAATACTTTTTACCCCTCTCCTTCCCTGAGATTGGAGATTGGTACGCCTACCTGAGCCTCTGGGGCCTCTTGTCGTCGCTCTGCCGCTCAGCTCCGCCTCCACCCGCTGCCGATGCCGCACTGGGGCCTACCTGAGCCTCTGGGGCCTCTTGTAGTCGCTCTGCCGCTCAGCTCCGCCTCCACCCGCTGCCGATGCCGCACTGGGGCCTACCTGAGCCTCTGGGGCCTCTTGTAGTCGCTCTGCCGCTCAGCTCCGCCTCCACCCGCTGCCGATGCCGCACTGGGGCCTACCTGAGCCTCTGGGGCCTCTTGTAGTCGCTCTGCCGCTCAGCTCCACCTCCACCCACTGCCGATGCCGCACTGGGGCCTACCTGAGCCTCTGGGGCCTCTTGTAGTCGCTCTGCCGCTCAGCTCCGCCTCCACCCGCTGCCGATGCCGCACTGGGGCCTACCTGAGCCTCTGGGGCCTCTTGTAGTCGCTCTGCCGCTCAGCTCCGCCTCCACCCGCTGCCGATGCCGCACTGGGGCCTACCTGAGCCTCTGGGGCCTCTTGTAGTCGCTCTGCCGCTCAGCTCCGCCTCCACCCGCTGCCGATGCCGCACTGGGGCCTACCTGAGCCTCTGGGGCCTCTTGTAGTCGCTCTGCCGCTCAGCTCCGCCTCCACCCGCTGCCGATGCCGCACTGGGGCCTACCTGAGCCTCTGGGGCCTCTTGTAGTCGCTCTGCCGCTCAGCTCCGCCTCCACCCGCTGCCGATGCCGATTTAATTTTATATTTAACGTAATGAGCTATTTTTCCCCAAAGAAACCTCGGGCATAAACCATGGCTTTGTAAAGAAAACAATCATTTATTCTATACTAGAAAATCAACATTAGAATTAAACAACATCTTTGACTCATGCTCGATTAGAATTGCTTTAAAAACAATTTTTTTTTAAACACCTTCTGACTTCCCAATATGCATACCCTTTTGGAAAACAAAAGTCTTTCTTAGACTAACCCCTTAATGAAAGTTTATATACGGTTGGCTCAGGCTTGTCGAAGCCCTCTAGATATCTTGATGGTCACAGGTTGTGGTGTCATAGTTTTCTCTCTTCAGGTCAGCCATTCCAGAAGAAGCTGTAAGCCTGCATCCAAGTAGAAAGGAGTGAGGTAGCCCAGAGCAGAGAGGAAACGCCCTACCCTTACATGGGGTTTTCAGTCCTTTTAATTTTGAACCACACCACCTGGAACGGTTGCTTACCAACAGTAGGCTTCTTCAAGTACAACCTCAGGATTGATTGACACTCCATTTGTTTTCTTTCAGTGTCATTTATGTAGCCAAGTTAAATAGATCTCCAGCTGTTCTGGAGCCAGGTTCTGCAAGTTGCTATGGTGATCTGTTCTTCTCTCTGTCTTTTACCAGGTGTAATTTAACAGTTCTTTTTATCTCAGCCTGTGTGGAGCCGATTTTCCATTTACAGGAAACTCTTTTTTATCTGGCACCGACGGGACCGTCATGGTGCCGGTTGATCAAAAGGTCCGGATTACAGAGAGGTATACTTACCAAGGTACGAGAGCCCCGTACATGGTCACAGGTGCAGGAGCCCCGGTTACACGGCCACAGGTGCAGGAACCCCGGTTACACGACCACAGGTGCAGGAACCCCGGTTACACGACCACAGATCCAGGAACCCCGGTTACACGGCCACTAATATAAAGTAAAACTTACCTGAACCTACTCCTGAATTTTGCCGGTTAAGAGCGGTTTCTGGATATTTAGGTGCCGGTTAAAAGAGAGTTTCCTCTATGTAACTTTTATTTATCATATGTATTTTTACTATAGTGTGTAGAGATATCCGCATATTTCTAAACACCATAAGTAATAATTCCAGTTTAATGTCAAGAGATGAATGTGATAAACTTCTGACCACAAATTTGGTAACCATATCAGCCATTAAAACTAGTAAAAGACTAAAAAGTATACAAAGTTATGTGATCAGAACTCAAAGTAAAAAAAAAAAATAATCAAAATATGCATAACTGGGTAAATGAAGATATATCTGCCTTTTGTAATTCTCATTTTAAATCCTGATTTCCACAAATTTTTGCTGTTTACTTTTCAAAACAGGCTTTAACAAATAATGAATGTTCCAACCACAGTTTTGGAAGTCTTGGATCACTAAGTGACAAAGAGTCAGAGGTACGTATGGAGTTTAATTTTAGTTATACTTTTTCTTAGTTTAGAAGATACTACACTTATGGTTTGTGGGATTGGAATTCACTTTTAACTTTGAAAGGTGGCATTGCACTATGCTTATTAATCAAAATACTGTTCTAATATCAAACAGGAAAATAACTGAAAATAATATCTTCCAATCTAGAGAGAAGTACTTCAGTTAGGTTCCTTTAGTGCTTTAATTATCTAATTATAGTTTATTCAGATGGTTTTGTATTCATGGCACTCTGTGATACTTAACAGTAAAATATTTTTATATGGTTTAATTTTGCAATATATCACATGATTTAGTACCACCTTGCTTGTCTCCTCTTGTGTATATATCTCTCTGGTTCCTCATTGTTCTGTTTTTGGTTCTTTTTACTTTACAATATTTGTCTTTTCTTCTGTTCTCCATTATATGATTCATAATCACCTAAACCTGAACAGATTTGGAGAATTGTGTTGACAAATACCCAGGTTTGAATTGGGTCCTCCAGGCAACTCAACCACAAGGGCTTTTGTACAGTCCAAGTGCCCCTCTGTTTTACTCCTAATATTTATAAATCCACAGGCAGAAGAGTTTTTTGTTTACTAGACTGCTTTCTTTAATATATCTTCTCTGCCTCCCAATAAAGCATAGCCTGCCCATTCTCCATTAGCTTCTCTTTAGGTCTGATGAGATGGAGTAGCAGGCAGAAAAGCTTTGAATTTGACAACTAAGAACTGGAAGCAGGAATTCCCATGTACCACAGACCAGCAAAATTAAGTTCTTGGCGCACTCTCAAAGACAGTCCTTCTCTTTGTGTCCTTGACAGTACTCCCTGGCGTTGATTCTGTGGTACTAATCTATTGTAGCACCATCTTGGAACAATTCTTTGTGCTGCCCAGTACCCCCATCTCTGATCTTTATTGGTGGTGGGCCTTTTGGGTTTTTTTCTTACCAATTTTCTTGAAGATGCTGATTCTTTGCTGGGGTTTCGGTGCCGATTGCCCTCTTGTACCTCACTAAAGTGGCTATTATTTATGCATGCACATTGACCGTGGGTGGTGACAAACTGTCACAGATGCATCACAGCTGAGCTTGATCTGTCCTTTACCTAATATCTGACTTGCAGCAGGGGTTTCTGGACAGGCATCAGAACTCTGGTTGCAGTGATGCTGATGGCAACTGCAGTGCCTCTACTACCACCTCAGCTGAGATTATCTAGTACAGTGGTTCTCAAACTTTTTTGATTGAAGGACCCCTTTTCAAATCGATTAGTAATCATGGACCCCCCCCCCCTCTAAATTAAATTATACTATATAATGCTCATAATATGAAAGTGCTGCATGTAAAGAGTGTTTTAATAATGCTTTTAAGAAAACCGGTATTTACTGTTTAAAGCCGTCAGCAGGCTGGGCAAAGTGAGTCAGGGTACAAGCACCCATGCACATGCTGGGATGCTGTTGGAAGCATGATTCACAATACTGTCCTGGCATGTTCTGTAACAGCTGCACTGTGGGATTGTATGTGTTTGTGTGAACACGTTCAGGCACGTGTTTGAAGGGTGCCACAGGCGTCGGGAGGATGGCGCAGGGTCGCGGTGCCAGGGAGAGAAATCACTCAACTGGCGGGAGCGCTCTTTGCAAAGTAGTGAGAGCTGTGGGCCTCTGAGGAGGCGGGCCCAGCCGTTGAGAATAATTCGTAAGAACTGAATCAGTGACGGTTTTATAAAGAGGAGCAGGCTTGAAATTATCTCTGGCTTCCAGTCGCGGACCCCAGTTTGAGAAACGCTGATCTCGCAACATAGGATGAATCTGGGAGCTTCCTAGTCTATATGGCTGAGCTACTCACTAAATTTTTAAAAAGCTGAGCCAATGGGGACCCTCTATTAATATGCAGTTTTTACTCTTCTAAATTAGTATTATGGCTGAGATGGCAGTACTGATTTCAGGTTCTCTTTGCATTATTTTCAGAAACCATGTCAGTATTGATGAGCATAATGTGCCCTTTTTAGCTCCAAGCATGATTTCAGGGTTCTACCTGGGCATCATTTCTCTGTTGTCAGATTTTGAACCTGAATTGATGAGCTTTAATTGTCACTCCACTCCTGTGGATTGCTCTTATTTCCAGAAATCCTGGTCCATGTCTGTAACCACTTCAATATTTTGCACTACTTGCATTTGAGCGTGTTCATGTATAAATAGTTTTCTAGCCACTAAGTGTCTACCATGACTTAATGCATTCCAAGATGGCCCCTCTATGCGAGGAGGAGCCTCTTCTACACTTCCGCCTTCAAAGTTCTAATTTGGAAAATTGCTACAATCAGCAACTGTACCTGCCGTGCCTCGATTGGACCTGTGCCGTGGCCCTCTGTGCATGGCTCTCATTGGTGCCAGTGGCTGGGTATGAGATTGACAGTCCAGTGCCATTCATTTTCAAGAATAGTTGATTTGGCAAGTGAGTTGTTGTATACTCCTTACTAGATTCTGAATTCCGTAGCCATTGTCTTCTTGATTGTCGACCTGTATGTTTTGAGAGATCTGTGCATTGATGGCTGAATGCAGCTGTCATGTTTTGGGGTTTGACTAGATGGGATATTGGTCTAATATGTTAAATTTAACTTTAGTATTTCTAACACTCAACAAATTTTCAGGGCTGGGAATTGTGGATTAGGATTGAAACAGGATCTTTGAACCAGCATGCCCCAGGCGACGAAAGCTAGTTTGGACACTTAAGTACTTGTTTGTACGCACCTATTCTGGTTGAGTCAAACAAAACTGTCCGCTATCCAGGATAGTGTAGAACATTTTTTTGTTTTGTGCTATTACGTGAAACATTGTAGGGTATGTTTTAATACTGACTGGAATTGCTACTTTTGTTCAGTCACGTGTATTCTGCAGAACAAACCAGTTTCTTGATTTGTCATCAACTTCCTCTAACCAGAGTGTAGATCAGTTCTGCCTATTGAAAGAACACACATAGGGGCACATGCAAGTTCAGAGTCCAATCTGTATGTAAAGGGGAGCACATTGTTACATCCCTGGATTACACTAACGTATCTAAGTAGATATACAGGAAACTTTGTTATATCTGGCACCGACGGGGCCGAGCTGTTGCCGATCTATCAAAACTGCCGGACATACAAAGTTAATGTTGAAGCATACGGAGGTTTTCATCTCCGTATCTGACAACAAACACTGTTGCTTAGCTACAGCTTGTAAACAGTCGGCCCGTACCTTGGAAGCGTCTCTGTAGCTTAGCAACAGCTTCAGAGAGACTTTCCAGAGCCCGACTGTTGAAAACAAAGCCACGAGAAGAAAAAAAAAACTAACTAAACGGCTCCTGATTTCTGCCGGTAGATCGAGGTTTCCGGACATACAACCTCCGGATAAACCAAAGTTTCCTGTAGGTAGTGTTTACCAACACCAAATAGTAAGCGACATAGGATCCACTTACAGGAGCAATTGACATCACTGAACCAGCGACGGTTTCTACAGCAGACCTGAATTTGTAACTGCGACATTCAGGCCATTCTGAAGCATCAGTTTTGTTTACCAAAAACGGCACACTAGGCATTTGCATTGTGTTCAGCCCCAAGCCAGATAGCCTGGCTTCTTATCCAAGTTTATGAATAGGTTTAGATAATTTTTGTTTTAAGACCAATTACCATTTATTTTACTAGATAAAATTATTTGTGGGCTAGCACCAGCAATTATAATCATTTTTTAGCCAGTACATTTCCCAATGGTTGGGAAAGATCCTTGCAAGCCAATGGGGTTTGAAGCTGCTTCACTGGTAGTATCTAGGTGAGTTGGAGCGCATAAGCCATTTAATTTGCTGGCAAAAAAAGCCCGTGGAATTGAAGGTAAATTATTGACCCGGTTGGGGAATTGGCTGAGCGGCAGGAGATGAGTAGGGATAATGGGCAGGTACTCTAATTGGCAGGATGTGTCTAGTGGTGTCCCATCGGAATTTGTGTTGGTTGGGGCCGTAACTGTTCACAGTATTTATTAACGACTTAGATGATAGCCACATATCCAAATTTGCCAATGAGACAAAGATAGTTGGCAGTGTAGATGAAAGCATAAAATTACAAAGGGACATTGATAGATTAAGTGAATGGGCAAAACAAACTGTGGCAAATGGATTTCAGTGTAGGCAAATGTGAGGTCATCCACTTTGGATCTAAAAAGGATAGAACAGGGTACTTTCTAAATGGTGAAAAGCTAAAAACAGTGGAGGTCCAAAGAGACTTGGGGGTCCAGGTCATTAAAATGTCACGAACAGGTACAGAAAATAATCACAAAGGCTAATGGAATGCTAGCCTTTATATCTAGAGGACTAGAATACAAGGGGGTAGAAGTTCTACTGCAGCTATACAAAGCCCTGGTTAGACCACACCTGGAGTACTGAGCGCAGTTTTGGGCACCACACCGTAGAAAGGCTATATTGGCCTTGGAGGGAGTGCAGCATAGGCTTACCAGAATGATACCCGGACCGAAGGGTTAAATTATGAGGAGAGATTACACAAATTAGGACTGTATTCCCTAGAATTTAGAAGGTTAAGGGGTGATTTGATCGAAGTTTTCAAGATATTATGGGGAGCTGATGGGGTAGATAGAGAGAAACTATTTCTGCTGGTTGGGGAGTCTAGGATTAAGGGGGAATAGTCTAGGAAACACTTCTACACACAAAGGGTGGTAGAATATTGTATGGCAATTGATGCTAGATCAGTTAATTTTAAATCGGAGATCAATAAATTTTTGTTAACTAATGGTTTTAGGGAATATGGGCCAAAGGCAGGTATATGGAGTTAAGTTGCAGATCAGCCACAATCTCATTGAATAGCAGAACAGGTACGAGGGGCTGAATGGCCTATTCCTGTTTCTATGTTCCTAACTGTGGGCTTTAGCAGCTTCACTGTCCAGCAATGTTTATATTAAGGACATAAGAAAATGCAGAGCAAGAAAAGGCCATTTGACCCATCAAACTTGTTCCATCTTGAGCCCATGTTTGATTATTTTATCATGAACGTCTCTCCCACGCCAAATGTTGATCCGCTGTTTTGGGAAAACACTAAGCTCCTTTCCCTACCTCCCCAAGACAAAAATGAAGCAGTGTTAATATTTCTGTAGAGCCTCAATCTCTCTTTCAGTAGATATCAGTCTGGTTTGTTTTCAAGGTGCATTCGATTTGCACCTTTGAGTTTTGTCCAGTATTTTTTGTAGGGGTAGGGGGAAGTGTTATTTTCTAATCTTTAACTTGTGAGCAACACTGCTATTCATAGGTGCAGCTTAAAGCCATGTACTTTGATGGGATGCACCACCTAAAAATCTAGCGTCTTTGCTAGATTTATATTGGTGGCTTCCCACTGATGGCAGCTGTGCCATTAGCAGCAAACACCTAATATAAGTAGGCTATTAAATCCAGTAAGTTGAAGATTTGAGCTTGTGAAGTGTCAAACCACCCGAAATAATTTACATGCAGCACTGTAGCTAAAAATGTGAAAACAATGCAGTTGGTATACCAAGAAACACTTTTTTTCAAATAAAATTTAAAACCAATTATTATGACTGCTTGTGTGGAACAGCCTTAAAATATGTTTGTTAGTGGCAATGCTACATGCTTGAACTAAGCATTTTTAGGGAGAGCTCTGTTCATCTAAATATTTTTCACGCAATTTTCCCCTATTATTTGCACAGCTGTTTTAGTCATTGTCATTCTTTTATGGCACTATTTGTTTATAATCCTTATAATTCTTTCCAAACCATTGTAATTTGATTAATCGTGGAGAATCATTTAAAGCATATATTTATCACTGCTTTAAAATTTTACAATACTAGCTGAGTGGTGGAAGATAGCTTGTTACTGGTTCACAAGTCAGGGCTCAAGTCATTTGTGTACTAAGTTTATTGTCACGAATATATATGACTCTATGTGAATAATGATGGATTTCTCAGTTTTATAGGACTTCAAAGTTTGAACAGCACCTCATCTTCTGATTAGGCACTTTGCTCTCGAGTTCAACAATTTCAGATCATAACCTCGGCCCCTATCACATTTTTACATTTTTTCCCCCCATCCCTTTGTTTTGGGTTCCCCCCCCCCCCGCCTTCCTCTTTTTATACACATGGCAGCTGTCTCTCATTCTGCCAGTACATTTCACACCTAATCTGAGCCGTCTTTTGTCTCTTTACTAGTCCTATCACCATCTTGTCTCGTTTTGAATACATCTTAATGTCTATTCACTTCTTTTGTTCCCTCCCCAGCCCTCCTTTCGAGCTATTTCATTTCCTTTCCAGTTTTGAAGAAGGGTTTCGACCCAAAACGTCGACTCTAATTTCTCTCCACGGATGTTCACAGAATCACAGCCTGGCCTGCTGAGTTTTTCCAGCATTTTCTGTTGTTTTTTCATTTTACAAGCAACTTGATCGTGCCAAAATTAAAAACACACTATAGTACATTCTGCAGAGACCCACTATTTACATCAGAAATAGACTTAAAATATTGACACATTAAATGTTCACTTTCTTACATTATTAGTGTTTTGCTTCAGATCACTGGTCATTTGAGAATATTGTGTTCTATAGCCATATCAGAAAATAGTTAGCATTTTCCCTTCATTATTGGGAACTATTCAAACACATTCTGTGGCCTTAAAACAATTTTGTATCTTTCTTTTCATGTTTGACTCTTGATAAATTTGCCTTATGGTTGTTTTTTCTCTCTAGTCGCTCTCCAGTCCAGATTCTTGCTTACTTGCGCAAGTCCAACCACAAAGACGACGTAAAAAAAACAGCAATGACAGTGTATGTTACCTTTGACCTTCCTCTGTGCACAAGCTAATCACTGGATGCATCTGAAATATTAATTTTGTTTATTAACTAGGCTTTCTTCAAGTTCATATAGCCTCTACACAAAGTTTTAAAATGCTGTTGGCAAATATTTGTTAGTTATTACTATGGATACTTAAACTGTAAGTTACTGTACATATTTATTCCCAAAAAGCTTCAAAACTTGGTATACCATTTTGTTTTGTTCCCAAATAAATGGGTTACAGAACTTGGCCAGTTTCCAGTACACGAGAATCCCATCTCCAACAGCATATTGCTCTCTAAATTTGGAAGAAAGTTTGTTTTATTTTTGATGAGGTTTTTATTTGTGAAAATCAGATTGAAATGCACTTTTGAGTGGGTGGGAGGGGGGCATATTAGGTGGCATGTTTAATAGCATTGTCCCAACTGTAATTCTGAAAGACATAATGTGCAGTTTGTATTTGAGGTGCATTGTGTATATATGTGTCTTATACCTTTTTAAGCTGAAATTTAATTGTAGTTTGTAAAATATAAATTTGCTCTTCAGATATCTTTTGGAACCTTTGGATAGAACAAATAAGCATTTTCTTCAAATATATAATAAGGAAACACTGGAAATTTGAAGTGGAAACAAGATGCTGGAACTGCAATGCAGTTGCATTACCTACTGGGCAGAGAAAAGAGAGGTTAAGATTCCAACAAAACATTAACATTAATTATTATTATTCTTAGGCAGTCCCTCGGAAACGAGAATGACTTGCTTCCATGCTAAAAATGAGTTCTCAGGTGACTGCTGAGTCCAATGCAGGTGGGGCAGACGGTGGTTGACTGGGTGAGTGGGGTGCTTGGGTTGACGTGCGCTCCTTCCGCTGTTTGCGCTTGGCTTTCGCTTGCTCCTGGTGAAGAGACTCGAGGTGTTCGGCACCTTCCTGGATGCTTCTCCTGCACTTTGTGCGGTCTTGGGCCAGGGATTCCCAGGTGTTGGTGGGGATGTTGCACTTTTTCAGGGAGGCTTTGAGGGCGTCCTTGAAGCATTTCCTCTGCCTACCTGGGGCTCTCTTGCCGTGTCGGAGCTCCGAGTAGAGCGCTTGTTTTGGGAATCTCTTAACTGGCATGTGGACGATGTGGCCCGTCCATTGGAGCTGATCGAGCGTGGTCAAAGCTTCGATGCTGGGGATGTTGGCCTGAGCGAGAACACTGACGTTGGTGCACCTATCCTGCCAATGGATTTGCAGGATCTTGCGGAGGCAGCATTGATGGTACCCCCAGTGCTTTGAAGTGCCTGCTGTACATGGTCCATGCCTCTGAAGCATACAGGAGGGCGGCTATCACTACTGCTCTGTAGACCATGAGCTTGGTGCTGGGTTTGCGGTCCTGGTCTACAAACACACTCTTCCTCAGGCGACCGAAGGCTGCACTGGCACACTGAAGGCAGTGTTGGACTTTGTCATCGACGTCTGCCCTTGTAGGCTCCCGAGGTATGGAAAGTGGTCCACGTTGTCCAAGGCCTCGTCGTGGATTTTGATAATCGGGGGGCAGTACTGTGTGGCGGGGATAGGTTGGTAGAGGACCTTTGTCTTACGGGTGATTAGTGTAAGGCCCATGCTCTCGTACGTAAGGTGTTGACGATGGTTTGGAGTTCGGCCTCAGTGTGCGCAGATGCAAACGTCATCTGCATACTGTAATTCGATGACAGAGGATGGGACGACCTTGGATCTGGACTGGAGGCAACGGAGGTTGAACAGTTTCCCGTTTGTTCTGTAGATTAGCTCCGCTCCAGTGGGGACCTTACTGAGGGTGAGATGGAGCATTGCAGCCAGGAAGATCGAGAAGAGCGTTGGCGCGATGACACAGCCTTGCTTGACCCCGGTCCGCACATGAAGTGGATCCATTGGTCAGGATCACGGCTAGGATCAGTAGGTGTGTGTGCGTGTGAATACACGCACAGGCATCTTCCACCCTTTAAAATGAAGTTCGGGACCTGGAATGTTAGGACCCTCATGGACAACCCCAACAGTGACAAACCGGAACGCCATACTGCTATCGTTGCCTGGGAGCTCAGACGTTTCGACATAGACATCGCCGCCCTAAGCGAGACCCGGCGGGCAGGGGGAAGGCCAGCTCAAGGAGCAAGGCGGTGGTTACACCTTCTGGAAAGGCAAACCTGAAGAAGAACGCCGCCTCCATGAGGTAGGGTTCGCCATAAAAAATGAGCTAGTTGAACGTCTCAGACTCCCCTTGTGGAATAAACGAACGCCTCATGACTCTACGGCTCACTCTAGCCTGGAACCAGTGAGCTACGGTCATCAGTGCATACGCCCCAACACTGGAAACCACAGACGAGACCAAAGAGGAATTCTGCTCCCGGCCTCGAACAAACCCTGTCCTGAGTCCCAACGGGCGACAAGCTGATCCTCCTTGGCGACTTCAACGCCAGAATTGGAAAGGACACAGACCTCTGGGGGGGTGGGGGTAGGGAAAGCCAACTCCAATGGTACCACCCTCCTGGCGAAATGCTTAGCACATGGTCTTGTCATAACACCTTGTTCCGTCAGAGATGAGTGCAAGGCTTCATGGCAACACCCTCGCTCCAAGCACTGGCATCTGCTGGACTACGTCCTCATCTGAGCGAGGGACCGCAAGGACGTCCGCATCACCCATGCAACGACGGGAGCTGACGACTGCTGGACAGACCACCGCCTAATCCGCTCTGTCATCTCCATCAACGTAGCCCCAAAACAGCGGCAACGACAGAAGCAATGCTGCAGGAAAATCAGTGCAGGAGATCCAGCAGCTAGCCGACAACCACACGTGCATGGATTCTTTAGCGCAGTCAAGACCACCTACGGCCCAAGCACCCAAGGTCCTACCCTACTGCGAGCCAAGAACGGAGAGGTACTCATCAAGGATAGAGAGGCAGTCAGTACCCGCTGGAAGGAGCACTTCAAAGATCTTCTTAACCGAGACTTTGTCTTCGCGAGTGTCCTCAACTCCATCCCGCAGCATGCTACCTGCCACCACCTCAGCACAACCCCAGCCCGGCATGAGGTTAAAAAGGCCATCCGACAACTGAAGAACAACAAGGCCTCGGGAGCAGATGGAATCCCCGCCTAGGTGCTAAAACATGGCGGAGAAGCACTATTGGTGCGAATACATGAACTCATTTCTCTTATTTGGAAGGAGGAGAGCATGCCAGGGGATCTCGGAGACACCGTGATCGTGAGCATCTTCAAGAAAGGTGACGAGTCGGATTGCAGTAATTACAGAGGAGTCTCCCTGCTGTCTGCCACAGGGAAAGTCATCACAAGAATTCTCCTCAAATACCTTCTCCCAGTGGCTGAAGAGCTCCTCCCAGAGTCGCAATGCAGATTCCTCCCACTAAGGGGCACAATGGACATGATCTTCACCGTGTGTCAACTACAAGAGAAATGCAGGGAACAGCACCAACCGTACATGGCCTTCTTTGACCTCACAAAGGCCTTCAACACCGTCAACCGTGAGGGATTATGGAGTGTCCTCAAATTCGGCTGCCCTCAAAAGTTTGTCACCATCCTCTGCCTGCTTCATGACGACATGCAGGTTCTACGAGCCCAGCAGCGAGGTCGAGGCCCAGGAGTGGCGCAGCGTGGACTCGCAGCGGGGTTGGGAGGACCACAATGCAGCCTGCAGGGAGGAGGACCGTAACATTAATGCTGATGAACCAGCTCTATTTCCAGCATTTTCTTCATTTAAAAAAAAATACAGGGTCAACTTTCATCACTCCATAGTGTTCTGACACACTGGCCAACACAGGAAAAGTGGTCCAACTGTGGCTAACAAGAGAAGTTAAAGATAGTATTAGATCAAAGGAAGAGGCTTATCATGTTGGCAAAAAGAGTAGTAAGCCGGAGGATTTTAGAATTCAGCAACGGAGGACCAAGAAATTGATAGAGAGGGAAAATAGAATATGAGAGTAAACTCGGGAGAGACATAAAAACAGACTGTAAAAGCTTCTATAGGTATTTAAAAAAAGAAAAGATTAGTGAAAGTAAATGTGGGTCCCTTACAGGCTGAGACAGCAGAAATTATTATAATGGGGAATAAGGAAATGTTTTAAACAAAATTAGGGCTCAGGATTGGGGGTAATATACTAGCCTGGATTGAGGATTGGTTAACAGACAGAAAACAGAGCAGGAATAAACGGTCATTTTCGGCTTGGCAGACTGTAACTAGTGAGGTAACGCAAGGATCAGTGCTTGGGCCTCAGCTAGTCTCAATCTATATCAATGATTTGGATGAGGGTACCAAATGTAAGATATCCAAGTTTACTGATGATACAAAGCTGGGTGGGAATGTAAGTTGTGAGGAGTCTGCAAGGAAGCTTCAAAGGGATATAGACAGGCTAAGTGCGTGGGCAAGAACATGGCAAATGGAATATAATGTGGAGAAATGTGAAGTTATCCACTTTGGTAGGAAAAATAGAAAAGCAGAGTTTTTTAAATGGCGTGAGATTGGGAAATGTTGGTGTTCAGAGGAACCTGGGTGTCCTTGTATACAAATCACTGAAAGTTAACATGCAGGTACACCAGCAATTAGGAAAGCAAATGGTATGTTGGCCTTTATTTCAAGAGGATTTGAGTGGAAGAGTAAAGACGTCTTACTGCAATTATATAGGGCCCTGGTGAGACCACACTTGGAGTATTGTGTACAGTTTTGGTCTCCTTACCCAAGGAAGGATATACTTGCCATAGAGGGAGTGCAACAAAGGTTCACCAGACTTATTCCTGGGATGAGGGCGATTGTCCTATGGAGGAGAGATTAAGTAGACTAGGCCTATATTCTCTGGAGTTTAGAAGAATGAGAGGTGATCTCATTGAAACATGCAAAATTCTTACAGGGTAGATGCAGGGAGGATGTTCCCCTGGCTGGGGAGTCTAGAACCAGGAGTCACAGTCTCAGAATAAGGGGTCGGCCATTTAGGACTGAGATGAGGAGAAATTTCTTCACTCACGGTGGTGAATCTTTGGAATTCTCTACCCCAGAGGGCTGTGGAGGCTCAGTCGTTCAGTATATTCAAGTCAGAGCTCGATAGATTTTTGGATATTAAGGGAATCAAGGGATATGGGGATAGTGCAGGCAGGTGGAGAAGATCAGCCATGATCCTATTGAATGGCGGAGCAGGCTCGAATGGCTGAGTCCTGCTTCTATTTCTTATGTTTATGGATTCCATTTTCAGGACCCTATTAATCACTCATCACTGTAAATGCAGCTTATGTGCCACCAGTAACTATCTACCTGAAATTTATTTGGTTAACATTGACCTTGCAAGAAACTAAACATTTAAAGATCGCATGGATGGACTACAGAATTTGTTCGTCCCTGTCTGGCATAAAAATAAAACAAAAAAGGTGACTCAACCGTGGCTAACGAGGGAAATTAGGGATAGCATAAGATCCAAGGAGAGGACATATAAATTGGCCAGAAAAAGCAGGATCAGACATAGTCAACATGGATTTACAAAAGGTAAATCTTGCTTGACTAATCTACTGGAATTTTTTGAGGATGTAACTGGTAGAATAGATAAGGGAGATTCAGTGGATGTGGTGTATTTGGACTTTCAGAAGGCTTTCGATAAGGTCCCGCATAAGAGATAAGCGTATAAAGTTAAAGCACATGGGATTGGGGGTAAGATACTGACTTGGATAGAGATTCCATCTGGCACGACGGTCTATTCTTGAAACTTATTGAAAGTGGTGTAGGGGGAAAAACATATGATGTAATTAAATCAATGTATACAAACAATAAATGCGCAGTTAAAATTGGAGACAAACAAACAAAATACTTCCCACAGGGGCGTGGTGTGACGCAGGGCTCGCCCATCTCACCGACACTCTTTAATATTTACATAAATGAATTGGCAAAACTACTTGAACAATCTACAGCACCCGGCCTCACCCTGTATGAATCCAAGGTTAAATTCTTCCTCCTATGCAGATGACCTGGTTCTGCTGTCACCAACTAAGGAGGGTCTACAGCAGAACCTGGATCTGCTAGAGTCATTCTGTCAGACCTGGGCCCTGACGATAAACCCCCAAAAAACCAAAGTCCTTGTGTTCCAGCAAAGATCCAGACATCAGGGACCCAGAATAAATTTCACACTAGGAACAACTAAAATTGAACAAACCACTAACTACACATACTTGGACTTAAAAATCAGCTCTACGGGAAATTTTCATCTGGCTGTGAATGAACTGAAAGAGAAAGCTAGAAGGGCTTTCTATGCCATTAAAAAATCAATCCAAATAGAAATCCCAATTAGCATTTGGCTCAAAATTTTTAAATCAGTAATTGAACCAATTGCACTCTATGGCAGTGAGGTGTGGGGACCGCTAACACAACAAGAATTTGCAAAATGGGACAAACACCCAATTGAGATCCTACATGCAGAATTCTGTAAAAGTATCCTCCGGACTCAAAGGAAAACCGTAAACAATGCATGCAGGGCAGAACTAGGCCAATATCCATTAATAATTACTATCCAAAAAAGAGCCACCAAATTTTGGAAACACCTAAAAATGAGCAACCCCCACTGCTATCATTACGAAGCCCTGAAATGCCAAGAGAGGACCATAAAGAAGAATACCCTCAGTCAACTAGTCCTGAGACTCAGTGAAGTCACTACTAACACTACTAACAATAACCAGAACAGAAAATGCTGGAAAAACTCAGCAAGTCAGGCAACATCCGTGGAGAGAAATTTGAGTTGACGTTTCGGGTTTGACCCTTCTTCAAAACAATAACCAGCCCCAGGACAGTGACATCGTAGCACAGAGAATTCGACCCAACACAATTGTCACTAAGCAAAAGGAAAAATACCTGTCATATTGGGCAGAAACAACAAAAACCCAAAACAAACTCAATTGCTACTTGGCCCTAAACAGACAATACAACATGGCTGAATACCTGACCACGGTAAAGGATAGCAAACTGAGGAAAAACCTTGACAAGGTTCAGACTTAGTGAACATAGCCTGGCCATTGAAAAAGGCAGATACAGACAGACCCGGCTGCCGAGAGAGGACAGGATATGCTCTCACTGCAGTCAGGGAGTGGTGGAGACAGAGAGGCACTTCCTCACAGCTTGTGGAAAATATCAGGGCATCAGGGAGAATTTCTACCAAAATTCACAAAAATATGCCCTGAATTCAGAAATTTGAATGACGACCAAAAACTCCCATACCTACTAGGGGAACAGAGAAATTGTGTAACCTTCGCGGCACACTGTTACAGCTTGCCATAAACAGGGACAACCAGTAAACCTAAGAAAAGAGTATATACAAATTATATGAATGTATATTTATACACTCAGGGATATATCTGTTTATACACTGTATGAATAGATCTGCGTTTGTGTTCAACCATAAATGTTTTTCGATGCTTTGGCAACATAAGATGTACCTTATCATGCCAATAAAGCGATTTGAATTGAATTGAATGGAGAACTAGTTGGCAGACAGGAAGCAAAGAGTTGGAATAAATGGGTCTTTTTCTGAGTGGCAGGCAGTGACTAGTGGGATACCGTAGGAATAGGTGCTAGGACCCCAGCTATTCACAATACGTATATATTAATGATCTAGACGAGGGTCTAGACGAGGGGACTAGATGTAATATCTCCAAGTTTGCAGACGACACAAAGCTGGGTGGGCGTGTGTGCTGTGAGGAGGATGCAGAGAAACTCCAGTATGATTTGGGCAGGTTGGGTAATTGGGCAGATGCAATATAATGTGAATAAATGCGAGGTTATCCACTTTGGTGTCAAAAGCAGGAAGGCAGATTATTATCTGAATGGCAATAGATTGGGAGAAGGGGAAGTGCAACGAGACCTGGGTGTCCTTGTGCACCAGTCGCTGAAGGTAAGGATGCAGGTGCAGCAGGTGGTTAAGAAGGCAAATGGTATGTTGTCCTTCATAGCGAGAGGATTCGAGTACAGGAGCAAGGATGTCTTGCTGCAGTTGTACAGGGCCTTGGTGAGACCACACCTTGAGTATTGTGTGCAGTTTTGTTCGCCTTATCTGGGGAAGGATGTTCTTGCCATGGAGGGAGTGCAGCGAAGATTCACCAGACTGATACCTGGGATGGCAGGAATGACGTATGAGGAGAGATTGGGTCGATTGGGCTTATATTCGCTGGAGCTTAGAAGAATGAGAGGGGATCTCATTGAAACTTATAAAATTCTAACAGAACTGGACAGACTAGATGCAGGAAGGATGTTCCTGATGGTCGGGGAGTCCAGAACCAGGGGTCACAGTCTAAGGATAAGGGATAAGCCGGTTAGGACAGAGAGGAGGAGGAATTTCTTCACTCAGAGAGTGGTGAATCTGTGGAATTCTCTACCACACAAGGCAGTTAGAGGCCAATTCATTAAATATATTCAAGAAGGAGTTAGATATATTTCTTAAGACTAAAGGGATCAAGGGATATGGGGAGAAAGCAGGGACCGGGTACTGAATTTGGATGATCAGCCATGATCATATTGAATGGCGGAGCAGGCTCGAAGGGCCAAATGGCCTACTCCTGCTCCTATTTTTCTATGTTTCTATAACCTCTCAAGAAAGACGGAACAGGCTGGGGCTCTTTTTTCTAGAACAGAGAAGGCTGAGAGGTGACCTGATAAATGCTCTTTAAAATAATTCAGAGGGTTGATAGGGTAGACATGGAGAAGATGTTTCCACTTGTAGGGTATTCAAAAACTAGGGGCCATAAATATAAGATGATCACTAATAAATCCAATAGGGAATTCAGGAGAAACTTCTTGGACGTGTTTATTTGCAAAACCTAAAGCTCTGATTGGTCCCCTTGGATGCCAAGTCCTGATTGCAGATTGGTCCCCTTGGAGGACAAGAGGACAAGACACACCCAGCAGTTTCTCTGGAATGTGTAATTCGATCCTCCCTACGTAACCAGTTACTTTGCAAAGTTTATTCAAGCCATTCTGACTGCTTACTTCAGACAGAACAGAGCTCACTTGGAACAGACAGGGCTCACCCTTGCGAGTTAAGACCTTCTCTCACCCACCCCAAACAAGTTCCTGACCGCCGCCTCATCCATTTCCCCGCCCCCCCCGCCCAAGTTCCTGACCTTCTCACCCCCCCATCGCCCAAGTTCCTGACCTCATCCCCCGCCCATGTTCCTCACTGCCTCAACCCCCGCCCAAGTTCCTCACTGCCTCAGCCCCCCTGCCCAAGCTCCTGACCTACTCCTCCCCCCTGCCCCGCCCAGGTTCCTGCCCTTTTCTTCTCCAACTCCCCCCAGTTCCTGAATTTCTCCCCCGACCCCCAAGTTCCTCCCCCATGGATTCATGACTTTCTCCCCTTGCACAAGTTCCTGACCTCTTTCACACCCTCCCCAAACCCCCCAACGCCATAGATGGGGCATTGTGTGTGGGTCACTGATTGTTATAAGGTTTATTGGATATGAAGTAAATAGTGAGTGTCGTGACTTCCGGATTTTGTCCAGTTCAATGTTGTCACTTGCCACATACGCACCGAGCTTTCCGAGAAATCAACCAGGTGTAGGGGGAGGAGAGGGAGAACGAGGTGCGGGTGTAAAGGCGGTGGGGGTTCGAAGAACGTGAGCCGTCTTACCATCTGGATCACGTTCTTCCACCATCCCCACTGCTCTCTGTACTCTTTACACCCACCCCTCCCCTCCATTCCTCTCTCTCTCTTCCCCATTCTCTCGCTCTCGCTTTCTCTCTCTCTCTCTCTCTCTGCCCCACCCTCTTTTTCTCTCTCTCATCTCTGCCCCACTCTCTCTCAGAAGGCCGCGAAAATATTCGTGTAGATTATCACTGCGATATTCTAGGTGATAGTCCTGGAGGCTCCTTTAGTATAGTCATTGATTTTTGAAAGATAACCGAAAAGCCCTAGTAGATGGCTCAGGCTCGCGCAGCAGACAAGGCACGTGGCAATGGCAGCAGCTCTAGGCTCTGCAACGTGGTTTGGCAGGCATCACTTCTGGCTTCCTCATATCGTACTGTGCATGCGTGACCGGATCAAGTACACAAGCGCAGTACCAAACAGGCACGCATGCGCAGAGGGAGTCAAAAAAACACTGATGTAAAAAGACTACTGAGCGATTGGTTTGAGTATAAAACAAGGCTTTAATCGACAGTTTCAAAACCATGAGATTTCTAGTTACATCACTAGTTCCTGGTTACAGAAACATCCTGAGCAAGCTGGGCCCACGCCAGAGTATTTATACTCCTTGGACGGCGCCACCAGCTGGCTGTCCAGTGTTACTTCATGCGTCATGATAAGATTCATGACATTCTTCCCGCCTGAAAGTTTTGGAAGTCCGACGTCTTCCTTCTAGTGGATTAGGCGGACCACGAATAGCCGCAGTCTTTTAGATTTTCGCTTGTGGCTGGAAGGCACGTCTCCTCGGGCCGTGTCTTGGTCCCTGGGTCGCTTGGTCCATACTGGTAGATCGACGGGGCCCGTGTCGCCTTGATCGACCTGCGGAATACTGGGGAGATCGTGACTCCGGGTGCAGGTCCCCACAGGTGCAGAGCTGGCGTCATCTTGTTTGGTAACCGGGGATTGACCGGCGTCCTGGCTTCGGGTGGCCATCCCATGGGAAGCGCTCGGCTCCCCGAGTTGATCCGGTGGAGTAGCCGGCAGATCCCTTGATGTCCCAGGTATGGTGTCATCCTCAAAGGAGCGCAGAGCGTCGGCATCATTACCATGGGTTCCTCTACCAGTTGGGTCTGTGGGACTGGTTGGACAGGGAGCCAGATCTCGGAGTGAAACGGTGGACTCCCGGCCATCAGGGTAGCGCACGTGCGTGTATGTGGGATTAACATCCGTTAGTTCCACCTCGTCGACGTGGGGATCGTTTTTGGAAGATCGGACGAATCTTCGGAGCAGCACGAGGCCGGGAACTGCCAACCATGATGGTAGGGACGTCCCATGAGTGGAGCGACGCTGGAACCTGAAGAATCGCTCGTGAGGAGTGACATTGGTGAACGTAGAAAGAAGAAACCTGATGGAATGGAACACGTCAGGGAGCATAGTTTCCCACTGCTGGTCTGGTAGGTTGCATGACCTCGGTGCAAGATGAACAGCGTTCCAAATGATAGCATTGTATCTCTCAACCTGTCCGTTACTGATGGGATGATATGGTGTCATTTTACTTGTGGCGATTCCCCGTTGGGAAAGATAACTTTTGAGTTCGCTTAACATGAAGGAGGGACCCCGATCAGAGTGGATGAAATTGGCTGTACCGCAAAGGGAAAAGACTTGATCGAGGCATTTGATCACTGTGGAAGTAAGCATATTGGGACAGGGGAAAGCGTGAATATTCGTCCACTATAGTAAGCAAGTAGGTGTTTCGCGTTAAGGAAGGTAATGGCCCTGTAAAGTCAATGCTGAGTCGCTGCATAGCGTTTATGAGCGAGCCATCCGATGGACGGAACAATTGCAGTTTTAATTCCGCACAGATTCTACAGGTGGAGCAAGTTCTTTTCACATCTTCCGTAGAAAATGGGAGATTTTTAGATCGCACAAAGTGCAACATACGGGTAATGCTAGGATGGCATAAGTCAGTATGAATGTTCGCAAGAGTCGAAGTTGACATGGAAGAGCAGAATGCACACGTGAGGGTATCCGGGGCCACATTCTCTTTGCCGGGTCGCTAATGTATGGTGTAGCCAAAGGTGGCCAATTCCATCCTCCAGAGTTGTATTTTGTTATTCTTGATCTTGGCGCGTTTCTGGTTATCCAGCATAAAGGCCACGGAGTGCTGATCGGTTATAAGCGTGAAATGGCGACGAGCGAGAAAATGACTCCATTTACGTACTGCTTCGATGATAGCCGTAGCCTCCTTCTCGACAGGAGGATAATGGAGCTAGCTACCCTGCAAAGTTCTGGACAGAAATGCAATGGGTCGACCACCTTGATTCAAGGTAGCCGAGATCACCACCTCCGATGCATCGCACTCGACCACAAAAGGAAGATTTTCATCGATGGAACGAAGCGTGGCTTTTTCCAGTTGTCGCTTGAGGAGGTTGAAAGCTGAAATAGCCGTTGCCTCCAACAGAAATGACTTTGCGTGAAGCAGGGGCTGGACCTTGTCGGAGAAGTGGGGTATCCATTTCGCATAATAGGCGAACGTGCCGAGTGCTTGACGAAGAGAGCCGAGATTTGTAGGGGGAGGGAGCTCCTGAAGCAGACTAAGTAGCTCCGGATCCGGTTTGATGACACCGTTGCCCACCCAGTAGCCAAGGATGTTAGTACTGATTTCACAGATTTGGACTCATTTAAGGTTAAGTTGCGACGACGGAGAACGTCAAAAAATTTCTGGAGGTTGGCATCATGCTCCTTCTGGTCATGACCAGCAATGGTGATATTATCCAGATATGGAAAAGTGTCCGTTAAGTTCTCCTGTTCGACTAGGTTATCCATTGCCCGTTGGAAGACGGCCACCCCGTTGGTGGCGACAAAACTGATAAAGCCGACCATTGACAAAAAGTATACGGCCTTTGAGGACAGCGTCCTTTAACGGTACTTGATGGTATGCGCTCTTTAAATCAAAAGTTGAAAATACCTTATAGTTGGCAAGGTTATTGACCATGTCATCGATGCGTGGTAGTGGGTAGGCATCCAGGTCGGTATACTGGTTAATAGTTTGCGAGCAATCGATGCAAAGACATTTCTTGTGTTGCTTCAGAGGATTTTTAACAATGACGACTTGAGCCCGGCAGGAAGATGAACATGGCTCAATGATACCGTCAGCTAGAAGGCGAGAGATTTCTGCCTCGCTAAAGGATCGATCATCTTGGCTGAAACGTCGTGATTTAGTGACTATGGGCTTATTCGGGGGAAAGATTGGCAAACGAGAGCTCGTCGAGCGAAGCCGCCAAAAGCGCACAAAACGGTACTTTGGAAATAGTAAGCTCCGGCTTTGACCCTCCAAACGCGAAAGTGAGTCTTTTGTGGTGTTTCTGGAAATCCCGACCCAGGAGCACATCACTGCATAGGTTTTTGAGCACCCCGAGCCGGGTGGCGAAATAAGTGCGGCCATTGAGAATAAGGTCGACAAGACAAAAGCCGGAAGAGTTGGTGGTCAGTCTCGTCAGAGCCATTGCAATTTCCCTGTCCGAGGGGTGAATACACAGTTTTAACTTACTGACAGCCCGCTCACTAATGAAGCTGTCAGAGCTGCATGAGTCGATTAGTGCACTCAAAATGTGTCCATTTACCGAAACCTTCGTGGCTGCATGGGGCAGACTTTGGGGAAAAACAGCTGTGATGGGAGGAGGGGCAGTTTCACCCTTAACAGCTGTAACCTTGGTAGTGGTTCTTGGGGGAGGAGCAGTTTTATAGATTGCAGCTGTAACCTTAGTTGCTCTTGGGGGGGGGGGGGGGGGAGCAGTTTTATAGATAGTAGCTGCAAAACTAACAGGGACTCTTGACTGGCATACTTTAGAAAAGTAACCTTTCTTACTGTGATGATTGCAGGTTGCGTTACGAGCAGGACAAAATTTACTATAGTGGAATGCACCTCCACAGAAGAAACACTTCCTTCCAGATTGCCAAGATGCCGCTAGGGCAGGGTCGTCATCAGTGAAGGCTTCTAGGGTAGGGTTGTCATCCGCTAGGTTAGAGTCATCATCAGTGAGGGCTTCCGCCCGAGACCTATCGAAGGAGTCATTAAAAGTGATAGCAGCCCATGCACGTGGTACAAGATAGGTATCTGCATTCCTCTTTGCTAAGTCCGGGGAACATGCCTGGTCATAGGCAGCCTGTAACTCGAGGGTTTTATTCTCCAACAGACGCTGGCGTATGAAGGGAGACATAATTCCGTTAATAAAAGAATCACGAATTAGCTTCTTCTGGTACTGCTCAGCTGTGACAGCTTTAAGATTACAATCTTTGCTGAGCCTGCAAAGCTTTTGAAGGAATTCGTCAAGTGATTCCCCAGGTTGTTGAGTAGTGGCCAGTAGATGCCGAGCAAAAATTTCGTTTGGGGCCTTAACATATAGTCGCTGTAATATTAGGATAGTGGAGTCATAGTCTACACAGTCTTCGATATAGTCAAACACACGAGATACATAATTGGCAAGTATCTCTAATTTATCAGGAACATTCTCACCACACACCCTGAGGAAGTTGCTGAAGGTACAATACCAGTGTTTCCATACCTTAGCAGTTGTAGGTGAATTCGGGGCCAGGTCAAGACTGGCGGGTCTGAGTAGTTTGTCCATGATGGATCGATTACTTTGTCCGAGTTCCCTTCTACGGTTTGAGTCGTAGCCGTCTGTTCCCAAGACCACTCGGAGCGTGGAGCAGGCCCAGTTGATTAAATTGATGTAAAAAGACTACTGAGCGCTTGGTTTGAGTATAAAACAAGGCTTTAATCAACTGTTTAAAAACCATGAGATTTCTAGTTACATCACTAGTTCCTGGTTACAGAAACATCCTGAGCAAGCTGGGCCCACGCCCGAGTATTTATACTCGTTGGACGGCGCCACCAGCTGGCCGCCCAGTGTTACTTCATGAGTCATGATAAGATTCATGACAAACACCATGCAAATAATCACTTTGAAACTTCTTTATCCAGAGAGTGGTTTGAATGTAGAACTCATTATCACAAGGAGTAGTTGAGGCGAATAGTGTAGATTCATTTAAGGGGAAGCTAGATAAGCATGTGAGGAAGAAAGAATGTTGATAGGGTTAGATAAAGTAGGATTGGCGGAGGCTCGTGTGGAACATAAACTTGGACCAGTTGAGCCAACTGGCCTGTTTCTGTGCTGTATATTCTATGTATAAATCTATATAATTCTATGTATGTAACCACGGCTTCCCTCTAATCAAATTTGCTGCTCCTAATGTATGGCCATCTGATAGCTGGTGTATTAGTTGTTTCCAATAGTTTCCTGATGTATAATGATATAAACAGTCTGCTGCACCTGATGAGCAGGCTTTCCACCTCTCCCACCCAAAGAAAACACACTCCACAGCTTGGCCTACCTGCCTCTGGATGACCCCTGCCTATTGGGCCCTAGTTGTTTGTCTGTCTGTCTGTCTGTCCTTGGTACCCAGCTCTAGCTTAGTATATGTTGTAAAAAAAGGTAAAAATTGTAAATCAGTTAAAACAAAAACTGTATAATATATAAATGAAAGAGGAAAGTGAGGGAAGAAGCAACCTCATGGAAAGCAGGAAAGGGAGTCTGTCAGATGTAGAGAGATGACAGAAGTGTTTTAGGCATAGAGAGAGAGAGAATAAAAGACAATGAAAAAGGGAGTGTATTAGTGTGGCAGAAAAGCATTTATTAAAAAAAAAAAAAAAATTTGCCTGAGCAATGCTACTGGAAATTTGAAGATTTTTTGAAGACTCTCATCTGTGTCCATCAACTTTCTCTCATCAGATTGGTCCCTGCTAACCACGCTACAGTACTATTAATGTATTATAGTCATGTGGTTAGCATGCTGAAAAGTGTGCTGTATTCTGCCATGTTCACCAGATCCTTCACAGAATTGTTTCTTGGGAGTTTCTCCAAATTTAAAATCTGACATTGTCATTATCTCTCTGCCTTTTGGCCAAGATCATCTAGTCCTCCAAGATCATCTAGTCAGCCAAACATTCCATGAAAGTATTTCAAACATGTTTTTCACAAAGATGCAGTGTGTTTATTTATTGCTACCTGCTTAATCTGTTTAATGTATATTTGACCTTTACAGCTCTGTATCCCAACATTCACATCTAGCCCATGGACCTCCCCCACTATCCATAATCAACCTCACTTGTTGAATCCACCCTTAGATCAGGTTTTACCCTTCATTTCTTGAGACTTAACTTTGTGCTTCTTTCTACCCGAGCCCTGACGGGAGTAGAGAAAAATTCTAAAGTTAGGCAAAGAGAGCAGTAGAGGTGAATATAGGAAAGGATGTTCAGTGCATCAAGATACTGTTCCAGCAGTGTAACACTGAAAGAATAAATAGGAAGGTTGTTATAAGATTGAAGGATAGATGTGGGGGAGTAATTGAAGAAGAAGAGAAAATAGTAAAATTAATTATTTGCTAAAAATATTTATTGAGAAAAATACTGGCTTGTTATTTCCACTATTGTATATCCTAGAAGGTTTTAAATCCATGTAGAAGAGCACTTGACAAGTTAAAGACACTGAAGACAAAAAAAATTCCCCTGGGCCAACTGGCATATATCCTGGGATTTGAAGACTAGGGAGGAATTTTGTGGGACTTTAGCTATAGCCAAATAAATCAGTGGGTACTGGAGAGATTCTGAAGGATTGGAAGAAACCCTAGTACCTCTGTTTTAAATATGGGGGAAATTTTGACCCAGGCATCTATTAACCTAAGGTCATTATAAATGGAAATGATTCTGAGAGGTAGACTGGAAGTGTGCTTGTGTAACAATAGCTTAATATGAAACAGATAGTATTGATTAGAAGGGAATGATGCTGCCTGACAAACCTCTGTAAATAAGGTAGATTGGGAACTCCTCAGGAAAGTCCCACATGAAATGCTTCTAATAAAACCTAAACACCATGGGAATCTAGGGTAAAATGTGGAACTGGCTGACAAGTTAGATTTGATGTCTTTTTTTTAAAAAGAGGAAATGTGGTGTACTCTTGTGCAGTCAGGCTTGGAGGGGAAATGTTGATTAGAGTATAGCAGGGTCAGTGCCGGTGCCCTTGTTTCTTATCTATGATGGCAGATCAGTTGTAAGTTTGTTAAATTTGTATATGACCATAAAATAGGGAGAACAGTAGGGACAGAGGATGTAGTTAATGACTTACAGAAGGATTTAGATCAATTATGCAATTGAGCAATTAAATGGCATATAAAAATTAATCAACTGTATTGAATACTAGATGAAAAAATTAGCAAACTTTGTCCAGAACTGGGGCAGCTCTGCTTGTGTTGAAAGTCACTGCTCCCTTGAATTCTATCACTACTTTCAAATTGCTTCAGATGACATCTGTCAAATCAGCAGGTCTTCAGTGCACTGCTGCATACATCAGGTCACTGATACCTTGTGTGCCAGATGTAATGACTTTAGTAGCCTTCTGAAGGAAGTCAACCATCAGCAGGGTAAGGCTCTGCACTTTTTCCAGGTGGCCATGTTCCCAAGAGTGCAGGTTCTCATTGACAGACCCCATGTCACATGGGCTCCTTTCATAAATGTTACTGCATTTGATGGATTCTATTAAATTAATGTGTGCACATGGCCATCAACACTACATCATGCAGGTCGATGTCAGGTGCCCTGGAAGCTGCCGTGATGCATTAATCCTTCTAAAATTTACAGTGCTACCATTATTTAAAGGAATATCAAGACGAGTGATGCATCCTGGGGGACCAGGGATACTATTGAACAGTGGCTAATGGTGTCAATCTGAAGTCCAGAAACAGCAGCTGAGTGGAAATATGATGAGGCACACGCCTCCAAAAGGATATAGTGTCCATAGTCATGCTAAAGCAAAGACTGCACTGTTTGGACAGATCTGTGGAGTGTCCTACTGTAGAGAAAGAAAAGAAAGAACTTGCATTTATATAGCGCCTTTCACAGCCTCAAGATATCCCAAAGCACTTCACAGCCAATGAAGTACTTTTTGAAGTGTAGTCAGGATTATAATGTAGGGAATCTAGGATAAATGACTAGATAATCTGTTGTAGTGATGTTGGTTGAGGAATAAATGTTGTCCCCCCTGCTCTTCTTTGAATAGTGCCATGCCATATTTTACATCCACCTGAAGAGAGCAGAAGTCTCATTAGGAAAAAAAAGCACCACTGATCGTGCAGCACTCCAGTACTGCTCTGCAGTATCAGTTTAGATTATGTGCTCAAGTCCTGAAGTGGGGCTTGAACACACTACCTTGCCTCAAAAGGTATCTAAAATGATTGTGATATGCTGCACAGTTATGCTCTAAAGAGGTGTAGCCATGCAGCAAATGGAAGGGTCAGGAAGGTAATGAGGATGCTGCTAATGGGCCCAATGCTGAAGAGTTACCAGTTGTAGAATGGTAATCGAATTCAACAACATTTAATAGATAATCATTTCAATTAAAAATCGGTGACCCCAGCTCAAGCATTGCTCAAGGCATGTTCTCAATGAACTGATGCACCAAATATTGTGCACACTACAGGAAACTTTCGTTTAACCAGAGGTTAAATGTCCGGAAAGCTCTATCTACCGGCAAAATTCAGGAGCCGTTTCCTATAAGTTTTTTTTACTTCTCGTTGCTTTTTTTTCCCCAGTCAGCCTCTGCAAGGTCTAGCTGAAGCTGTTGCTTAGCTACAGAGACGCTTTTAAGCTGCGGCCGACTGTTTTGAAGCAACAGGGTTTGTTGATTCACACGGAGCTGGTTTATACGGCAGTTTTGATGGGACGGTACCAACTCGGTCCCGTCAGTGCCGGATACCAGAAAGTTTCCTGTATTATCCTCTACCTCAGCCATCATGCATGCATAGCCATTCATTTTATTTGCTACAGAAATCTGCCCCAATGCAATTGAAATCTCTGCACAAAGTTAAGATCCAGTTTCAATCATTTTAATCTAACATATTTGGTGTGTTGTACCTTTAGTATTTTTAAATCTGTGCTTCCCCTTTTGGACTGAATGGTAACTACTCAACCCAATCTAGTAACCTAAAGGGAGCAGGAATTGGTGTGGCTGGCTGGTCGACATCACTGAATGTTTCCTGAGATTTTTTTTATAACTTCCTTCTGCTGACTCATAAATGACTCTTGTACTGTGGTGGCTATCTGGGCCTGTCTCTCTTTAGCTCAGTATGGCTCATTTGGCTGGGTGGCATTGATGTTGAACCACCCTGACTGTGAGCACTTAAACAGCACTTACTCTGGCCATCCCCCAGTTGCTGGACCCTGGTGCAGTCTGTCCTGTGTGTGGGTACAGACCATAGGACTACAATAAGGCTGTCGAACACCTGTTCGTGTACTGTCCTGCATGGTAAATCTAGACGGGACAGATTCACAGGCATTGAAGACCATGGTATCTGTAGCATCAATCAGTATATTCCTGAGAGACTCTACACCTGTGCCTAGGAGTTCTGTTAAGGGGGACTTTGCAGCTACCAAGTGTTCCAGGTTGTACTCTGGTTCTTTGAAGCAGTCTAACACCACTGCACAGATATGGCTAGTGAACTCCTTCATATTAGTAAATTGACAGTGCTTAAAAAGTAACATTCATTTGTATGCCAGCCCTGGATGGCACCAATTCTGTAACTGAGGCTAGCCTTGAACCTCCTGCTGCTGCCACCTGAACTTGCTCCTCTCTTAGTGTGCTGTGTTTCACCCAATGGTCCCTGCTGTCACTTTAATTGGAGCCCCCGCCAGTATATATTTCAGTGCTGGTGCTTTCTACAGGTGGAGTGAATGCTGTGAGGTGATAGGCTGAGCATCCACCAGGTGTGCAGAAGGCCGTTCCTTGAAGGCACCTATGGAAACACGAGGAATAAGCTTTATTGTTATAATAGCAACACACTCTCTGTAGTAAGTCTGCTTGCCAAGCCGCTCTATGCTACAATGATGTGGTGCGTGGTTGACGGGGTTCCTGTGTGTATGAAAATAGGGGGAGGAAGATGGCAGCAGTGATTGGTGCTAGCCTGAAAATGGTGGGATAGCCTTCTGCATGACCCTTTCTAGTGGCTCCACTACTTCTAGGCCAGTGATTAGCAGGTTATTTCCTTAAGGTGGGTCTGCAGAGGTGAGTTCAGATGGAGGGGATCCCTGCTAGTTGTTTGATTCTGCGTTCTGTCATTAGTTCTTTTTTCTGCAGAAACAGATTGGTGAAGAGCTTTGATATTGCTAAGCAAATGGACATCCTTCTTCCCAGACCATGAGTCATTGAGCATGCAAATTCAAGTGGCTATGATTTCTAATATGAGTCCCATCATTGGAAGGTTTCCTTTAAACCTGGAAGGTGTATCGTGAATTGTGATAGTGAGAAAAAAAGCTAAAGGGTGGTCAAGTGATCATTATGCATCCAAAATCAAGAGCTGCTGATTGAGGTGAAAATGTTGCAGCCATGCCCTATCATCGCTCTTGAAGCAGCCAAATTCATAATTTACTTACGTTGAAAACTTCCTCTGTTAAACTTTTTTGTATCTGTACCGATAACTTCTGCATATATGAGATGGTGTTCACCTGTTCTGTTGCTTCTTCTCAGCCAACATGGACTGCAGACTACTAAGAAGAACGTATCTCTGCTCCAAAGAACCTTGTTTGCTGTACCTCCCTTAGCATTTTCCCTCCTTCCTGGACTTTGGCATTACCCTCCGCCATCTCCTGCGTTACAATGAAATTGCATTTTGGTTGCTGCTAATTTGCACTGCTCCTACAATTGCTGCTGTGTAGATTATGGACACACCCAGCACATTGCATATTCTACCCTGGGAGCATTGAATAATTATTTAAATGAAGACTGCAAAATCTTGCAAGCATTGTACTACGTGTGTCTGATGAAAGATGTGCTTATGCACCTTCAGTTGTGCTACAGTTGCTCCTGATCGGAGTGTCAAACCTAATAAGTCTACAGAGATTATGCTGAGGCTTTATAATGTATTGGTTGACCATACTTGGGAGTGCTATGTAGAATTTTGGTTACTGTGCTTGAAAAGGGATGTGCATGCATTGGAAACGGTGCAGAGACGACTGACAAAAATGATCCCAAATGTGAAGAGGCTGATCTATGAAGAAAGATTGAAAAAGCTTAAGCTCTGCAGCTCAGAGGGAAGACCTCATTAAGTTGTTTGTCTAATATTGGGCTGGAGCTAAGGTCCAGGGTTGCAGTTTTCATTATAACAAAAAAAAATTAAAGGATGAGAAGGGGGAGGAGAATACCTCCTCAAGGCCTCTGAAGTATTAAATGGTATTGAGAATGAGAACTCTTGAGTATTACTTCAAGATAAATCAAGCCAGTATGACTAGAAGACACATTTAAATTAGTGAAAAGCAAACTTGAAACATATTTTAGGGAAAAAACCTCTACTCGTATGGTGATTAATTTGGCAATAATTACCAATTAAGCCAAAAACATTAGTGGTGTTAAAAATGCAGTTAGATCCTGAGAAATCCAACTTGGAATATTAGTGTCGAGAGCTTTGTTGGGCCAAATGGCTTTTTCTCATTCTTGAATTTTCTTGCATTCTCGTGCGAGCTTCAACCCTGGGCTCTACCTCTGATCCTGCCCTTCAGTCCCAAGACCAAGCTTTGCGCTCCCTCCCAACACTAGCCCCAGACCCTGATTCTTGCCAGCCTCAGACTTAGCTCCATACCACCAACTGCAGCCACTGGGAAGGGCAGACAAGAACTATTTTATCATCAATTTGGCATTGGTAGTGGCACCATCTCATGAATGGAATGAAACTAATAGATAGTATTCACAGGTAATGAAGTAATTTAAAAAAACTTAATTTAAATGTGCATAATCCACTAATCTAGACAAATCAGCTTTTCATGTAAGATATAACTGGGATTGGTACCCTTTCCACAATAAACTAATGCGCTCTCGTTTTTCAGCACAGATCACTGGATATTGGTCAGGGGTAGGAATCCTGGCTGTTTGTTTATTTTTTTATCATTCCTAGCCCAGAGAAGCTAAGCCCAAATATACTGCACCCCTGGTTGGAATCATCAAGGCCCAGGGATCAATCCTTCCTGGTCTGTTTGATTCCGTACTATATCACAAGGTTCTTCTGACTCACTAAGCAGTTTGGGCAGTGAGAATATTCTGGAGAAAATAATGTGCTTGGTAGGCCCAACATACTTGCCTTAGCTAAAGAACTCCATGGGCTGACTTTGCATAGTTTTCCAAGTAATTGCATCTCTCATCCCCCCCCCCCCCCCCCAAGATTTTGTGTTTTGGAACCTATTTGTAAAATTTACTGCAATGCAGGGTGTAAGTTCCGAGAGATGGAAAAGGAATTTGCTGTTACACTTAAGGTAAATGATTGTAGTTGTTCAATTGTGACTGCTGTTTCTTCTTTAGACTCCAGAAAAGAAGCAGTCTGACTCTGCGAGAGGAAGAAAGCGGAAGGCAGATAACCAGAGTGATAATAGCCAAGGTAAGAGACGTGGAAAAAATCCTAGAGGTTGCAGATGGAGAGGCAATTCAGTCATTTCAAATAGTTATTTTTCTATTTTTTTAAAAATCCATCTGGAAGTTTTATCAAATTTCAACAGCTCACTGTTTATGCTACCAGATAAATAAATCATCAAAACCAGAGAAAACCTTCCCCCCCCACTCCTGCAACCCAACTCCTGGAAAGACTAGTACGATAGCAAAATACTGCAGATGTTGGAAATCCGAAATAACAACAGAAAATGCTGGAAAAACTCAGCAAGTCAGGCAACATCCGTGGAGAGAAATTTGAGTTGACGTTTCGGGTTTGACCCACTCGGACCTCACCGTCCTTGGCCTCTTGTACTGTTCCACGGAAGCTCAACGTAAACTCGAGGAACAGCACTCTGCAGCCTTCCGGTCTCAATATCGAGTTCAACAATTTCAGATCATAACCTCGGCCCCTATTTCATTTTCACTTATATTTTTCCACTCCTTTCCTTTCCCCCCCCCCCCCCCCCTTTTTGTTTCTCTCTCACACCTGGCAGCTATCTTTTGCCCTGCCAGTACACTTTACACCTAATCACAGCCTATTACCATCTCGTCTAGCTTCTAATCTCTTACTTCTTTTGGTTCTTTTATTCTTTTGTCCGATCGCAGCCCTGCCTTCGATCTAGTTCCTTTTCTCTCCAGTTTTGAAGAAGGGTCAAACCCGAAACGTCAACTCAAATTTCTCTCCACGGATGTTGCCTGACTTGCTGAGTTTTTCCAGCATTTTCTGTTGTTATTCCTGGAAAGACTAGTTTGGAGTTTTTACTTTCATGTCAGATAGAAAGTACAGAAATCTTGGTGGCAGACCAAGGGGGAACTGCAACTTTCACCTGAGGTAATAACCAGAAGGACTGCACTGCCGAGTAACAGGGGAATCTCAAATGCTGGACTGAGGTGTGGGAGGCTATAATGACAACTAATCAACCTGGCAAGGTCCACACATTATTTGTGACATTGCAACCAGTTTAAAGGAAGAATTGTGCTGTGATGAACAAATGTCCAGAGGCAGTGAATCACCGAGCACTGAAGTAATATTTCTATCAGAGGAAAAAGACTTGCAGTCTAAACCCCACATTTGCTATATCCTGCCTTCCTTTCAATATTCAGTTGCGGAAAATTACTTTTTAATGTTAAATAATTTCTCAAACAGTAACCCGCACTGGTGATAACCTAAGAGTGTGCTCCATCACCCTGACGTTGCCTGATTTAAAAAAAATATATATTTTAATGGTAAGCAAATAGTGACCCTCTTAAGACAAAATTTGTGCACCTTTGATGTAGGTGATGTATCTATTTATTAATATTTGTGTGTCTAACTTGGTAGACCGTCCAGTGTTGCTGATTGGTCCATGCTAACCATGGACCAGTCCAAAGCCATTATGGACTAATCATGCACTAATCAGATTGCCACACGAACAAGCAAAGCTAAAGCTATAAAGCAAACCAAGCACTGGGGTTTATTTCTAGAGGGATAGAATTGAAAAGCAGGGACATCATGTTAAACTTGTATAGAACCTTGGTTAGACTACATTTGGAGTACTGTGCACAGTTCTGGTCTCCATATTATGAGGATGTAGAGGCATTGGAGAAGGTGTAAAAGATTTACAAGGATGCTACCAGAAGAGGTTATACCTATCAGGAAAGATTGAACAGGCTGTGCCTCTTTTCTCTAGAAAAGCGAAGACTGAGGGGTGACTTGATAGAAGTCTTTAAGATTATGAAAGGGTTTGTTACGGTAAACATAGAGATGTTTCCACTTGCGGGGGGAGACCATAACTAGAGGCCATAAATATAAGATAGTCACTAATAAATCGAATAGAGAATTCAGGAGAAACTTCTTTACCCAGAGAGTGGTTAGAATGTGGAATTCACTGCCACAAGGAGTAGATATGGCGAATAGCATAGATGCATTTAAGGGAAAGCTAGATAAACACATGAGGGAGAAAGGAATAGAAGGATATGTTGATAGGGTTATATAAAGTAGGATTGGAGGAGTCTCGTGTGGAGCATAAACACCGGCATGGACCAGTTCGGCTGAATACAGGAAACTCTTTATTATCCGGGACCGGCGTGGTGCCGGTTTATCAAAAAGTCAGGATTACAGAGAGGTATAGTTTAAAAGGGACGAGAGCTCCGTACACAGCAACAAATCCAGGCTTCCCTGTTGCTTAGCAACATGTGCAGGAACTCCGGCCACAGACCAAGCATACCTGTTGCTACAAGTTCACGAACCCCAGTTACACAGTCACAGATCCAGGAACTGCCACTAATATGAAGTAAAACTTAGCTGAACCTACTCTTGAATTTTGCCAGTTAACAGAGGTTTCCGGTTATTTAGGTGCCGGTTAAAAGAGAGTTTCCTGTAGCCTGTTTCTGTACTGTACTTTCTACCTACCTGTGACCTACATATCTCTTCTTTACAAATGTCGTCTCTCTCCTATCTTGTCCATGTGGATGTTGGATGCTGTGTTCTTGCTGAAGAGCAATCAAAGAACTTATCCAAACAGTATCTTCCACAATGACAGGAACTTTGGCACACCTTTGGAGTTTGACCATATTTCACTTAGTTTAAGTTCCACATGTATAGAAATGCTGAATTTTTAGTGGGCCATTGAATTGAATCAAAAAATAGACTTATTCAAATAAAGTGGAGAATTTACTGACTAGAAAGATAATTATTCTGCCACCTCCAATGATCAGGTCAATTTTAGCTGGTTGACTAATAAATACTATTAGTTAATATTGTATGCTACATAGTTGTACAACACTTTGGTGCTCCAGCACATTGGGCCGTATATTCTGATGCCTACGGGTGTGTACGGGCTTTGTATACACCCGTAGGGACATCGGAAATGCCGGTTTCAGGCATGCGAAGCGCATGCGCTGAAAACCAGCATTTCCAATCTGTCAAGATCAGATCGGATGCCTGCCCTGGAGAAGGGCCTCTGCGGGGGGAGAGTTCCGCTTTCTGGAGAACCTCCGCCCACAGAAAACCCTTAGAAATCTTACGCCTGGTAAAAGCAGGCGTAAGGCCTGCTTTTACCAGCATACGAGTTTGAAAAAAAGTAAAAAAGAACAATTTTTCACTCATTTATAATTTAAAAATACTTTAAAAAAAAATTTTTTTTTTTTTTTTTTTTTTTAAAGTTGTTTTCAAAAAATAAATTTTTGTTTAAAATATTTAATTTATTGTAATTTTAACTCATTTTAAAGTTTAAAAAAAAAATTATCTAATGTTTTACTGTGTTTTTGGGGTGATCTCCATTCATATATTTGACAGGTCTATCTATCAAAAGTATGAAGGGAGAGCCCCCGTGATCCCAGGGACGCTTGCGAACTGCATGTGCCTCTGGGATACGTGGGCCCTGTGCGTTTGGAGAGGCCCAGGAGCGGAAGTGTACGCACCTCGGGAGCCCTCGGGTAAGTTTGTAGATTTTTTTTTTCCAGATCGGAGGCCTCCGCACGCAGGAAGCCTCTGATCGGAAAATACGGGCCATTGTCTTGGACTACTAGGACACTAATGCATTCCTATAATTCCCGACATAGCAAGCTTCCTAAATCAGAAGGAAGGTGTCTGGCACTTCATTGAGAACAAATTTTAAAAAATTGTAATGGCCAACATGATAATTGGCCGCGGCACTCCTGGGTTAGGGAGAGACAAGTCACGCAGGATTCCTGCTCCTAATTGTCATTCAGCAGCACTTGCTTTAAGTGTGTGGGTGTGCACATGTGCACAGGATTGAATTGACTGTGCTTCACTATCCTAGCAACACTTGCTCTCGAGGCTCCCACGTGAGAGATGTGAATGGTACCCTGGGAAGAGGCCAACCCCTTTAGCAGAGGGCACTAAAATAAATGTTGGAGCAAAGGGGAAGCATAAAGACAAAAATGTAATTAGTTGCTTGGCTGTTCTTGCACAGTCCTCCTAATGGCTGACTTAGAATCGTATTGGTAGAAACCTAACCAGTATTAACTTCCCATCATTTTTGCAGGTGTGTGTGTACATTGATGTTCACTAACTTCAGATTCATATAACTGCTTCAATTTATAATTAAAAACCGTATGGTGTAGTAGCTTTTCATGCATCTATTTTAAAGTAAGTTTTTTTTTGTGTTGGGGGAATATGTGTCTTGTAAACTAAGGGTGTATTCCTGCAAGATTTAGTAATTTGTGAAGGGTTGAGTAAATGTCTTTTCGCAACTCATTCAAGATAATTTGAGAAAGTAATGTTTCAGTTGGTGCTATTTATACAATTGTATATAATCAGAATTTTTTTTTGTTCAGGTAAAGCCGGTGGAAGAGGACATAAAATTAGTGACTATTTTGATGTAAGCACTTTATAGATTATTTTAGATCATATCTTGGCATATTCCAAAATTTGAGAGTTTTGATTTCCTTATTAAAACTAGAGAATTTAAATTCCAAAATCTGTCTGTGCATATTTGTCCCTCTGGAACAATTGTAATAAATTTGAGTTATTGACATACTATTTCATTATTACTGTTTTCCTATGCTGATCAAGGTAAATATCTTGCCATGCATGATTAGCTACTTTTTAATTACAACAGCAATGTTTCATTTTAAAGCTGGATTAATTTGTTGAAGACACTATTTCTAATAGAGACCATTTAGTTTTGAGTGGTTTATTTAAAAAAAATACTGGAATTACACTGGATTTTCTTCAATTTTTCCAGTACACAGGTGGTAATGGTACCAGTCCAGTGAGAGGCGTGCCACCTTCAATTCGATCTCCTCAGAATTCCTTCTCACATTCTGCTACTTCATCTGTAAGTTTGCAATTTCCTCATACTTAAGCTGTCGGCAAGCCTTGACATCATTGTAGTGATATGTGTAAAATGTTAGTTTTTGTTTTTGGTCAAAATAAAGTGCTTTTGATTCTTGGTGAGTTTTAAGTATTCGCTGGACTATCCGGAGGACTATTTCCTTAAAAAAGGGAGGGAGGAGAAAATAAATTAAAAGCATGTAAATATATAATTTCTGTGTACCTCCTTGTTTAAGAGCAGTAGAAGCCAGGGAACAGGTGTCTATTTGGCTTCATTAGAAGAAGAATTTATGGTGTTGTAAAGGGGGTGGGTTGTTTAGACTTGAGTAAAATGTTGTTTGATTTTTTTCCCATGCCAGGATAATTCAAACATGCACGTTTAAAAATAAAAAATTGTGTCTTCAATCTATTTGCATGATGTGAATTAAAAGTTCAGAGCATTTTTACTAAATATTGAACCATTTACATTACTGATAGGCAATGCTTCACAAGTAGCAATATATAGCACAAGTCATCATTTACAACACGCACAACTAGAATGACTATTCAAAGTTGATTGTACTCCCAGCTCCTTGAAACAAACTCTTAAGATGAATGTTGTCTTGTAATATGTGAGTTACCCCATCTGATTTTTGATGCAACCATATGTATATCTGCACTACGTAGAACTCTGGGCACTGAAAGATTCTTGTGTTTTATACCTGTTAATTCCACTGAAGGCGGTGAATTGTATTTATGTAGCATATTTAAGGTAGAAAAAGTCCCAAGGCACTTCATGGAGGAATGGATGCTGAGCCTTTGGGGGAATTAAGAGGTGACTGAATATTTGGTCAAAGATGTGGGAGACTTAAAGGCAAAAACGTAGAGAGGTGGAGAGGTTTAGGGAGGGAGTTCCAGACAGCAAGCTGAGGTGACTGAAGGGAGGAGGGGTGTGGAGAAAATAAGAGGACTTAAGGCACAGGAGGGAACACAAGGCTGGATGGAGATGGTTGCAGAAAAAGGGCAAGGTGTGACTATGGAGGGATTTGCAGATGATGGTGAAGATTTTAAATTCAGTGTGTTGGAGGAACAGAGACCTAATATAGGTCACTAAGCATAGAAGCGATGGACAAGTAAGATGATGCAGGCGGCAGAAGTTTGGACAAATTGGAAATTGTGGAAGTCAGAACGCCAGAGAGTAGATTGTTGTGGAAAGAGTCTAGAGGTGACTAAAATATGGATATGGTTTTCAGTGGTAGTGCGGGTGAGGTAGGGGTGGAGGTGACAGCGTTGCAGAAGCAAAAAGATGTGGATGTTACTGGAAATGGGTAAAAGATGGTCTTATCAATGACTAGCTCAGCTTGATTGAGCAGCCATGGAGGGAGATATGGAGTCTGTGGTAAGGCATCAGAGTTTTTGGTGAAGTCCAAAAGCAATGACTTTGGTCTTCCTGATATTCAATTGGAGGAAATTCTGGCTTATCCATGACTTAATGCAATCTGACAACAAAGGTTCTCACCAGGTCTCAGGAAGTAGTGAGATAGAGCTGGTTGTCAGCTGCATATATGGAAGCTGATTGGTACCTAGCAGTGATATGAATGAGGGACAGTATTTAAGTAAGGAAGAGAAAGGAGCCAATAATGGATTATTGAGGCTTTGAAACCATTGCTGTAGATGCAAAGCTGAGATGGGTGAGCATGGAAGCACATGGCCAGCAGAGGAGGATTATATTGTCCAAACACTGGCGTGTTGAGGGGTACAAAGAGGGACGATGTAGCATGGTTACAGAAGATGTCAGTGACTTTGAGCAGGGCAGCTTGGGTGCCATCAGCAGGCAAAAACTAGACTAGGGGGATTCAAACATAATATTATGGGAGAAGTGGGTATGGAACTGGGAAGTTATGACTTGCTCAATGACCTTAGAGAGGAAAGAGTGATTAGAGATGGGGTGGTAATTGGACAGGACAGAGGGGACAGGGTGGGCTTTTTAAGGAGTGGTAATAGCAGTGTAGAAAAGGAGACCGTGCCAGAGTGAAATGAGCCATTAATGATGTTGGCAAGCATAGGGGCGTAGGAAAGGTAATTGAGAGGTTTGAAGTTGGGTTGGGATTGAGGGAGCAGGAGCTCAAACTCATGGAAGAGATGAACTTGGAGAAGGTAGATGGGAGTAAAGTTGCAGAGTGACTGGGGATGGGTGAGGGGCTGTGTAGGCTGGTTGTGTGCAGAGGGGAGGTGTGGGAACTGGCAGCTGCACAGATGGTTTAGATCTTGGAGACAAATAAATCTGTGATCTCTTCAGGCTGGGGCTTGAAGGAGAGTATGGAGGAAGCATGGGAATGGGGTTTGAGGTGGTTTCTTGTGAAGAAACAAAGTTGTGATTTGTACTTCCCATCCATCATTTTCCAGACCTAGAAGGTGGATTTAGACAAAGAGAACGAGTTACAGTAATGCTTAGTGTAGTCAAACCAGATTTGGCGGATCACCAGACTGTTGTGCATTCATGTCGGGAGTCCTCAGAGGTGGGGAAGCTGTACCAGTGCATGCAGCAGTGGTCTTTGAATATTTTGGTCTGGGCAAGGACAATCGAAGGCAGCGACAAGGGAGAGATCGTGAGCAGAACAACAGCTGGCGGCAGATGAAAGATGGGAGTCGTTTGAGCAGCAAGGCTAGCAGGAGCACAGTAGAGAGAATGTCTGAGCAGCAGTGAGACTTGAAGGCAGAACAGAAAATGGAGGCTGGGGCAGCAGTCCCAGTGGTGGAGATGGCAACCAACAGATGTGAACCAGTTGAGGGCAGACGTAGAGCACAAATGGGCCAGCATCCTAAGTGAGAGCAGGTTCAGATGAGCGAGTGGAGCAGCAATTCACGTAAAGGAGCCTGGGAAGTAGCCAGAGTAAGAGATCAATTCCAAATTCAGGAGCCAATGGAGCAGTATGCTTTCAAATCAGAGAGGTGGCAATTCCCTAGGAAGAGTCTGGTCCAAGGTCACCAAGTGCAGGCAAGAGTTGGGAAATGAGGTTAGCAGGGCAATGGGGTGATGAAACTTAAAAACTGTAGATAGGTTAAATTTTTATGTTAAGCTTATTTGGAGGCTTAGGGGAGAAAGGGACGGGGATGCCAGTGCATGGAGCTCCAAAGGAATCGCATGATAACCCTACCTTGCTCTCCACAGATGCTGCCTGAAACCTTGTAAGCAACCCTCCAGATGGGTTTTCTAAAGAGTATTGACCAATCTTATTCAGTGATAAGGCAATGGCAACTCTTTGAAATGTAAACCACAGCCTGAAAATCCGAACAAAATACTTAACCCAATTAACCCTTGACTGGACATGGTGGATAATTAAAAAATAAATCCATGCAGATTTCCCAATTTAAGATGTGCAACTTGGCTTACGTTGGCATA
Source organism: Somniosus microcephalus (assembly GCF_052327205.1). Classification (NCBI taxonomy): domain Eukaryota; kingdom Metazoa; phylum Chordata; class Chondrichthyes; order Squaliformes; family Somniosidae; genus Somniosus; species Somniosus microcephalus. Next base: position 255,340,775 of record NC_140990.1, on the reverse strand, counting down.
TTCAAAAACTCATGCTTTTGAAAAAATATATATATAACTAGGTAGCCAAAGTTATGTTTTTTTTTAACTTCATTTAACTTGCAGCACTTTTTCCTAGTCATTTTTCCATATGTGCTTCACTTTTTTTTTAGGAACTTCGGGCATTTAACCTGCCACTTTGCAGTTATCAGTATAGTACCCAGCGCAATACTGTAAAGTATAATCTCATTTTGTTTTAGGTTCGGCAGAATAGTCCATCTCCGACTGCATTAGCTTTTGCGGATCTCTCTGCTTTACAGCCAAAACTAATTTCTGTCTCCTGCAAGACTACTCAGGTAAATGTTATTGTCTGATTTGGGCTGGAACAAGAAATGCAGTTTGTTTCTCGTAGGAGAGGCGGGGGTTTCCTTTGCTACTTGTTTCAATCAAACTATGGAAATTTCAGTTTTCCAACTATCACCTACCACAAATTTTTGATGGCGCTTCTTCTCAATTTGTTGTAGGTGGTGTCTGGTTATTTCCTCAGCATTTTGTTGGTGGGGTGGGGGGAAGAGGGGGAATTGCATCCCGCTGGAATTTTGTGGCATTTGGGATATCTCCTCTATTGGGCTACCAACATTTGATGTTTATTTTTAAATCACTATTTCATTCTTCCCCTTCTGAGGTTTTTCTTAGTGCTCTGTTTGTGTTCACCTTAAATCTTGCTTGGGTCCTCCAGTTGCCTAATTTTTCAATTAAAGGCTTGCACGTTTTCTGTCCTGCAGGCTTCTCTGTTTAATTTGAGGATTTATTTGAGGTACCCTTTGCGCTGTGTCACACAATGTTGGGTGATGCTTGATTGTTTCCAATTTATCATGTATGTTGACGGGTGTAGCACCTTTTTTGGAATTCTGAGACTGTTTGCCATTTTTTAATATATTATAGATTAGCTACAATTTGCAGATTAAATATGCAGGGCCTCAAGTACTGGAAAAAATGTTTTCCTGCAATGTATGTGCTTTTGGCATATTCTGATTGTAGTAATTCATGCCTATTTTTATGAAGACTGAACTTACCATGGGAAAATTGGCTGCACTTGAAAGCAATAAGAATCTAGATCTTGAGAAGAAAGAAGGCAGAATAGATGACTTGCTGAGGGTAAGTAATCCTGTTAGCACTTTGATCCGCTAATTTTATACTCTTGTGTTATATGCAAAAACAGCTGCCTATATAAACCAATATTATTCAAATAATAAGCAAATGAAAACCAATAAACTGGGACAGTTGACTGCTGGCAAATAGTGAATCTAAATATTTCTGCACAAGATATAGCAAAGTTATATCTTGCAAAGATACTTGTAACAGTAACACTAAGTACATATATAATTAGCTTGATTTCTGAAACCTTCATAGGTCAGCATTGTTGCAAGATCCAGTAATACTGATGTATGTTTTCTCACATTTGGGGGATAAAAGACGCACTTTAACGATTTTGTAATAAAATAAGATGTAGGTTGCCAAATGACTGGAACTAATGTGGGGGAAAAAACCTAGTTGTAATTTAAACAGATCATGTCTTTAACATTATAATTTGCATTATATGACAATATATGTATGTGCAGTCAAATTGTTTACACAAATCGTTTTCTTTCTCCACTAATGCTTTATTGGGGAAGAAAAATATGTAATAGCATTGTCTGCCTGTCCATATGCATGAACAGTTTCTTCTTGCCTTAGTACCAAATTTTTGCCAGGTATTATCGAGCTGCTTGTGTGCCTTCCTTTAAATACTGATCTATTTATTTTTTGAATATGTTCCAAATTCTCTGGGTACTACTTGTAAGTAAGAAATGATGTATAAGCTAAATAATGTTTTAAACTAATTTTGGTTTTAACAAGTGTGAAATACAATTTTTCTCCATTTCCTTAAAATTAAATGACTGAAAACTGCCTCTGAGCACTATCTGTGCATCTGTAAATATTCTGTACTTCAGTACAAATTTGTCACGTAAATAACTTTAAAAGATTGGATTAAATTGGATTTTCTCATTTATTTTTAGATTAACAAAACTGGAACCCATATTGATCACAAAATAGGTTTGGATGAACAAAACCCTTAAACCCATTTTGATTTTATCCTTCCAGAACACCAACCCTGCCATTTTTCCTAAGACACTATCTAGGTATTTTTTCATTTGAATCCTGGCATCAAATTGTTGATCATCCTCTTTGTAAAGAAATACTTCGCAAGATCATCTATCGAGAAATACCTTGAAACCAGCCTATTGCAGCATCCAATTAGTTCTCGGCTGACTGCAGCATTGTCACTGCTAGCATTCCATCTGGAACTCCATTCCATTTGTTGATCCCTATTTGTGTTTTTTTTTAATACGTTTATGGGATGTGGACGTCGCTGTCAAGGCCAGCATTTATTGCCCATTTCTAATTGCCCTCGAGAAGGTGGTGGTGAGCCGCCGCCTTGAACTACTGGAGTTCATGTGGTGAAGGTACTCCCACAGTGCTGTTGGGTCAAAATCCTGGAACTCCCTACCTAACGACGATGAAGGATCGGCGATATACTTCTCAGTTAGGATGGTGTGTAACTTGAAGAACTTGGAGGTGGTGGTGGTGTTCCCATGCATCTGCTGGGGATATTGATGGAGCCGCCTCCTCCCGTTAGTTGTTTAATGATCCACCACCATTCATGACTGAATGTGGCAGGACTGCAGAGCTTTGATCTTATCTGTTGATTGTGATCGCTTAGCCCTGTCTATAGCATGCTGCTTCTGCTTTTTAGCATGCATGTAGTCCTGTGTTGCAGCTTACCCAGGCTGGCACCTCATTTTTAGGTATGCCTGGTGGTGCTGCTGGCATGCTCTTCTACACTCCTTATTGAACCAGGGTTGGTCCCCTGGCTTGATGGTAATGGTAGAGTGAGAGATATGCCGGGCCATGAGGTTACAGATTGTGGTGGAATACAATTCTGCTGATGCTGATGGCCCACAGCGCCTCATGGATGCCCAGTTTGAGCTGCTAGATCTGTTCTGAATCTGTCCTATTTAGCACGGTGGTAGTGCGCCACAACACGATGCAGGGTGTCCTCAATGTGAAGATGGGACTTCGTCTCCACAATGACTGTGCAGTGGTCACTGCTACCAATACTGTCATGGACAGATGCATCTGCGACAGGTAGATTGGTGAGGACAGGGTCAAGTAGGTTTTTCCCCTCGTGTTGGTTCTCTCACCACCTGTCGCAGGCCCAGACTGGCAGTTATGTCCATCAGGACTCTGCTAGCTCGGTCAGTATTGGTGCTACCGAGCCACTCTTGGTGATGGACATTGAAGTCCCCCACCCAGAGTACATTCTGTGCCCTTGCTACTCTCAGTGCATCTTCCAAGTGGTGTTCAACATGGAGGAGTACTGATTCATCAGCTGAGGGAGGGCGATAGGTGGTAATCAGCATAAGGTTTCCTTGCCCATGCTTGACCTGAAGCCTTCATGGGGTCTGGAGTCAACGTTGAGGACTCCCAGGGCCACTCCTTCCCGACTGTATACCACTGTGCCGCCACCCTTGGTGGATCAGTCCTGCCGGTGGGACAGAACATACCCAGCGATGGAGATGGAGGAGTTTGGGACATTGGCTGAAAGCTGTGATTCTATGAGTATGACTATGTCTGGCTGTTGCTTGACTCGTCTGTGGGACAGCTCTCCCAATTTTGGCACAAGTCCCCAGATGTTGGCGAGGAGGACTTTGCAGGGGCGACTGGGCTGGGTGTACCGTTGCCAGTGCTGAGGTCAATGCCGTGTGGTCCGTCCAGTTTCATTCTTATTATTGTGTTTCGTAGCGGTTTGCAAGGCTATTTCAGAGGGCAGTTAAGAGTCAACCACATTGCCAGACCAGAACGGCAGAATTCCTTCCCTAAAGGGCATAAGTGAACCAGATGGATTTTTACAACAATCCGATAATTTCATGGTTACCATTACTAGCTTTTTATTCCAGATTTTATTTAATTAACTTAATTTAAATTCCCCAGCTGCCATGGTGGGATCATTAGTCCAGGCCTCTGGATTACTAGCCCTGTGACATTACCACTATGCTACCATTCCCATGAAGAACAACTTCTTGATATCGATCTTAAATTTGCTTTTTAATAGTTTGAACCCGTGTGCTTTTGTCCTACTCGGGCAATTTACTATAAAGTAATTTTGCACTTTTACTTTTTCCACGCTATTAACTATCTTATGTACTTCATTTAGATACTTTAGGCGCATCCTTTCAAGGTTGAAAAGCAAATCAGTCTTTCCTCATAACTCCAATCTCTGATACCAGAGATCAGGCTCATGGCTATTCTCTGCACCAGTGCTTGAATGTCTCTGACCAGAAGTGGACACTATACTTATGGTGTTGTCTGATCGGAGCACTATACAGTTCGATCATGGCTGCCTCTACTGTCCTGCCTATATAGTTCAACATTCTGTTGGCTTTGTTGATTGCTGCTGTGCGTTGGTTGGCCATGTTGAGTGTCTACTCTAATGAGACTCTTTTTCAACATCCTTCGCTTTTCAACACCATTCATGGAGTACGTGTGTTGCCTATTTTTCCTCCTTCTGTGCAGCTTCAGTATGATTCTGGAAATTTGAATTCAACTGATTTCCTCATACAATCAAGCATTCTGTTTGTTTATTGCTGCCTCCCACTGTTTTACATGAGGAGCAATGAGGCAACTGACAGTCCTAGATCTTTGTTTCCTACTTGCAAATTCTGTCCAAGCCACAGAGTACTTGTGCCTCCTATTTTTACTTCCATTATGCTTTGCCTTGCATTTATCCATATTGAAGTCCATTTGCCATTGATCATCTTCTAAGATTTTAATTCTCTTCTCTAAATCCACATTTTCTCATTGCTGGTGTCTTAAATCTGTAAATTTAACTGTCTTGCATTGCAGCTACAGTTTTAGGCCATTTTACTTCTTTGTTTTCACTATGCTCCTTTTTAACTGCTGGAACTCTGCTCAAATTTAACTTCCCAACTCCTGAATTACTCTGCCATCAGGACTATGCTGCTCTACTGGACTACACTGCAAGATTCGACTGCTGTGACTCTGCTCTGCTACTCACTCGCTTCAAGTTTTTCTAGCCTACAGCCCATCCCCCACCTGCTGCTGCTAACTGTTGAACTACCAACTGTACTTAAGTGCACTGTTGGTTTCTCAGTTTTATCTTGCTGCTGTGTGGGTCCTGGGCCGAAGACCATTCCTCTGCTGCTTCTGGACCTTGTAGTGACCTCCAATGTCGCTACCGTTTTCTAAGGACAAATGTTTTCTAAGGAGACTGTATTCTCTGCTGGGTCGTCTCAATTCTAGTATCTGGCTTGCAGTTGTGTCCTCTGTTTTCTGTGGGGAATTTTTCACTCTACGCTGAGCTAGCTCTGATCTGTTTCTGCTGGTTCCCATCCTGCTCTAGAATCTGCTCAGCTGCTGCCAAATGACCTTTGCTCTGCCAGTTTTCACCTGATTCCCATTGTTCCCATTAAATTAGTACTACAAGGTTATGAGGGACAAGTTGGCCATGGTAGATTGGGAGACTACACTGAAAGGTATGAAGGTGGACATACAATGGCTAACATTCAAGGAAATAATGCCTAATTTGCAACAAACATATATTCCTCTCGAGCATAAAAACCCAAAAGGAAAAGTGATCCAACCATGGCTAACAAAAGAAATTAAAGCTAGTATAAAGTCAAAGGAGGAAGCTTATAAAGTTGCCAGAAAAAGCAGTCAGCCTGAGGATTGGGATCTTTTTAGAAATCAGCAAAGGGGGACCAAGAAATTGATAAAGAAAGGGAAAATGGAATATGAGCACAAACTAGTGAAAAATATAAAAATGGATTGTAAAAGCTTCTATAGCAGGGGACCCGGTTGCACGGATACAGGTGCAGGGGACCCGGTGCCGTGGACGCAGGGGAGCCGGCGGCACGGCCGCCGGTGCAGGGGAGCCGGCGGCACGGCCGCCGGTGCAGGGGAGCCGGTGCAGGGGAGCCGGTGCAGGGGAGCCGGCCACCAATATACAGTATACGGAAGCCTCAAAACCTACTCCTGAATTTTGCTGGTTATTAGAGAATTCTGGATAATTAGGTGCCATTTAAACGAGAGTTTCCTGTATATATCAATGATTTGGATGAGGGGACTAAATGTAACATTTCCAAATTTGCTGACAACACAAAGCTAGGTGGTAGTATCAGTTGCGAAGAGGATGTAAAGAGGCTTCAAGGGGATCTCGATAGGCTCAGTGAGTGGGCGAGAACATGGCAGATGGATTATAATGTGGATAAATGTGAAGTTATCTACTTTGGTAGAAAAAAGAGAAAGGCAAGAGTATTTCCTAAATGGTGAAAAATTGGGGCATGCAGATGGTCAGAGGGACCTGGGTGTCCTTGTACTTGAGTCACTGAAAGTGAATGTGCAGGTGCAGGAAGGTAAATGGTATGCTGGCCTTCATTACAAGAGGATTTGAGTACAGGAGTAAAGAAGTCTTACTCCAATTATATAGGGCCTTGATGAGACCACACCTGGGGTACTGTGTACAAATTTGGTCTCCTTACCTAAGGAAGGATATACTTGCCATAGCGGGAGTGCAATGAAGGTTCACGAGATTGATTCCTGGGATGGCGGGACTGTCGTATGAGAAGAGATTGAGTAAACTCGGCCTGTATTCTCTTGAATTCAGAAGAATGAGAGGGGATCTCATTGAAGCATACAAAATTATTACAGGGCTTGATAGGGTGGATGCTGGGAGAATGTTTCCCTTGGCTGGGGAGTCTAGAACCAGGGGCCACAGCCTCAGGATAAAGGGTAGGCCATTCAGGACTGAGATGAGAAGAAATTTCTTCACACAGAGGGTGGTGAATCTTTGGAATTCTCTACCCCAGAGGGCTGTGGCGGCTCAGTCATTGGGTATATTCAAAAGAGAAGTCGATAGATTTCTGACTAGTAAGGGCATCAAGGGATATGGCGATAAGGCCGGTGAATGGAATTGAGGCAGAAGATCAGCCATGATCTCATTGAATGGCGGAGCTGACTCGAAAGGCCGAATGACCTACTCCTGCTCCTATTTCCTATTTTTTATGTTGCTGACTCCATTCATCTCTCCGCTGGTGTGCACTAGTAATCCCCGAGGCCACTACTCGCCTCCGATGGACCTCTACATCAACTTACCTCCATTCCCACATCTCATTGGCTCTCCATTTTCCACGGAAATACCTCCGGCAGTGCATTTACTGATACTCTTCTCCTCCAAGAGCAACTGAACACTCTCACCCTCCACACCAGTCTCCGAAACTGAACATCAGTACGTCTGCTCAACCACCCCCTCACCACCACCTTTGATGTCCTAGTCCCTATTAAAACAATGACCCTCTTTCACCCTGGCTGCTTCTCTTTTCCACCCCCCCCCCAGTACGGCCCTTATCTTCACTCCCTTAAGTCCAAGGGACGCAGACTTGAACGGATATGGCGGACAACTAGTTTAGCCATTCACCGCCAGATCTGGCTGAACCACATAAAGCATTATCGGGTCCTGCTCTTGTCTGCCAAAACTGCTCACTATTCCAGAATCATTCTGGAATGCAAAGATAAACCCCGGCTTCTATTCTCTACTGATAGCCATCTTCTTAAACCCGCCTCCCCTGTCTCCTCCACCCTCTCCTCCGACGGCAAGTGTGAGGAGCTCATGGATTTCGTTGTCTCTAAGATTGAGACCATCCGTTCAGCTGCCTCTGTTATTTCCCCTACTTCCCCCTAGCCCACCGGGCTAAACTTCCTCTAAGGTTCCCCCCTGCCCTAGCCCTGAACTCACATCTTTCTCCAGTTTCTCTCCGATCTCCCCAAATGACCTCTCCGCGCTCATCTTGTCCATGACACTCGCTTCCTGCTTCCTTGAACCTATTCCCACCAAACTGCTGACCACCCAACTTCCTGTTCTGGCTCTCCTGTTAGCTGACATTGGTAACTGTTCTCTCTCTTCAGGTACTGTCCCTCTCTCCCTCAAACCTGCCATCATCACCCCTCTCAGAAAACCAACCCTTGACCCCTCTGTCCTTGCAAACTACCACCCATCTCCAACCTCCCTTTCCCCTCAAGTCCTTGAGCGTGTTGTCGCCTCCCAAATCCGTGCCCATCTTTCCCACAACTCCATGTTTGAATCCCTTCCACAGAACCGAAACACGTCTCATCAAAGTCACAAATGACATCCTTTGTGACTGACAAATGTAAACTATCCCTTCTCGACTTGTTTTCAGCCTTTGACAGGGTTGACCACTCATCCTCCTCCAACGCCTCTCCACTGTCGTCCAGCTGGGTGGGACTGCCCTCGCCTGGTTCCATTCTTATCTATCTTAATCGTAGCCAGAGAATCACCTGCAATGGCTTCTCTTCCCGTTCCTGCATCATTACCTCTGGTGTCCCCCAAGGATCTGTCCTTGGCCTCCTCCTATTTCTCATCTACATGCTGCCCCTTGGCGACATCATCCGAAAACACAGCATCAGTTTCGATATGTGCGCTGACGACACCCAGCTCTACCTCAACACCACTTCTCTTGACCCCTCCACACTCTCTCTAAATGATCAGACTCCTTGTCCGACATCCAGTACTGGATGAACAGAAATTTTCTCCAATTAAATATTAAGAATACCGAAGCCATTGTTTTCGGTTACCGCCACAAACTTCGTTCCCTAGCCACTGACTCCATCCCTTTCCCTAACATCTGTTTGAGGCTGAACCACACTGTTTGCAACCTTGGTGTCATATTTGACCCTTAAATGAGCTTCCTACCACATATCCAAGGCATAACTAAAACAGTCTATTTCCACCTCTGTAACACCGCCTGCCTTCGCTCATCTGCTGAAACCCTCATCCATGCCTTTGTTACCTCTAAACTTGACACTTCCAACGCACTCCTGGCTGGCCTCCCACGTTCTACCCTACGTAAACTTGAGGTGATCCAAAACTCGACTGCCCGTGTCCTAACTCGCACCAATCGTTGGCCTACATTGGTTCCCAGTTAAGCAGTACCTTGTGGTAAACCACTGTTTGTATTCCACTGTGTACATGCCTGGACATGCCTCGGCTGACTCCTCCCACAAGTCCTAGTATAAAGGTGACTGCTCCCCAGCCCTTTGTATTTCTGGACCGGTCGACCACTCGAGGCAGACCTTCATTCTTTTGTTAATAAAAGCCTTTAGTTACTCTCTTAACTCTCAGTCTTTTATGAGTAATTGATAGCGCATCAATTTTATTAACAAAATTTTTATAATGGAGAAGATCCTCACACCAGCATGCCTGGACTTAGATCATCGGGAGGCGGACTCATCCACCAAGTTTACTCACTGGCTTAAGTGTTTCGAAAAATTCCTGACCGCCTCCGCAGCAATCAAATCGGACGAGGACAAACTGGATGTCCTGACCTCCAAAGTGAACCACCGAGTGTACTCGGTCATCCAAGACGCGACCTCGTACGCGGACGCTATCAAGCTCCTCAAGGACCAGTACACGCGCCCAGTGAACGAAGTGTACGCCAGGCACCTTCTGGGGAGTCGTAAACAACAACCTGGAGAATCGACCGTGGAATACCTTCAGGCACTGTCTGTGCTTGGCCGGGTCTGTGGTTGTAAGGACGTAAAGGCCGCCGTGTACACAGAGGAACTTATCCGGGACGCTTTTGTAGCAGGCCACAGATCCAATTACACCCGACAGCGACTGTTGGAGCAGAGTGACCTCGACCTCAACAAGGCCTCTGAACTCGCACTATCATTGGATGCAGCCTACCGGGGCATGGATGCCGCCTACTCTGCACCGTGGACGCCGCGGGGAATGACAGCCTGGGACACGGTAGGACCGCCTCATAGCGCCGTGCCACCCCAGCCACACCCCAGCAACGGCCCAACTACCGCAGCAGTGTCCCAAGGCCAGAAATGCTACTTCTGTGGCCAGGCAAAACACCCCAGAGCGCGCTGCCCGGCGAAAAACGCGATCTGCGGGAAGAAGGGACACTACGCTAACGTCTGCAGGGCCAAAGCCACCCCGAACCCCAGCAGCGCCGCGTGTGGGCCATGCGGGCCGCCATCTTGGGCCTCCCCGGCCATGTGCGAACCACCGGTACAGCAGCCATTTTGGACGCCTCCAGCCACATGGGGATCATGGACGCCGCCATCTTGGACGACAGCCGGAACGCAGCAGGCCCCCAACACCGCCTCATCTGATACCCGCAGCGACACACCGACCCCTACGCTGGCATCCGTTACACTGGACCAAGCGAGACCGCACCAGCTGGCCAGTTCCACAATGGACATTAAGGTAAATGGCCACGATACAATCTGCCTTTTTGACTCGGGGAGCACGGAGAGCTTCATCCACCCCGACACGGTATGGCGTTGCTCTCTCCCAGTCCTGCCTGCGCACCAGCGGATTTCTATGGCCTCCGAGTCCCAGTCGGTGGACATCGGCGGCTACTGCGTAGTGACACTCGTAGTAGACGGGACCGTGTACGATCATTTTAAACTTCTGGTCCTGCCCGACCTCTGCGCTGCCGTCCTGCTGGGGTTAGATTTTCAGTGCCACCTTAAAAGTGTTACGATGGCGTACGGTGGACCCCTACCCCCACTCACAGTCCGCAGCCAGCAGCTCCCAAATTGCCCGCCGCGCACCAGGTGCAACCTCTCCACACTCAGTCACCCCCCCCCCCCCCCCCCCACTGTTTGCTAACCTCACCCCCGACTGTAAGCCCATCGCCACAAAGAGCAGGCGATACAGTGCCGGGGACAGGGTTTTCATTAAAACCGAAGTGGAGCGGCTCCTGAAGGAAGGGATTATTGAGGGCAGCACCAGCCCCTGGCGAGCCCAGGTTGTGGTCGTTAAGACCGGCGAGAAGCAGCGCCTGGTCATCGACTACAGCCAGACAATAAATCGCTACACCCTGCTGGACGCCTACCCACTCCCCCGCATAGCTGATATGGTCAACCAGATCGCGCAGTACCGCATCTTCTCGACCATTGACCTGAAATCAGCGTACCACCAGCTCCCTATCCGCCCTGAGGACCGCCAGTATACTGCCTTTGAGGCAAACGGCCGCCTCTACCACTTCCTTAGGGTTCCCTTTGGCGTCACCAACGGGGTCTCCGTCTTCCAAAGGGAGATGGACCGGATGGTAGATCAAAATGCGTTGCAGGCCACTTTTCCATACCTGGACAATGTGACCATCTGCGGCCGTGGCTTGCAGGACCATGACGCAAACCTCGAAAAATTCCTCCGCACCGCCCAACTCCTGAACCTGACATATAACAAGGAGAAGTGCATATTCCGCACAAACCGCCTCGCCATCCTTGGCTGTGTTGTGGAACACGGAGTCATTGGCCCCGACCCCGACCGGATGCGTCCCCTTATGGAACTCCCACTGCCTCAAGGCCCTGAAGAGGTGCCTAGGGTTTTTCTCCTATTATGCCCAGTGGGTCCCCTACTATGCGGACAAGGCCCATCCGCTGATCAAGTCCACCTCTTTTCCCTTGACGGCAGAGGCCCGCTTAGCCTTCCACCGTATCAAGGAAGACATTGCCAAAGCCACCGTGCACGCAGTGGACGAATCCATCCCCTTCCAGGTGGAAAGTGACGCGTCCGACTTTGCCCTGGCCGCTACCCTCAATCAGGCGGGGAGACCCGTGGCCTTCTCTTCACGAACCCTCCAAGGCCCGGAGACCAGACACTCCGCTGTTGAGAAGGAGGCCCAGGCGATTGTGGAGGCTGTGCATCATTGGAGGCACTACCTGGCCGGAAAACGATTTACCCTGCTCACTGACCAACGTTCAGTTGCTTTCATGTTTAACAACAAGCAGAGGGGCAAAATCAAAAATGACAAGATCTTGAGGTGGAGAATCGAACTTTCCACCTACAATTACGAGATCTTGTACCGGCCCGGGAAGCTCAATGAACCCCCGGATGCGCTATCGCGTGGCACCTGCGCCAGCGCGCAGATCGATAGACTGCGGGCCCTCCACAATGACCTCTGCCACCCGGGGGTCACCAGGTTCTTCCACTTCATCAAGGCCCGCAACCTGCCTTACTCTATTGAGGAGGTCAGGACCATGACCAGGAACTGCCAAGTCTGCGCTGAGTGCAAACCGCACTTTTATAGACCAGACAGGGCCCACCTGATAAAAGCCACTCGCCCCTTCGAGCGCCTGAGCGTTGATTTTAAAGGGCCTCTCCCCTCCTCCGACCGCAATGTGTACTTCCTCAATATTATTGATGAGTACTCTCGTTTCCCGTTCGCCATCCCCTGCCCGGACATGACCAGTGCCACGGTCATTAAATGTCTGAACGACCTCTTCACCCTGTTCGGTTTCCCCAGCTATATCCATAGCGACCGGGGCTCATCGTTTATGAGCAACGAACTCCGTCAGTACCTGCTAACTAGGGGTATTGCCACAAGCAGGACCACCAGTTACAACCCCCGGGGGAACGGACAGGTGGAAAGAGAAAATGCGACAGTTTGGAAGGCCGCCCTGCTAGACTTAAAGTCTAGGGGCCTTCCAACCTCCCGCTGGCAGGATGTGCTCCACTCTATTCGGTCACTGCTCTGCACTGCCACTAACGCCACCCCTCATGAGAAAATGTTTGTCTTCCCAAGGAAGTCCACATCGGGGACATCGCTACCCGCCATGGCTGACGTCCCCAGGGCCGGTCCTACTGAGAAGGCACGTGAGGACCCATAAAACGGACCCCCTGGTCGAGAGGGTCGACTTCCTCCACGCCAACCCCCAGTATGCTTACATTGCATACCCGGACGGGCGGGAGGACACAGTCTCCATAAGAGACCTTGCACCCTCGGGGGCCGCAGTAACCCACAACTCACTTACCCCCCCCCCCCCCCCCCCCCACGATCCGATATCCAGCCCCAGCAGACGGCAGGCCTGGGCCCCGCGACCCGCTCGACATCTACGAGGACGACACGCCTGTGCCACAGCCCACGCAGGACTCGACGCCGGAAGCTCCACTACCCCTGCCGTCGCCACGCCGATCACAGCGGCAGACAAGACCTCCGGAGAGACTCCAATACACTAACTTTTAATACACTTCACCCCGCCGGACTCAATTTTAAACAAGGGGTGAATGTGGTAAACCACTGTTTGTATTCCACTCTGTACATGCCTCGGCTGACTCCTCCCACAAGTCCTAGTATAAAGGTGACTGCTCCCTGGCCCTTTGTATTTCTGGACCGGTCGACCACTCGAGGCAGACCTTCATTCTTTTGTTAATAAAAGCCTTTAGTTACTCTCTTAACTCTCAGTCTTTTATGAGTAATTGATAGCGCATCATACCTCGATTTCAAAATTCTCATCCTTGTTTTCAAATCCCTTTATGGCCTCGCCCCTCCCTATCTCTGTAATCTCCTCCAGCCCCATAACCCGCCCACCACCCACTCCCCCACCCCCAGAGATATCTGCGTTCCTCTAATTCTGCCCTCTTGAGCACCCCTGATTATAATTGCTCAAGCTTTGGTGGCCGTGCTTTCAGCTGTCTCGGCCCTAAACTCTGGAATTCCCTCCCTAAACCCCTCCGCCCCTCTCTGCCTTTACGACGCTCCTTAAAACCTACCTCTTTGACCGAGCTTTTGGTCATCTGCCCTAATTTCTCCTTATGTGGCTCGGTGTCAAATTTTTTGCCTTATCATACTCCTGTGAAGCGCCTTGGGACGTTTTACTACGTTAAAGGCGCTTTATAAATACAAGTTGTTTGTTGTCTGTGCTCCAAGCTGACTCCACCCTATCTATCCCACCATGGGTCCTCTGATTAACTTTGGACTCACGCTTATTGATTCCTCCCTATTCTGTGTTTACATCCAGTGCATGTCTCTCCTAATCTTTGCCATGCCTATGTACCTTAGTTTCCTTGTGCCCATTGACGTGTGCATTTTGGCTGCCGCCCTGTGACGGAGCCCATTACTTATTTATCCCTTTTTCTTTCTCTTCTCTTTACCCGACTTGGGCTCTTCTCTCTCATCTCCTTGTCGTCCTATTACCCATTCAAGCCTCCTTTTATTTCTCCCCCTCGGGTGCTTTGCCCCCCAAATCCCTACCTCAGCCCTTCACTTCCTTGACCCTGGCTTGACTCCCTTTTGGATAAGCACACAGCTTCCCTCTGTGCCTCTTTCAGCATTCTCCAAAGGGCCCATCGAGGCACTCATCTCTGCCTTCTTACGAACATCAACTCCAACTACCCCATCCTACTCTTTCGCCGACCTTGTTCCTGTCCCACTTAGCCCTCCTACCACTGACCTCATAGCTCTGCCAGCAGATCAACAATCATTACTCCGCTCCGCATCTCTCTCTAGCTTGTCTGTTCATTTGTGAACAAGGATCATGCTGGAATGCAAAAATAACCCTTGGCTTCTTTTTCCCACTACTAACTGTTTCTTTAATTCCCTCTTCCCTGCTCCCTCCACCCTTCCCTTCACCAAGCGCGAGGACCTCATGGAGGTCTTTGTCACTAAGATTGAGACCATCTGTTCAGCTGCCCTTCCCACCTCCCTTGCCTGCCTAGCACTGAACTCTCATCTTTCTCTAGTTTCTAGGAGTGACTCGATGGGCCTAATAGCCTCCTTCTGTGCCGTTATGACTCTATGACCCCTGTGCTCGCTGACCTACATTGACCCCCAGCCTACCAAAGCCTCGTTTTTCTTTTTAAAATTCTCATCCTTGTGTTCAAATCCCTCCATGGCCTTGCACATGCCCCCCCCCCCCCCCCCAAATCTCTGTAACCTACAATCCTCCGAGCTCTGCATTCCTCCAACTCTGATCTGTTGTCCATTCCCCACTTCCTTCGCCCCACCATTGGCGGCCATGCCTTCAACCGTCTAGGTTCTAAACTCTGAGATTCCCTCCCTAAACACCTTCACCTCTCTCTCCTTTTTAAAGTGCTCCTTAAAACCTCCCTCTTTGACTAAACTTTTGTCCTCTGTCTTAATACCTCCTTTGTTTCCATGTCAATTTTTGTCTGATGACACTCCAGTGAAGATGTTTTAATATGTTAAAGGTGCAGTATAAATGCAAGTTAGTGTATTTATGTAGAACGGGATCAGGAGGGGCCCTGGAGCATATAATTTACTGCTTCCACCATTGCAGAATAGCCTCCCTTATAATTAGCTTCTGCTTCCTTTCCTTTTGACAGTTCTTAATTTCACTTTCATGTCATGCCCTTGATGTGCACTGACTTGTAATGGAGTATTTTTTTCACGTGGCAATTTATCAAAGACAAGTCCAGGTACACTGCATCATATGCAGCAAGACCTGGATGACATTCAGGCTTGGGCTGATAAGTGACAAGTAATATTCGCACGACACAAGTCCCGGGCAGTGGCCATCTCCAACATGAGCGAGTCTTGCCATCATCGAATCTCCCACCATCAACATCCCGGGGGTCACCATTGAGCAGAAACTTAACTGGAACAGCCACATAAATACTGTGGCTACAAGAGCAGGTCAGAGGCTGGGTATTCTGTGGTGAGTGTCTCTCCTCCTGACTCCCCAAAGCCTTTCCACCATTTACAAGGCACAAGTCAGGAGTGTGATGGAATGCTCTCCACTTGCCTGGATGAGTGCAACTCCAACAACTAGATATCATCCAGGACAAAGCAGCCTGCTTGATTGGCACCCCATCCACCACCTTAAACATTCACTCCCTCCACCACCGGGGCTGCAGTGTGTACCATTTACAAGATGCACTGCAGCAACTCGCTAAGGCTTCTTTGACAGCACCTCCCAAATCCGCGACCTCTACCACCTAGAAGGACACGGACAGCAGGCGCATAGGAACACCACCACC
The DNA here is from genome assembly GCF_052327205.1 of Somniosus microcephalus. Classification (NCBI taxonomy): domain Eukaryota; kingdom Metazoa; phylum Chordata; class Chondrichthyes; order Squaliformes; family Somniosidae; genus Somniosus; species Somniosus microcephalus. The sequence goes on along the minus strand of NC_140990.1, from coordinate 255,324,946 downwards.
TGCAAGTTTCTCTCCCAAGTCATGCACCATTCTGATTTGGAAATATATTACCGTTCCTTCATGGTTGCTGGGTCAAAATCCTGGAACTCCCTCCCTAACAGCACTGTGGGAGTACCTTCACCACATGGATTGCAGTGATTCAAGAAGACTTCAGTTTCAAATTAACTAGCAAGAGACTTGGCATTTGATTTCACGTGTATAAGATTACATCATAACGGTATAAATAAACACTCTTGCACGTGGTATCCAACTCGCACCCTGTAAAGCCCTACGAACTGCATTGTCGAGTGTGATTGCCACCTCTGCTCCTTGATTTGCATCACTCCCAATTTGATTAGAACAAAGTGTTCACTGTCTCTACAGGTGCAGCTTCTTATAATATTCATACTTTGTAAGTTCAATTAAATTTAAAAACAGTCCAGTTCTTTTTCGAGGCTCCCATTTTGGAAAACAGAATATGGGCATCACTTCCTGTCCACTGGTCAAGTATCTCCGCTTCCCAGCATTATTGAGTCTGTACTAAAAGTGCTAATGAGATGCTAGTAACTTCCTCCAGGCTTGGGTGACTGGAGAAAGGCAAAGCATAGGCTAATTAAAATTGAAGTGCCCTTCAGGGGGAGAAACTTTGGTGCAGATTATAATATCATAAACCTGCAAGGTACTTAGTCATTTCCAGTAATCTTTCACCTAAATTTAATGCTATGTGTGTATCACATTGTTGAGCAATATGAAATGGATTGTTATGGTATGTGTTGGAGCAATAAAAGGATATAATTCTATTATTATTTCAACACTTGGGCTCACAGAATGTTTTTAAGTTTAGTAGGATGTTAGATAATTGCCATTTCCTGGCCTCCTACGTTTTCTTGAATTTGTAATTTGCAGTTTATATGCAAACTACAGGCTTGTAATTTGGTCATTAAAAATATACTCATTTCACAATATATTGTCCTTACCGTGGTATTTTTGTAATTTTAATAAAATTATTGGACATTTTGACAGGCTAACTGTGATCTAAGGCGACAGATAGATGAACAACAAAAACTGCTTGAAAAGTACAAAGAACGATTAAACAAGTGTATGACAATGAGCAAAAAGTTATTGATTGAAAAGGTAAGATAATAAGTGGAACCATAACTTTACACAGTTTGTTATAGGAACAGGAAGAGGCCGTTCAGTCCCATGAGCCTGTTCCACTATTCAGTTAGATTATGGCTGATCTGTATCTTAACTCCATTTACCCGCTTTGATTCCATACCCTTTAATACTCTTACCTAACAAAAATCTATCAATCTCAGTTTTGAAATTTTCAATTGGTCTGGCCTCGACAGCTTTTTGGGAGAGTTCCAGATTTCCACTACGCTTTGTGTGAAGTGCTTCCTGACATCACCCTTGAACTGACTAGCTCTTGTTTCAAGGTTATGCCCCCTTGCTCTGGACTCCCCCCCCCCCCCCCCCCCACCAGAGGAAATAGTTTCTCTTTATATACCCTACAAATCCTTTTAATCATCTTAAACATTCGAATTAGATCACCCCTTAATCACCTATACTCCAGAGAATACAAACCTAGTCGATGCAACCTGTCCTCATAATTTAACTCTTTTAGTCCCGTTATCATTCCGGTGAATCTGCGCTGCACCCCTCCAAGGCCAATATATCCTTCCTGAGGTGCGGTGCCCAAAACTGAACGCAGTACTTCAGGTGCGGTCCAACCAGAGTTTTATACAACTGAAGCGCAGCTTCCACCCTTTTGTATTCCAGCCCTCTTGCGATAAAGGCTAACATTCCATTAGTCTTTGTACTTTTTTTCTTGAACCTGTCCACTAGTTTTTAGTGATTTCTGTACATTGACCCCTAACTTTTCCCTACTCCTCCACAGTTCTTAGCTTCTCACCATTTAGAAAATACTCTGATCTATCTTTCTTGGGTCTAATGTAGATGACCTCACACTACCCCACACTGAACTCCATCTGCCACAGTTTTGCCCAAGTTGTAACAAGAAAATCTTATCTTTACATTAAAAAATAACAACCACAAGTTTTTTCACTGATACAGTTGAGCGTTTATGCACTTGCAAAGTACCCCTAGTTTACCATTTTTGACATTTGAATTTTCCTTGTGTTAATCTAAACTCTGCATAAAACATCAAGCTTCCCTCCCTCCCCCTTCCCAAGTTGTCTCGGTAAAATAAACTACTCCCATCTCTTGCAGTGCACCATTTCTGTATGTATGTTTTTGTTCTTGTTTATGACCATTCCTGGTGCACCTGACAGTTCTTTCTCATTAAGCTTGATCGAAGATACTTTGATTTATCTGATTGCTACAATAGTGCCAGGAGTAAAATGGTACCTCATTTTCTAAGTAATCCCATCCTAGAGTGCTGGTCTTGACTGCTGTACATCTCCATCATATTGAGCATTTGTTCTAATTATAGTGACTACATATTTGTTATTTTGTATAGCAGTGATCAAATTTTATTTGTTTGCATAGCATTTTTAACTCAATTATTTTATTAGAGGTCGTCTTTGCAAGAAGTACCAGATGAAAGAGCAACAAAATGAAATGTATTTAAAGCAAAATTTACTGAAAATTGAATGAGAAGCTATTAATATGATTCTTGCGGTTTAGAGTAAGCAAGAGAAGCAATCTAGCCGAGAGAAGAGTATGCAGGACAGACTACGTCTGGGGCATTTCACTACAGTGCGACATGGTGCTTCGTTCACTGAGCAGTGGACTGATGGCTATGCATTTCAGAATCTTGTAAAGTAAGTATCTGTGGCAAATATTATTTCTCTCTCGCGATCTCTTTTTTTTCTCCCCTTGCATTCTACCCCCCAGCTATACATGGCCTCTCCACCACTCCCTCCTGCAACTTGTGCTTGCTCTCTTTGCCCTTTCCTTTCCCAGGTGAATCCTTCTCTTCCCTCGAGAACGGTGCTCTTTCTCTTGGTGGCACAGCAATGACACCAATATTTTGTACCTAAACTTCTAGTGGCTGTCTTCCTCTTGCACATTGGCACCTTTTTAAATGAGGCTGAATCAGCATACTGAAATTAGTTTTATATCTTGCTGTTTCTTACTGTTATTTCTATAACCTCACACTTCTCACTCCCCCCACAACAATTTTTGTGCCCTCACACTCTTTCCCCACCCCCCAACTGTTGCCAAGTCCGTTGAAGTCCTCCCACACCCTAGCTGCACCACCAGGCAGAAAAACTTTTGATATAAATCATCCTCTGACTCACCATGAGCAGCATCGGAGGAACATAAGAAATAGGAGCAGGAGTAGGCCATTTGGCCCTTCGAGCCTGCTCCACCATTCAATAATGTCGTGACTGGTCTTCTACCTCAACTCCACCTTCCTGCACTATCCCCATATCCCTTGATTCCCTTAATATCCAAAAATCTGTCGATCTCTGTCTTGAATATACTCAATGACTGAGCCTCCACAGCCCTCTGGGGTAGAGAATTCCAAAGATTCACCACCATCTGAGTGAAGAAATTTCTCCTCATCTCAGTCCTAAAAGGCCGACCCCTTATTCTGAGACCCCTGGTTCTAGACTCCCCAGCCAGGGGAAACATCCTCCTTGCATCTACCCTGTCATGCCCTGTAAGAATTTTGTATGTTTCAATGAGATCATCTCTCATTCTTCTAAACTTCAGAGAATATAGGCCTAGTCTACTCAATCTCTCTCCTCATAGGACAATCTCCCCATCCCAGGAATCAGTCTGGTGAACCTTCGTTGCACACCCTCTATGGCAAGTATATCCTTCCTTGGCTAAGGAGACTAAAATTGTACACAATACTCCGTGTGGTCTCACCTGGGCCTTATATAATTACAGTAAGATGTCTTTATCTTGTACTTCAATCCTCTTGTAATAAAGGCCAACATACCATTTGCTTTCCTAATTGCTTGCTGTACCTGCATGTTAACTTTCAGTGATTTGTGTACAAGGACACCCAGGTCCCTCTGAACACCAACATTTCCAAATCTCTCACCATTTATAAAAAAAAAAAAAAAATACTCTGCTTTTCTATTTTTCCTACCAAAGTGGATAACTTCACATTTCTCTCATTATATTCCATTTGCCATGTTCTTGCCCAATCACTTAGCTTGTCCATATCCCCTTGAAGCCTCTTTGCATCATCCTCACAATTTACATTCCCACCTAGCTTTGTATCATCAGCAAACTTGGATATATTACATTTGGTCCCCTCATCCAAATCATTGATGTAGATTGTGAATAGCTGAGGCCCAAGCACTGATCCTTGCGGTACCCCAGTTACAGCCTGCCAACCCAAAAATGACTGTTTATTCCGACTCTCTGTTTTCTGTCCGTTAACCAGTCCTCAATCCATGCTAGTATATTACCCCCAATCCCATGAGCCCTAATTTTGTTTAATAACCTCTTGTGTGACACCTTATCAGATGCCTTCTGAAAATCTAAATATACCACATCCACTGGTTGTCCCTTAACTATTCTGCTAGTTACAACCTCAAAAAACTCTTAACAGATTCGTCAAACATGATTTCCCTTTCATAAATCCATGTTGACTCTGCCCAATCCTATTATTATTTTCTAAGTGCCCTGTTACCACGTCCTTAATAATAGATTCTAGCATTTTCCCTACTACTGATGTCAGGCTAACTGGTCTGCAGTTCCCCGTTTTCTCTCTCCCTCCTTTCTTAAATAGTGGGGTTACATTTGCTACCTTCCAGTCCGTGGGAACCGTTCTAGAATCTATGGAATTTTGGAAGATGACAACCAATGCATCCACTAACTCTATAGCCACCTCTTTCAAAACCCTTGGATGTAGGCCATCAGGTCCAGGGGATTTATCGGCTTTAAGTCCCATTAATTTCTCTAGTACTATTTTTTTACTAATATCTTTCAGTTCCTCATTCTCACTAGACCCTTGGTCCTCCACTATTCCCGGGAGGTTTTTTGCGTCGTCGACGACACAAAGGGCTGGATTTTGATACGGAGGCGTGTAGGAGGCGGGACTACAACTTTTGGGGTTGTGGTCCCGCCTTCATCGAGTTGTGGCCAACCCATGCGATTTTCACTTGATTGGCCTTGTTGAGCCCGCCCAGCGGGCACAGCAGGCCAATTAAGGGCTACCTGGCAACAGGTGACATCACAGATTGACATTTCATCTGTCAAGAGCTTTTGACAGATGAAATATCAGCGTTTGACAGCTCTGTGAAGCTGTCAAACACTGACAATCTGTACACTAAGTTAATTCCTTCCTCTCAGGCTGAATTAGAGACCTCTCCAGAACAGAAAGCTGAATGCTGCAACTTTTGACAGCTCGTGGCCATTCTGCTTTCTGTGCTGGTGAGATGAGGGACTCCCGAGACCAGAAGGAAGGCTGTAAAAGTAAGTAAAATTTATTTAAACACTTTAAACATACCAAAGGGAGAACCAGTGGATGTGGTATATTTGGACTTTCAGAAGGCTTTCAATAAGGTCCCGCATAAGAGATTAGCGTGTAAAGTTAAGGCACATGGGATTGGGGGCAAGGTATTGACTCGGATAGAGAACTGGTTGGCAGACAGAAAGCAAAGAGTTGGAATAAACGTTTTTTTTTCCCCCAAGTGGCAGGCAGTGACTAGTGGGGTACCGCAGGGATCGGTCCTTGGACCCCAGCTATTCACAATATATATTAATGATCTAGACGAGGGAACTAGATGTAATATCTCCAAATTTGCAGACAACACAAAGCTGGGTGGAAGTGTGTGCTGTGAAGAGGATGCCGGGAAACTCCAGGATGATTTGGACAGGTTAGGTGATTGGGCAGAAGCATGGCAGATGCAATATAACGTGGATAAATGTGAGGTTATCCACTTTGGTGGCAAAAACAGGAAGGCAGATTATTATCTGAATGGCAATAGATTGGGCGAAGGGGAAGTGCAACGAGACCTGGGTGTCCTTGTGCACCAGTCGCTGAAGGTAAGTATGCAGGTGCAGCAGGTGGTTAAGAAGGCAAATGGTATGTTGGCCTTCGTAGCGAGAGGCTTTGAGCACAGGAACAAGGATGTCTTGCTGCAGTTGTACAGGGCCTCTGAGACCACACCTTGAGTATTGTGTGCAGTTTTGGTCGCCTTATCTGAGGAAAGATGTTCTTGCCATGGAAGGAGTTCAGCGAAGATTCACCAGGCTGATACCTGGGATGACAGGTATGACGTATGAGGAGAGATTGGGTCGATTGGGCTTGTACTCGCTGGAGTTTAGAAGAATGAGAGGGGATCTCATTGAAACGTATAAAATTCTGACAGGACTGGACAGACTAGATGCAGGAAGGATGTTCCCGATGGTCGGGGAGTCCAGAACCAGGGGTCACAGTCTAACGATAAAGGGTATGCCATTTAGGACAGAAATGAGGAATTTCTTCACCCAGAGAGTGGTGAACCTGTGGAATTCTCTACCACAGAAGGCAGTAGAGGCCAATTCATTAAATATATTCAAGAAGGAGTTGGATATATTTCTTAAGGCTAAAGGGATCAAGGGATATGGGGAGAAAGCAGGGACCAGGTACTGAATTTGGATGATCAGCCATGATCACATTGAATGGCGGAGCAGGCTCGAGGGGCCGAATGGCCTACTGCTGCTCCTATCTTCTATGTTTCAATGTTTCAAACACACTTACCTCTGCACACATCACTCACCTGAACACCGGACATCTTTAACCCTCCAAGTCCTTCAGCCTGACGGTCCGCCTTGCTATCTTGGCGTGGTTTGGAGCCGTCGGGAATCCCACACTTCAGGGATAAAAATAGGGATTAGGCTAAAAACTGCCTGTTAACAGGCAGTTAATTGGCACTAATCCCCTTCCCAGCACAGGTCGGGTATCCGCCTCCTTTGAAACTGGCATGGAGGCGGGTTGGGGGCGGGATGGGTTCGTGTCCCCCGATTTTGCGATTTTTAACCCCCCACACGCCTCCGATCCCGCCTCAACGGCCCAATGAAAATCGAGCCCAAAGTATTTGTTTAATTTCTCTGTCATTTCCTTATTCCCCATTATAATTTCTCCTGTCTCAGCCTGTAAGGGACCCACATTTACTTTCGCTAAACTTTTCCTTTTTACATACCTTTTTGAAGCTTTTACAGTCTGTTTTTATGTCTCTCGCTAGTTTACACTCATTCTATTTTCCCTTACTTTATCAATTTCTTGGTCCTCCTTTGCTGCATTCTAAAGTCCTCCCAATCCTCAGGCTTACTCTTTTTGGCAACATTTATAAGCCTCTTCCTTTGATTTAATACTACCTTTAACTTCTCTTGCTAGCCACGGTTGAACCACATTTCCTGTGGGGTTTTTGTGCCTTAAAGGAATGTATATTTGTCGTAAATTATGTATTAATTCTTTAATTGCTAGCCATTGCTTCTCTACCGTCATACCTTTTAATGTAGTTTCCCAATCTACCTTAGCCAACTCGCCCCTCATACCTACATAGTTTGCTTTGTTTAGATTTAAGACCCTAGTTTTGGATTGAACTAAATCACTTTCAAACTCGATATAAAATTCTATCATATTATGGTCACTCTTCCCTAAAGGCCCCTTTACTACCAGGTTATTAATTATCCCTTTCTCATTGCACAATACTAGATATAAAATAGCCTGCTCCCTAGTTGGTTCCTCAACATACTGATCTAGACAACTATCTTGTATGCGTTGCATGAATTCGTCCTCCACACTATTACTACAAATTTGGTTTGCCCAGTCTATATGTAGATTAAAGTCCCACATGATTACTGTATACCCTTGTTACATGCGCCTCTAATTTCTTGATTTAATCTCTGCCCTACATTACAACTACTGTTTGGGGGGTTTATAAACAACTCCCACCAATGTTTTCTGCCCCTTGCTGTTTCTTAGCTCCACCCAAACTGATTCTACTTCTTGATTTTTAGAGCTAAGATCCTTTCTCTCTACTGTCTTTAACCCATCCTTTATTATCAGGACTACCCCCCTCCTTTTCCATTTTGGCCTATCTCTTCTAAAAGTTAAGTATCCTGGAATATTTAGTTCCCAACTTTGGCCACATTACAACCATGTCTCCGTAATGGCTATTAGATCACACCTATTAATTTCTATCTGCGCTATTAATTCATCTATTTTGTTGCGAATGCTTCGCGCATTCAGATATAGTGCCTTTAGCTTTGAATTATTTCTATTTTTCCCTGATGTCACATTAGTCATTGATGCCTTATTACCTTTGTTACTCTCTCTGTCCCTTCCTGACCCACTCTGCTTATTTTTACCCAAAACTCTACTCTGCACTAGAGCCTTGACATTTCTCTTGCTGATTTTAAATTTACTCTTTCCTGGATCCTCCCCCCCCCCCCCCCCCCCCCTCCTTTGAGTTTAAAGCCCTGTCTACTGCCCTAATTTTTCAGTTTGTCAGGACATTGGAACCCGTCCCAACGGAACAGCTCCCTGTTTCCCCAGTACTGGTGCCAGTTCCCCATGAACTGAAACCCCTTCCTCCCATACCACTCTTGGAGCCACACATTTAAACCTCTAATCTGTTTCTCCCTATACCAATTTGCACGTGGCTCAGGTAACAATCCAGAGATTATTATCTTTGAGGTTCTGCTTTTTAATTTGGATCCTAGCTCCTCAAACTCCTTCAGCAGAACTTCATTCCTAGTTCTACCTATGTCGTTGGTTCCTATGTGGACCACGACAACTGGACCCTCCCACTCCAAGTTCTCCTCCAGCTGCGAGATGTCTTTAACCCTGGCACCGGGCAGGCAACACAACCTTCGGAACTCTCGGTCGTAGCTGCAGAGAACAGTATCTATCCCCCTGCCTATACTGTCCCCTACCACAATTACATTCCCTTTCACTCCCCCTACTTGAATGACCTCCTGCACCATGGTGCCATGGTCAGCTTGCTCATCCATCCTGCAGGCTTTTTCCTCATCCACACAGGTAGCAAGAACCTCATACCATTGGACAAGGGCAAAAGCTGAGGCTCCTCCAGCACTGCACCTTGGGTTGCCTTACCTGCCTGAGTTGCAGTCACACCCTCCTATTCCTGACCACTAACCAGACTTGTACCACTACCTAACCTAAGAGGTGTGACTGCTTCCTGGATCAAAGTGTCCAGGTAACTCTCCCCATCCCCGATGCCCCGCAATGTCTGCACCTCGGACTCCAGCTCTCAAACTCTGAGCTGAAGTGCCTCAAAATGCAGGCACTTACTGCAAGCGTGGTTGTCCGGGATCACTGTGCTCTCCACAAACTCCCACATGCTGCAGTTGCGGCACATCACCTGCAATGCCATCCCTATATGACCTTGTTTTATTTAATTAAATTTAATTAAATTTTTAATTAGGTAACTTAGTTTACAGTGTAGCTTCCTGACTACTTACTTGATCTAGATTAAGTGATGGGTACTGAAATTAAATATCAACTTGTAACACAAAGTAGTGTAGGCAAAAAGCAGCAACTCCTTCCCCTTCTTCTCCAATTTCCCACTCTTTCCAAACACAAAGCACTACAAGTAGTGTAGGCAAAAAGCAACAACTCCTTCCCCCTCTTCTCCAATTTCCCACTCTTTCCAAATTCCCAAATAAAAAACTCTGTTTAAGTATACTCCGTTTAAATCCCACTCTGTGCAGACCTCTAGAGGAGATTCACTGTTGTTCTGAAAATGTTCTTAATGTCTACTTTTGAATACAGACAACAAGAATGGATAAATCAACAGAGGGAAGAAATAGAAAGACAAAGGAAGTTGCTGGCAAAAAGAAAGCCTCCACCAACTCAAAATTTGCAAACCCCAGCAGCAAATTCTGAGCTAAAACAGCGCAAAGCAAAGGCTGTAAATGGTGCGGAAAATGATCCTTTTGTTCGGCCAAACCTTCCACAGTTGTAAGTTTATTTTTATGTTTTATTATGAAGTGTCTTATTACATTACATAGACAGTTGTATGCAGTGGGCCTGCCAAACAAAAAATAAATAAGCAAGTGCTTTCTTATACATGATGCTAATGGGGATGTAGGAAAATTTGTGTGCAAGCAATCTTCACTGCATAGAGTAAACTTTGTCTTTTGCAACTATACTTTCTGCAGTTTCTTCTAGTCACTTTTATAATCTAAATGGTAATTTTATTTTTCTGATATTATCTTATCTAGGTTGACAATAGCAGAGTACCATGAACAGGAAGAGATCTTCAAACTTAGATTAGGACATCTTAAGAAGGTCTGTTGATTTCCATGTTAAATTTTAAGTGGGGGGGGAGGGGATTGGTGGGGACATCACAGCCATGAGACAACGTGTTGAAAGGGGCAACTTACAAGAGGGGAAACTTGGGCTTATTAATGGCACCTACCCAAAAACCGAAACACAAGGAAAAAATTATTATTGACTTCGTACCTCCATCAAAATTATTCTGTCTCATTCCCCTAAAATCATAACTGTGCAGTGACTGATCATCTTTGATACAAATTGTCTGCTGCTTGACTTTTAGTAACTGAGGCTCCATGAAAAAGAAAGACTTGCATTTATAGCGCCGTTCGTGACCTCGGGATGTTCCAAAGAGCTTTACAGACAATGAAGTACCTTTGAAGTATAGTCACTGTTGTAATGTGGGGAAACACAGCAGCTAATGTGCACACAACAAGATTCCACAAACAGCAATGAGACAATCTGTGATGTTGGTTGAGGGATAAATGTTGACCAAAACACTGGAGAGAACTCCTCTGCTCTTCGATCTTTTTCGCCCACCTGTGAGGGCAGACGGGTCCTCGGTTTAACGTCTCATCTGAAGACGGCACCACCGTCAGTACAGCGCTCCCTCGGTACTGCGCTGGAGTGTCAGCCTGGATTATGGACTCAAGTCTCTGGAGTGGGACTTGAACCCACAATCTTCTGACTTGAGGCGAGAGTGCTACCCACTGAGCCACGGCTGACTTGGTAATTTTGTTTTTGTTATGGATTATCTAATTACCTAATAGTTAAAAGATAATTCAATACTTTCCTTCACAGTATTTGAAATGAATGGTAAAATATCCATAGGATTTTCCTTTAAAATAACTTTTAATGAAAGACAGCCATTTTCTTTTTAAAATGTTCACGTTACCTTACTTGGAATTTAATGTGTAATTTACAATGTTCTCACTGTATTTTTCTCTGCAGAAAATTGATAATGCATGGTAACAGAGATGCATTTGACTAGTTGTTTTCCTTTCACTCCTTATACAAGACATTTCATAGTATGTTTCACAGTTGCACAAGGAAAGTGCATATGTATTAAATCCAGCTGGTAAAAACCATATACAAAATCTTAAATCTTCAAGCATAACCATATGCAAAATCTTAAATATTTAGTTCATAAGGAGAAAATATAAAAAGGAAGTACAATATATGTCCTCGGTCTGTTTTTGAGCTAGAAGGACAACTTGTTTGCTCTTAATTTTACAAATAATCTCATCAACCCATTGATGTTTTGACGGTATGTTTATTTAATGGTATGTTTTCTTGCTGTGGACTCATTATTTATAATTAGGACATCCTTTAGATCATCATCCCATTTGCAGTTTAATGCAACTAGAAGTTTACAATTTCTGATTTAAAGGGATACTCTTGTAATACGTAAAAGTCATTCCAATGAGCATATAGTATTTATGTCAATGGTTTTCATGTCAACCAATGAAAATTAGTTTAAATTAAAAAGTAATTATTTAGTATTTATAATCATAATGTTACAGCACAGAAAGAAGCCACCAAGATCCATCAAGTATTCGGTGTATTTTCTCCACATGAGCTACCTAGTGTAATCTTAGATTGCACACTTTCAATCACTTTAATATTCTTTTTCAAATAACTACAAAATTTCCTTTTTAAAATAAGGACTTTGCTTCAATAGTGGTTTGTGGCAGAGAATTCCATATGATAAAGGCTTTTCTAACCTCCCCTCTAATTCTTTTGAGGTAATCTTAAATATGTGCCATCATTACTGTCTTGCCAGCCAATCAGAACCATTTGTTACTATCTACCTTGTATAACCTTTCATAATCTTGAAGACATTTATCCAATCACTCCTCAATTATCTTGGTTTCAGTACAAAAAGTCTGAAGTTCTCAAGTCTCTCTCATAACTAATCCCTCATCCCTAGGAACATCCTAGTGAGTCTATGCTGCACCTTTTCCATTGCTTTTATGCCCAAAACTGTTCACCGTACTCCAACTGTGACCTAACTGAGGTGTTAAACAAATTGAACATTCTCCTTGCTTTTGTATTTTTTGCCTCTAGATTCAAAACCATAGTTATACAGCACAGAAAGAGGCCCTTTGGCCCATCGTGTCCGCACCGGCCATCAAGCCCTATCTATTCTAATCCCATTTTCCAGCACTTGGTCCGTAGCCTTGTATGCTATGGCGTTTCACGTGCTCATCTGAATGCTTCTTGAATGTTGTGAGGGTTCCTGCCTCTACCACCCTTTCAGGCAGTGAGTTCCAGATTCCAACCACCCTCTGGGTGAAAAAGATTTTCCTCAAATCCCCTCTAAACCTCCTGCCCCTTACCTTGAAACTATGCCCCCTGGTTATTGACCCCTCTACTAAGGGGAAAAGTTCCTTTCTATCTACCCTATCTATGCCACTCATAATTTTGTACACCTCAATCAGGTCCCCCTCGGCCTTCTCTGCTAAAGGAAAACAACCACAGCCTGTCCAGTCTCTCTTCATAGCTGAAGTGCTCCAGCCCTTTTTTTCTGGCCATATCTATTTGCACTACTATCTTCAATGACTTGCATGCCTGTTTCTCTACTCCATTTAAAATATTCCATTTAAGATATACTTCCTTTCCCTATTCTGACCCCCCCAAGTTTATTGCTTCACATTTCTCAACTTTTGAACTGTGTCTACTACCTATCTACCCATCTTGCTAATCTATATCCTCCTGCAGGTTTTCACAATTTGGTATCAGCAAATTTCAATATTGTTCCCTCAATTTCTAAATCCAGATCACTAATGTATATACCAAATAACAGCAGCCCCAACTCTGACTTCTGTGGAACGCCACTCCCCACATCTTTACAGTCCGAGCAATTTACTTTTATTCCTACTATTTGCTCTCTCCTCTCCAACCATCTGTATCCTTATAGAATCATAGAATAGTACAGCACAGAAGGAGGCTGTTTGGCCCATCAAGTCTGCACCGTCTCTTTCACAGAGTAATCCAGTTAGAACCACTCCCCTGCTCTTTCCCCACATCCTTCATGTATTTATCCAATTCCCTTCTGAATGCTACTATTGAATCTGTATCCACCACCCTATCAGGCAGTGCATTCCAAGTCCTAACCACTCGTTGCATAAAAAATATGGTCATATTCCTCTTGATTCCATGTGGCATTCTCTTGTGTGGTATTTTATCAAATTGTTTTTTAAAATCCATATAAACTACGATGGGGTCTTGGTTCAGATTGGTACCAGTAATGCTGCCATTTTGTTCATGATGCTGGTTAATTGTTCGTGAATTTAACTTCTTAGCTGCAGTCGGTACATGGCCTGGATGAACTGGGCTATTTCATACCCTCAAAGAAAGCTGGTTTGAGTGAATGACCTGAGTAGTTGAACAATATTCAAATTTATTTCTCTTTGGTATAAACAGGAAGAAGCTGAAATTCAAGCAGAGCTTGAACGCCTGGAGAGAGTCCGAAATCTGCATATACGTGAACTTAAAAGAATAAATAACGAAGACAGTTCACAGTAGGTTAATTAATGTTAAATAATTTTCTTGTTTCAGGTTAAAAGAAAAAAATTACATTTATATTGTGCCTTTCACAGCCTCCGGATGTTCCAAAGCACTTCACAGTCAATGAAATTTTTTGAAGTGTAGTCACTGTTGTAACATAGGGAAACGTGGCAGCCAATTTGCACAAAGCAATAAGATAAATTACCAGATATTTAGTGATGTTAGTTGAGGGATAAAAGTGGGCCAGGACCCTAGGGGAACTCCCCTGTTCTTCTTCAAATAGTGCCATAGGATCTTGGGTCCCCAGCTGAGGGAGCAGGTATTGCGTCTGTGTTTAATGTCTCATCCGAAAGACGGCACTTTTGGCAGTGCAGCACTCCCTCAATATTGCACTAAACAGTCAACCTAGATTATGCGCTCAGGCCATGGGGTGCAGCCTTCTGACAGAGATGCGAGTACTACCAGTGAAGCAAGGCAGACATTTAGTTTAGTTATGTGTATTTCAAAGGGAAAAAAATCTCTCTCCTCCCACTTACAGATTCTTATAGAAGCTTATAGATTCTTCGTCTAATATGAGAGTGTTTAATCACAGTAGCCCTAAATAGTCATTTAAATAGCTTCAAAATAGATTAAATTTTAGCAAACTTGAAAAAAAAAATTGCTGCAAGTCTACAGTAGGTCCATCAGCATCTGTAAAGTGAAAACATTTTGGATGTGGGCCCACTTTCAGAACTGGAAGATAAGCAAATTACTTGATGGAACTGAACAGAACAAAAGGAGGGGGAGGGGAGGGGAAAGGAAGAAAGATCATTTGTTCTTTTTAAATGCTGAAAAGAAATGAAAACTGGTGACTGAGTTTCAAGAAGGCATTAAAAGAAAAAAGCTTGTTAAAGTACCTACGAAGAAAAACATAACTGCAACTGCTTTAAATTAAAATAATAACGTGCTAGAAACACAGCAGGCCCAACAGCACTCGAAAATAAGAAAGGCAGGCCAAAACACAGGTGTAGAAATCGTGCCAGAGCATTGTTCTAATGTAAGGTCTACACACGCAATGTCAGCGCAACTCCCACCATCGGGGTTTGGGAGGGGTAGGGGGTGGCTGGTGGCAGGGGGAAGATGATCTGATGAAAAAGCATTCTAACGGGGCAGATGGTGAGGACAAAGGAGACCCTATGATCATCTGAAAAGGTATGAGAGCAGAGATGGAAAATGAGGTAGAATCTGCCAAGAACCCTATCTGAAGGGAAACCTCAGCTGTGGAATAAGTGACATTTCAGAAGCTGTAATGTGAAAACTGGAGTCACCAGAATGGTTACAATGGTATGGAAAAACTGGGAGAAATGGCTTGAGGCTTTCAAGGCAGTAGTCTGGAAAGATGCATAATCCAGGTAATTGCAGAAGTCTGGGTATGTGAAGCCTGTGGAAAGATCATAGCTAGTAAAGGAGATCAAGAACCTGAGGAAGGGAAGAGTTCAAGGTAGACCACGTGAAGTCGAGCGATAGTTGAAAATTAAAAATCTAGGCAATGAATTTCTCAAGATCCAAGTGGGAGCAGTAAGCAGCAGTAACACAGTCACTGGTCTAACAGAGCAGGTCAGCGAGGGAGCCTGGGTAGAATTGAAACATCGTGTCCCATAAATCCTCCAAAAAGACAGGCATAGCTGGATCCATGGGTGTTCCCACTTTTATCTAGAGGAAGTGAGTGCAGTTAAAGGAAATTTCTCACGGTGAGAATAAATTTAGCTAAGTGGAAGAGGGTGGTGCTGGACGGGAGCTGGCTGTGTTGCTGTTCAAAGTAGAAACATAGTTCAGAGACCATGCTGGTGAGGGCTGGAGGAGGAGAGGAATTGATACATCATGGTAAAAGGGAACAACCGGAAAAGGGGGGTGAAAGAATAGGCAACATAAGAGGAGACTAGTTGTTTGAACAGAAGCAAGCTGAACCAACACTGTCTTATTTGTGTATCTTGGAGAGGAGGTAGAAACCGGCTGTTAAGGGTTGGGAAACTACAAGATTGAAGGTTGTTAGGGGAAAGATCTCCGGAATAGTTAAGATGACAGCATGGGAGATTATGGTTTGGTGGGGTCATGTTCCAAGGGAATAAGAGGAAGCGTCAGATAGTTGGTTTTGGATTTCAACTCTAGAGGGCATTCAGTCATATGACAACAACACCTCCTTGTCAGCAAATTTGATAGTGTTGGAGTTGAAATTGAGAGAATGGAGAGCTACAGGTTCAGAAGGAGATAGATCAGAGTGAGTAAGGAGAGTGAACACAGACTGCTTGTTATTGCAGTGGCAGTTCTCAGATGAAAAGTTTGAGAGAAGAGATCAGAGGGTGAAAGAATCATAGAATTTTACATTCTTCTGCCCTTTTTATTAAAAAAAATTTAAAAAATCGTCACGTATTTATCGATTTCCTTTTTGAAAGTTACTTTACTACCGCCACTGTTTCTGGTTCTGCTAGGGCAATTCTGCTCAAAATAAATTTCTCCTAACCTCCATTCTTTAGTTGGTCTTACATTTATGCTCTCTAGTTAACTTACTGACCAGTGGCAATAGTTTATCCCTATTAACCTTTTTGAAACTGCATCATAAATTTGAACACCTAGTCAGCTCTCCTCTTCATCTTTGTTCAAATGAAAAGAGCCCCAATTTTTCTAGTCACCCCATACAACTAACATTTCTTCTTCCTGGTGTCATTTTGGTGAGTCTCTTCTGCACCTTCTCCAAGGCCTCGACACACTTTTTTCTAAAGTAAAGGCTCAAGATTGGACATGGAATTATATAGGTTTAACATTACCTCTTTGTTTTGTTATGTGTGCCCTTATTTATAAAACCTAGGATTCCATATGCTTTTTTTGCACCTTTATCAACTTGTCCTCTCACTTTTAAAGATCTGTGTATCTGAGCCCCAAAGTACTTTTGTCGTCACTGTTGTAATGTGTGAAACGTGGGCAGCCAATTTGCGCACAGCAAGCTCCCACAAATAGCAATGTGATAATGACCAGATAATCTGTTTTAGTGATGTTGGTTGAGGGATAAATATTGGCCAGGACACTGGGGAGAACTCCCCTACTCTTCTTGGAAATAGTGCCACGGAAGGGCACACGGGCCTCGGTTTAACGTCTGACATTGGGATGAGAATGCCAAGAGAGAGGGGGCTAGAGTAAGCATGTATGTGTGACGCATGGGAAGAGAGAGAGTGTGGATTGTGTGAAACGCTGAAAGGTAAATTAAATATCCAGGCTACACTGATGATCACAAATGGATCCGAAAGAGGAAGCATGAAACTTCAGCTGAAATCCACATGGGATAAGTCAAAGCTGGAGGCAGGTGCTGAGGAAAGGGATGCAGTTGTGAAAATGCGTTTTGATAAATAGTTACTGACATGAATCTTGTCATTCATGTGGAAATGACTTATGAAGTACTACTGGGCGGCCTGCTGGTGGCGCTGTCCAGGCAGAGTATAAATACTCGGGCATGGGCATGGGCCCAGCTTGCTCAGGACATTCTTTAACAGGAACTAGTGAAGGACACAACGAGATCTCCATGTTGAAAAACAGTTGATTAAAGCCTTGTTTAATACTCAGACCAAGTGCCTAGTAGTTTTCTTACTTCAGTTATAAACAAAAAAGGTAAAGGGCAGCAAGGATGGTGATCAAGATGAGAGAGACAAATTGGATTTACGCTGGAGCGCAATAGATCTTTAGGGCTTTTAAGACTTCAATGTAGGGGGCATGATTAAGAAGTTTGCAGATATACAAAAATTGGTCGTGTGGTTGATAGTGAGGAAGATATCAGTGGACTGGTCAGGTGGGCAGAAAAGTGGCAAATGGAATTCAATCTGGAGAAGTGTGAAGTAACGCATTTGGGGAGGGCTAAAAAGGCAAGGGAATACACAATAAATGGTAGGATACTGAGAAGTGTAGAGAAACAGAGGGACCTTGGAGTACATGTCCACAGATCCCTGAAGGTAGCAGGACTGGTAGATAAGGTGGTTAAGAAGGCATACGGAATACTTTCCTTTATTAACCAAGGCATAGAATATAAGAGCAGGGTGGTTATGCTTGAACTGTATAAAACATTAGTTAGGCCACAGCTAGAGTACTGTGTACAGTTCTGGTCACCACATTACAGGAAAGATGTGATTGCACTAGAGAGGGTACAGAGGAGATTTGAGAGAGTACAGAGGAGATTTACGAGGATGTTGCTAGGACTGTGGAATTTTAACTATGAGGAAAGATTGGTTAGGCTGGGGTTGTTTTCTTTGAAACAGAGGAGGCTGAGGGGAGACTTAATTGAGATGTATAAAATTGAGGGTCCTAGATAGAGTGGCTAGGAAGGATCTATTTCCCTTAGCAGAGAAGTCAATAACCAGGGGACATAGATTTAAAGTAATTGGTAGAAGGATTAGAGGGGAGTTGAGGAGAACTTTTTTTCATCCAGCGTGTAGTGGGGGTCTGGAACTCACTGCCTGAAAGGGTGGTAGAGGCAGTGCATTTAAAAAGTGCTTGGATGTGCACTTGAAGTGCCGTAACCTACAAGTGGCTGGCACAGATGATGGGCTGAATGACCTCCTTCTATGCTGTAAATTTATACGATTTTATGATAGAATTCCTGGTAAAGAAGCTGCAGTAAATCAAACAGTACAAATTAAAAAAAATTGATGAAGCTGGATTTTGGAAATAAAAACATAAAATGCTGGAATTAAGTTACTTATTTCAGATTTCTAGCATTTGCTACCTTTTTCTTAATTAGCTATTTGCATGCCTTTTGTTTTAATGCGTTTCCATTGTCTCACTGAGATACTCTTTGCATATCACCAACAGTTTTCATCTCTAGCCCAACCTCCTTGGTCATTTAACCCATTATCTCTCGTCCTCCCCATGACAATTAAGCATTTTATCTATAGGAACATAGGAAATGCTAGATGAAAAAAGATCATAGTCCCACCTAGTTTGCCTTCTATCATTCTGGTAGTTGCATGATCCAGCAATAATGGAACTGTTGAGGAATCGTGGCAAACAATCTCTATCAATTAGTCTACAACAGACCCAGACATGCAGTGAGGAAAAACCCCCAATGGTGGAAAGCTTTGGGAACTATAGGTCCAACACCTGTTCTTCCCAAGCATGCTACACTTGCCGTATATCATGTCTCAAATTACTAGTATAATGTGTCTATTATGTGTCATGGTATTGGCTTCTTTCTGTCATGGTACGTATTGGGTTTAAAATTCAGGTCCATCCACTGTTAATGGTCCAGTTTGGTGCAACGGGGCGGGATTCAAATTCCTGTGACATTGGAACCAGTTCTGGGGAGGTGGGACCAGTTCAAACCGGACGGTTTGCACTTGGGCAGGGCCGGGACCGATGTCCTAGGGGGAGTGTTTGCTAGTGCTCTGGGGGAGGGTTTAAACTAAAATGGCAGGGGGTTGGGAACCTGAGCAGGGGGACAGAGGAAAGGGAAACGAGAAAAACAAAAGATAGGAAGGAGAAAAACAAAAGTGGCAGTCAGAGAAATCAACGGTTTAAATCAAACATGGCCACAGTAAATAATAATTCTAATAGGTCTAAGAGCGTTAAAAAAACAAGCCTGAAGGCTTTGTGTCTTAATGCGAGGAGCATTCGTAATAAGGTGGATGAATTAGCTGCGCAAATAGAGGTAAACGAATATGATTTGATTGGGATTACGGAAACATGGCTCCAGGGTGGCCAAGGCTGGGAACTCAACATCCAGGGGTATTCAATATTCAGGAAAGATAGGCAAAAAGGAAAGGGCGGTGGGATAGCATTGCTGGTTAAAGAAGGGATTAACACAATTGTAAGGAAGGATATTAGCTCTGATGATGTGGAATCTGTATGGGTAGAACTGAGAAATACCAAGGGGCAGAAAACGTTAGTGGGAGTGGTATATAGACCTCCAAACAGTAATGCGGAGGTTGGGGATGGCATTAAAAAGGAAATTAGAGAAGCATGCAATAAGGGCACAGCAGTCATCATGGGTGACTTTAATCTACATATAGATTGGGCTAACCAAATTAGTAACAATACTGTGGAGGAGGAATTCCTGGAGTGTTTACGGGATGGTTTCCTGGACCAATATGTCGAGGAACCAACCAGAGATCAGGCCATTTTAGCCTGGGTATTATGTAACGAGAAAGGATTAATTAGCAATCTTGTACGAGGCCCTTTGGGTCGGAGCGACCATAATATGATAGAATTCTTCATTAAGATGGAGAATTAAGTAGTTGACTCAGAGACTAGGGTCCTGAATTTAAATAAAGGAAACTACGATGGTCTGAGGCGCGAGTTGGGTAGGATTGATTGGGGAATGTCACTCAAAGGGCTGACGGTGGATAGGCAATGGCAAACATTCAAAGACCGCATGGATGAACTACAGAATTTGTTCATCCCAGTTTGGCATAAAAATAAAACAAAAAAGGTGACTCAACCGTGGCTAACAAGGGAAATTAGGGATAGCATAAGATCCAAGGAGAGGACATATAAATTGGGCCGAAAAAGCAGTAAACCTGAGGATTGGGAGCAGTTTACGATTCAACAAAGGAGGACAAAGGGATTAATTAAGAAGGGGAAAATAGAATATGAGAGTAAGCTTGCAGGGAACATAAAAACTGACTGTAAAAGCTTTTATAGATATGTGATGTGAAGAGAAAAGGATTGGTGAAGTCAAGCGTAGGTCCCTTGCAGTCAGAATCAGGGGAATTTATAATGGGGAACAAAGAAATGGCAGACCAATTAAATACATATTTTGGTTCTGTCTTCACAAAGGAGGACACAAATAACCTCCCAGAGATGTCGGGGAACATAGGGTCTGATGAAAGGGTGGAACTGAAAGAAATCAGTATTGTTAGGGAAATTGACAGGATTGAAGGCCGATAAATCCCCAGGGCCTGATAATCTACATCCTAGGGTACTTAAGGAAGTGGCCCTAGAAATAGTAGATGCATTGCTGATCATCTTCCAACATTCGATGGAATCTGGAACAGTACCCATGGATTGGAGGGTAGCTAATGTTACCCCACTATTCAAAAAAGGTGGTAGAGAGAAAACGGGGAATTACAGACCGGTAAGCCTGACGTCGGTAGTGGGGAAAATGCTGGAGTCCATTATAAAAGATGTAATAGCAGAGCACTTGGAAAATAGTGATAGGATCAGACAAAGTCGATATGGATTTACAAAAGGTAAATCGTGCTTGACTAACCTACTGGAATTTTTTGAGGATGTAACTGGTAAAATAGATAAGGGAGAACCAGTGGATGTGGTGTATTTGGACTTTCAGAAGGCTTTCGATAAGGTCCCGCATAAGAGATTAGCGTGTAAAGTTAAGGCACATGGGATTGGGGGCAAGGTATTGACTTGGATAGAGAACTGGTTGGCAGACAGGAAGCGAAGAGTTGGAATAAACGGGTCTTTTTCCGAGTGGCAGGCAGTGTAGTGGGGTACCGCAGGGATCGGTCCTTGGACCCCAGCTATTCATTCACAATATATATTAATGATCTAGACAAGGGAACTAGATGTAATATCTCCCAATTTGCAGACGACACAAAGCTGGGTGTGCGTGTGTGCTGTGAGGAGGATGCCGAGAAACTCCAGGATGATTTGGACAGGTTGGGTGATTGGGTAGAAGCATGGCAGATGCAATATAATATGGATAAATGTGAGGTTATCCACTTTGGTGGCAAAAACAGGAAGGCAGATTATTATCTGAGTGGCAATAGATTGGAAGAAGGGGAAGTGCAAAGAGACCTGGGTGTCCTTGTGCACCAGTCGCTGAAGGTAAGCATGCAGATGCAGCAGGCGGTTAAGAAGGCAAATGGTATGTTGGCCTTCCTAGCAAGAGGGTTTGAGTACAGGAACAAGGATGTCTTGCTCCAGTTGCACAGAGCCTTGGTGAGACCACACCTTGAGTATTGTGTGCAGTTTTGGCCGCCTTATCTGAGGAAGGATGTTTTTGCCATGGAAGGAGTTCAGCGAAGATTTACCAGGCTGATACCTGAGATGGCAGGAATGACTTATGAGGAGAGATTGGGTCGATTGAGCTTGTACTCGCTGGAGTTTAGAAGAATGAGAGGGGATCTCATTGAAACTTATAAAATTCTGACAGGACTGGACAGACTAGATGCAGGAAGGATGTTCCCGATGGTCGGGGAGTCCAGAACCAGGGGTCACAGTCAAAGGATAAGAGGTAGGTGTTGTGTCTGTGTATAATAAGACACAGACTGCAGGAGAACGGTATAACAGGTGTTTACTCAACATGGCTCACACGGGAACTGATCTGTACAGATTACTACTCGGTGCTATACACAGGTGTGGTCACTGCCGGTACTTGCAGTATACATGAGCTGTAAAAAGTAGTTTCCCCCCCTTAAAGGTATATACATTACAGTAAGCCTTTTAGGACAGAAATGAGGAATTTCTTCACCCAGAGAGTGGTGAACCTGTGGAATTCTCTACCACAGAAGGCAGTAGAGGCCAATTCATTAAATATATTCAAGAAGGAGTTGGATATATTTCTTAAGGCTAAAGGGATCAAGGGATATGGGGAGAAAGCAGGGACCGGGTACTGAATTTGGATGATCAGCCATGATCGCATTGAATAGCGGAGCAGGCCTGAGGGGCCGAATGGCCTGCTCCTGCTCCTATCTTCTATGATTCTATGTTTATTCTAATACCCATAATCCCAGAATAGACAGTTTGTCTGTGACATGGTCAAATTTAAAAAAGTAATTCTCAGTCTGTTTTTAATCCAATTGAGCAGTCCATCTGTGACATCTGACAGGAAGTATATACGCCAGTGATTCTCTGTGGATGGTCAGCAGCAAACTTGTCATGTAAGATTAATATTCAGGGACCTTGTGTCTGGTCCAGTTTGCATTGCAGTTTAGTGTAGCATATATATGCAAGTTTCATCCTTCCAATTAAGTATAGTTAAGACTGTAACTACTGTAAACTTAATGTGTCACATTACTGTTCACATCCATTTACTGTTTAATAAATCTATTTGGCAGTTTATAACCCAAACCACAGTCTAGTGAAGGGTTTATTCTTCCACCTTCTGAGTTCCAGCAAGATTACATGAAGGCAAGTGGCCTAACCAGTAAGCCAAAATACAGTAACAAGGATTTTTTTTAGTTCAACCCCCGCGCTCCCTACAAAATACCTAGATATTGGGCATGTAAAGGTACACTTCTGTTTATAGGGTGTGAGGGCTCTCATACAGGAATGCTCTGAGACATTAAACCTGGGAGAAATATCTAAACTAAAAACCCCAAAACATAACCCCACCTTCCACCTGTTCTCTCCCCACCACAACACACACACACACCGAGGCTTTTATTTTGTTTGGTTCCCTTAATTGACTCTTACCTTCCGATTTCCAGTTCTGAATAAAGTACCCACCTGAAACATTAACCCATCTTTTGTTTTTGCAGATACTAACGGGCTTGCTGTTTAATTTCTGCAGTTTCTGTTTTTATTCTGGATTTCCTGTATTGTAGTTTGTTTTTCTTTTACCAAACGTAATAGTTTGCTTTCTTCTGATCAGACACCAGGTTTGCTTTTTTAAACATCGCTATCCTTAAACATCAATTTGTCACCTTAAAGGCCACATTTAAAAATTGAAGTGTTCATGAATATTAATATCACCATTTAAAAAAAAAAAAAAAAATGATGATTGCCTGTTTAAAATGGTTATGTTGAGAACTTTCTGCACTCCCAGATTACTGCCTGTAAGTTATCACTTCACTTAGTACCTCCAATGCTTCCCAAACTTTATAATTAACTTTTCATTATGTTCCAAATTGCTTTTGCAAATCTTACTGGAAACTATCGATGCATTAGTCATTTTCAGAAACCGGGACTTGTCCGATTACTGGAGGTAGAAATGTTTTCCACATTTTCGCTTGTTATGATAACTTAATAGCTTTACTATGGAAAATGCATATTATGGGAACTGGCTTTCTGTTAATGCACCTTTAAACACTAACCAACAAAAATGAAAGAAAATATTCAAAAGGCCTAAATGCACAAAAAGTTGAATTCTTGGCAATTAAAACTGAATAAAGATACATAATTACATAAGAACATAAGACATAGGAGCAGGAGTAGGTCATTTGACCCCTTGAGCCTGCGCCGCCATTCAATAAGATTATGGCTGATCTGATCTTGGCCTCAACTCCACTTCCCTGCCCGCTCCCCATAACCCTTCACTCCCTTACCTTTCAAAAATCTGTCTATCTCCACCTTAAATATATTCAATGACCCAGCCTCCACAGCTCTCTGGGGAAGAGAATTCCAAAGATTCACGACCCTCTGAGGGAAGAAATTCCTCCTCATTTCCAATTTAAAAGGGTGCCCCCTTATTCTGAAATTATGCCCCTTAGTTCTAGATTTCCCACGAGGGGAAACATCCTCTCTGCATCTACCCTGTTAAGCCCCTTCAGAATCTTATGTTTCAATAAGATCCCCTCTCATTCTTCTAAACTTCAATGAGTATAGGCCCAACCTGCTCAACCTTTCTTCATAAGACAACCTCTTCATCTCCGGAATCAACCTCGTGAACCTTCTCTGAAATGCCTCCAATGTACGTATATCCTTCCTTAAATAAGGAGACCAAAACTGTACGCAGTACTCCAGGTGTGGTCTCACCAACGCCCTGTACAGTTGTAACAGGACTTCCCTACTTTTATACTGCATTCCATTTGCCTTCCTAATTTTAGTGCATGCTAACTTTTTGTGATTCATGTATAAGGACCCTCTGTACCTCAGCATTTTGTAATCTCACCCCATTTAAATAATTTGCTTTTATTTTTTCTACCAAAGTGGATAACCTCACATTTTCCCACGTTAAACTCCACCTGCCAGATTTTTGCCCACTCACTTAGCCAATCTATATCCCTTTGGAGATTCTTTGCGTCCGCCACACAATTTGCTTTCCCACCTACCTTTGGATCATCAGCAAATTTGGCTACATTACACTTAGTGTGGTAAACCACTGTTTGTATTCCTGTTTGTCCTGTTTGTATTCCACTGTGTACATGCCTGGACATGCCTCGGCTGACTCCTCCCACAGGTCCTAGTATAAAGGTGACTGCTCCCCAGCCCTTGTATCCTGGACCGGTCGACCACTCGAGGCAGACCTCCATTCTGTTGTTAATAAAAGCCTTTAGTTACTCTTCTAACTCTCAGTCTTTTATGAGTAATTGATAGCGCATCACTTAGTCCCTTCATCCAAGTCATTAATATAGATTGTAAATAGTTGAGGCCCCAGCACTGATCCCTGCGGCACCCCACTAGTTACAGTTTGCCAACCTGAAAATGACTCATTTATCCCGACTCTCTTTTCTGTTAGTTAGCCAATCCTCTATCCATATTACCCCCAACCCCAGGAGCTCTTATCTTGTGTAGCAACCTTTTATGTGGCACCTTATCAAATGTCTTCTGGAAATCCAAATACACAACATCTACTGGTTCCCCTTTATCCACCCTGCTCGTTACAATCCAACAAATTTGTCAAACATGATTTCCCTTTCGTAAAACCCTGCTGACTCTGCTTGACTTTATTGTGATTTTCTAAATGTCCTGCTGCCACTTCCTTAATGATGGACTCCAGCATTTTCCCAATGACGGATGTTAGGCTAACTGGTCGATAGTTGCCTGCTTTCTGTCTCCCTCCTTTCTTAAGTAGGGGCGTTACATTTGCTGTTTTCCAGGCCGCTGGGGCCTCTCCAGAATCCAGGGAACTTTGGTAGATTACAACCAATGCATCCACTATCTCTGCAGCCACCTCTTTTAAGATCTAGGAAGCAGGCCATCGGGTCCAAGGGACTTGTCCACCTTTAGTCCCATTAGTTTGACTTTAAGGAAGTTACTGACTTTACACTGACTTGATTTGATGGTTTACTGATCTTTAGGCTCTTCCCCACCCACCCCAACCCCTGGAATCAATAGAGTACAAATCTTATTAAAATTTCACAATATTCTTGCCTTAGTCAAATGACTAACTCATAATTGAGAAATGATTGACCTGCTTGGTTGGGTCTTCATTTATAATAGCTCATCTCAAGGGCTGGGCTGCTTCGAAGTACGCTTTCTAAATGTTGGAGCAAAATCTTGTAAGTTTGCACTAATTTGTATTTTATGATAATGTCATAACTGTGTACTTGTAATAAAATTTGGAATTCTTTCTAAATAATTTCCAAAACAGCCTCTTACTATTTTGCAAGGGAATTGTGGTGAATGAAATCCTTTCTTGAGTTTAAATCTTCTGGTATAAATGTAGCAAACCTCTTCAACAGTAGACTGCCCATTAGATCATATGAAGTCAATCCCATAATACAAGATCAAGTTATATGTGCTTTTTTGGACAGAACAATTCTTTGAAGCCTGGTGTTATTGTATGTATTTTCCAAGCAACAAATGAAAATCCATTGCATTACATTAGTTCATCTCAATTCAGAATGCTGGTCTGACTTGTACAATTTGACAGAACTCGCCCTCTGCACTTACTCTCCTTGCTATGCGCATGACCATGCCGTGACCTCATTATCACATGGGGCCCTGAGATCTCCATTTTGGCTAGAGCTCTTGACTCACTTTCTCATTTCCCTCTGTATACACATTACCCTGACAACCTAAACCCCACCACTTTCATTCTTCTCCCTTTAGACCCTCTCCTTGCAAAAATATCAAAGCCTCCATTTATTCCTCCAGAACTGCCTCAATTCCAGATAGTTTGAATCATAGAATGGTGTCCAGCACAGAAGGAGGCCATTCGGCCCGTCGAGCCCATGCCAGCTCTCTGCAAAAGCACATCAGCTAGTCCTACTCCCCGCCCTTTGCCTGTAGCCCTCAATATTTTCCTTCAGGTACTTATCCAATTCCCTTTTGAAAGCCACGATGGAATCTGCCTCAACCACCCTTTCAGGCAGTGCATTTCAGATCATAACCACTTACTGCGTAGGTTTTTCCTCATGCCTCCTTTGGTTCTTCTGCCAATCACCTTAAACCTGTGTCCTGTGTTTCTCGACCCTTCCGCCAATGGGAACAGTTTCTCTCTATCTACTCTGTCAAGACCCCTCGTGATTTTGAACACCTCTATTAAATCTCCTCCTAACCTTCTCTGCTCTAAAGAGAACAACCCCAGCTTCTCCAGTCTGTCCACGTAACTGAAGTCCCTCATCCCTCATTCTTGTAAATCTTTTCTGCACCCTCTTGAAGGCTTTCACATCCTTCCTAAAGTGCGGTGCCCAGAATTGGACACAATACTCCAGTTGAGGCTGAACCAGTGTTTTATAAAGGTTCATCATAACTTTCTTGCTTTTGTATTCTCCGCCTGTATTTATGATCCCGTAAGCTTTTTTAACTGCTTTCTCAACCTGCCCTGCCACCTTCAATGATTTGTGCACATATACCCCCAGGTCTCTCTGTTCCTGCACCCCCTTTAGAATTTTACCCTTCAGTTTATATTGCCTCTCCTCATTCTTCCTACCAAAATATATCACTTTGCATTTCTCTGCATTAAATTTCATCAGCCACATGTCTGCCCATTCCACAGCCTGTCTCTGTCCTCTTGATGTCTATCACTATCTTCCTCACTATTCACTATACTTCCAAGTTTTGTGTCATCTGGACATTTTGAAATTGTGCCCTGTACACCCAAGTCCAAGTCATTAATGTGTATCAAGAAAAGCAGTGGTCCTAGTACCGACCCCTGGAGAACACCACTGTATACCTTCCTCCAGTCCGAAAAACAACCGTTCACTACTACTCAGTTTCCTGTCAGTTAGCCAATTTCATATCCATGCTGTCACTGTCCTTTATTCCATGGTCTTCAAATTTGCTGGCAAGCCTATTATGTGGCACTTTATCAAACGCCTTTTAGAAGTCCATGTACGCCACATCAACCGCATTGCCCTCATAAACCCTCTCTTTCTTCATCAAAAAACTCATCACGTTAGTTAAACACGATTTGCCTTTGACAAATTCATGCTGGCTTTCCTTAATTAATCCACACTTGTTCAAGTGACTGTTAATTTTGTCCCAGATTATTATTTCTAAAAGCTTACCCACTACCGAGCTTAAACTGACTGCTCTGTAGTTGCTGGGTTTATCCTTGCACCCTTTTTTGAACAAGGGTTTAACATTTGCAATTCTCTAGTCCTCTGGCACCACCCCTGTATCTAAGGAGGATTGGAAGATTATGGTCAGTACCTCCAATTTCCACCCTTACCTCCCTCAGCATCCTAGGATGCATCCCATCCAGTCCAGGCGAATTATCCAATTTAAGTACAGCCAGTCTTTCTAGTACCTCCCCTTTATCAATTTTTATCCCATCCAGTATCTCAACTACCTCCTCTCGCTTTGACTTTGGCAGCATCTTTTTCCCTTGGCAAAGACAGATGCAAAGTTTCGTATAGTACCTCAGCCATGCCCTCTGCCTCCATGCATTGGTCTCCTTTTTGGTCCCTAATCGGCCCCACCCCTCTTACTACCCGTTTATTATTTATATGCGTATAGAAGACTTTTGGATTCCCTCCTGTGTTAGCTGCCAGTCTATTCTCGTACTCCCTCTTAATTTTTCACTTCCCCCTGAACTTTCTATATTCATCCTGGTTCTTTCTTGTATTCTCAACCTAACATCTCTCATACGCCCCCTTTTTCTGCTTCATCTTACTCTCTAGCTCTTTCATCATCCAGGGAGCTCTGGCTTTGGTTTCCCTAGCTTTCCCCCTCATGGGAATGTACGTCGACTGTATCCGAACCATCTCCTCTTTAAAGGTAGCCCATTGTTCGATTACAGTTTTGCCTGCCAATCTTTGAATCCAATTTACCCATGCCAGATCTGTTCTCAACCCACTGAAATTGGCCCTCCTCAAATTAAGTATTTTTACTTTAGATTGCCCCATGTCCTTTTCCATTGCTAATACAACCTTACGATACTATGATCACTGTTCCCTAAATGTTCCTCTACTGACACTTGCTCCACTTAACACACCTCATTCCCCAGAACCAGATTCAGCAATGCTTCCTTCCTTGTTGGGCTGGAAATGTACTGATCAAGAAAGTTCTCCTGAACACACTTCAGAAATTCTTCCCCCTCTCTGCTCTTTACACTATTACTATCCCAGTCTATATTGGGATAGTTGAAGTCCCCCATTATCACTACTCTATAGTTCTTGCACCTCTCTGTAATTTCCCTGCAAATTTTCTCCCCTATATCCTTCCCTCTAGTTGGTGGCCTATAGAATACACTTAGTCGTGTAATGGCACCTCTGTTGTTTCTTAACTCTAACCAAATAGATTCTGTACTTGACCCCTCCAGAAAATCCTCTCTCTCCAACACAAATATTCTCCTTAACCAATACTGCCACCCCATCTCCTTTTTTTGTTCCCTTTTTACTGAACACCTTATAACCAGGAATATTTAAAACCCAATCCTGCCCTTTTTTGAACCAGGTCTCTGTTATCGCCACATCATATTTCTATGTGGCTGTTTGCGCCTGCAGCTCACCAACCTTATTTACCACGCTTCATGCATTTACACACATGCACTGCAAACCTATCTTAGACTTCCTTGTATTCTTGGTCTGATCCCACCTAATACAGTACTATTTCTTACTCTAGTGCTGCCTCCCCAATCCTTTGTGCACCATGTTTCTCCTTTCTAATGCTACATCCTGGTGCCCAGCCCTCTGCTAAATTAGTTTAAACCCTCCCTAACATCACTAGCAACCACTCTTTCCACCCCCCCCCCCCCCCCCCCCCGCGAGGATATTGGTGCTGGCTCTGTTGAGGTGCAACTTGTCCGGCCTGTACAGGTCCCACCTCCCCCAGAACCAGCCCCAATGTCCGAGGAATCTACAGCCCTCCCTCCTGCACCATCTCTCCAGCCACACATTCATCTGCTCTTTTCTCCTATTTCTATATACTCACTTGCTTGTGATTACTACTTTTGAGGTCCTGCTTTTTAATCTCTTTCCTAGCTCCCTAAAATTACCTGCAGGACCTCATCCCGCTTTCTACCTATGTCACGACCTCTGGCTGTTCACCCTCCCCCCTCAATGTCCTGCAGCTGCTCAGTGACATCATTCACCAGCTACTCACCAATTTTTTTCTTTCTTTTCAGCTCCTTCCCTTGTGCAGACGTCACTTACCTTGCTCCCTGATGCTCGTGCTCCCTCCAGGCTCTCGGGCCTACCTTTATCTCCGCCACTCCTTTCACTCTCCTCCTTCCCCCTCTGCTCTGAATGCCCACTCTCTCCAAATTCCCAACCTTAGTACTCTGTTTAGAAGCACCTGGTTAGGATCACTCTGTGCAGACCACAGAGTTAATCACCCTCGTGTCTCCCTTTTGCAACAGCCAGCTCCGTGTCCTGAAATCAGGAGCTGTAATCTCAAATGTACCTGGTGCGTGTCTGTCCTGGAAGTTCATTGCCAGATATAGCTAAATATTTACTATTGTTCCTTCTCCCTGGCTAAATGTGCCCACTGCTCCAAAATGATCTTGTTGAGTGGAAGAAATTGCAATCTCCTTCATCTCGCCTCATGCTCCTGTGTTCGTTCCTCACAGTTTAAATGCAAGAAGTGTATAAATGACTTTGTTTCCAAAACTGAGACAATCCCCAGTTGTGCCTCTGCTTTTGCTCCTGGCTGCTATTCCTAGCTGCTCCTTCCAAATTGTCCCTCCACTTCATCTTTCTTCCACAGCTATTCCCATGAATCATCTCCTCTTCCCTCTTCTAATTAATGAAACCCACCTCCTCCCTTGACTCCCTCTCTCAAGCCCTCTGCTTGTTGACATCATCAACCTTATTACTATCCTCTGGTATTGTACCTTCCTTCTTCAAAACAGCAGTCACTACCATTCTACTCAACAACAAAAAACCTACCCAACTGCTCAGTTTAAAAATCGAATAGTGACTTGTTTAATCATATCTGGATATGTTAACTCATCTTACGCTATCTTCAACTAAAAAATCAGGAATATATAGTTCAGTGTACAGTATCTAGTTTCACTCATCTGAAGACTTTGATTTTGTCCACATCTTTTATGATGTCCACCTGTGCAAAAAATAGTTAATTTGTTTCTAGAATGTTTGGCTGATATTCCAATGTTAACCTACACTAATCATTGTTTTTAGATTCAAAGATCATCCTACATTGAATGATAGATATTTATTACTACACTTACTGGGACGAGGTGGCTTCAGTGAAGTATATAAGGTATGCACATGCTAATGAGAACATCTGGAGATTAAGAATTTCAAAATTATGCGACTTCTGTTTGAGTTACTTAGCAAGACACTAGGTTTCACTATAAAAAGGAACTAAGATTACTAGATGTCATTTGGTTGGCTAGGCAAAGTGTATTTTTATATATAATGTGACCTGATGAAATAATTTCTTGTACCCTTTAAGAATCTTCAAACCTTCATGGCTCTCAGATTCTCATTCTTCATTTAAATAATTTTCCCCTGATAAATGGCTTGATTTAGCAATTATTTTGCCATTTTGTGTTATTTCTTATATCTTGCATGATTTATGAGTTTTGCAAGATTTGATTCTGTGTAGCTTTCTCACCTGACATGGAGATAGTATGTAGCATTTTCTTGGTGTTCTCTCCAGTACATCATCAGAAGGTAAGTCACATAGTGTTCACTGTATTTTTTTTTATCCTTGTGCTGCCTGGCTGTTGAGCAGCTACCAGGTTGGTGTTCTCTGCTAGTATTTCCAGCCTATCCATTTTTTCACTGTTTCCCATGGTCCCTCATCTTTGTTTCCACAACTTCTTTGCATTTCAGCTTCCTTTTACCCCCTGATATGTCCAGGTAGGGTCCTGCAAAGTTGTGCTCAAAATATATGCCGCCTTATAAATGGCTGCTGGAAAAACTAGTGTTTCATGTGCATAGGTGCCTTGTTACTGACACTGTCAATGGGCCAAAATTTGCGGTTGGAGGCATATCTGCGGAGTACACCACCTCTGACCCGATAAAAATACGAACATACCTGCTGGTTCTCGGGCTTCGGCATCTTCGAGTCCTGGGCCTGCAGGCGTATGCCTGCGTAAAGGCCCACGGATCCCAGGGACGCAAGCGGTTCGGAAGCATCCCTGGGATCACGTAGGTGCTCCAATCAGAAAGCAGGATTCCTATTATGCTTATGGGGATTCCATTTACAAAGGGAATCCCCATCAGCATATGAGGAATCCCCAAATCAATAAATAATTTACACAAGTGGAATAAAAATAAATGCCCCCATTTTCAAAATTAATTAAAAGTCCCTTTAATCAAGCATTTAAAATAAAAAAAACTAAATTTTTAGAAAAATAATTAAGCATTTTAATCCAGGCCAAAATTTACATAAACTAATTTTAAGTGTTTTTGTGTTTTTTTTAATTTTTATTTAACATTTATATTAAGCCTTATGCTGGCAAAAGCAGGCCCTATGCTGGCAAAAGCAGGACCTACGCCTGCTTTTACCAGACGTAAGGGTTTCGTGGGCATTTGCTGAGCAGTAGTTGGGCAACTAGCCCAACTCTGCGCCAGCGAAAGTGTTTTTTGGGCCGCAGGCCAGTTCGCAAGTTCAGGGTTTTCGCGCATGCACAGAAACCTGGAACTTGCGGGGCCTTTTACAAGGCTTACGACGGCATACGCTTCGCCTTCACAGAGACCGCGATTTCAGGGCTATTGTCATTTTAGTTGCTGTTCCTTTTTTCCTACTTACACTTGGGGGACATGAGCAAGTGAATGCGATTGGGAAGCTAGACTATACCCAGCAATCATAATGCAAGTGAGGCATTATATGGCAGTTGTCATTACTAGTTGTTGATTCCTCCCTCTCTTTTTGTGGGGAGGTACTTGGCTTCTACTCAGTAACTGTCCACAATACCATGATCCCATGAACCTTTCTTTTCATGAGGAGAACCACTGGAGCTGCCATCCATTTTGCTCTTATGAGTCAGATTGCCGAGTTAGTGCTGATGTTACTGATTTATAGGCATTTTTTGTGATATGTGCACACACGTCCACTGGGAACTGGGTTGAGACTGACTGACTGTTAATTACTCAGGAAGATCTTTTATAGCCAGACAAGAGATGGGACTTTCAGCCCATCATTCTGGTATAGATTTTAACCTGGGTGCTCGGGTGGAAGGACAACCTAAATGTGCAGCCAACTTGCCGTGTTAATTTTTTATCTGAACTTAATTCTTTAAACACAATCTGCAAAGTTCCAAGAAAAGATTAATAAAAAATCTATGCACTATAAATCTAACGATTGGTTTATGATCGTCTTTTGCCAGGATTTTTAAACCATATGCTGTGCTGTTGTGGCAATCATGCTTGAAACATTATGTAGTTTGGTTCCTTCTGATGTTGAGTAAGAGAACTCTTGAGTTATTTTGTCTATGACTAGGATTTTTTTTTAGTAAGAAAATTAATGTCAAATCCACTTGTCATTGTAAATAGGGTTCTTCCTGTTTGGTAGGCCAAGCTAATGCAGAAATTTACATATAAATGCTCAGATCATTCAGGAGCAGAAAAGATGCCAGTGTTGTTCAGGTCTGCACAGGAAATCGGCTGTCAAATATGTCATTCAAGTAGGCCAATTACTTGCAGATTTTTGTGGACCTGGAATATATAGCCTGAGAAGTGACATTTTCTGCAACTTTTCACTCTTGAATTTCCCTTTCTTCCTCGTTTTCCCCCTCCTCCTTCGTTGTTGCTCTTCAATGTGGGTGGTGCATTTTTTTGTGTTAACTTGCATTTCCAACTCAGTTATAGAAGAAAGCTGTCAGTTTATTTTTGTGTACATTAGCAGAACTCCTGTGGGATTACTCAAGTTTGAGGATATGCTGTTTCATACTGGGATGTTATGCCATGTAACACATTGAATTATCAGTGAATCAACAAAGGGTGACGAGGAAACTGCTACAGGAAATAAATGGGATGATCAGCCATGATCTCATTAAATGGCGGAGCAGGCTCGAGGGGCCGAATGGCCTACTCCTGCTCCTATCTTAATGGGATACTTACAGGAAGTGTGTACAGTACTGAAGTGCTCTGCACAAAACTCTTACTGTATTGCTGCCTGATCTCCTGTGACGTTGCTGATGCTGAGTTATAGGATATGCTGTTTTATAAAAATTGGGGTGTTTATACAATATAGGGGATAACCTCAGGGTCACTGATTTACAGAAAGTAAGAATTTCATTTTTATTAAATGATGTTCTGGGATTTTTATTGGTCCTTTGGATAGAATTCTACAACGCTGGCCAATAAAATGACAAGTATGAATGAGTGTCCCTTTTTTAAAATGAAGGGTACTGGTCACCTGGCTGAAAAGTAAATCAGTGGCACTGATGCTGCATTCTGTGTTACACGGCATAACCTCTCGTACATACTTTGTATAGTATATACTTCAGGCTGTGTGCTGTCCTGTATATAGTACACTCTTAAGTTGTGTTTGTTCTATATACAGTACAGCATGTGCTAACCTTTCAATAGTACTTTCCAAGTTTCATGCAGGCCTGTATACTGCAAATTTGTGGACTGCATTGTGGGGTTGTTGCTCCAGTGAGGTTTTGCACCTGTGGGTTGATAGTTGATTAATTAGATATTGTAACTTTCCTAGTGTTTGGTTTGCTTTTTTTAATGACCTCACTAACCTGTGTCGC
Source organism: Somniosus microcephalus (assembly GCF_052327205.1). Classification (NCBI taxonomy): domain Eukaryota; kingdom Metazoa; phylum Chordata; class Chondrichthyes; order Squaliformes; family Somniosidae; genus Somniosus; species Somniosus microcephalus. Next base: position 255,290,540 of record NC_140990.1, on the reverse strand, counting down.
AACTTTATGATTTGTGTATTTGTACTCCGAGATCCCCTTGTTCCTCTACCCCACCTAGACTTGCACCCTCCAAGTGATAAGTGACCTCCCTATTCTTCCTACCAAAATGTAATACCTCACATTTATCTGTGTTGAACTTCATTTGCCAATTATTTGCCCATTCTGCAAGTTTATTAATGTCCTGTAATTTGTTGCAGTCCTCCTCAGTATTGACTATTTCTCTTCCCCCCTCCCCCCCCCAAAATTTGGAATCATCCGCAAATTTAGAAATTATGTTTTTGATTCCAAAGTCTAAATCGTTAATGTAAATTGTGAACAGCAGTGGTCCCAGCACTGATCCTTGTGGAACACCACTGCCCACCTTCTGCCACTGTGAATAGCTGCCCTTTACTCCCACTCTCTGCTTTCTCTCTTGAAGCCAGCGAGCAATCCATTCTGCTACTTGTCCCCTGACTCCACATTCTCTGACCTTCTTCATTAGTCGATTATGGGGTACCTTATTGAAGGCCTTTTGAAAATCTAGATAAATTGCATCTACTGCATTACCATTGTCTACTCTCTCTTACCTCTTCAAAAATTCAATACGGTTGGTTAAGCTAGATTTTCCCATTTCTAGATGTTCTTCTGTTCTCTCATTTAGTGGGGATTCCATTATTTTTCCTGCCACCAATGTTAAGCTGACTGGTCTATAATTCCCTGGACATGTTCTATCCCCTTTCTTAAATGTTGGTATTATGTTAGCTATCCGTCAGTCCTCTGGCACTACACCTTTTTCTAACGAATTATTAAATATGCGTAGTAATGCCTCTTCTATCTCTTCCCTAGATTCTTTTAAAATGTGTGGATGTAATCCATCCGGACCAGGGGTTTTATCCTCTTTGAGTTTGTTTAGTTTATTTAATATATCCCCTTTTTTTATTTTAAGTGCACTTTTCTCATTACTAATCTCATCATCCAATGTCATGTCCACCTGTTCTATCTCCCTATAAATACAGAAGCAAAATAATATTTCTGCCATCTCCATATGAAAAGGAACCCCTCTTTCCCACACCAGCCCTTTAGCCACGTGTTAATTCTCCTGATCTGTCTGCTTCTATGCCAATTTGCATGTGGCTCAGGCAATAATCCAGAGATTATTACCCTCGAGGTCCTGCTTTTTAATTTAGAGCCTAACTCCTGAAACTCTTTCAGCAGGGCCTCCTCCCTGTTCCTACCTATGTTATTTGTTCCAACATGGACCACAACAACTGGATTTACCCCCTCCCTTTCCAAGTTCCTCTCCAGCTACTATGAGATATCCCTTACCCTGGCACCGAGTAGGCAACACACCCTTCGGGATTCTCGTTCATGGCTGCAGAGGACGCTGTCTATCCTCCTAATTATAGAGTTCCGTCTCCCTTTTTCTCTGTCAGCTGTGGCTCAGTTGGTAGCACACTTGCTTCTGAGTCACTCCAGGGACTTGAGCACATAAAGCTAGGCTGACACTCCTGTACAGTGCTGAGGGAGTACTGTACTGTCGGAGGTGCCATCTTTTGGATGCGACGTTAAAGCAAGGTCCCATCTGCTCTCAGGTGGACATAAAAGATCCCATGGCACTATTTCGAAGAAGAGCAGGGGAGTTATTTGTCCCTCAACCAACATAACAAAAAAAAAACAGATTATCTTGTCATTATCACATTGCTGTTGGAGTTTGCTGTGTGCAAATTGGCTGCTGCGTTTCCTACATTACAATAGTGACTACACTTCAAAAGTACTTCATCGGCTGTAAAGTGCTTTGAGATGTCCGGTGGTCATGAAAGCCGCTATATAAAGGCAAGTCTTTCTTTCTTGGCCTCTTTTGAGCCTTTGTCTCCTGTCTCCTCTCCCCTCTCCTTCCTGTTATATCACCTTTATTTTTTCCCCTTGGGTACTTGGCCTCCCCCAATCCCTATCCCAATGACTACTACTCTGCGTTCTTACTCTCCTGCTGCTGTTCCAGGCTTGAACCCCGTTTGGAATAGCCCGCAGCTACCCTCTGTGTCCCTCCTGACAATCTCTGACAGGCCCATCGCTTACTTCTTAAATGCAGTAGCTCCAACTGTCCCATCCTGCTCTCTTGCTCATCTTCCAACTCCGTGTGCTCGCTGGGGGTCTAACCTTACCACCATGCATCCTGCCCCACTCACGACTGACGTCTTGAACTTTGCCAGAAGACCACAGTCACAGTCTCCGCCCCCTTCGCATTTCCCGCCAGAATATCGGCTCACTCACAAACGAGGCCCTTGTTCTCCACGACTTTATAGTGGATGATTGCATTGACTTCCTGGATTTAACTGAAACTTGGCTCGCAGGTGATGATACCTTACCCCCTGCTGAAGCCTTCCTGTCTGGCTATACTTCCCACCATCTGCATCACCAAAACTGCCACGGTGGCAATGTAACACTTCTTGCCACATCACACCCTGGTCTCTCCTGCTAACCCTTTGGTACTTTCTCCTCTGAGCACTTCACCTTGTTCCACCCATATCACCTCTCTTTGAAAATCCTCGCTGTTTACCGCACTTCCCCCACCCGCCTCTACACCATTGCCTTTGGAGTCACACAAGAGCCTATCCTTAGCCCCCTTCTATTCCTCATCCACATGCTGTCTTTTGGGGATATTACCATGTGTACACTTACACCCAGCTCTATCTCTCCTTCACTATCTTCTTGTCCGATATCCAGTGTTGGATGAGCTGCACTTTACTCCAGTTAAACAGTGGGAAGACCGAAGGCATTATTTTGGCTCCCACCACAAACTCCATTCCCTTTCCACCGATTCCATCCGCCTTACCCAAGACCGACCACTTCCATCTCTGTAACATTGCCCACCTCAGCCTATTTGCTGCTGAAAACCTCATCCATGCCTTTGTCACCTCCAGACTCTCAGAAGCCAGCCTTCAGCCAATTTGATTCACTCCACGTGATATCAATAAACGGCTGAGCGCACTGGATGCAGCAACGGCTATGGGTCCCGACAACATTCTGGCTATCATGCTGAAGACTTGTGCTCCAGAACTAGCTGTGCCTCTAGCCAAGCTGTTCCAGTACAGCTAAAACACTGGCATCTATTCGACAATGTGGAAAACTGCCCAGGTATGTCCTGTCCACAAAAAGTAGGACAAATCAAATGCGGCCAATTACTGGCCCATCAGTCTACTCTCAATCATCAGCAAAGTGATGGAAGGTGTCATCAACAGTACTATCAAGCGGCACTTATTCACCAAAAACCTGCTCGGTGATGCCCAGTTTGGGTTCCGCCAAGACCACTCTGCTCCCGAACTCATTACAACCTTGGTCCAAACATGGACAAAGGAGCTGAATTCCAGAGGAGAAGTGAGAGTGACCGCCCTTGACATCAAGGCAGCATTTGACCGACTCTGGCATCAAGGCGCCCTAGTAAAACAAGTCATTGGGAATCGGTTGGGGGGGTGGGGGGGGGGCGCGCGCGGGGCAACTCTCCACTGGCTGGAGTCATACCTAGCACAAAGGAAGATGGTTGTGGTGATTGAAGGTCAATCATCACAGCCCCAGGACATCGCTGCAGGAGTTCCTCAGGGTAGTGTCCTAGGCCCAACCATCTTCAGCTGCTTCATCAATGACCTTCCCTCCAAACTAAGGTCAGAAATGGGGATGTTTGCTGATGAATGCACTGTGTTCAGTACCATTCACAATGAAGCAGTCCATGCCCGCATGCAACAAGACCTGGGCAACGTTCAGACTTGGGCTGATAAGTGGCAGGTAACATTCGCGCCACAGAAGTGCCAGGCAATGACCATCTCCAACAAGTGAGCGTCTAACCACCGCCCATTGATATTCAATGGCAATACCATAGCCGAATCCCCCACCATCAACATCCTGGGGGCCACCATTGACCAGAAACTTAACTGGACCAGCCACATAAATACTGTGGCAACAAGAGCAGGTCAGAGGCAAGTTATTCTGCGGCGAGTGTCTCACCTCCTGACTCCCCAAAGCCTTTCTACCATCTACAAGGCGCAAGTAAGGTGTGTGATGGAATACTGCACTCCACTTGCCTGGATGAGTGCAGCTCCAACAACACTCGAGAAGCTTGACACCATCCAGGACAAAGCAGCCCGCTTGATTGGCACCCCATATACCACCTTAAACATTTACTCCCTCCACCACCGGCGTACCGTGCCTGCAGTGTGTACCATCTACAAGATGCACTGCAGCAACTCGCCAAGGCTTTTTCGGCAGCACCTCCCCAACCCGCGACCTCTTCCACCTAGAAGGACAAGGGCAGTAGACGCATGGGAACACCACCACCTCCCAGTTCCCCTCCAATTCACACACCATCCTGACTTAGAAGTATATCGCCGATCCTTCATCGTGGCTGGGTCAAAATACTGGAACTCCCTCCCTAACAGCACTGTGGGAGTACCTTCACCACACGGACTGCAGCGGTTCAAGAAAGCACCTTCTCGAGGGCAATTAGGGATGGCCAATAAATGCTGGCATTGCCAACGACACCCACATCCCATAACCGAATTTAAAAAAAAAAACTAGACTATTCCAATACTCTCCTGCCCAGTCTCCCATCCTGCACCCTTCATAAGCTTCAGCTTATCCAAAAGCTTCTGCCCTAATCCTAGCCCACACCAAGGCTCGTTCACCCGTTGCCCTTTCCTTGCTGACCTACATTGACTCCCGGCCCCCAATTTAAAAATCTTATCCTTATATTTATCTCTTCATGACCTTGCCACTCCCTATCTCTAACCTCCAGCCTAATAGTCCCGCTGCTGAACTCTGTGGCCATGCTTTCGGCCCAAAAGGCCCAATGTCCTGGAAATTTCTCGCTAAACCTCTCTGTCTCCCTCCTTTAGGGCCCTCCTTAAAACCCAACTCTTTGCCCAAGCTTTTGGTCATCCTTCCCCGGTTCAGTATCTACTTTTGTCTGATTATGATTCTATGAAGAGCCTTCAGTGTGATTATATTAAAGACGCTATGTACATAAGAACATAAGAAGTAGGAGCAGGAGTAGGCCATACGGCCCCTCGGGCCTGCTCCACCATTCAATAGGATCATGGCTGATCCGAATCTAGACTCACGTCCACTTCCCTGCCCTCTCCCCGTAACCCCTAATTCCCTTATCTGCTAGGAAACTGTCTATCGCCATTTTAAATTTATTTAATGTTGCAGCTTCCACAGCTCTCTGGGGTAGCAAATTCCATAGATTTACTACCCTCTGAGTGAAGAAGTTTCTCCTCATCTCAGTTTTGAAAGGGCAGCCCCTTATTCTTAGATTATGCCCCCTAGTTCTAGTCTCACCCATCAGTGGAAACATCCTCACCGCATCCACCCGATCAAGCCCCCTCACAATCTTGTATGTTTCGATAAGATCGCCTCTCATTCTTCTGAACTCCAATGAGTAGAGTCCCAACCTACTCAACCTTTCCTCATACGTCAACCCCCTCATCTCCGGAATCAACCGAGTGAACCTTCTCTGAACCGCCTCGAGAGCAAGTATATCTTTTCTTAAATATGGAAACCAAAACTGCATGCAGTATTCCAGGTGTGGCCTCACCAAACCCTGTATAACTGCAGCAAGACTTCCCTGTTTTTATACTCCATCCCCCTCGCAATAAAAGCCAAGATTCCATTGGCCTTCCTGCTGCACCTGCATACTAACTTTTTGTGTTTCATGCACCAGGACCCCCAGATCCCTTTGTACTGTAGCACTTTGCAGTTTCTCTCCATTTAGATAATAACTTGCTCTTTGATTTTTTTCTGCCAAAGTGCATAACCTCACACTTTCCAACATTATATTGCATCTGCCAAATCTCTGCCCACTCACTTAGCCTGTCTATGTCCTTTTGCAGGTTTTTTATGTCCTCCTCACTCACTGCTTTCCCTCCCATCTTTGTATCGTCGGCAAACTTGGATATGTTGCACTCGGTCCCTTCCTCCAAATCGTTAATATAGATTGTAAAGAGTTGGGGTCCCAGCACTGACCCCTGCGGAACACCACTAGTTACTGATTGCCAGCCCGAGAACGAACCATTTATCCCAACTCTTTGTTTTCTGTTAGATAGCCAATCTTCCACCCATGTCAGTATATTACCCCCAATCCTGTGATTTCTTATCTTGATCAGTAATCTTTTGTGTGGAACCTTGTCAAATGCCTTTTGGAAATCCAAATACACTACGTCCACTGGCTCCCCTTTATCCACCCTGTATGTTACATCCTCAAAGAATTTGAGCAAATTTGTCAAACATGACTTCCCCTTCATAAAACCATGCTGACTCTGTCCTATTAAATTATGTTTATCCAAATGCTCTGTTACTGTTTCCTTAATAATGGACTCCAACATTTTGCCAACCACAGATGTTAGGCTAACTGGTCTATAGTTTCCAGCTTTTTGTCTACTTCCCTTCTTAAATAAGGGTGTTACATTAGCAGTTTTCCAATCTGCCGGGACCTTTCCTGAGTCCAGGGAGTTCTGGAAAATAATCACCAATGCATCCACAATCCCTACTGCCACTTCTCTCAAGACCCTAGGATGTAGGCCATCAGGTCCGGGGGATTTATCCGCCTTAAGTCCCATTATTTTACTGAGTACCATCTCCTTAGTGAATTTAATGTAAATGCTTTATAACAACAACTTGCATTTATATAGCGCCCCAAGGCTCTTTACAGATGTTATCAGACAAAAATAGATTCTTAGGAAAAGAAGGATATATATATTTTAAGTTATTTATTCCTAATACTGGGTCATGGGAGTGGGATTTAGCTGCAGTGAGGGACAGTCCTTGGTTTTGTCAGAACTGGGATGAGTGTCCTAGTGTTTGACAGCACTGTGGTGGGGCTTAGGGAGTTTGGCAGTGTAACTTACTTAAATTCTCTGCAAACGTTAAATGTGATTGGTTCGTGGAAGTATAACTAGGTATGTCTCTCTCTATCACTTTTCTCTCTCCCCACCTCCTCCCCCTTATGTGCACTTAACTTCAGAAAGCATATTAGTTTAATTCAAACATCAACTCGAGCAATAACAGGTATACAGTCAGTCTGTTGTTTCTCTATCTCTCACTCACACACATGCTCTGTTTAAAATAAACTCGGTATAAATTTAACCTCTAAAACTTTTGAGATTTATTCTGTAGCATTTTTTGAATAATATTCAAAAGCAGCCAAATAGCTTTTGTTCAAGGCTGAAAGAGAACCATTCTATCATTTGGCTAGCTTAAATGTTACTTGTGAATCCTGGAAAACTGTTCACATTACACATGTGCAACCTGCAGGACCTGCCCTTCAACTAAGAACTTGGCAGAAATAACAAGTCTAAGTCCAGGCTTTTGGTAGAGACTGAGGCCTTCAAGTAAAATCTTTAAATGAAGGTATCAAAAGATAGTAAAGAATTCAATGGATAAATTTAGTCATGTTATTTTGAAATACTGTATGTAGCATATTTATTTTGTTTAAACCCATAGTATGGACCATAAACATTTAAATTGCCAGCAAATGGTGCATGAAAGAATTGTGAAATATGTAAAATGCTTTTTATTTTGTTTAAAACTTTATTCTGACATTAGAAATTTCAGTTACTAAGGGGCAAAATGGTGGATTTTTTTTCCTAAAGTACAGGAAAAGTTCTGCTATCCGGCACCGACGGGACCGAGCTGCTGCCGATCTATCAAAACTTCCGGATAGACCAGCGCTAATGTTGAAGGATAGGAGGTTTTCATCTCCGTATCTGACAACAAACACTGTTGCTTAGCAACAGCTTGTAAACACTCGGCCCGTACCTTGGAAGCGTCTCTGAAGCTGTTGCTAAGCTACAGAGACGCTTTCCAGAGCCTGACTGTTTTTTAAAAAAAAAAAAAAAAAAAAATGCTAGGAGAAGAAAAAAAACCTAACCAAAACGGCTGCTGATTTCTGCCGTTAGATCGAGGTTTCCGGGCATACAACCTCTGGATAAACCAAAGTTTCCTGTACTTTGATTCATTTGGTTCACCAAGACACTGATGGTGAAAGTTGATGAGGCTTTACCTATTGTAAGATGTTGTCATAGGGTTTTTCCATTATGGCTTTTTGATATATGGGTTACCATTATAATGCATGATACAAGAAATTAGGTTAATTTGTACAGGAAGTGTGTTATATGCAAGATTTTTTAAAAGATATATAAGTAGATATATCCAAAAATAAAAATGGTATGTAGTTCCAGATGATCACATTTCAAGTGGCAGGAGGCTCGTGTGGAACATAAACTTGTTGGGCTAAATGGCCTATTTCTTTTCTGTACGTTCTATGTAAGTGTCATGCTAATTTCTGTGTCCTACTGAAAAACTATAATGAAACAAAGGCAGTCATTTACAATGTCGCAAAACTCTCTAGGAGCATAATATTACGCTTGAGGACCCATAAGTGCAGTATTATGGTCTTTCACAGCTCAAGGGGACCATGAGGATATTGATTGGAAAATACAAAGGTATATGTTCTCTTTCGTGATTTAGAATTCATAGGCATGCAATGGAAGGGCATGTACAAGATCCAGAACCAAACTATGGGTGAGTTTGTGGCACAAAGAAGAACATGAGGATCTTGAATAAGCCTGTTACCGGCATTGGATGTGGATATCTAGAGCGTTGATGTGGCTGGCACAACATACGCTGCCCTATTTAGGTCCTTGCAAGGTGCTGAAAGCAAATGCTAGCTGTATAGCCAATGAGGAAATTTTAACACTTGGGTGACAGCTGCTGAAAGATATTACCTGGAGGCTGGGCATGAGAACACACGCTTGAGTTGCAGAAAGACGTGCACAAACTATGTATCTGCAACTGGTGGAATCACCTGTTCAGTGGGATATAGTTAGTGTCTATGTTGTCGTCCATGGCAATGCACTTGCGCATCTTATGGTGAGTTGTGCTATTCACCATTCAACTCGAAGAACTGCTGCTGTTCACCTAGTGAGGACTGAAACTCGTGCTTCTCAGTTGTCAAACAGCCAACTAGTGGCTATCCTTCTTGGGGCAAGAGAGGTAAGTGGTGTCTTTAGGGTTGAGGTAGCCCCAAATAATACTCCTGGCAATGGTGGCTCAACCAAATTCACCCTCTATGGCAGGGTCAGTAATCCGATACCTGAACCAGCCAAGTCAGTATTACTCCAGGGTACTGCGAGCGATTGACCAGATTCCATTAGTGAGCCAAATTAGCTGGAGGGGTAAGCCTGTCACTGGTGCTGGGATTATTCCCTATGCTCCAGATTACTCTACCAGCCAGGTGTCTCAATGAGTAAGGTGGTCTTAGATGGGTAAGTAGCAGGAAGGGACTCTGGCAAGCTGTATGGTTTTAGCTAGTTTAAATTCTAGCAGCAACTCGTGCATACTTGGGAGTCCCGAACTCTTTGGACTTGGACAGTTGGGTTATATCTATGGGTAAAGCATGAAAACTTCATATTTGGCAAAGGTGTATATCGACTTCAGTAGCCTGCTTTGGAGACTTTTAAATATAGCAATAGGTTTTTGTGCGTATCAGAAATCCAGCAGACCAAAAACAAAGAGCAAAAAAAAAACAGTCCGAATATCTTCAGCTCCTTAATTGGCTTTACCAATCACATTTTTCCAACAAATAAAATGAAGTCAGATTTCTGACTTAGTCAGAATAGTGATTAAACCCTGAACTAATAAACCCTGAACTAACCAGATGTTTACTTAACAGCAGTTAAACTTTATGGACTAAGGGGACATAACCGCCTTAGCAGCAGAGTAATATATTGTGCGCTACATGGCATACTATTTCTGCATTTATAAAGCATGGCATCATTCAATTACATTGAGCAACACAATGGAAAATCCACTAGTAATATATTTAAAAACAGTATGTCAGTGCTTGCAACTGTCTCACTTTGTCACAGATGCAAAGCAATCAGTGCGATTAGATATTAACTGTATGTGGTGCATGCAAAATTTAATAGCAGCCTTGCCCCGTGGGTTGGGAGAAGGGGACATAGAACTGGAGCCAACTACTGCGATGAAACCACTAACGGCAATAAGGGAAAAGAAAGAAAGGGGTGGTGGAAGGGGAAGCGAAGGTTCAAACAAGTTGAATTAATTTTAAAAATGACCTGACTGAAGCAGTTATGCCTGTAGCTGGCGCTGTGAAAAGATTTTGCAATGTTGAGGGTGTCATGCCTTGCATGTCACATACTCATCCAGCCTTGTGTCTCATGCAACAGTACTGCATATACAGGAAGGGTTTAAAATATTTATTTCTACACTACCTAAAGTTGAGGTAAAATAGTGAAATAATTTTAACTAATTGTTTTATCACTTGCAGATGTGTATGTTCTTTAATAGTATTTTTAACATCAAAGGATGACACCTGTAAGTAAGTAAATGTGCTGCTTGCCAACCTAGATATAAATGGTGCATAGGCTCCTGCTTCTGCTGTCATGTTCCAAATCCCTCAAGGCCCCACTGAAGCTCCTTTCACCTTATAGCTGAAATTCTCTCATTTCTTTCTCCTGGCTTTTTCTTTATTCTTTACAGTAATTTTGTTCTGCCCAGTCAGGTTCAATCTCCAATTCCTGCTGCCCTCTTCAAGTGACCATTGGCCCTGCACACATCTTCCCCTGCAAAGAAAACGTCATGTATGCTTGCTATTGTATTGGTTTCTTTCAATTTTTAGCCACATTTCGTCCAACATTTTTATATCCTTTTGATTCCACAGCTTTCTTTGATCCCCTGCTCTTAGTTTGAGCCCTGCACATTCCCATTACCTAGTTAACGTATACAAATCAAACTTAATTGTTTTACAATTCACTGTCCCTAAAATGATAGCCCCTAATTGTTGTGTGTGTGCACGCGTTCGTGTGAAGTTGCTTCAGTCAGGTCATTTTTAAATAATTCAACCATCAATATAAGAGAGTCACCAAGAAATCCAATAGCGAATTCAGAAGAAACTTCTTCACCCAGAGAGTGGTGAGAATGTGGAACTCTCTACCATGGAGTGGTTGAAGCAAATAGTATAGATGCATTTAAGAGGCGGTTAGATAAGCATATGAGGGAAAAGGGAATAGAGGGTTATGCCGATAGAGTTAGATGAGGAAAGACGGGAGGAGTCGCGAGTGGAGCATAAATGCCCACATGGACTGGGTGGGCCGAATGGCCGGTTTGTGCTATATATCCTATGTAAACCTTCCCTTTCCCTTCCACACTTTTTTTTCTTTTTATAATTCTTTTTCTTTTCCCTTATTGCTGTTAGTTGTTACATCGCTGTAGTTGGCTCCAGTTCCACGTCCCCTTCTCCCAACCCATGCGTCTTCATTCTCGTGCGACCTCTTAGCATTTACAAACTCCCCATGCCATTTCCTTCCCAGCCTCTAATGCTACTCTACCTTCCCCTCACTAACCCTGGTGTACGTCTTTCCTTCCCATCCTGCTCGAATTTTGCCTTTTGGTCTCCATTGTTGCAATCCTTCCATGCCCCGATCCAATTATCCCCTGCTGTCTAACCCCAAGACTATATTTGGCCTTGATTCCCAGTATGCAATGCCATGGGAGATTGAGTAGTTACGTATTATATTTGATTCACAAGGCATGTGCTTCACATTGAAAAGACCTTTGTCAACCATGATCCGAAGGTAAAAACCCATTATAAATATCTGAACTGCCTGTAGGTGGCGCTGTGATACGTGCTTTCAGTGTTCAAGGTGGCCACGACTGCCTATTGGAGAATAGCTGCTATTTTATAGTGAGTATTATTCGTCTGAAAATTTTGGATTTTGGTTTTCTTCCCCCTCAATAACTGACATTTCTGATGCCTATAATAAGGGTTTAAACAAAGTTTATAAAAAAAAAAAAAAAAGTTTTACATTTTCACAATATCATGATTAGATTTATCACTGGAATTACATTTTGTGTTTTCATTTATAGTTTTTACCTGAAGGCCACAGTCTCTCCCGAGAGACTAGGTTTGGACTTAGTCGGAATATACAGTCTCAGCATGAGCAGTGTACCTAATTTCCCCAGGATGCATCAGTACCATTCAGTCAGCTGTACTGATGGAATATTCTTTCTTTAGCTTCTAGCAGTTCCTGTTCAGTTTTACAAAATAATTTGAAGAAATGCTTGAGGACAAATTTCAAAAACTTTATTAAGGTAAAATTTATTATGTGTTTTTGCTACAACAGTGCGTGTGAGAGAATAAATAGGACACTTAATTGATTACATACCTGTTGTAGTTGTTTGTGTGTCAGAAAGTGTATTAAGCTTGAAGGCAAGAGAGCGGAGATGGGGAAAGAGATGAGTGAGCAAGTGTGAATTGATACTAATAGTTCAATTTTCAAAAACCACAGTTGAATTTTAAAGCCAACTAATTATCTCATCAGTGTTTTGTTGACTAAGAAGTTAATTACACATGAGAGGAACATAGGAACAGTTGAGCCTGTTGCACCATTCAATTAGATCATGGCTGATCTGTACCCCAACTCCATTTTACCTGCCTTTTATTCGATAATCTCTTGATACCATTACCCAACAAAAATCTATCATTCTCAGTCTTGAAATTTTCAATGACTTGGCATCCACAGCCTTTTGAGGGAGAGAGTTCCAGATTTCCACTACCCTTTTCATTAAAAAAATGCTTCCTGACTTCACTCCTAAATGGCCTAACTCTAATTTTAAGCTAATGCCCCCTTGTTTTGGATTCCTCCACCAGAGGAAATAGTTTTTCTGTATCTACCCTATCGAATCATTTTATCATTAAAAATATTTTGGAGTAGAGATTTGTCTCGGGTGTTGGCACAAACCGAGCAGTATTGGATTGGACGCCTGATACTTAGTTCCATTGCAGTTAATAGAACTGAATATCTGGCACTGTGTATAATGGGTGGCCGATCCGATACCGCCCGTTTTGCGCCACCGACTGAAATGATTTTCTAGGCCCTTGATTTATATCAGGGGTTCTCAACCGGGGTCCGCGAGAAGGTTTCAAGTGGTCTGCCAAAATAGCATCCTTCAAAAATGAAAATCTTTTTAAAAATCCCATTCTGTGAGCAGGGTCGACAATAAAAAGAGCGAGACTGCTAACTACTGATGTCAGTGGTGCCCTATTGCTAAGAATGATACCTTGAAATAGGCTCTTTTTTTTGCCCACCTCCAAAAAAGGAGAGTTTAATGCAGTGCACCGAGGTGAGGTTGGGCTGATGTACTGCCGCTGACGTTGGAGGAGGGACGGATGGCAGCGGGTTCTTTTCCCGGTAGGCCGTGCACTCTCCTGCCCGCCGGGTTTAAATCGGGTAAGTGGAGTATGCAGGTCGGTGGGGTTTGATGTCAGTTTTGTGGGCTAAAGAACTAACTGAAGTGTGTCTGCAAATGATCGACTCACTTCACATTTCATTCTTTATGCGGCTGACCGCTGCTTGTCCGTGGCAGTTGTTTACAGAGCTGAGTATGGCATGGGCGGCTGATCAAACTGCTGCCGCCACCGGGAGCTCATGGTCCTGGGTCCGAGTCCCAGGGGCATCACTGACTCATGGTGTGGACGGCCATGAAAGTTGACTTTTTTTGCATTGGGAAGTGAGCCTGGAGCTTAGGTGCACATTGTTTATGGTGATCCATCTGATTTTCTGTTGTGGGATCGTGCTGTGTGCGAATTTGCTACTGTTTTTTACCACATGACGGGAGCCACTCTTTTATAAAAAAAATTAAAAAAAAGAAAAGCTGTGTTGTGTTACAAGGGGTCTGTGGAATTTTTAGAACACTGGGCCGGGCAGTGGGGGGGGGGGGGGTCAGGGTCCTCCGAAGCAAAAATGTTGAGAACCAATGTTCCCTTTAAACTGCGTGGGTGCACAGCACTCCTGGGGTCCCGCGCAGCCAGTGAGCCGGCTTTTAAATTGAACAAACCGTGTATATGCGGAATTTTGAATGGGCCATGCAACCCAAAAGAAATTGCAGAGAACATTGTTGAGAACCCCTGATTTATATCACTCCTCAACCGTATCAATTCAAGGGAATACAAGCTATGTTTATGCAACATGTCATCATAACTTAACCCTTTAAGCACTGGTGCCATTCTGGTGACTGTGTGCTGTACCCCTTCCAAGGCCAATATATGAGGTGTTGTGCCCAAAGCTGAAGCAGTATTCCGGACTGGGTCTGACGAAGGCACTGCACAACTGAAGCAGAACTTGCTCACTTTTGAGTTCCATCCCACTTGATATAAAAGGCCAAAACATTTGCCTTTTTGATTACTTTTTGTACCTGTGCTCTAGCTTTGTGATTTGTATACATTGCTACCTAAATCCCTCGGCTCCTCAACAACTCCTAGTCTCTCACCATTAAGAAAATATTCTGATTTGTCTTTATGGATCCAAAATGAATGACCTCACACTTCCTCATATTGAACTCCAGCTGCCACAGGTTTGCCCACTTACTTAATCTATCTGTCACTTTGTAACTTCCTGCTCACATCTACACAACATACTGTGCTTCCTAACTTAGTGTCATCTGCAAACTTGAATATACAACTCTCTTCCTTCATTCAAGTCATTGATAAATATGGTGAAAAGCTGAAGCCCAATACAGATCCCTTGGGAACATCACTTGTCACATCCCACCAATCAGAGAATATTCCATTTTTCTCTGCTCTGTCTTCTATCTCACAACCAATTACCGACCCATTTCACAAGATTATCTCCAATTCCTCCACGGTGCTCTCGTTTTTGCTAATAATCTCTTGTGCAGAACCATATCAAATGCCTTCTGGAAGTCCATATAGACAACATCCACAGACACTCCCTTATCTACTATGCTAGCGATGTCCTTTTTAAAAAAAAAAAAAAATAAATAAATAAAAAAAAAAAAATAATAATAATTCAATGAGATTAGTCAGATAAGACCTAACCTTCATTGTGATGATTCTCTTTGATCAGATGATACTTGTCCAAGTGCTCGGTCACGCTGAGAGATTGTAATTGCTAACGCTTATGAGTGAGAGGCAGTCTCCTTCCTCATTCTAATATGATTTTTTTTTCAATTTAGCTTTGAAAGCTAACAAAAACAGGTTGAAGATGGGGGTCCTCTCGCCTCTTGCCACCTACCCTTGGGGGAAGCAAATGAGTGGGGGGGGGAGGGGACTGGATGGAGGGTTAAGGGTATGGTGAATGACTGCAGGGTGAGGGCGGAACACTAGGATTAAAGGAGTAATTTAAATGAGTAGAGGTAGGAGTTAGGATTTAGTGGTACGAGGGAAGGAGTGGTAGAAAGGGGAGCCAATAGTGGGAAGGTGAAAGTGTAGGGGATGCAATGGAGTTGGGCGAAGGGGACAAGCATGAGTGATTAGGGAAGAAGATGCAAAAGGAACCGCTGAGGCCCACATTTTCCCCGCAACCTTAGCCCAACTGCTGTGGGCAGCTCCTTTCTCCACCATATTGAGCTGTGCCATCCACCACTTCCATAAGAAAAAAAGACATTGAGAGAAGCAAAAGAGGACCGAGAAAATCAAAAGGAGAGTTATGGGGAGAGAAGAAAGAGTGAGAGAGAAAAAACAGCAACATGAAAATAGCAGCCAAGTAGTGCACTGCTATGGGAGATGGACTAGTATGTTAAACTTCGTACCTGAGACATGTATTTCATTGAAGTACCTGCACTACTGTTAGTCGTATAGGTGGCGCTGTGATAGGTATTTTCAATGTTAAAAATGTCACGCTGTAAGATACACTAACTGCTATTTGATAATGAGGAAATGTTCTGTGATTGTGTAATCTGGGAAGTGAGTTCACACAAATTGCTTAAAATACTTTCTGAAAATGTTTTCATGTGCCTTTGTTTTCCATACTAATTTAAATTTCTAATGTCCAAAATAAGGATTTAAACAAAATAAATTTGAAAATGACCTATTTCACAAAAGTGTGAGTAAATTTATCCACTGAATTCTTCAGTGTCTTTTGAAACCTTCAGTAAAGATTTTACTTGGAGGCCTCAGTCTTTACTAAAATCCTGGTCTGCCAAGACTCTTAGTTGAAGGGCAGTCTGGGCATGTGCACTATGCACAGTTTTCCCCGATTCATCAGTAACATTTAAGCTAGCCAAATAATAGAATGGCTCTCTCTTGGTCTTTAACCATAACTATTTATCACAGAGATATCATCCCTCCTTTCTTCCTTCAGCCTCTGCACTGACAACGACGACTCTGATTTCAAATACCATCTCAGCCACTCTTGCCCTCTTCTCTTTGAAGTCATTGTCCTCCAGTCTTCCATAAACCTTTGCCTCCATGTAAACTCATTAATAACCATCCCCTCAAACTTGCCATCTCCCATGAACCCTCTACTCCCATTGCCTTGGTCACTGACAAGGTAATCTCCGATCATTTCCTTATATCCCACTTTGCCCAAGTCTACCTACTCCCAACTCCACTTCCTTCTGTGTCTATCCCTGGAAAAATAAATAACCCCCCCCCCCCCCCCCCCCAATTCACCAAGTGACTTGCTATACTTTGAAACTCCCTCCATTCGCCACAGTACCCCTACAGCTGTCAATTTGCTCAACCACTTCCCAACCTCCACCTTTGATGCTGTTGTCTCCCAACAAAAATGTTATTCTATCCCTGGTATGGCCCCTATCTGCGTTCCCACAAGTCCAAGGGCCGCAGACTTGAGCATATCTGGCACACCACTAGTTTAGTCATCCATAACAGATTTGGCTGAACCACATCAAGTGTGATCGAGTTGAACGCTTCTCTGCCAAAACTGCACACTACTTCAGGATCATCCTGGGTAGCAAAGAAAACCCCTGGCTTATTTTCTGCACTACCAGCCATCTCCTTAAACCCCTCTCCCCATCCCCCTCCACCCCCACCTCCAACAAGTGCAAGGAGCTCATGGACTCCTTTGTCACCAAGATTGACACTTTGTCACCAAGATTGACACTATCTGTTCAGCTGCTTTCCCCCTTCTCCTGTGCCCCATACCTGAACTCACATCCTTCTCTGCATTTCTGTCCCATCTCCCCTCATGCCATCTCCGAGCTCATTTTGTCCACGAGACCACCTCCTGCTCCCTTGACCCCATTCCCACTAAACTGCTGAACACTCAACTTTCCTTCCTGGTCCCCATGCTATCTGACTATGTGAATGATTCCCTCCTTGGGTATGGTCCCCCTCCTCACCCTCCTTTATTTAAAAAAACAAAAAAAAAAAACAACCTCCTACCTGTTTCCTTGCAAACTACCAATACATCTTGAACCTCCCTTCCTCTCAAGTCCTTAAAGATGTTGTCAACTCCCAAATCTATGCCCATCTGTCCTACTACTGCCTGTATAAATCTCTCATCAGATTTCCCCCCCTCACAGAGCACTGAAATAGGGCTAACCAAAGTACAAATGACATCCTCTTTGACGATGACCATGGTGCATTATCCCTCCTTGACCTCTCTACAGCCTTTGACACGGTCAACCACAACACCCTCCGCCAACCATTCTCCTCCATTGACCAGCTCAGTGGGACGGTTCTTGCTTGGTTCCACTCCTCCCTATGTGATTGTAGCTTGAGCATCTCCAGCAATGGCTTATCTTCCTGCACCTGCACCATAACTCCAGAGTCCCCCAAGAATCTATCCTTGGTCCTCTCCTGTTCCTTATCTGCATTCTACCCCTTGGCAACATCATCCACAAATATGAGGGCAACTTCCATGTATGTTGACGACACCCAACTTTATCTCTCCACTTTCTCTGTGTTGCTGGTCTACTTGTCTGGAATTGACAGATGAGTCACAATTTCCTCCAATTAAACATTGGGAAGACTGAAGCTATCATTTTCTGCCCCCATCACAAGCTCTGTACCCTTGCCCCTGATGCTATTTAGAATCATAGAATAGTACAGCACAGAAGGAATCCATTCGGCCCTTTGAGTCTATGTCTGTTCTTTCGAAGAACAATCCAGTTAGTTCCACTTTACCAGTCCCCCCCCCCCCCCAAATTCTTTCCCCATATCCCTGCAATTTTTTATCCTTCAAGTATTTATCCAATTCCCTTTTGAAGGCTACTATTGAATCTGTATCCACCACCCTATCGAGCAGTTCATTCCAAATCCTAACCACTCGTTGCGTAAAAAAAAGTTTTTCCTTGTGTGGCCTCTGGTTCTTTTGCCTATCACCTCATATCTGTGCCCTCTCGTTATCGACTCTTCAACCATTGGAAACGGTTTCTCTTTATTTACTCAATCTAAACCCTTCATGATTTTAAACACCTCTAACAAATCTCCTCATAGCCTTCCCTGCTTTTAAGGAAAACAACCATTCTAGTAAATCTCTTCTGTACCCTCTCCAAAGCCTTCACGTCCTTCTAGAGTGTGCTGCCCAGAGTTGGACACAATAATCCAGCTAGGGCCGAACTAGTGTTTTATAAAGGTTTAGCATAACTTCTGGGCTTTTGTACACTATGCCTCTATTTATAAAGCCCAGGGTCCCATATGCTTTATTAACTGCTTTGTTAACCTGTCCTGCCACCTTCTAAGATTTATGTACAAACACCCCCAGATCTCTCGCTCTCCCCTTGCACTCCCTCCCAGCCATTGTCGCAGGCAGAACATAAGAAATAGGAGCAGGAGTAGGCCATTTGGCCCCTCGAGCCTGCTCCGCCATTCAATAAAATCATGGCTGATCTTCTACATCAACTCCACTTTCCTGCACTATCCCCATATCCCTTGATTCACTTAATATCCAAAAATCTATCGATCTCTGACTTGAATATACTCAACGACTGAGCCTCTACAGCCCACTTGGGTAGAGAATTCCAAAGATTCACCACCCTCTAAGTGAAAAAATTTCTCCTCATCTCAGTCCTAAATAGCCGACCCCTTATCTAGACTCCCAAGCCAGGGAAAACATCCTCCCTGCATCCACCCTGTCAAGCCCTGTAAGAATTTTGTATGTTTCAATGAGATCACCTCTCATTCTTCTAAACTGTAGAGAATATAGGCCTAGTCTACTCAATCTCTCCTCGTAGGACAAACCATCCTCTTTCCCCCCCCCCCCCCACCCCCCGCCCCATCCCAGGAATCAGTCTGGTGAACCTTCGTTGCACTGGCTGTATGGCAAGTATATCCTTCCTTAGGTAAGGAGACCAAAACTGTACACAATACTCCAGGTGTGGTCTCACCATGGCCCGAACAGGAAACTTTCTGGTATCCGGCACTGACGGGACCGAGCTGGTGCCGTACCATCAAAACCGCCGTAGAAACCAGCGCTAATGTTAAAACATAGAGCTTTTGAGCTCCGTGTGAATCAACAAACCCTGTTGCTTAGCAACAGCTTCAAAACAGTCGGCCGCAGCTTAAAAGCGTCTCTAGCTAAGCAACAGCTTCAGCTAGACCTTGCAGAGCCTGACTGGAAAAAAAAAAGCAACGAGAAGTAAAAAAAAACTTACAGGAAACGGCTCCTGAATTTTGCCAGTAGATAGAGCTTTCCGGACATTTAACCTCCGGTTAAACGAAAGTTTCCTGTATAATTGCAATAAGACATCTTTACTCTTGTACTCAACTCCTCTTGTAATAAAGGCCAACATACCATTTACTTCCTTAATTGCTTGCTGTACCTGCATGTTAACTTTCAGTGATTTGTGTACAAGGACACCCAGGTCCCTCTGAACACCAACATTTCCCAATCTCTCACCATTTAAAAAATACTCTGCTTTTCTATTTTTCCTACCAAGTGGATAACTTCACATTTCTTCACATTATATTCCATTTGCCATGTTCTTGCCCACTCACTTAGCCTATCTATATCCCCTTGAAGCCTCTTTGCATCCTCCTCACAACTTACATTCCCACCCAGCTTTGTATCATCAGCAAACGTGGATATATTACATTTGGTCCCCTCATCCCAATCATTGATGTAGATTGTGAATAGCTGAGGCCCAAGCACTGATCCTTGCAGTAAGAGAGAGAGACCCCACTAGTTACAGCCTGCCAACCCAAAAATGACATTTATTCCTACTTTCTGTTTTCTGTCTGTTAACCAATCCTCAATCCATGCTAGTATATTACCCCCAATCCCATGAGCCCTAATTTTGTTTAATAACCTCTTGTGTGACACCTTATCGAATGCCTTCTGAAAATCCAAATACACGACATCCACTGGTTCCCCCTGATCTATTCTGCTAGTTACAACCTCAAAAAACACATAACAGATTCGCCAAACATGATTTCCCTTTCATAAATCTGTGTTGACTCTGCCCAATCCTATTATTATTTTCTAAGTGCCCTGTTACCACATCCTTAATAATAGATTCTAGCATTTTCCCCACTACTGATGTCAGGCTAACTGGTCTGTAGTTCCCTGTTTTCTCTCTTCCCTCCTTTCTTATAACTGGGGTTACATTTGCTACCTTTCAATCCGCGGAAACCGTTCTAGAATCTATGGAATTTTGGAAGAGGACAACCAACGCATTCACTTTCTCTAGCCACCTCTTTCAAAACCCTAGGATGTAGGCCATCCGGTCCAAGGGATTTATCGGCTTTCAGTCCCATTAATTTCTCCAGTACTTTTTTTTTACTAATACTCATTCCTTTCAGTTCCTCATTCTCGCTAGACCCTTGCTTCTCCACTATTTCCGGGAGGTTTTTTGCGTCTTCTTCCATGAAGACGACACAAAGTATTTGTTTAGTTTCTCTGCCATTTCCTTATTCCCCATTATAATTTCTCCTGTCTCAGCCTGTAAGTGACCCACATTTACTTTTGCTAATCTTTTCCTTATTACATACCTATGGAAGCTTTTACAGTCTGTTTTTATGTCTCTCGCTAGTTTACTCTCATTCTATTTTCCCTTTATCAATTTCTTGGTCCTCCTTTGCTGAATTCTAAAATCTTCCCACTCCTCAGGCTTACTGCTCTTTTTGGCAACATTATAAGCCTCTTCCTTTGATTTAATATTATCTTTAACTTTCCTTGTTAGCCATGGTTGGGCCACTTTTCCTGTGGGATTTTTGTGCCTTAAAGGAATGTATATATGTTGTAAATTATATATTAATTCTTTAAATGCTAGCCATTGCTTGTCTACCATCATACCTTTTAATGTAGTTTCCCAATCTACCTTAGCCAACTGAACTAGACTGTTTGCAACTTCAGAATCCTGTCCTGTCCCATGTCCTTTCCACCTTAAAACCCACTTGCTTCCAGCCCTGTAACATTACCCCTCACTGTCCCTACCTCAGCTCATTTGCTGCTTGAACCATCACCCATGCCCTTGTCATTTCCAGACTTGACTATTCCAGTGCTCTCCTAGCTGGCCTTCCATCCTTCACAAAATGTTACTCCCCATATCCTCTCCCACACTAAATCACGCTCCCCCATTTCGCCCCCACCCCCCGTCATCACTGACTACTAGTGCCCCGTCGTCTTAAATTTTAAATTATGGAGTGACTGCTGCCAATGAACCGGATGCGCGTAAATGTCAGGTCCCAAATTTGAAAATGTAACGTTCACCACAAAAGACAGAGGAGCTGATAGCGAATATAAAACTCTCACAATCTGACAACATCCTAATATCACCTTCAAGTCACATTTCCTCTAAGTTGTACTGGAAGTTTTAGCAGTTCATTCTGATGAATTAATCACACCGCTGCCACTCTCTCTCTTCTCACATTCCTTCTCTGCCCTCCCTCTCGTTTTCCTCCCCAGTTTCTTTGTCTAGTGCTCCTCGATCTATCTCTCCGCGGTGTGTCTACTCTCTTTCTCAATTAACCTTTCCCAGCCGATTAAATCCTAACATCCTGCGCCTGCATTTTGTTCACCAGCTGCATGTTCAAACCACAACGGACAGAGGACCTGATAGCGATAAGTACACTCCGCGAGATTACAAGAAAACTCTCAGAAGCTGACAACATCCTAATATCATTTTCAAGTCACATTACAGACCTCACAATACCTGAAATTTCCACCCCTCACTTTTCTCACCAGTCTGTGGGAAGTCTGGCAAAAACAACCAAAAAAACCCCACTGGAACTGTGCATGCTTTGTCATTGGCAGCAGTCGCTCATCCTTCATCCCTTCAGTGCCTCACCCCTCACTTTCTCTGTAACCTCCTCCAGCTCTACAATTCCCAACCCCCAAATTCTCCGCTTCTTGCATCTAGACACCATGCTCTGGTATTCCCTCCCTAAACCTCTCTGCCTCTCCACCCCATATTGACCTTTAAGACCCTCCTTAAAACTCAGCTCAATGCCTAAGATTTTTGTCGCCCTTCCAAATAACTTCTCCAGCTTGTTAATTTTTTAATTACTCCTCTGTGAAATGCTTTGAACCAGTATCGGATCACCCCTCAATCTTCTATTCTCCAGGGAATACAAGCCAAGTTTATGCAATCTGTCCTCATAATTTTAGCCTCTAAGCCCCGGTATCATTCTGGTGAACCTGTGCTGCACCCCCTCCAATGCCAATATATCCTTTCTGAGGTGCGGTCTGAACAAAGCTGTATACAGCTGAAGCATAACTTCCTCCCCTTTGTGATACAGGCCAACATTCCAATAGCCATTTTGATGTTTTTTGTACCTGTCTTCTAACTTTAAATGATTTGTGAACTTGGACTCCCAAATCTCTGCACCTCCTACAGTTTGTAGTTTCTCACCATTTTGAAAATACTCCAATTTATCTTTCTTGATTCCAAAATGTCATTTGTGACTTTGATTAGGTCCACTTCAGTGCTATGGTGTGGGTGGGAAACCTGATTGGAGAGATTCAAACATAGAATTGTGGGAAAGATGGGTACAGATTTGGGAGGCACAACCTGTTCGCGGACTTTGGAGAGGTTGAAGATGGAGTGGTAGTTTGCAAGGACAG
Organism: Somniosus microcephalus; assembly: GCF_052327205.1. Lineage (NCBI taxonomy): Eukaryota > Metazoa > Chordata > Chondrichthyes > Squaliformes > Somniosidae > Somniosus > Somniosus microcephalus. The sequence continues at coordinate 255,267,723 of NC_140990.1, read as the reverse complement.
AGGGGTTAAGGGTGGGTATTTTTGAGGAGTGGGTGATACTGCAGTTTTAAAAGGGCATGGGTACAGTACCTGGGGAGAGGGTACTATTTACAATATCAGCTAGCATGAGGACCAGGAAGAGAATTTGGGTAGTCAGTAGTTTTGTGGGTCAAGGGAGCCAGGTGGTGGGTCTCGTGGACAAGATGACCTTGAAGAGGGCATGAAGGGAGATGGGCGCGAAACTACTGAAAGACCCTGGTTCAGGGAAACTAGGCCAGGTGAGAATCATTAAACTACTTTATTTTACAGACAGGTCATGCAAATAGAAAATAATCAGCTTAGGACTTTGAGGCCCAGATAATAGGAGTTTGTGGGGTATGTCTTGAGCACCAATGGTTTAGACCAGTGAGGTGACTAGAGAAACAATTTTGAGAATCTTTACCATTCAAGTCTCAACGTGGATAGAAAGGTCCCTGCACTACCAGCATTTTAAACAAGAGTGCTTCTGAAGTGCTGGTCATCAGAATGCATTGTTCAGTGTATCACCTGCTGATTACTGTACATGTAGTGTGCGTTGTTCACCTGACACTTTAAATTTTCAGAATGCTAAACAAGAGCATGTTAAAGTTCAGATGTTTTTGAATGTACCAGCTGGTGCTAGTCAACAATGTGCTCAACTAACCAGCTTTTTTTTAGATGATCTACAGCTTTTTAAAATGATATACAGCAATTCCTTCCATTTGGTAAATAGCAGCATACTGAGACTACAAAGATGGTTTACAAATTTTATGATCTGGCATCATTTTGAAATGTTTAGATGAGCAGAGAGACCTTGGTGTCCATATACACAAATCCTAAAAGGAGGCAGATAAGGTGGTTAAAAAAGCATATGGGTTATTTGGGTTTCTAAATAGAGCCATAGAATATAAAAGCAAAGAGATCATGCTGGAACTTTATAAATCATTGGTTAGACCTCATGTGGATTATTGTGGATAATTCTGGGCACCACACTTAAGGAAAGATGTAGAGGCCTTAGAAAGGGTACAGAGAAGGTTTACCAGGAAGTTACTAGTGATGAGGGACTTCATTTATGAGGACAGGTTGGAAAAGCTAGGACTATTCTCCTTGGAACAGAGAAGGTTAAGAGGTGACCTAATAGAGGTTTTCAAGATGATGAGGTTTTGATAAGAGTAAATAGAGAAAAACTATTCCTTCTGGTGAGTGGTTCAATAACCAGAGGTCATAGTTTTAAAATCAATGGTAAAAGATCTAGAGGGGAGATGAGAAAAAAAATTCAGAGTTGTCGGGATCTGGAAAGCTGGTGGAAATTGACCCCATAGGAAGTTGGACGGGTACTTGAGGATGCAAAACTTACAGGGTTACAGACAAAAATACAGATGCCGAGAGCTCCATACAGATGCCGAGAGGTCCATACAGCAGAAAGCCTAGAGGAGTATAGAAAGTGCAGGGGTGAAATTAAAAAGGAAATTAGGAAAGCAAAGAGGGCATGAAAAAATATTGGCAAGTAACATCAAGGAGAACCCAAAGATGTTTTATAAATACATAAAGAGCAAGAGGATAACTAAAGAAAGAGTAGGACCTACTAGAGACCAAAAAGGTAACCTGTGTGTGGAGGCGGAAGAAGTGGGTATGGTTCTTAATAAATACTTTGCGTCTGTCTTCACAAAAGAGAGGGACGATGCAGACATTGTAGTTCAGGAGGAGGAATGTGAAATATTAGATGAGATAAACATCAAGTATTAAGGGGTTTAGCATCTTTGAAAGTAGATAAATCGACAGGCCCGGATGAAATATATCCCAGGCTGTTAAGAGAAGCAAGGGAGGAAATAATGGAGGCTCTGACCATCATTTTCCAATCCTCTCTGGCTACAGGTGTGGTGCTGGAGGACTGCTAACATTGTACCATTGTTTTAAAAGGGAGAAAGGGATAGGCTGAGTAATTACAGGCCAGTCGGCATAACCTCAGTGGTGGGCAAATTATTGGAAAAATTCTGAGGGATGGTATTAATCGTCATTTAGAAAGGCAGGGATTAAACAAGGACAGTCAGCATGGATTTGTTAAGGGAAGGTCGTGTCTGACTAATTTGATTGAATTTTTTGAGGCGGTAACGAGGAAGGTCGATGAGGGTAGCACGTTTGATGTAGTCTACGAGGATTTTTAGCAAGACTTTTGACAAGATCCCACATGGCAGACTGGTCAGAAAAGTAAAAGCCTGTGGGATCCAAGGGAAAGTGGCAAGTTGGATCCAAAATTGACTCAGTGGCAGGAAGCAAAGGGTAATGGTCAATGGATGTTTTTGTGACTGGAAGGCTGTTTCCAGTGGGGTTCCGCAGGGCTCAGTACTAGGTCCCTTGATTTTTGTGGTATATATCGATGATTTAAACTTCAATGTAGGGGGCATGATTAAGAAGTTTGCAGATGTTACAAAAATTGGCCGTGTGGTTGAATCGGGGAATGTTCCATTAGATTGGAAAATAGCGAATGTAACTCCTTTATTCAAAAAGGGAGGGAGACAGAAAGCAGGAAACTACAGGCCAGTTAGCTTAACATCTGTCATGGGGAAGATGTTAGAAGCTATTATTAAAGACGTTATAGCAGGGCGCTTAGAAAAGTTCAAAGTAATCGGGCAGAGTCAACATGGTTTTGTGCAAGGGAAATCATGTTTAACCAATTTATTGGAGTTCTTTGAGGAAGTAATGTGCTGTGGATAAAGGGGAACCGGTGGATGTACTGTACTTAGATTTCCAGAAGGCATTTGATAAGGTACCACATCAAAGGCTATTGCGGAAAATAAAAGCTCATGGTGTAGGGGGTAACATATTAGCATGGATAGAAAATTGGCTAGCTAACAGGAAACGGAGCGTAGGAATAAATGGGTCATTTTCTGATTGGCAAGATGTAACGAGTGGTGTGCCACAGGGATCAGTGCTGGGGCCTCAACTTTTTACAATTTATATAAATGACTTGGATGAAGGGACCGAAGGTATGGTTGCTAAATTTGCTGATGACACAAAGATAGGTAGGAAAGTAAATTGTGAAGAGGACATGAGGCTACAAAGGGATATAGATAGGTTAAGTGAGTAGGCAAAGAACTGGCAAATGGAGTATAATGTGGGAAAATATGAAATTGTCCATTTTGGCAGGAAGAATAAAGAAGAAGCATATTATCTAAATGGTCAGAGATGCAGAGGGATCTGGGTGTCCTAGTGCATGAATCGCAAAAGGTTACTATGCAGGCACAGCAAGTAATTAGGAAAGCTAATAGAATGTTATCGTTTATTGCGAGGGGAATTGGATACAAAAGTAGGGAGGTTATGCTTCAGTTACACGGCATTGGTGAGACCACATCTGGAGTACTGTGTACAGTATTGGTCTCCTAAGGAAGGATGTAAATGCGTTGGAAGCAGTTCAGAGAAGGTTTACTAGACTAATACCTGGAATGGGCGGGTTGTCTTATGAGGAAAGATTGGACAGGCTAGGCTTGTATCCGCTGGAGTTTAGAAGAGTAAGCGGTGACTTGATTGAAACATATAAGATCCTGAGGGGTCTGGACAGGGTGGATGTGGAGAGGATGTTTCCTCTTGTGGGAGAATCTAGAACTAGGGGTCACTGTTTAAAAATAAGGGGTCGCCCATTTAAGACAGAGATAAGGAGAATTTTTTTCTCAGAGGGTCGTGAGTCTTTGGAACTCTTCTTCAGAGGGCGGCAGAAGCAGAGTCTTTGAATATTTTTAAGGCAGAGGTAGATAGATTCTTGGTAAGCGAGGGGGTGAAAAGTTATTGGGGGTAGACAGGAATGTGGAGTAATCGGATCAGCCATGAATGATCTTATTGAATGGCGGAGCAGGCTCGAAGGGCCGAGTGGCCTACTCCTGCTCCTAATTCGTATGTAAGAAAGCTGTAGACTGCAGGAAGATATCAATGGACTGGTCAGGTGGGCATTAAAGTGGCAAATGGAATTCAACCGGAGAAGTGGGAGGGCTAACAAGACAAGGGAATACACAATAAGTGGTAGGATACTGAGAAGTGTAGAGGAACAGAGACCTTGGAGTGCATGTCCACAGATCCCTGAAGGTAGCAGGACAGGTAGATAAGGTGGTTAAGAAGGCATACGGGATACTTTCCTTTATTACCCGAGGCATAGAATATAAGAGCAGGGAGTTTATGCTTGAACTGCATAAAACACTAGTTCAGCCACAGCTGGAGTACTGCATACAGTTCTGGTCATCACATTACAGGAAAGATGTGATTGCACTAGAGAGGGTACAGAGGAGGTTTTCGAGGATGTTGCCAGGACTGGAGAATTTTAGCTATGAGGAAAGATTGGATAGGCTGGGGTTGTTTTCTTTGAAACAGAGGAGGCCGAGGGGAGACTTAATTGAGGTGTATAAAATTATATGGGGCCCAGATAGAGTGGATAGGATGGACCTATTTCCCTTAGCAGAGAGGTCAATAACCAGGGGGGCATAGATTTAAAGGGGAGTTGAGAACTTTTTTCACCCAGAGGGTGATGGGGGATCTGGAACTCACTGCCTGAAAGGGTGATAGAGGCAGAAACCCTCATTACATTTAAAAAGTAATTGGATATGCACTTGAAGTACCGTAACCTACAAGGCTACGGACGAAGAGCTGGAAAGTGGGATTAGGCTGAATAGCTCTTTTTTGGCCAGCACAGACAAAATGGGCCGAATGGCCTCCTGTGCAGTAAATTTCTATGATTCTAAAAAGCAGGAGTGTGGCACGGCTGCTCTTTCAAAGAGCCAACACAAGCACGACTGGCTGAATGACGACCTCTGTACTGTAAGTTTCTATGATGAGTGGCAGTCTATTTTTTGGAACTTGGTAGTCTGTTCAGTGATTACTACATTGTCTTGCTGGTTTCAATTGTCTCAAGACATTTTAAATTCAAAATAAGAAAATCAATATTCTTACCCGAGGTGTCATTCAGTTTTATCAACTTCTAAGGTCAGTGATTAACTGTGATAATTGAGTTAAAAGGTATGGATGCTGGGTCAGTTGAAATTTTCAAGACTGAGATTGATGCATTTTTGTTAGGTGAGTTTATCAAGGGATATAGAGCAACGGTTGGGCAAATGGAGTTGAGGTATGGATCACCATGATCCAATTGACTGGCAGAACTGGCTCGAGGGGCTGAATGACTTGCTCCTATTCCTTTGTTCTTACGTGAGGTATTCTGCTTGGGACAATGAGCTGCATAAGAAAAAATGTGTGCACTTACTGAATGGCTGTCAGAAGTTGAGAATCTGTGCACATACCTGGTCTGTGCTTAAATTAATGTGCCCATTTAACATTGAATTAATGGCAAAAGAAATTGGGTATCTGAAAGTGTTCATTTAACTGACACAGTATTTGTGTGCTGCATTATTTAATGTATCTGTTCAGCACTTCTGCAAACCTGAAGGAAATTTATATTGAAATCTCAAATGTTCCATGTTGACATTTGGATAAATGTCGTTCAACAAATACAGGAAACTCTCGATTTACTGGCACCTAAATAACCGGAAATCTCTGTTAACCGGCAAAGTTCAGGAGTAGGTTCAGGTAAGTTTTACTTCATATTAGTGGCCGTATCTGGATCTGTGGCTGTGTAAACAGGGTTCCTGCACTTGTTGCTAAGCAACAGGGACGCTTGGTCTGTGGCTGGGGTTCCTGCACCTGTTGCTTAACAACAGGGATGCCTGGATTTGTTGCTGTGTACGGAGCTCTCGTACCTTTTACTATACCTCTCTGTAATCCGGACTTTTTGATAAACCGGCACCACGCCGGTCCCATTGGTGCCGGATAAAAAAGAGTTTCCTGGAAATGGTGTTTATCTCAAGTCCCACATCAGGAAACCCTTTTATTGGTACTACATTTTTCTTTGAGTTTGTGTCTTTTGGACTGAATTGGTTGTAATTTTAGGAATCAAAGCCATATGGGTGATTTATGTTGTTTATAAACAATGTATTCCATAACTGCATTTGCAAAATTACTAATTTAGTGCCCCTCATTATTTTTGTCCTAGGATGCAGGTCAGAACTACAGTTTATTTATGAATCATCACAGGAAGTTTTAACAAAATCAGAGGCATAGAGTACAAAAGCAAGGAAGTTATAATGAACCTTTTATAAAACACTGGTTCGGCCTCAACTGGAGTATTGTGTCCAATTCTGGGCACCACACTTTAGGAAGGATGTGAAGGCCTTCGAGAGGGTGCAGAAAAGATTTACAAGAATGGTTCAAGGGATGAGGGACTGCAGTTATGTGGATAGAATGGAGAAGCTGGGGTTGTTCTCCTTAGAGCAGAGAAGGTTGAGAGGAGATTTGATAGAGGTGTTCAAAATCATGAGGGGTCCAGACAGAGTAGATAGAGAGAAACTGTTCCCATTGGTGGAAGGGTCGAGAACCAGAGGGGACAGATTTAAGGTGATTGGCAGAAGAACCAAAGGTGACATGAGGAAAAAACATTTTTACGCAGCGTGTGGTTAGGATCTGGAATGCACTGCCTGAAAGGGTGGTGGAGGCAGATTCAACAGTAGCCTTCAAAATGGAATTGGATAAGTAGTTGAAGGGGAAAAAATTGCAGGGATATGGGAAAAGTGTGGGGGGAAGTGGGACTAACTGGATTGCTCTTCGAAAGAGCTGGCATAGGCTAAATGGGTCGAATGGCCTCCTTCTGTGCTGTACTATTCTATGATTCTATTCAGATTAAATGTTTGCTGTGCCAGTTGTTTTAACCCTCAGTTAACTTGAATTTGGGTGCATTTTTTGTAATTTTATATTATAGAAAAATTGTGCAACTTGGCTATCTTAGGTAAATGTTGAATAATAATTGGAGGACTCCTTGGTAAAGGCAAAACATAAAATGCGCATGCTTAATTATTGAATAATTTATGACAATATTAGGTTATAAAATGAGACGACTAGTAATGGGCTGCATCCTGGTAAAATTCACAAATGATGCAAGTACTTCAGAACTTAGCATATGAGGTGCTTATTTTTTAAATTGCCTAATTTTACTGCATCTCTAACCAGTTTTAGCTTTTATTTTAAAACCATTAATGATTTGGATTCAGAGCCTCGGTGCATATTGGTCAAATTGGCCAGTGATACAAAGTCAGAGGGATGTTGACCAAACTTGTCAATGCTCCCCTCCTCCTGCCACCTCAGAGTCTGGTAGCAGATGAATGAAATGACAAATGTATGGACATAGGAAGAAACAAAGGATGACACAAGTACTCCTTAGAATGGTGTGAAAATAGCTAAGAGTGATGTTGAGAAAGATTTAGTGGTATTGGTAGACTCTGCTTAACATAGCCAATCACAACAAAGCTGCAACTAGCAGAACAAATAGAATGTTAAACTATATAGCCAAAGCAGGAGCGGAGGCAGTAGGAGTGGCGGCTTAAACAGAGCACCGGAGAAGGCCCAGGACACAGCGAGGACCTGAGCGGGAGCAGAGGCAGCGGGAGCGGCGGCTTAAACAGAGCACCGGAGAAGGCCCAGGACACAGCGGGGGCCTGAGCAGGAGCAGCGGCTTAAAAAAACAAGGAGTGACGTCACAGGATAGCAGGTAGGTGGTTGGTTGGTGAGTAGTACAGCTCTTTTGCTATCTAGGTTAGGTAAGTGGGTTAAATTCAGAACTGGGAGAGTATTAATTACCATAACTTTATTGAATTAATAACTTAATTTTTAGTTTTAATTAGTTAATTTAGTTTAACAGTAAAAAAATAATCATTTGAATAAATATTGTAACAAATTATATAAATAAATTAAGGGTTAGATAGAGATGGCAGTGCAGGTGGTGTGTCATAACTGCAGCATGTGGGAGTTGGTGGAGATCAATGAGATCCTGAGCAACCACATCTGCAGTAAGTGTCTGCAGCTCAAGGAACTTCGGCTCAGAGTTGTTGAGCTGGAGTCTGAGCTACAGACATTGTGATGCATCAGGGAAGGGGAGAGTTACCTGGACACTTTGTTCCAGGAGGCAGTCACACAACTTAGGTTAAGCAGTACTTTTGAAATAGTCAATGGTCAGAGACAGGGGGGTGTGACTGCAAGTCAGGAAGGTATGGGGACCCAGGATGTAGTGATGGCGGAGCCTCAGCCCTTCACCTTGTCCAACAGGTACGAGGTGCTTGCTGCCTGTATGGATGAGAACAAGGACTGCAGGGAGGATGGGCAAACTGACCACGGTACTGTGGTACAGGAGGCCAGTCAAGCAGGGGAAGTAAAAAGGAATGTGGTAGTGGTAGGCGACAGTATAGTCAGGGGGATAGATACTGTTCTCTGCAGCCACGACTGGGAGTTCCAATGGTTGTGTTGCCTGCTCAGTGCCAGGGTTAAGGATATCTCCTCGCAACTGGGGAAGAAGTGGGAGGGGTCCACGTAAGAACCAACGACAGGTAGAACTAGGAATGAGTTTCTGCTGAGGGAGTTTGAAGAGCTAGGATCCAAATTAAAAAGCAGAACCTCAAAGGTACTAATCTCTGGATTGTTACCTGAGCCACGCAAATTGGCATAGGGACAAACAGATTAGAGGTTTAAATCTGTGGCTCCAAGAGTGGTGTGGGAGGAAGGGGTTTCAGTTCATCGGGCACTGGCATCAGTACTGGGGAAAGAGGGAGCTGTTCCATTGGGACGGGCTCCAATTAAACCGGGCCGGTACCAGTGTCCTGGCAAACCGAATAACTAGGGCAGTAGACAGGGCTTTAAACTCATAAAGGGAGGGTGGGAAGATTCAGGAAAGAGTAATTTTTTTAAAATTCGCTTATGAGATGTGGGCGTCGCTGGCAAGGCCAGCATTTATTGCCCATCCCTAGTTGCCCTTGAGAAGGTGGTGGTGAGCCGCCGCAGTCTGTGTGGTGAAGGTACTCCCAAAGTGCTGTTAGGTAGGGAGTTCCAGGGTTTTGACCCAGCGACGATGAGGGATCAGCGATATACTTCTAAGTCAGGAAGGTGTGTGACTTGGCGTGGATCTTGGAGGTGGTGGCGTTCCCATGCGCCTGCTACCCTTGCCCTTCTAGGTGGAAGAGGTCATGGGTTTGGGAGGTGCTGCTAAAGAAGCTTTGGCGAGTTGCTGCAGTGCATCATTTAAAAGCAGCAAGAGAAATGTCGAGGCTTTAGAGCAGAGTAGAGCTTTGGGTAAAAATAAGCAGAGTGGGTCAGGAAGGGACAGAGAGAGTAACAAAGGTAATAAGGCCTCAGTGACTAAGGTGACATCAGGGAAAAATAGTAATAAGTCAAAGCTAAAGGTACTATATCTGAATGTGTGAAGCATTTGCAACAAAATAGATGATTAATAGTGCAGATAGAAATTAATAGGTGTGATCTAATAGCCATAACGGAGACATGGTTGTAATGTGGCCAAGGTTGGGAACTAAATATTCCAGGATACTTAACTTTTAGAAGAGATGGGCAAAATGGAAAAGGAGGAGGGGTAGCCATGATAAAGGATGGGATAAAGACAGTCGAGAGAAAGGATCTTAGCTTCAAATATCAAGAAGTAGAATCAGTTTGGGTGGAGCTAAAAAACAGCAAGGGGCAGAGTTGTTTATAGACCCCAAACAGTAGTTGTAGAGCAGAGTATAAATCAGGAAATTAGAGGCGCATGTAACAAGGGTAATACAGTAGTCAAAGGGGCCTTTAATCTACATATAGACTGGGCAAACCAAATTTGCAGTAATGGTGTGGAGGATGAATTCATGGAATGTATACAAGATAGTTTTCTAGATCAGTATGTTGAGGAACCAACTAGGGAACAGGCTATTTTAGATCTAGTATAGTACAATGAGAAAGGGATAATTAATAACCTTGTAGCAAAGGGGCCTTTTAGGGAAGAGTGACCATAATGCGATAGAATTTTATATCGAGTTTGAAAGTGATTTCCAAAACTAGGGTCTTAAATCTAAACAAAGCAAACTGTAGGTATGAGGGGCGAGTTGGCTAAGGTAGATTGGGAAACTACATTAAAAGGTATGACGGTAGAGAAGCAATGGCTAGCATTTAAAGAATTAATACATAATTTACGACAAATATACATTACTTTAAGGCACAAAAACCCCACAGGAAAAGTGATTCAACCGTGGCTAACAAGAGAAGTTAAAGGTAGTATTAAATCAAAGGAAGGGGCTTATAATGTTGCCAAAAAGAGCAGTAAGCCTGAGGTTTGGGAGGATTTTAGAATTCAGCAAAGGAGGACCATGAAATTGATAAAGAAAGGGAAAATAGAATATGAGAGTAAACTAGTGAGGCACATAAAAACAGACTGTAAAAGCTTCTATAAGTATGTAAAAAGGAAGAGATTAGCAAAAGTAAATGTGGGTCCCTTACAGGCTGAGACAAGAGAAATTATAATGGGAAATAGCAGAGAAATTAAACAAATACTTTGTGTCTGTCTTCACGGAGGAAGACGCAAAAAACTTCCCAGAAATAGTGGACAACCAAGGGTCTAGCGAGAATGAGAAACTGAAAGGAATGAGTATTAGTAAAAAAAAATAGTACTGGAGAAATTAATGGGACTGAAAGCTGATAAATCCCCTGGACCTGATGGCCTACATCCTAGGGTTTTGAAAGAGGTGGCTATAGAAATAGTGAATGCATTGGTTGTCATTTTCCAAAATTCCATAGATTCTAGAATGGTTTCCGCGGATTGGAACGTAGCAAATGTAACTCCACTATTTAAGAAAGGAGGGAGCGAGAAAACGGGGAACTACCGACCAGTTAGCCTGACATCAGTAGTGGGGAAAATGCTAGAATCTATTATTAAGGACGTGGTAACAGGGCACTTAAAAAATAATAATAGGATTGGGCAGAGTCAACACTGATTTATGAAAGGGAAATCATGTTTGACGAATCTGTTAAGAGTTTTTTGAGGTTGTAACTAGCAGAATAGATCAGGGGTAACCAGTGGATGTGGTGTATTTGGCTTTTCAGAAGGCATTCGATAAGGTGTCACACAAGAGGTTATTAAACAAAATTAGGGCTCATGGGATTGGGGGTAATATACTAGCATGGATTGAGGATTGGTTAACGGACAGTCAGCAGAGAGTAGGAATAAACAGTCATTTTCGGGTTGGCAGGCTGTAACTGGTGGGGTACCACAAGGATCAGTGCTTGGGCCTCAGCTATTCACAATCTATATCAATAATTTGGATGAGGGGACCAAATGTAATATATCCAATTTTGCTTCTGATACAAAGTTGGGTGGAAATGTAAGTTGTGAGGAGGATGCAAAGAGGCGTCAAGGGAGATAGACAGGCTTAGTGAGTGGGCAAGAACATGGCAAATGGAATATAATCTGGAGAAATGTGAAGTTATACACTTTGGTAGGAAAAATAGAAAAGCAGGGTATTTTTTAAATGGTGAGAGATTGGGAAATGTTGGTGTTCCGAGGGACCTGGGTGTCCTTGTACACAAATCACTGAAAGTTAACATGCAGGTACAGCAAGCAATTAAGAAAGCAAATGGTATGTTGGCCTTTATTACAAGAGGATTTGAGTATAAGAATAAAGATGTCTTACTGCAATTATATAGGGCAGTGGTGAGACCACACCTGGAGTATTGTGTACAGTTTTGGTCTCCTTACCTAAGGAAAGGGTATACTTGCCATAGAGTCAGTGCAACGAAGGTTCACCAGACTGATTCCTGGGATGGGGGGGAGGATGGTTTGTCCTATGAGGAGAGATTGATTAGACTAGGCCTATATTCTCTAGAGTTTAGAAGAATGAGAGGTGATCTCATTGAAACATACAAAATTCTTACAGGGCTTGACAGGGAAGATGCAGGGAGGATGTTTCCCCTGGCTGGGGAGTCTAGAACCAGGGGTCGCAGTTTCAGAATAAGGGGTCGGCCATTTAAGCCTGAGCTGAGGAGAAATTTCTTCAGAGGGTGGTGAATCTTTAGAATTCTCTAACCCAGAGGGCTGTGGATGCTCAGTCATTGAATGTATTCAAGTCAGAGATTGATAGATTTTTGGATATTAAGGGAATCAAGGGATATGGGGATAGTGCAGGAAAGTGGAGTTGAGGTAGAAAATCAGCCATGATCTTATTGAATGGTGGAGCAGTCTCGATGGGCCAAATGGCCTACTCCTGCTCCTATTTCTTATGTTCTTATGAATTGGAGGAAAGTATGCTTAAACTGTACAGTGTGTGGTCAGGTCATACTTTGAATGCTGTGTCCAGTTCTGGTAACTGAGCACAGAGAAGACCCACAAGATTGGAGAAACTTGGACATTTCAGTCTTGAAAGAAGGGAACCAAGAGGGGACCTCCTAAAGGTAGATAAGATAGTAAATTGTATAGAAAAGGGAAATTTGGAAGACTATTTCAAATTAAACCTGAATAGTAGGACATTAGACTATGGGTTCTTTTAGATAGATGAGTTGGGATTGATTTGAATAGCCTTCCTCATCCATATCCATCTTGTGACCACTTAACACGTTTCCTGTAATTTTGACATAGTAGTAGATAGCAGTGGTTCTCATAATACTGCTTGGGAGCTACTTTTGGCCCACCTTCCTCCTCCTGTGGCCATTGGCAGACTTCATGATGCTCCATGTATTTCTGGACTTCAATTCACAGCCTGCCTAGCTAGGATTCAGTGCTGTTTCCACTCTTCCTATTGCAAGGGAATGCTGCTTGAAGTTGGACCAATTCACCATCCATCCTGCAAGTGAAAGGAGTCTTAATTAAGCTATACAATTTTTTTTAGTAGAACTTTGGTCTTGAAGTACCTTTTTTTTGCTCTTTTTGTGTGGGCTTACTTGACTTCCACTTATAAACTTCCCACAGTCATGTGATGAAAGTCATTGCTTGCTAAATCTCAGGATCAGATCCACATCCCATCTCTCCATGGTGCAAATGCGTGGGAGCATTCCCGAGAGTGGCCCTTGAGTAAGAGGGCTTGGGACTTTGCCTTCGCTGTTAGCAAGTAACACTGATAGGCAGTAAGTCTCAACAAGACATCTTTTCTTATGCCTTTCAGCATGTACTGTACATCTTTCAAAAAATTTTGTGCTTCCCGTGGATAGTGTAATTGGGGTTTTTCTTTTTTTAAAAAGATTTATTTGGAGCCCTAAAAGAAGTGTGTGCTGGCATATATTATTTTGAAATCCCATTAATTAAGAGGCTATCGAACTTTATTTGTAAGTACAATTTTTGTTTTTTGTTTTTTTGTGTTAGGCCTTTGATTTGATTGAACAGCGGTATGCAGCAGTGAAGATCCATCAACTGAACAAAAACTGGAGGGAAGAAAAGAAAGAAAACTATCACAAGTATGTCTTTATCCTTAAAACTACAAACAACATTTTCTGTAGTTTCAAAATGAAGTAGAATTATATGCATTATTTTAATTGTTGGTTTTAGGCATGCATGTAGAGAATACAGAATACACAAAGAACTGGATCATCCCAGGATAGTTAAGTTGTATGACTATTTCTCCCTGGATACAGACACGTAAGTATATGCTGCTTTGTGATTTCAGAATGAATATGTTCCATTCTTTTGAAAAAGCAACAGGTCAGCATGATATGAGTTAAAATCAGTGGCTTACCTTTTTATCCCTTGTATATGAAAAAGAGTGTGTTATCGTGAACCTGTGGCATGGACAGTCAGGCTAAAGGGGAAATAACTAACTCAAGACTAGCCTCAAATAGCATCTTAATTTTACAGGCAAACTAATAGGAAGATAAACTTCATAATTTCAAAGTTTAGTTTGATAAGTTTGTAGGTACAAAAGGAATTTATGATTATTCTGTTCAGAATTGCTTTAACAGATCCCATTCAAACTTGCATAGTGTCAGTTTGATTTTCTTTGTGGGAAGCTGGGGGCTTCTCCTGCTGTAATTAAATTCAATTTTAATAGCGTGATTCAGTTTTAGCATGGCATCGGTAGAGGCCTGTATGCAATTTTCCTGTCCTTGATGGTGCATGTTGAATAAAGCAGGAAAAAATATAAATGTCTTCAAAAAAGTGTTGCCATTTTTTAATTTAAAAAATCAAAACACTGCCATGGTGTTCTACTGAACAGAATTTCATGGGATAGGTATTGATCCAAATGGGTTCCAGTTGGTAATCATTCTGTTGCAGCACCCCATTTATTAGTGTAGTAGCAAGTCAGTTCAAGCAAGTGCAGATTTCTGATGAGATTTGTTACATATCTTTGCAAAGCCTGGAGTTACCACTCACTTGCGCTGTTATTTTTGGTGCAATTCACCCAAAATTGGCGTAACTGTGCAAAATATTGCAGAATTTTAAGCACAAATTACGTTCAGTACAAATTGAGTTTCTGAGATCTTTTGTGCTAGTTTAAAAAACATTGAGCTAGAAGCCGGCCCTGCCCACAAAACTGGCCATCTTTCTCTTTTCTCCCCCCCCCCCGCCAGTGAATTAATCACCATTGGGAGTTTCCGTTAATTGCGTTCGTTTGCGGGCCTTTGAGGAGGCTGTAAAGATTAAGCTGGTTCTTTTGGGTGCAAGAACGCTAATCGTAACGGTTTGAAAGCCAACATGTAGAAAGTCCTACAAGAGAGGGGGCGGTACTGGACCTAATTCTGGGGAATGTAGCCAGGCAAGTGGTGGAAGTATCAGTAGGAGAGCATTTTGGCGACAGTGACCATAATTCGGTGAGATTTAAGGTGGTCATGGAAAAAGACAAAGACGGCCCGGAAATAAGGGTTCTAAATTGGGGGAAGGCCGATTTTAATATGATAAGGCAGGATCTGGCCAAAGTGGACTGGGAGCAGCTACTTATAGGAAAATCCACATCAAAACAGTGGGAGACTTTCAGAAGGGAAATAGAGAGAGTACAGCGCCAACATGTTCCTGTAATGGTCAAGGGTGGGACCAACAAGCAAAGGGAACCTTGGATGACAAGGGATATACAAAAATGCATTAGAAATAAAAGGGGGGCTTTTGGCAGTTACAAAAGACTAAAGACGGAAGAAGCCCTAGAGGAGTATAAAAAGTGCAGGGGCATACTTAAAAAAGAAATTAGGAGGTCGAGGAGGGGCCATGAAATAACACTGGCGAGCAAAATAAAGGAAAATCCTAAGATGTTTTATAAGTATATTAAGGGCAAGAGGATAACCAGGGAAAGGGTAGGGCCCATTAGGGACCAAAGTGGCAATCTGTGTGTAGAGCCAGATGATGTAGGCGGGGTTTTAAATGAATTTTTTGCATCTGTGTTCACTATGGAGAAAGACGATGCAGACATAGAAATCGGGCAAGGGGACTGTGACATACTTGAACATATTAGCATCGAGAGGGAGGAGGTGCTAGCGGTTTTAGCAAGCCAAAAAGTGGATAAATCCCCAGGCCCGGACGAGATGTATCCCAGGCTGCTGTGGGAGGCAAAGGAGGAGATTGCAGGGGCTCTGACACAAATTTTCAGAACCTCTCTGGCCACAGGGGATGTACCAGAGGACTGGAGAACAGCTAATGTAGTACCATTATACAAGAAGGGTAGCAGGGATAAACCAGGGAATTACAGGCCAGTGAGCCTAACATCTGTGGTAGGGAAATTATTGGAAAAAATTCTGAGGGACAAAATTAGTCTCCACTTGGAGAGGCAAGGACTAATCGGGGATAGTCAGCATGGCTTTGTCAAGGGTAAATCATGTCTGACAAATCTGATTGAATTTTTCGAGGGGGTGACTAGGGGGGTGGATGAGGGAAATGCTGTGGATGTGGTTTACATGGACTTCAGTAAAGCTTTTGACAAAGTCCCGCATAGGAGACTGGTCAAGAAGGTAAGAGCCCATGGGATCCAGGGTGCCTTGGCGCGTTGGATCCTAAACTGGCTGAGTGGCAGGAGGCAGAGGGTGATGGTCGAAGGTTGCTTTTGTGACTGGAAGCCTGTGTCCAGTGGGGTACCTCAGGGATCGGTGCTGGGTCCCTTGTTGTTTGTGATCTACATAAATGATTTGGATGAGAATGTAAAAGGTATGATCAGTAAGTTCGCAGATGACACGAAAATTGGTGGGGTGGTAAATTGCGAGGAGGAAAGCCTCAGGCTACAGGACGATATAAACGGGTTGGTCAGATGGGCGGAAAAGTGGCAAATGGAATTTAACCCTGAAAAGTGCGAGGTGATGCATTTTGGACGGACAAATAAGGCAAGGGAATACACAATGAGTGGTAGGACCCTAGGAAGTACAGAGGGACCTTGGTGTACATGTACATAGATCCCTGAAGGCAGCGGAACAGGTAGATAAGGTGGTTAAAAAGGCATATGGGATACTTGCCTTCATTAGCCGAGGCATAGAATATAAGAGCAGGGAGGTTATGATGGAGCTGTACAAAATGCTGGTGAGGCCACAGCTGGAGTACTGTGTGCAGTTCTGGTCACCTCACTATAGGAAGGATGTGATTGCTTTGGAGAGGGTGCAGAAAAGATTCACCAGGATGTTACCTGGGATGGAGCGCCTCAGCTATGAAGAAAGACTAAACCGGCTGGGATTGTTTTCCTTGGAGCAAAGAAGGCTGAGGGGGGACCTGATTGAGGTGTACAAAATGATGAGGGGCATAGATAGGGTAGACAAAGAGGAACTTTTCCCCTTAGTAGGGGGGTCAATAACAAGGGGGCATAGATTCAGGGTAAGGGGCAGGAGATTTAGAGGGGATTTGAGGAGGAACTTTTTCACCCAGAGGGTGGTTGGAATGTGGAACTCAATGCCTAAAAGGGTGGTAGAGGCAGGAACCCTCAACATTCAAGAAGCATTTGGATGAGCACTTGAAATGCCATTGCATACAAGGCTATGGACCAAATGCTGGAAAATGGGATTAGACTGGACAGGGATGGATGGGCGGCACAGACACGATGTGCCGAAGGGCCTCTTTTTGTGCTGTAAAACTCTAAAACTCTCTATGAAAGCTTTTGAATATATATATTTTTTTAAATTTACTAAGAAACTGACTGTACCCCAATATAACTAGCAAATGGTTTTGTATATTTTTCAGTAATTTAAAATCTGGTTACTCACAGGTGGTGGATTGACCATGATTAAAAATGCTTATTTTCAGCTATATTAATCAAACAGTTACCACTCTTAAATATATCAGGGAATATTTTTTTAAAGCAAAATTTTTTGTTTAGAATTATGTTTTAAAACGCTGCCTGATTGCGCTTGTTCATGGCAGATTTTGCGTTCGGTGATATGCCAATGAATGAGCGGAAAATCAAGGGGAAAAAAACTTTTCAAAACTGCCGCAATTTGTGCCCGTTTCACGGATTGTACCCAAAATGGAAACTACCCCATTAGCATTAGATATGATGTATTAAATGAAAAAAAATTGCAATGCACATTGCTTATTGATGTACAAGTTTTGTGGGGTGGGAGCCCACAGACAAACTACTTGCTATTAATGTGCACGTAATCTAGCCTTGGCATTTGAAGGAACAATGTTGAATTTTGCCAATGACCCCAAATTAAGAGGGAGCAAATGTTGACTAAGATTGTGAAGGACTGCTGCAGGAGGATATAGGATGGGCAAATGCAGTTCAATATAAATAAATGTGAATAAGTTTGGCAGTAAGAATAGGGAAAGGAAATGCATTTGAATGAATGGATTTTAAGTGTAGATGGCCTTGATGTACAGATAAACAGGTTATTAAAGGTGACAGTGCAAGTAGATACGGCCATAAAATGCCAAACAGAATCTGTTTTGTTTTAATCTAGAAGTATAGAATACAAAAGTTCCATAGTTTAGCAAATAAAAAATGGGTAAGATGTTGCACGGATATTGCTTTTCCTCAACCCGGGTGTAAAAGTGCGTTTAGTTTTGAGGCATACTGTGCCGAGTTTTCTGGTGCTTTGAGGACCTCAACTGAACTCTCCATATTTAACCATCCTTCCGTGCTGCTTATACAGCAGAGATGTGGACTGTCAAAATTGACAGCAATATGTGGCAAATTGGAAATTCACCATTTATATCTTCAAAGTGGCAGTAAAACTACATTAGGTTAATGGTATGGTTTCCTTCCTTTCACAATCAATAAATTGTCTCTTGCAAAAAACTAATACTTGCAGTTTTACCAATACTTAAATAGAACTACTTAAAATAAAGTGCTTTTATATTGCAGCCTTGGTCTCAAGAGCGTGTTAACTTAGCAGCTCATTCGCATTTATTTTATTTTGTAAAATGCAGCCAGTCTGCCTATATATTAGCTGCATTGTGGGGGCCCAACATTCCTTGCATGCTCATTCTGGGCAGTACACATGCATAGAGTAGTGATGTGAAGATACTGCGTCGTGATGTCACTACAAAATAATGGACAAAGTTTGTGGATTGGCATTGCCACTGAAACACTACCCCCCATTAAGATTGGTAACAGCTAGGAAGACCCAGCTGAAAAATGGATTGTCTTCATTGGTCTAAAAATATGGCCGGTTTATGTTGATGTAGCCACCAGCTGTGGGAGATTTGCGCTACAGGAGCCAACCGCCAAAGAATGGTTCAAAAGTGGTATAGTTAAAATAGACCAAGCAAAAAGTTTTAATCTACATAATGTGCTGGGGAAGGAGTTGTGTAATAAAATGTAAATTGTCTTTCCTTAGATTTTGTACAGTGTTAGAATACTGTGAAGGAAATGATTTAGACTTCTATCTGAAGCAGCACAAACTGATGTCTGAGAAGGAAGCAAGATCCATTGTAATGCAGATAGCAAATGCGTTGCGGTATCTAAATGAGATCAAGCCTCCAATTATACACTATGATCTAAAGCCTGGTAAGTTTGCATCACAGACTGAAAGAAGCAGTACTGTCTGTCAGTCTTCTAACTTGTGACCTGACGTGTTCAGATGTCTTGGGTCTTTTTAATTAGACACATCATTATATGCTGTTTGTGGTTTTTGGAATGGCTTATCAATTAATTAAAATATTAGAATAACTGCAATTTGTAGTAGAAACTGATGCCTAATAAAGTGCAAAAATGTCCAAAGCTGTATTCCATACAGAAAGTGAAAGAATATGAATGCTGAAATGTATGGCAGCTTGTGTTGGTAGTCCTCCGCTATAATGCACATGTGGCCATTCTTAATGTGCAAGTCTAGACAGTGAGTAATGGTTAGCTATTTGACCATCAGGGACATCACAGCTGTACTTCCCAGCAGGGGGCAATGCATAGCAATCTGGATTTTGTTTTTGTCCATTCCCCCATCTTTTCCAATGTTCTCCTCCCTCTTCATCAAAGCACCTTGAAGTGTTTTTCTGTGTTAAGGGTGCTATATAAATGCAAGGTGCTGCTCCCCACCTGGGGTTGCTGATGCCAGTTGTAGATCCTTTATTGCTCTTTTGCCTGATATCAGTCAACTCTGCACAGACCAGGAATCAAACCTGGGACCTTCCTAGGCTGACTCAGTACCACATCTGTATTTGCCTTCTAAATGATCAGGGGAAGCTAGTAATGACTTAAACTGCATTTACATTGTAGCCAAGGTATTGGGAGAGTGAGGTAACTGCGGTGCTCATTTCCTTTTATTACAGCATTCCTATAAACTGGTTGCACTGTTGTAGTATGGCATTCTAAGCAAACCACAGGCTGGTTGTGACATTTTGGCCAGTGTGTTTGCGTGGAGTAGTGACACTATGATGACACTAGAAAAGAGCGGTGTGTGTGCGTAATGTCATGACATTGAGTTATGATGTCACCACCAAATTACATTGCTGTTGGAGCAGCACATTTACAGACCTTAAGAAGATTGGTGATAATTAGAAAGACCCATTTTTGAAACTGATATTTCTGACTGCAAGTCTTAAAAAAAAAAAAAAAAAAAATCATAGCTTTATTTTGGTGTGGCTGCCAGCTATATGAGACTCGGTACAGTAGCTCGCAGGCAAAGACGAATATAAAAACTGTTTTACTTTATTAAATTATTCAAGTAAAATGCAGGTAACACAGGTATTTTAATTTTGCATTTAGGTAATATCCTCTTGGTTGACGGAACTGCATGTGGAGAAATAAAAATAACTGACTTTGGCTTATCAAAAATTATGGATGATGATAATTATAATGCAGTAGATGGAATGGATCTGACATCTCAAGGAGCAGGAACATACTGGTAAACTCTATAAATTATTTCATAGAGTTTGTGAAATGTCGTTTCATTCACAGGTTGGACTTCCTATTTGGTTTTGGCTCCTGATAATGAAATGGTCTTTGAAATATACTGCCATCAATTACCCGGGGTTGATAAAATTGAAGTTGTTAAACTTCCAAATGCTCTCGGAAGTTTTGTTTTCATGACGTTTATAGTAACCACTGCATCGCTTTGGTTAGAAAAGTTAAATTTTCAGTCCTAGCATCTATTAAAAGTTGCATTAAAAGATTGAGATTTTAAAAATCTGAAGTACAGCAATAGTTTTTTTAATTGGAATGACGCCATGCCGGGTTAATACAAAATTGTTGTATAAACGTTGCATCTGAACAGATGAGGTGTAAGATAGATCTACCATCCTGCATTACATTTTAACCTTTGCTGGAAATTTTATTTTTAATTAAAGGAGATTTCTTTTATCATATATACATAGTTATAGAGGCGTTGTCCTTGTAAATTTTAAAAAGATGTGTTTTGTGGAGATGAAATTACCTTATAATAACAACTTGTATTTATATCGCACCTTCAATGTAGTCCCACTGTAGAGACTTGAGCACATAATCTAGGTTGATATTGTCGGAGGTGCAGTCTTTCCGATGAGACATTAAGCCGAGGCTCCGTCTACTACCTTAGGTGAATGTAAAAGACCCCATGGCACTAATCAACTAAGGGCAATGGAGTTCCTAAAATGTCCTGACCAATATTTATTCCTCAACCAACATCACTAAAAACAAGACTCTTTCATTATTTATCTCGTTGCTGTTTGTGGGACCTTGCTGTGTGTAAATTGGCTGCCACATTTCCCTACATTACAAAAGTGACTCCACTTCAAAGGTGCTTCATTGAATGTGAAGAACTTTGGGACATCCTACGGTCATGAAAGGTGCTATATACAGGAAACTCTTTGGTATCTGGCACCGACGGGACCAGCGTGTTGCCGGTTGATCAAAAATTGCGGATGACGGAGAGGGTTATCTACCGAGGCTATTTTTAACAAAGAAAAATAAAAAAATCAAGAAATGTGCATAAACAGTAATTGGGTATTCACCTACAGAATGTTGTGTTAAATGGATGGTGGAAGATGCTTGATTAAGTACAGTACTGCCAGTTGAGGGTAATGCAATGACTACCAGTACCCCTGTAAATGGCGGATCAGAAGAGACTACCGGCAGCGCGAAAGAGTCAGACTCCTGTTACAGGGGTATTGAGGTGTTCCGACAGCGTCAAGAAGCCGAGTAGTGGCAGTTTGGAGAACTACCCCCACTGACTAACTCGGCCACCGTGGGAGACTCGGACTCTGCAACATTGCTGGTTATTGAGGTGTTGTTTTCGGAGTGAGAATTTTGCCGGTTAATAGAGAATTCCAGATATTTAGGTGCCGTTTAAACGAGAGTTTCCTGTAAATGCAAATTCCTTCCTTCCTTCATCAAGGTGTCAGAGATATCAGAAATATGTGGATGTGAATAGAGATTGCTAGAATTATTTTTTGTTGCACACACCTTCTGAAATCCAGAAAAGATTTGGTAAAATTGTTACGGATTTTGGGCATAGTTGTGACAATGGTGTCAGATGCTCCAAGCCTATTAAACTTGCCATTCAATATTGCCAATTAGTCAAGATGAGCAGCTGCTCACCAACCAAGGTGTCTGTCAAACTTTTTTAGCTGGTAACCCCAACTTCTAGTGGAGTATTAAAACAAAACGGCTAATTCTCACATATACTTGTGGAAGCAACTACAGACATTTGATTGTTTACTGTAGGTTGGATCCAAAGCTCCTGAATTTCTGGAGCATTTATTTGATCGTCACATAATGTGTGAAGTCAATAGTCTGTGTACAAGATCAAAGACAGTAGTACCAATATAACAACTTGCTTTCATAAAGCATCTTCAACAGATTGCTTCTGTTAAAAATGCTGTGTCCCCAGGCACTTGGCAAAAGGAAATAGATAAATGGATGCTGAGTCATGAAGGGTGAGGTTAGGAGGGGGCGTAACTAAAAGTCTGGCTGAAAAGTTAGGCTTTGAAAAGGCTTTTAAAGGGGAAAAGACAGAGGGTTTTTTTGGGGGGGAAAGGGGTGGGGTTTGGGGGGGGGTGGAGCTCCAGAGACTATGCCCAAGGTAGCTGCAGGTGCTGTCACCAATGGTGATGGGAAGAGAGATTAATGCACAAAAGGCCAGAGTTGGAGGACTTAAAGGAGGGAGTGCCATAGAGGGAGTGCAACGAAGGTTCATGAGATTGATTCCTGGGATGGCGGGAGTGTCGTATGAGAAGAGATTGATACAGGTCTTGATAGGGTGGATGCTGGGATAACCAGGGGCCACAGCCTCAGGATAAAGGGTAGGCCATTCAGGACTGAGATTAGAAGAAATTTCTTCATACAGGGTGGTGAATCTTTGGAATTCTCTACCCCAGAGGACTTTGGAGGCTCAGTCATTGGATATATTCAAAACAGAAGTCGATAGATTTCTGACTAGTAAGGGCACCAAGGGATATGCCGATAGGGCCGGTGAATGGAGTTGAGGCAGAAGACCAGCCATAATCTCATTGAATGGCGGAGCAGGCTCGAAGGGCCGAATGGCCTATTCCTATTTCCTATTTCTTATGTTCTTAAAAGAAGTGGGGGAGATATAAGGCTGGAGGAGGTTGCAAAGATAGAGTAGGGTAAAGCCTTGGAGAGACTTGAGGACAAGAAGTTTAAATTTAATACATTGGGGGCATGGAGCCAGTGACTGGGGATTGGAAATGGGATCAGTGATAAGGGAGTGGAGTTAATGCTGGGTTCCAACCTTCCTAATAAGGAAGAGAGACGTTGGAGAGAGAGCGAGTATTATCACATTGCTGTTTGTGGGATCTTTCTGTGCACAAATTGGCTACCCTGTTTCCTACATTACAACAGTGGCTACATGTAAAGGTGGTACTTAATTGGCTGTAAAGCGCTTTGAGACATCTTGAGGTCATGAAAGGCAATGTATAAATGCAAATCTTTCCATATTTCTTTTTATATTCGTTTGTGGGATGTGGACGTCTCTGGCAAGGCCAGCATTGATTGCCTATCCCTAATTGCCCTTGAGAAGGTGGTGGTGAGCTGCTGCCTTGAACCACTGCAGTCCGTGTGGTGAAGGTACTCCCACAGTGCTGTTAGGTAGGGAGTTCCAGGATTTTGACCCAGCGACCATGAAGATCGGCGATATACTTCTAAGTCAGGATGGTGTGTCTTGGCAGGGATGTTGGAGGTGGTGGTGTTCCCATGCGCCTGCTGCCCTTGTCCTTCTAGGTGGAAGAGGTTGCGGGTTTGGGAGGTGCTGCCGAAGAAGTCTTGGCGAGTTGCTGCAGTGCATCTTGTAGATGGTGCACACTGCAGCCACGGTATGCCGGTGGTGGAGGGAGTGAATGTTTAAGGTGGTGGCTGGTGTGCCAATCAAGCGGGCTGCTTTGTCCTGGATGGTGTTGAGCTTCTTGAGTGTTGTTGCAGCTGCACTCATCCAGGCAAGTGGAGAGTATTCCATCACACTCCTTACTTGTGCCTTGTAGATGGTGGAAGGCTTTGGGCAGTCAGGAGGTGAGACACTCGCTGCAGAATACCTAGCCTCTGACCTGCTCTTGTTGCCACAGTATTTATGTGGTTAGTCCAGTTAAGTTTCTGGTCAATGGTGACCCCCCAGGATGTTAATGGTGGGGGATTCGGCGATGGTAATGCCGTTGAATGTCAAGGGGAGGTGGTTAGGTTCCCGCTTGTTGGAGATAGTCATTGCCTGGCACTTCTGTGGCGCGAATGTTACCTGCCACTTAGCCCAAGCCTGAACGTCGTCCAGATCTTGTTGCATGCGGGCATGGACTGCTTTATTATCTGAGGAGTTGTGAATGGTGCTGAACACTGTGCACTCATCAGGGAACATCCCCATTTCTGACCTTATGTTGGTGGGAAGGTCATTGATGAAGCAGCTTAATGCGCCATCAATTACTCAGAAGACTGAGGTTAAGCGAGTAACAACCAGGCTTTTATTAACTAAAGAATGAAGGTCTAGTCTCGAGTGGTCAACCCGTCCAGAATACTAAGGGACTGGGAGGTAGTCACTTATATACCTGGAATAGTGGGAGGAGTCAGCCGAGGCATGTCCAGACCTGTACCTAGTGGAATACACATACACATACAGACAGGTATAACAGTGGTTTACCACACAGCTGAAGATGGTTGGGCCTAGGACACTGCCCTGAGGAACTCCTGCAGCGATGTCCTGGGGCTGTGGTGATTGACCTTCAACCACCACAACCATCTTCCTTTGTGCTAGGTATGACTCCATCAGTGAAGCATTTTCCCCCTGATTCCCATTGACTTCAGTTTTACTAGGGCTCCTTGATGCCACACTCGATCAAATGCTGCCTTGATGTCAAGGGCAGTCACTCTCACCTCACCTCTGGAATTCAGCTCCTTTGTCCATGTTTGGACCAAGGCTGTAATGAGCTTGGGAGCCGAGTGGTCTTGGCGGAACCCAAACTGGGCATCAGTGAGCAGGTTTTTGGCGAGTAAGTGCCGCTTGATAGCACTGTCGACACCTTCCATCACTTTGCTGATGATTGAGAGTAGACTGATGGGGTGGTAATTGGCCGGGTTGCTTTTTGTGAACAGAACATACCTGGGCAGTTTTCCACATTGTCGGATAGATGCAGGTGTTGTAGCTGTACTGGAACAGCTTGGCTAGAGGCGCAGCTAGTTCTGTGGAAGCTGACCGCCATGCCTGTGAATCATATTGCTTAGGGCCAGCATGTAGATGAGGAAGAGGAGGGGGCCAAGGGTAGAACTAGAGGTGACTGTTTTGGAGATGAGCTGGCTCCATTCCGAAAGATAATGGAATTGTGCAAGGGGATTCACAGAGCTGGCAACAGAGGAAAGTTAATCGATGGTATGGTCCACCGTATCAAACATTGTTGAGAGGACAAAGAGGCATAACAGACCATAGTTGTGATCAGAGGATATCATTCGTGACTTTGTCCAGGACCATCTCAGTGCTGTGAGGAATTCAGATAGGGAGTTTTGAGAGATGGATACAAATTTGGGAAATGGTGATGTATTTGCGAACCTTAGAGAGGAAAGGGAGGTTAAAGATTAGGCAATAGTTGGAGAGGATGGATGGGTTGAGAATGTTAAGATCACTACTACAACAGAAACTTTACATGCATAGATTTGTCCATGCAGCATGACTCTTGAAATTATCCTTTTTGTTTGGCTCACAAGTTAGACACTGACACAGGAGTGTAGCATATGCATGCGGAGCCATGATGTAAACTTAAAAAAGGGTTCCCCAGGGAGATCAAGCATGGGCATTTTGCCGGGGCCTATTAAAAAGTTCCTTTCATGTCTCCTGTAAATGTAATAAGTATGTAGTTTTCAAATATTCCATGCACATGTAAAATAAGGGCTACTATATCTCCAGGTGTGGCTGTTGACCCCGCACCCATCTTCAGTTCTTTTATTTTCGAACAGAGATCCAATGTGTGGTAAACCACTGTTATACCTGTCTGTATGTGTATGTGTATGTGTATTCCACTAGGTATAGGTCTGGACATGCCTCGGCTGACTCCTCCCACTATTCCAGGTATATGTGACTACCTCCCAGTCCCTTAGTATTCTGGACGGGTCGACTACTCGAGACTAGACCTTCATTCTTTAGTTAATAAAAGCCTGGTTGTTACTCGCTTAACCTCAGTCTTTTGAGTAATTGATGGCGCATCAATTTTATTAACTAAATTTTTTATAATGGAGAAGATCCTCACACCAGCATGCCTGGACCTGGACAGTCGGGAAGCGGACGCTTCCACCAAGTTTGCTCACTGGCTCATGTGCTTCGAGGCATTCCTGACTGCCTCCACTGCGGTCGTAACGGATGCGAACAAACTGTCTGTCCTGATCTCCAAGGTGAACCACCGAGTGTACTCAGTCATCCGGGACGCGACCTCGTACACAGCCGCCCTCCAACTCCTCAAGACCCAGTACACGCGCCCTGTGAACGAAGTTTACGCCAGGCACCTCCTGGGGAGTCACAAGCAACAACCTGGGGAATCGACTGAGGAACACCTCCAAGCACTGTCCGTGCTTGGCCGGGCCTGTGGGTGTAAGGCGGTAACGCCCACTAAGTACACGGAGGAACTGATCCGGGATGCCTTCGTAGCGGGCCACAGGTCCAACTACACCCGACAGCGACTGCTGGAGCAGAGTGACCTCACCCTCGACAAAGCCTCCGAAATCGCACTAACGCTGGACGCAGCCTACCGGGGCATGGATGCCTACTCCTCTGCACCGTGGACGCCGCGGGGAACGACAACCTGGGACACGGTAGGACAGCCCCATAGCACCGTGCCACCCCAGCCACAGCCCAACAACGGCCCAACCACCGCAGCAGTGTCCCAAAGCCAGACAGCAGTATCCCAAGGCCAGAAATGCTACTTCTGTGGCCAGGCCAAACACCCCAGAGCGCGCTGCCCGGCGAAGAATGCGACCTGCTCGGGCTGCGGGAAAAAGGGACACTACGCTAGCGTCTGCAAGGCCAAAGCCACCCCGAAAGCCAGCAGCGCCGCGTGTGGGCCGTGCGAGCCGCCATCTTGGGCCCCCAACAGCGCCGCGTGCGGGCCGCCATCTTGGGCCTCCCCAGCCATGTGCGAACCACCGCAGCAGCAGCCATCTTGGACGACTCCAGCCACATGGGAATCATGGACGCCGCCATCTTGGACACCAGCCGGGACGCAGCAGGCCGCCAACCCCCCCCCCCCCCGATCTGATACCCGCAGCGACACACCGACCCCTACGCTGGCCTCTGTTACGCTGGACCAAACGAGACCGCACCAACTAGCTCAGTCCAAAGTGGACGTTAAGGTAAACGGCCATGCAATAAACTGCCTTTTTGACTCCGGGAGCACAGAGAGCTTCATCCACCCCGACACGGTGCGGCGTTGCTCTCTCCCAGTCCTGCCTGCGCACCAGTGGATTTCTATGGCCGCCGAGTCCCAGTCAGCGGACATTGGCGGCTACTGCGTGGTGACACTAGTAGTAGACGGGACTGTGTTCAATAATTTTAAACTCCTGGTCCTGCCCCAACTTTGCGCTGCCGTTCTACTGGGGTTGGATTTCCAGTGCCACCTCAAAAGCGTTACGATGGCGTACGGTGGCCCCCTCCCCCCACTCACAGTCCGCAGCCAGCAGCCTCCAAATTGCCCGCCGCGCACCAGATGCAACCTCTCCACACTCAGAGTCCCACCCCCCCCCCCCCCCCCCCACTGTTTGCTAACCTCACCCCCGACTGTAAGCCCATCGCCACAAAGAGCAGGCGATACAGTGCCGGGGACAGGGTTTTCATCAAAACCGAAGTGGAGCGGCTCCTGAAGGAGGGGATTATTGAGGGCAGCTCCAGCCCCTGGCGAGCCCAGGTCGTGGTCGTTAAGACCGGCGAGAAACAACGCCTGGTCATCGACTACAGCCAAACAATAAACCGCTACACCCTGCTGGACGCCTACCCACTCCCCCGCATAGCTGACATGGTCAACCAGATCGCGCAGTACCGCGTCTTTTCGACCATTGACCTGAAATCAGCGTACCACCAGCTCCCCATCTGCCCCGAAGACCGCCAGTATACTGCTTTTGAGGCAAACGGCCGCCTCTATCACTTCCTTAGGGTTCCCTTTGGCGTTACCAACGGGGTCTCCGTCTTCCAAAGGGAGATGGACCGGATGGTCGATCAAAACGCGCTGCAGGCCACTTTCCCTTACCTAGACAATGTGACCATCTGCGGCCATGACTTGCAGGACCATGACGCAAACCTCGAGAAATTCCTCCGCACCGCCCAACTCCTGAACCTGACATATAACAAGGAGAAGTGCATATTCCGCACAGACCGCCTCGCCATCCTTGGCTGTGTTGTGGAACACGGGGTCATCGGTCCCGGACCGGATGCGTCCCCTTATGGAACTCCCACTGCCTAAAAGCTCTGAAGAGGTGCCTAGGGTTTTTTTCCTACTACGCCCAGTGGGTCCCCTACTATGCAGACAAAGCCCGTCCGCTGATCAAATCCACCTCTTTTCCCCTGATGGCAGAGGCCCGCTCGGCCTTCCACCGTATCAAGGAGGACATTGCCAAAGCCACCATGCACGCAGTGGATGAATCCATCCCCTTCCAGGTGGAAAGCGATGCGTCCGACTTCGCTCTGGCCGCCACCCTTAATCAGGCGGGGAGACCTGTGGCATTCTTCTCACGAACCCTCCAGGGCCCGGAGACCAGACACTCCGCGGTCGAGAAGGAGGCCCAGGCTATTGTGGAGGCTGTGCGTCATTGGAGGCACTACCTGGCCGGAAAACGATTTACCCTGCTCACTGACCAGCGTTCAGTTGCTTTTATGTTCAACAACAAGCAGAGGGGCAAAATCAAAAATGACAAGATCTTGAGGTGGAGAATCGAACTTTCCACCTACAATTACGAGATCTTGTACCGGCCTGGGAAGCTCAATGAACCCCCAGATGCCCTATCGCGTGGCACCTGCGCCAGCGCACAGATCGATAGGCTGAGGGCCCTCCACAATGACCTCTGCCACCCGGGGGTCACCAGGTTCTTCCACTTCATCAAGGCCCGCAACCTGCCTTACTCCATTGAGGAGGTCAGGACCATGACCAAGAACTGCCAAGTCTGCGCTGAGTGCAAACCGCACTTTTATAGACCAGACAGAGCCCACCTGATAAAAGCCACTCGCCCTTTCGAACGCCTGAGCGTCGATTTTAAAGGGCCTCTCCCCTCCTCCGACCGCAATGTGTACTTCCTCAACATCATTGACGAGTACTCACGTTTCCCGTTCGCTATCCCCTGCCCGGACATGACTAGTGCCACGGTCATTAAATGTCTGAACAGCCTCTTCACCCTGTTCGGTTTCCCCAGCTATATCCATAGCGACCGGGGCTCATCGTTTATGAGCGACGAACTCCGCCAGTACCTGCTCGCTAGGGGTATAGCCACAAGCAGGACCACCAGTTACAACCCCCGGGGGAACGAACAGGTGGAAAGAGAGAATGCAACCGTTTGGAAGGCCGCCCTACTAGCCTTAAAGTCTAGGGGCCTTCCGACCTCCCGCTGGCAGGAGGTGCTCCCCGATGCGCTCCACTCGATTCGGGCACTGCCACCAATGCCACCCCTCACGAGAAAATGTTTGGCTTCCCAAGGAAGTCCACATCGGGGACAGCGTTACCGCCATGGCTGACGTCCCCAGGGCCGGTACTACTGAGAAGACACGTGAGGACCAATAAAACGGACCCCCTGGTCGAGAGGGTCGACCTCCTCCACGCCAACCCCCAGTACGCTTACATTGCGTACCCGGACGGGCGGGAGGACACAGTCTCCATACGAGACCTCGCACCCTCGGGGACCGCTGTAACCCACTACCCATTACTACCACCCCCCCCCCCCCCCCCCCCACGACCCGATATCCAACCCCAGCAGCCGGCTCGCCTTGGACCGTCACCCACGAGGACTACACTCCAGTGCCCCAGCCTACACGGGACGTGACGCCGGAAGCTCCACCACCCCTGCCGCCGCCACGTCGATCACAGCGGCAGACAAGACCTCCGGAGAGACTCCAATACACGAACTTTTAAATACACTTCACCCCGCCGGACTCATTTTAAACAAGGGGTGAATGTGGTAAACCACTGTTATACCTGTCTGTATGTGTATGTGTATTCCACTAGGTACAGGTCTGGACATGCCTCGGCTGACTCCTCCCACTATTCCAGGTATATAAGTGACTACCTCCCAGTCCCTTAGTATTCTGGACGGGTCGACCACTCGAGACTAGACCTTCATTCTTTAGTTAATAAAAGCCTGGTTGTTACTCGCTTAACCTCCGTCTTTTGAGTAATTGATGGAGCATCACAATGTACGGATCCTAGAAATCATGTGCAAAAGCTGGACACTATAGTTTTTCTTTTGACATGGCTTTGCTTTCAAGGTGCTGTCTTAAGTAGTAACATTTATTAAATCAAAAGACAGAAAATGTTAATTTAGATTTATCCTTGAGGTATCAAACTTTACTTGTATCCTGGACCTTGAGCCTTAAATATGATTTTTAAAAAGAAAATGGTATTTGTGTGGGTTTTCCCAAAATCCCAGACAATTTGGTGTATTCAGTGCAGGGTGTATCGGAGGAAACTTCTGTGTTGCTGCATTTAACAGTTCATTACCCTTTCATTAATTTTGTTAGGACGTTTCACACATACAATTTATTTTTAATGTGCAATCAAGATACCTTCACTTTGGAGTATTCCTGCAGAGTGACAAAAAAGAGATGTGCTGTTTGTTGATTGTGACCTTGCCATCCATTTTTTATTATTCTTGTGTTAGATTGGTTCAGTTGGTAGCACTCTTATCTCTGTTTAAGCCCAAGTACACGATTTTGTGGCTGACACAAGTGCAGTACTGAAGGAGTGCTGCATCATTGGAGATGGCATCTTTCAGATGAAACTTAAACCAATGCCTCATCTACCTGCTCAGGTGAACATAAAAAATCTCTCAGTACTCTTGGAGGAAGAAGCCGAGAGTTGTCCTGGTGTCCTAATCAACATTCTTCTCTCAGCCGACACCATCAAAATAGAAATTAACTGGTCATTTATCTCGCCTGCTGTTTGTAGCATCTTGCTGTGTGCAAATTGGCTGCTACATTTACCTACACAATTGCAGTGACTGCACTTCCAAATTAATTTGTTGGTTGGGAGAGTTTTGGGACGTGATTTTTTGTGTTCGAATAAATGAACTTGCATTTATATTTCTCCAAATACCTGTTTTAAAAGATACTTTTACACTCTGCCAGATTTTGGGAGAGCAGCCTCAGAGAGCTGCTCTCTGGAATTTACACTGAAGCTGTATCACCAGTCTCCATCTGAACCAGCAACAAAGTGCTTTGAAGAGGTTGTACGCACACAGCAGCCATGTCAAATTGGCCACTGCACATGCACAACCACATTTCTTCTGTTGATGACATAACGACGTCAACAGGGGCATTCTGAAAATCCTTGAAGATCACACTGCATTGATGCTGTGCATTTAGTAGCCAAAGTCAGACTGGTGGCAAGTGCTAAAGCAAAGAAGGAAAACTGTTTTTCCTGACTGATGAATCTCAACAAAATTCAACCATTTTGCCTTTGGCTGATAGTCAAAGATCAAAATAAAAGTGACTTATGATGATTTTTGAATCCTTATACATTTCATTGGTGAATGTTTGTACTGAAGGTAAGGTGTAGAATGGGTCAGATTCAAGGCAAAGCTGAATCTATCCTGGCAAAATAATGTGCCATGGCATCAATTTCACCACCCCTTTTTACCCCAATGGAGCATTTCATTTTCCACATTTATCTCTAGTGGTCTTTGAATGAAGCTGTCAATTTATTGCAACATTAGAAAATGAGTTTGGAGACTATCCCAAATTAATTTCCTTTAGGACTTTTATAACCAGCAGTGATGGGAAATTTAATACTGTCAGTCTGTTAAAACTAGCGCAAACTCTATCCCATTGTACTTGAGTTTAATCAGCGCAATCCAGGTGAAATCAGCCGAACCAGCGCAAAAGTTTGCGGAAACTCAAGCGTAAGTTACGCCAAGTGTAAATTTTTATCGCTGGTTTAAAAATAATTTTGCCTGAAGCCGGCCCCGTCCACAAAACTGGCCACTTCCCAAGATTGAAATAATGAGTATGGCCTGTTTGCAGCTAAAAATAAACTTACCTTTTTTTAAAGTATTTTTAAATTGTAAATGAGTGGGGGGGAAATATTATTTTATTACTTTTTTAAACTCTCATGCTGGTAAAAGCAGGTATTATGCTTTTACCAGGCATAAGATTTTTTTAAGGTTTTCAGCGGGCGGAGGTTCTGCAGAAAGCGGATTCTTGACAGATCGGAAGTGCCGGTTTTCAGCACAGCTCGTACACACCCATAGGGATCAGAAAATACGGGCCATTGTATTCATTAAACCATAACTCAGTTAAGCTTTCTTTTGTGGAAAAGCCTTTTTGTAATTTTTACCTGCACAAACTGTGTACTGATGGCAGCAATTTTTTAAATCTTTCTTTTGACAGGTATTTGCCTCCTGAATGCTTTGTTGTAGGAAAGGAGCCGCCCAAAATTTCTAACAAAGTGGATGTCTGGTCTGTAGGAGTTATCTTCTTCCAGTGTCTCTATGGTCGTAAGGTGAGAGTTTTCATTTAGTTTGTTTTGTGAATCCAGGTGTGTTCTCTTCTGTTTTTTGAGAAAAATGTATCTAATGTGAAGTGTTCTGCCTTTTCAGCCATTTGGCCACAATCAGTCACAGCAGGACATCTTGCAGGAGAACACAATATTAAAAGCAACTGAAGTCCAGTTTCCTGTTAAACCAGTTGTTAGCAATGAGGCAAAGGTAGTTGTGCCCAGTGTTCTTATGTAAACATGTTATTCGGTAGTGCGTGATTTTTTTTGTATGATTGTTTTAACAAATTCAGGGTTCAGTTGGTATAAAATCTAATGCTTCTGTTGTTCCAGGCTTTCATTAGGCGTTGTCTAGCATACCGCAAAGAAGATCGTTTTGATGTGCATCTGCTGGCTAATGATGCCTACCTTCTCCCTCATATGCGACGGTCAAATTCTTCAGGAAATCTACATATGCCGGGGCCAGCCACAATTCCTATTTCACCCATGTCAAGCATAGTTTCTTATTAAGATTTATTTTAGTCAGACTGACAAATCTTGTAGAACTTTTTTCCAGATTAATTTGCAGCTGGATGGTATAACTTGAAGTTTTCTTTCCGGGGTGAGCCGGGTCGGGGGGGGGCGCGGGATGGCGGGAGGAGAGAAAAGAGAGAAAAGGGGGAGGCAGTGAAACGATTTGAGATGTACCAATTTTTGAATCCTTTGCTTTTGATTTATTTCAAGTAGAATTGAACCGTGGGCAACAATGAGCTGCACTTGTTACAAAGTACTGCACACCGTAAAACTCGGTACTCCCATCAAGCAGCTTTTGTGTTCAGAAGTTGAAAACTGTTCATCCTGTCGTGTTTTTTTTGGGAACACTGTATATAGTAGCCTAATGAGTCACTTTGGGACTATTTTTTAATACTTAATACTGTTTTTGTTTAAAATAAGGCCAGAACAAATGATTTTAGCACAAAGAAATACAACAGCCCACCCAAATATAATTATGTGAAGAGAGATTGTAGTAGCTCTTGCAAAACCTGAAAATGCACAAGAACATTTGCATATTGAAGCTACTATAAGCAGCTGGTGTATTTATAGGTCAAACTGTAGAATGTACTGTGCAGAATAATAGTAAAATAGCATTGTTTTATATTGTTGTAAATTATTTCATTATATTTACCTTGTTCTTAAGTTACAGCAGTTTGATTCTGTACAGGCTGTATAAAAATCTGGCTTTATTTGTTTAGTTTTCTTAATTGGATCTCTAATTCCAATAATGGAACTTGCCATTGCTGCTAGGTGGCATTGGTGTTTTTGTTATAATATAGCCTTCATACATTATCCACACAACTGAGGTATGTAAAGGCTTAATTTTGTATTAAATAAGACCATCTTAAGCAAGTTTTGTAGTTTTGAGGATAGGCCATGTTACTGATGAGCCTTGACCCATTTGACAAAATAATTTCTGAGTGGTATTCAACTATTTGGGAAGGAAAAAATGGAAATGCGAGTGAGGTAACATGTTTGCAGGATTATTGGTTTCTTCTCTGTGTAGGTATATATGATGTGAAACAGTAAATTCTGAACAATTGCCTTGTGCTGTACAAATTACAACCATTTCCAGTAATACAAAATCTTGCTGTTTAGTACAGTTTACTGCTTGTTTTTACATCCATACTATAGAATGCCTGTATGTAATTAGTACACTCTTAAAACTAAACAAAATTGGTTCATCTAGGCTTTGTTAATGTTGTATAATTAAGCTGTTGCCTGTGTTGCTGGTGTTGAAAGCTACATTGTTTTCACTGTAAATAAAATGTTAATTGTCAATAAAAAGGTGCTGCTGATACTGTAGAGAGTGTAGCCAAAACCAGTAATAAATATTCAAAATTCTATTTCATTCAGGTTGTTTTGTCTCAGAAAATACATTGTTTGAGTGTTGTCCACACACAAGAGGTTAAACTGAGCTTGACCAGTTCTGGGGAAACCACATGCTCAGCATGACCACGAATTCTTAGTACATAGGTGATGTGGCACTTGGTCTCAATTTCTAGTCTCTATTGAGCCTCAAACATGCCCGTTCAGTTTTTTCCATCTAAAAAGTTTTTATTCACTGTTTCTCGCAACACCTTTTTTACTGTTGAATTGGCATGAGGCTATCAGTCTCTGGTGTAGATTAGTGTTGATCGTCCTTAGAGCTATGTTACTTTATAAATATATTGCTGCCAAACCAGCCAGTCCTGTGTTTTCTTCATTTTTATAATACTGGGAGCTGGACGTAAACAGTGATGACAAACCTCGAATAAATATCAACAGAACAATGCTATTCTTGTTAGAATATGCATACAAATAACACAAAATTGATGCTGACAACAGCAATGTTTTTTCCAGGTTATACAAGAACAAACTGACTAATCACACACACATACTCTCTAGGAAGCCATAAAGGAAGACGAGAAAAAGAGGCAAAACAAATAAGAACATAACTGACAAAGGTACTCAAGTACAAAAATAAAATACTGCAGATGCTGGAAATCTGAAATAAAAACAGAAAATGCTGGAAACACTCAGCAGGTCAGGCAGCATCATTGATTCGAGAGAAACAGAGTTAACGTTTCATGTCGATGACTTTGCATCAGAACGGGGAAAAAGTTAGAAAGAAAGACTTGCATTTATATAGTGCCTTTCACAACCACCGGACATCCCAAAATGCTTTACAGCCAATGAAATAATTTTGAAGTGTGTAGCCACTATTGTAATGTAGGAAACACAGTAGCCAATTTGCGCACAGCAAGCTCCCACAAACAGCAATGTGATAATGACCAGATAATTTTTTTTTAGTGATGTTGATTGAGGAATAAATATTGGCCAGCTGAGAGAGCAGACGGGGGCTTGTTTTAACATCTCATCCGAAAGACGGCACCTCCAACAGTGCAGCACTCTCTCAGTACTACACTGGATGTGCGGGTTAGGTTGATTGGCTATGATAAATTGACCCTTAGTGTTAGGGGGATTAAATACGTGGGGTTACGGGGATAGGGTGGGATAACTGTTGGTGTAGGGGTTACGGGGATCGGGTGGGATATGTGTCGGTGCAGGCTCGATGGGCCGAAATGGCCTCTATCTGCACTGTGGGGTTTCTGTGATTCTGTGATTGATTGGAGTGTCAGCCTAGATTTTTGTGCTCCAGTCTCTAGAGTGGGACTTGAACTCACAACCTTTTGACTCAGAGGCGATGGTGCTGCTGAGCCATGGCTGACACTAGAGATGTAACAGGTTTTAAGCAATTACAGAGGTAGGGAAAGGGGAGAGGAGAGGAAAGAACAAAAGGGAAGATCAGTGATAGGGTGGAAGGCAGGAGGTATTTGCTTCGCTAAACAGAAGCTCGAGGACCAGCACCTCATCTTTCAATTAGGCACTTTACAGCCTTCCGGACTCAACATAAGTTCAACAATTTCAGATAGAAAAATAGGAGCAGGAGTAGGCCATTCGGCCCTTCGAGCCTGCTCCGCCATTCAATATGATCATGGCTGATCCTCTATCTCAATACCATATTCCCTCTCTCTCCCCATACCCCTTGATGCCTTTTGTGTCTAGAAATCTATCTACTCAATTATATTCAGTGACTTGACCTCCACAGCCTTCTGTGGTAGAGAATTCCACAGGTTCACCACCCTCTGAGTAAAGAAATTTCTCCTCATCTCAGTCCTAAATGTCCTACCTTGAGACTGACCCCTTGTTCTAGACCCCCCCAGCCAGGGGAAACATCCTTCCTGCATCCAGTCTGTCTAGCCCTGTCAGAATTTTATACGTCTCATTCTTCTAAACTCTAGTGAATACAGGTCTAGTCACCCAATCGCTCCTCATACGACAGTCCTGCCATCCCAGGAATCAGTCTGGTGAACCTTCACTGCACTCCCTCTATGGCAAGTATATCCTTTCTTGGGTAAATAGACCAAAACTGCACACAGTATTCCAGGTGTGGTCTCACCAAGGCACTGTATAACTGTAGTAAGGCATCCTTGCTCCTGTACTCAAATCCTCTTGCAATGAAGGCCAACATACCATTTGCCTTCCTAACTGCTTGCTGTACCTGCATGTTTGCTGTCAGTGACTGGTGTACAAGGACACCCAGGTCCCTTTGTACATCAACATTTCCCAGTCTATCACCATTTAAATAATACTCTGCCTTTCTGTTTTTCCTACCGAAGTGGATAACTTCACATTTATGCATGTTATACCATAACCATAATCATAACCTCTATCTGCACTGTGGGGTTTCTGTGATTCTGTGATAACCACTGCTCCCATTTTTTCAGACAGCAGCTGCTGGTAATGATTCTGTTGTCATTTACAGCTCCTCTAGACCCATCTTTTGTTTTTGTCCCATTACCAGTCTCTTTTGCCTTATATCATCATCCATTTTGCCATTTAATTTCCGTCTTAACCAGTGTTATCATGAATAAACTTCTATTAGCACTAGTTGGCAAATCTATTGCCAGAAACAAAAGTAACTGCTTAATTTTATGTGATTGCCAAATTGTTATTTGTTAAGTACTGATTATTTATAAAGTAAGCAGATGAAGCATAATTAGCAAGATTGAGTAATATTTACATAAATTAATATTGGTGTATAATAGATGAGTCTTATGGAGATGAATGAGTTACTATAAAGTTAATATTATCTCCAGCATTTAAACCGCCCATGTTTAAATCGAGCAGTCATTTAAATTGAGCAAGTAGCTCAGAACCATTTGCCATTGCCATTATTGTCAGTTACAGAATCGTTGCTTACTTTTTGTTAAGCGCACCAGCTATTTCTGACGGAAACCAATGTCCAGTGAGTAGTTCATACCTCGTTATGGTGCAATTACCTATTTCACTACACGGTTATGGAGCCACATAGGGAATTCAGCTGAAGAGATTGAGGCAAGGTTGACTGACCTTTGACGTATAAACCGTCCAACGCATATAGTGGGCAAATTGCGTTTGCACCAATGTGCCTACTATAAATGTGGAGACTATTAGAAATTGGTCAATGTCCCATAATAGGCATATTATAATTAGGCTCAGTAACACATACTTTTATTTTCTTACAGTAATGTTGACCCCTGGTCCTCCCTAACCTATCCAACTGGAATAATTTGTCCATGTAAACACAATCTAGTGCATTCATTATTTTATTATCTTCAATCAAATCACCCCTCAGTCAATGCTTCTGTAAAGTATACAGACTCAGCTCGTTAAGTCTATTTGGTAGCTAAGGTATTTTAAACTGAGAATCAAAGCCTCCATATGAGGGGACAAAAACTGGACACAGTATTCTAAATGAGGCGCATTCATAACTTAATTATAACTTTTAAAGCAGCCAAATTCAACATTACCAAAAAATGAAATACAACTTATTCAGGATCTTTCCTATTTTCTTGGTGAGATCAGGTGTTCAAATGTGTCCACTAGTTCTGGATTCTAATTGTGATAATGTGGTGCAGAATGACTGTCAGTATAATTTGTAAACACAGTGCCTGCCTTGTGTATAAATCCAACACAATTTAACAATTCTTTGAGTTTTAACTTTTTTAGGTAAAATGCATCCTTCAAATGCTTCACTGCTGTTGCTGTTGAAACGATTGCAGTAAACTTCTATCACCATCTTGAATGGACCTGAAGTGGTAGTGTTGCGAAGGTAGCAGCTTAGACTGTTTCTAGATGTTACCATAATCCTCCCTGCAGAATGGTAAGTTTTTAAAATCAGAAGATTTATGAATACATAATATGACTGCACAATACAATTTATGTAAATGTGGGGATAACCTAATAATTCAAGAAGTTGAAGCAAAACCTGATTTCCATGACCGGGTCAGAGTTTTAGAAGTGATTTAGGGGTATTACTGTAGTGGGCAGATCCTTTGAAACCATCTGCAGCAACAATAAAAGCAAATAGGATCTTGTATTGTGTAGTGCATGAAATAGAACACAAATGATGGGATGTAATATTAAGTCTATACAGGGGAGTGGATGTGCAGTTCTGGTTACTATATTACAGGGAGGATATTATGGTGCTAGAAAAGGTGCAGTAAAAGGCTACCTGTCTGATGCCTAGCATGATTACCTGGGTTACAAAGACAGACTACAGAAGCTGAGTTTGTTTACATTAAGAATTATTAGGTCATCCCCAAAATTACATTACCTGATTGGGGGAGGAGGGAGATCGGGAAAACAATAGTGATAGGAGAATCAATAGTTAGGGTAACACACAGGTGTTTCTGCGGCCGCAGAAGTGATTCCAGGATGGTCTGGTGCCAGGGTCAAGGATGTCACTGAGCGGCTGCAGAACACTCTGAAGGGGGAGGGTGAACAGGGTGGTCCATATTGGTATCAACGACCGGTAGAAAAGGGGATGAGGTCCTGCAGGCAGATTTTAGGATGCTAGGAAATATATTAAAAAGCAGGACCTCAAAGCTAGTAATCTTTGGATTACTAACGGTGCTACACGTGAGTGAGGATAGAGCAGATGAATGCGTGGCTGGAGAGATGGTGCAGATGGGAAGGCTTTAGATTCCTGGGACATTGGGGCCGGTTCTGGGGGAGGTGGGACCTGTACATGCCGGACAGGTTGCACTTCAACAGAGCCGGGACTAATATGCTCGCGGGGGGGGTTTGCTTGTACTGTTGGGGAGGATTTAAACTAATTTGGCAGGGAGATGGGCACTAGATGTAGCATTAGAAAGGAGAAACATGTTGCACAAAAGAGTGGGAGATACAGATAGCACTAGAGTAAGAGATAATACGGTATTCGGTGAAGTCAGACTAAAGGTCTACATAAGAACATAAAAATAAGAGCAGGAGTAGGCCATTTGGCCCTTTGAGCCTGCTCCGCCATTCAGTAAGATCATGGCTGATCTTCTACCTCATCTCTGCTTTCCTGCACTATTCCCATATCTATTTATTCCCTTTAATATTCAAAAATCTACAGCTCTCTGGAGTAGAGAATTCCAAAGATTCACAACCCTTTTAAGTGAAGAAACTTCTCATCTTAGTCCTAAATGTCTGACCCCTTATTCTGAGACTGAAACCACTGATCCTAGACTCCCCAGCCAGGGGAAGCATCCTCTCTGTCAAGCCCTGTAAGAATTTTGTATGTTTCAATGAGATCACCTCTCATTCCTCTAAATTCCAGAGAATATAGGCCTAGTCTACTCAATCTCTCCTCATAGGACAATCCTCCATCCCAGGAACTAGTCTAATGAACCTTTGTTGCACTCCCTCTATGGCAATATATCCTTCCTTAGGTAAGGAGACAAAAACTGTACACAATACTCCAGGTGTGGTCTCACCAGGGCCCTATATAATTGCAGTAAGACTTCTTTACTCTTATACTCAAATCCTCTTGTAATAAAGGCCAACATACCATTTGCTTTCCTAATTGCTTGCTGTACCTGCATGTTAACTTTGTGATTCGTGTACAAGGACACCCTCTGAAGACCAACATTTCCCAATCTTTCACCAATTAAAAAATACTCTGCTTTTCTATTTTTCCTACCAAAGTGTCCGCATTATATTCCATTTGCCATGTTCTTGCCCACTCACTTAGCCTGTCTATATCCCCTTGAAGCCTCCTTGCATCCTCCTCACAACTTACAGTCCCACCCAGCTTTGTATCATCAGCAAACTTGGATATATTACATTTAGTCCCCTCATCCAAATCATTGATGTAGATTGTGAATAGCTGAGGCCCAAGCACTGATCTTTGTGGTACCCCATTAGTTACAGCCTGCCAACCCAAAAATGACCCGTTTATTCCTACTCCGTTTTCTGTCTGTTAACCAATCCTCAATCCATGCTAGTATTGTAGTGTATGTGCCTTTAAGAGCCCCATATGTGCTGTAATGGCCACTCGGGCTATATAAGCCTGTATATTGTGTTATATCCATAGTACCCCTCCAGACTTTGCTTAGTAAACACCTATGAACCAACTCCTGTCTTCAGTGTCTCTATCAACACACGGACACTACAGTGGCGACGAAGTGGAAACGGATTTCCTACAATTCGGCAGCACCTCAAGGACATCGATTCCTCTGGCATCCAGAAGAATCAAGAAGTGAAAGAAGCTGTTTCACCAGCTGGCCAAGCTGGTGGCAGGTACTGCGGTAATCCTTCCTGGGCGTCAGGCTGGGGCTCCAGCGGCTGGCTGTACAGCTGGGCCAAGCAGCGAACGCGGAGGCAAGCAGTAACAGACGGGGAGGGAGCACTCGGGAGACGGCCGCAGCTGCAAGCAGGTCGGCGTTCAGACCTACGGAGAGAGGCTGGCGGGAACGAGTCTCCAACTGCAAATAAATAAAGAATGGAAACTGCGGGAAACAGCGTTGGCAGCGGCGGGAAGCGCCATATCTTTTCTAAGATGCCTAATTCTGGCAATATTGATGCTTTTGATAACGAGATAGAGGATTGGACCACATATGTGGAAAGAGTGGAGGTATATTGCACCGCAAATGGAATAGAAGATGAGAAAAAAGCTTCAGTACTTCTGGATCTAATTGGCGCAAAGACATACAAGCTGTTACGAAACTTAATCACTCCAGCCGAACCGAACCGATGGACAAGAATTTTAAGGAGATTGTTGATACCCTACACTGCCAATTCGAGGCAGGACTGACAGATTCTCTGCGAGACAAATTCGTCTGCAGTCTCCTAAGTGTAGGAACACAAAAAAGGCTATTTTCTGAGAAAGATTTAACACTGGACAAGGCTTTCAGTGCAAGAGGAGCTGCAGAGATACAGCAAAGGCCACAGGACTTCGGCACCCATGAAATTACACGGGGTTTCGAGAGATGTTATCGCTGCGGCAGATCCACCCATGACCAGAGGGACTGCTGGTTCAAGGACAAAGCATGCAGGCAATGCGGAAAGATGGGACACATTACACGTGTGTGCTGATCTGGAAACAAAAAATCCACTAACAGGAAAAGAATCAATAAGGCAAAGCACAGAAAGGTACAAATGATGACGGACAGTAGCTCCGAAGACCAGAAGAGCGATAGCGACTCCGGGAACAAGAGACTAAGCTCTCTCAAATTACATAATGTAATTGCCAAAGAAGATTACCAGACCATTTGGGTTACCCTCACAATAGCAGGGTCCTCAGTTAAAATGGAGCTAGATACAGGATCAGCTCTGACCGTCATAAATCGACGGGATTACGAGCGGCTATTTCCGCATATACCTTTAAAAGATACATCCATTATCTTGAAAACATATACGGGGCAGAAAGTATACCCCAAAGGAAAAATAAGGGTGCCTGTTGTATACAACGGCAAGGAAATACAGAAGTTGTATTTATACGTTCTGCAAGATGGTGGTCCACCGCTGTTGGGACGTGAATGGATCAGGAAAATACGTTTAGACTGGCACTCCATTCAGGCACTGACGGTGACCTGTAAGGAAAAAAATGATGATGGCGTCATACCTGAACGATTAAAAGACATCTTGGCCAACGCCAAGGAAGTGTTTCAAGAGAAACTAGGAACCTTGAAAGGCATCACCGCCTCAATAAAAGTGGAAGATGCAGCAATTCCCAAGTTTTTTAAGGCGAGACCGGTGCCATACGCAATTCGTCCAGCAGTCGAGGCAGAGCTGGAGAATTTGGAAAAGGCAGGCGTATTATCTAAAATAGATTGGAGCGAGTGGGCAACACCCATTGTCCCAGTCATGAAGAAAGCATTGAAGAATGATAAATCTGAAGAACCGAGAAAAATTCGCATCTGTGGAGACTTCAAGGTAACTGTAAACCCGGTCCTTCACACGGTACAGTATCGAGGATAGAAGATATTTTCGCCTCACTATCCGGAGGGAAGCGTTTCACCAAAATTGACTTGGCACAGGCATATCTACAGATGGAGGTTGAAGAGGCCTCTTTTTAAAAAAAAAAAAAAAAAAATATCTCACGATAAATACACACAAAGGTCTGTACCAGTACAATCGACTGGTTTTCGGAGTAGCATCCGCTCCAGCTATCTGGCAAAGAGCTATGGAGCAAGTCCTCCAAGGGATTCCGGGGACTCAATGCTACCAAGACGACATCCTTGTAACAGGAGAAAATGACAACGAGCACCTTGCCAATTTAGAGCAGGTGCTCATTAGGCTGAGAGAACTGGGCCTACGAGCAAATCGCCCCAAGTGCGAATTTTTCCAAAATCAAATATATTGTGGCCACATAATTAATAAGGAAGGGTTGCATAAGTCACCTGAAAAAATTGAAGCGGTCATGAAAGCCCCAGCACCTGAAAATGTTTCACAATTAAGGTCGTTCCTGGGATTAATAAATTACTCTCATAAAAATTTATCAACTCTTCTACACCCTCTTAATGAACTGCTACAAACAGGAGTAATTTGGGCCGGGCGGTTTAAATCGAGTGTGAGGCTTTGGGGCCCTGTCTGTCTGTCCCTCTGTGAATCTGCTGCTGGGCAACATTTCTACCTTTTTAATACCTTGAAAGATGAAAGTGAAAGTACTTATAAAACGTTTTTGGTAAATCTTATGTTATTTTTAAAAGAGATACTAACTTTTTCAAAGCTGGATGATCAAAGTAGTTTGAGCTGGAAGCTGAAGTAATGGCAGTGAAGCAATGGCTGCCACATCCCTGAGATGAAAACGATTAGTCCCGCCCACATACACACACACCGATTGGCCAACCATCAGGGGACCGTACTGTAGGATTGGTCAATCGTGACGGCACAGGATTGGTCGAAACTTGACGTCAGTCAATCAATGCTAAGTAGCAGATAATGAGTTTAATTTTGAAGGTTTTTTGCATGCGGCGCGAACAATTTTCGTGCGACTGAGAAGTAAATACGCTTACGACCGTCCCGGAAGCGTAAGCTTTCTTCGGAGGTAACGCGCGCGTAGGTACGCTCTATAACTTTCGAGCGCATAGCCGGACAGACGCACACCCGAGGACAGAAGGATAGACAGACAGAAGTATCCGTTTATATATATATATATATATATATATATATATATATCTGTAGTACCCCTCCAAACTTTGCTTAGTAAACACCTATGAACCAATTCCTGTCTTCAGTGTCTCTATCAACACACAGACACTACAAGTTTATTATTCTGTGCAGTTTTGGTCACCTTATCTGAGGAAGGATGTTCTTGCCATGGAGGGAGTGCAGCAAAGATTCACCAGACTGATGCCTGGGGTTGCAGGAATGAAGCATGAAGAGAGATTGGGTCGATTAGGCTTGTATTCGCTACAGTTTAGAAGATTGAGAGGGGATCTCATTGAAACTTACAAAATTCTAACAGGACTAGACAGACTAGATGCAGGAAGGATGTTCCCGATGGCGGGCGAGTCCCGAACCAGGGGTCTAAGGATAAGGGGTAAGCCATTTAGGACTGAGATGAGGAGGAATTTCTTCACCCAGAGAATGGTGAACCTGTGGAATTCTCTACCACAGAAGGCAGTTGAGGCCAACTTATTAAATATATTCAAGAAGGAGTTAGATATATTTCTTAATGCTAAAGGGAGCAAGGGATATGGGGAGAAAGCAGGGACAGGGTACTGAATTTGGATGATCAGCCATGATCTCATTAAATGGCGGAACAGGCTCGAGGGGCCGAATGGCCTATTCCTGCTCCTATGTTTCTATGTTTACCCCCAATTCCATGAGCCCTAATTTTGTTTAATAACTTGTGTGGCACCTTATCGAATGCCTTCTGAAAATCCAAATACACCACATCCACTGGTTCCCCCTATTCTGCTAGTTACAAACTCAAACAGTGCATGTATGTAAACGCACAAAACGTGTTACATAAGGTTGGTGAGCTGCAGGCATAAATAGACACATGGGAATATGATAATGTGGCAATAACTGAGACCTGGGTTAAAAAAGGGCAGGATTGGGTACTAAATATTCCTGGATATAATGTGTTCAGGAAAGATAGGGAAAGAAAGAAAGGAGGGGGTGTGGCAGTA
Source organism: Somniosus microcephalus (assembly GCF_052327205.1). NCBI lineage: Eukaryota > Metazoa > Chordata > Chondrichthyes > Squaliformes > Somniosidae > Somniosus > Somniosus microcephalus. The sequence continues at coordinate 255,223,455 of NC_140990.1, read as the reverse complement.
TTGATTAAGGAGAATATTACAGTGCTGGAAAGAGAGGATGTCCTGGAGGGGTCAAGGACAGATTCTATTTGGTTAGAGTTAAGAAACCATAGTGGTGCCATTACACTAGGTGTATTTTATAGGCCACTTACTAATGGGAAGGATATAGAGGAGCAAATTTGCAGGGAAACTAGAGAGAGGTACAAGAACTATAGAGTAGTGATAATGGGGGACTTCAATTATCCTAATATAGGCTGGGATAGTAATAGTGTAAAGGGCAGAGAGGGGGAAAAATTTCTGGAGTGTGTTCAGGAAAACTTGATCAGTACGTTTCTGGCCCAACGAGGAAGGAGGCATTGCTGGATCTGATTCTGGGGAAGGAGGTGGGTCAGGTAGATCAAGTTTCAGTAGGGGAACATTTAGGGAACAGTAATCATAGTATCATATGGTTTAGGTTAGTTATGGAAAGGGACAAAGAGTAATCTAGAGTCAAAATACTTAATTTGAGGAGGGCCAATTTCAGTGGGTTGAGAACAGACTTGGCCCAGGTAAATTGGAATCAAAGATTGGCAGGCAAAACTGTTATTGAACAGTGGGCTGCCTTTAAAAAGGGGATGGTTCAGGTACAGTTGAGGTACATTCCCACGAGGGGAAAAGGTAGACAAACCAAAGCCAGAGCTCCCTGGGTGACGAAAGGGATAGTGAGTAAGATAAGGCAGAAAAAGGGCGTATGACAGATGTCAGGTTGAGAATAAAAGTGAGAATGAGACTGAATACAGAAAGTTCAGAGGAGTAGTGAAAAAGGAAATAAGAGAGAGTATGAGAATAGACAGGCAGCTAACATAAAAAGGAATGCAAAAGTCTTCTATAGGCATATAAATAGAAAACAGGTAGTAAGAGGAGGGGTGGGGCCGATTAGGGACCAAAAAAGAGACCTATGCATAGAGGCAGAGGGCATGGCTGAGGTACTAAATGAGTACTTTGGCAGCATCTTCTTCCTTGGTAAAGACAGATGCAAAGTCATAGTGAAAGAGAAGGTAGTTGAGATATTGGATGGGATAAAAATTGATAGAGGAGGTACTAGAAATGCTGGCTGTACTTATAGATAAGTCACGAGGACCGTATGGGATGCATCCTAGAATGCTGAGGGAAGTAAAGGTGCAAATTGCGAGGTACTGGCCATAATCTTCCAATCCTCCTTGGATACTGGGGTGGTGCCAGAGGACTGGAGAATTGCAATTGTTAGACCCTTGTTCAAAAAAGGGTGTAACATAGAAACATAGAAGATAGGAGCAGGAGTAAGCCATTCGGCCCCTCGAGCCTGCTCTGCCGTTTAATGAGATCATGGCTGATCATTCAAATTCAGTACACTGTCCCTGCTTTCTCCCCATACCCCTTGATCCCTTTAGCCTTAAGAAATATATCTAAATCCTTCTTGAATATATTTAATGAATTGGCCTCAACTGCCTTCTGTGGTAGAGAATTCCACAGGTTCACGACTCTGGGTGAAGAAATTCCTCCTCATCTCTGTCCTAAATGGCTTACCCCTTATCCTTAGACTGTGACCCTTGGTTCTGGACTCGCCCACCATCAGGAACATCCTTCCTGCATCTAGTCTGTCTAGTCCTGTTAGAATTTTATAAGTTTCAATGAGATCCCCTCTCATTCTTCTAAACTCCAGCGAATATAAGTCCAATTGACCCAATCTCTTCTCATACGTCATTCCTGCTTTCCCAGGTATCAGTCTGGTGAATCTTCGCTGCACTCCCTCCATGGCAAGAACATCCTTCCTCAGATAAGGCGATCAAAACTGCACACAATACTCAAGGTGTGGTCTCACCAAGGCCCTGCACAACTGCAGCAAGACATCCTTGCTCCTGTACTTGAATCCTCTCGCTATGAAGGCCAACATACCATTTGCCTTCTTAACCGCCTGCTGCACCTGCATGCTTACCTTCAGCGACTGGTGCACAAGGACACCCAGGTCTCGTTGCACTTCCCCTTCTCCCAATCTATTGCCGTTCAGATAATAATCTGCCTTCCTGTTTTTGCCACCAAAGTGGATAACCTCGCATTTATCCTCATTATACTGCATCTGCCATGCATCTGCCCAATCACCCAACCTGTCCAAATCATACTGGAGTTTCTTGGCATCCTCCTCACAGCACACACGCCCACCCAGCTTTGTGTCGTCTGCAAACTTGGAGATATTACATCTAGTTCCCTCGTCTAGATCATTAATATATATTGTGAATAACGGGTCCAAGCACCGATCCCTGCAGTACCCCACTAGTCACTGCCTGCCACTCGGAAAAAGACCCATTTATTCCAACTCTTTGCTTCCTGTCTGCCAACCAGTTCTCTATCCAAGTCAGTACCTTGCCGCCAATCCCATGTGCTTTAACTTTACATGCTAATCTCTTATGCGGGACCTTATCGAAAGCCTTCTGAAAGTCCAAATACATCACATCCACTGGTTCTCTATCTATTCTACCAGTTACAGCCTCAAAAAATTCCAGTAGATTAGTCCGGCACGATTTACCTTTTGTAAATCCATGTTGACTTTGTCCGATCCTGTCGCTGTTTTCCAAGTGCTCTGCTATTACATCTTTTATAATGGACTCTAGCATTTTTCCCCACTACCGATGTCAGGCTTACCGGTCTATAATTCCCCGTTTTCTCTCTGCCACCTTTTTTGAATAGTGGGGTTATATTAGCTACCCTCCAATCCATGGGAACTTTTCCAGAGTCGATAGAATTTTGGAAGGTGACCAGCAATGCATCTACTATTTCTAGGGCCACTTCCTTAAGTACCCTAGGATGTAGATTATCAGGCCCTGGGGATTTATCGGCCTTCAGTCCCGTCAATTTCCCTAACACCATTTCCCTACAAATACTGATTTCATTCAGTTCCTCCCTCTCATTAGACCCTTTGTTCCCCGACATCTCTGGGAGGTTATTTGTGTTCTCCTTTGTGAAGACAGAACCAAAGTATGTATTTAATTGGTCAGCCATTTCTTTGTTCCCCATTATAAATTCCCCTGACTCTGACTGCAAGGGACCTATGCTTGGCTTCACCAATCTTTTTCTCTTCACATATCTATAGAAGCTTTTACAGTCAGTTTTTATGTTCCCTGCAAGCTTACTCTCATACTCTATTTTCCCCGTCTTAATTAATCCCTTTTGTCCTCCTTTGCTGAATCCTAAACTGCTCCCAATCCTCAGGTTTGCTGCTTTTTTTGGCCAATTTATATGTCCTCTCCTTGGATCTTATGCTATCCCTTATTTCCCTTGTTAGCCACGGTTGAGTCACCTTCTTTGTTTTATTTTTATGCCAAACAGGGATGAACAAATTCTGTAGTTCATCCATGTGATCTTTAAATGTTTGCCATTGCCTATCCACAGTCAATCCTTTAAGTAATGTTCCCCAATCCATCCTACCCAACTCGTACCTCATACCATCGTAGTTTCCTTTATTTAAATTCAGGACCCTAGTCTCGGAGTCAAATACTTCACACTCCATCTTAATGAAGAATTCTATCATATTATGATCACTCCGCCCCAAGGGGCCTCGCACAACAAGATGGCTAATTAATCCTTTCTCATTACATAATACCCAGTCTAAGATGGCCTGATCTCTGGTTGGTTCCTCGACATATTGGTCCAGGAAACCATCCCGTATACACTCCAGGAATTCCTCCTCCACAGTATTGTTACTAATTTGGTTAGCCCAATCTATATGTAGATTAAAATCACCCATGATAACTGCTGTGCCCTTATTGCACGTGTCTCTAATTTCCCATTTAATACCATCCCCAACCTCAGCATTACTGTTTGGGGGTCTGTATACAACTCCCACTAATGTTTTCTGCCCCTTGGTATTTCTCGGCTCTACCCATACAGATTCCACATCATCAGAGCTAATATCCTTCCTTACTATTGTGTTAATCTCCTCATTAAGTAGCAATGCTACCCCACCTCCTTTTCCTTTTTGCCTGTCTCCTAAATATTGAATACCCCTGGATGTTGAATTCCCTGCTTTGGTCATCCTGGAGCCATGTCTCTGTAATCCCAATTATATCAGGCCAGTCATTTTAACCTTGGTGGTGGGTCAGCTTTTAGAAAGTATAATCCAGGACAAAATTAACAGTCACTTGGACAAGTGTGGATTAATTAAGGGAAGCCAGCATGGATTTGTTAATGGCAAATTGTGTTTCACTAACTTGATTGAATTTTTTGATGAGGTAACAGGGAGGCTTGATGAAGGCAATGCAGTTGATCTGGTGTACATGGACTTCCAAAAGGCGTTTGATAAAGTGCCACATAACAGGCTTGCCAGCAAAGTTGAAGCCCATGGAATTAAAGGGACAGTGGCAGCATGGATACAGAATTGGCTAAGTTACAGGAAGTGGTGAATGGTTGTTTTTCGGACTGGAGGAAGTCTTTCCCTAGGGGTCGGTACTAGGACCACTGCTTTTCTTGGACTTGGGTGTACAGGGCACTATTCCAAAATTTGCAGATGACACAAAACTTGGAAGTATAGTGAACAGTGAGGAGAATAGGGATGGACTTCAAAAGGACATAGACAGGCTGGTGGAATGGGTGGACACATGGCAGATGAAATTTAACGCAGAAAAGTGTGAAGTGATACATTTTGGTAGGAAGAATGAGGAGAGGTAATATAAACTAAAGAGTACAATTCTAAAGAGGGTGCATGAACAGAGACCTGGGGGTACATGTGCACAAATCATTGAGGGTGGCAGGACAGGTTGAGAAAGCGGTTAAAAAATCATACGGGGTCCTGGGCTTTATAAATAGAGGCATAGAGTACAAAAGCAAGGAAGTTATGATGAACCTTTATAAAACAATAGTTCAGCTACAACTGGAGTATTGTTTCCAATTCTGGGCATCGCACTTTAGGAAGGATGCGAAGGCTTTATAGAGGGTGCAAAAAAGGTTTACAAGAATGGCTCCAGGGATGAGGGACTTCAGTTACGTGGATAGACTGGAGAAGCTGGGTTTGTTTTACTTACAGCAGAGAAGACTGAGTGGAGATTTGATAGAGGTGTTCAAAATCATGAGGGGCCTAGACAGAGTAAATAGAGAGAAATTGTTCCTATTGGCGGAAGGGTCAAGAACCAGAGGACACATTTAAGGTGGTTGGCAGAAGATCCAATTTTTATGCAACAACTGGTTATGATCTGGAATGCACTGCCTGAAAGGGTGATGGAGGCAGATTTATAAGAACATAAGAAATAGGAGCAGGAGTAGGCCATACGGCCCCTTGAGCCTGCTCCGCCATTCAATAAGATTATGGCTGATCATCAACCTCAACTCCACTTTCCCACCAGATCGCCATATCCCTTGATTACCTTAGAGTCCAAAAATCTATCTGTCTCAGCCTTGCATATACTCAAAGACTCAGCATCCACAACCCTCTGGGGCAGAGAATTTTAAAGATTCACAATCCTGAGTCAAGAAATTCTTACTCATCTCGGTCTTAAATGGCCTACACCTTATCCTGAGACTATGCCCCCTAGTTCTAGATTCTCCAGCCGGGAGAAACAACCTCTCAGCATCTACCCTGTCAATCTCCTTCAGAATCTTGTATGTTTCAATTAAATCACCTCTCATTCTTCTAAACTCCAGAGAGTATAGGCCCATTCTACACAATCTCTCATCATAGGACAACCCTCTCATCTCAGGAATCAATCTAGTGATTCTTTGTTGCACTGCCTCCAAGGCAAGTATATCCTTAGACAAGGAGACCAAAACTGTGCACAGTACTCTAGGTGTAGTCTCACCAAGGCCCTGTACAATTGTAGCAAGACTTCCTTACTCTTATACTCCAACCCCCTTGCAATAAAGGCCGACATGCCATTTGCCTTGCTTATTGCTTGCTGTACCTGCATGCTAGCTTTCTGTGTTTCTTGCACGAGGACATCCAAATCTCTCTGAACACCAGCATTTAAAAGTTTCTCACCGTTTAAAAAATATTTTGTTTTTCTATTCCTACTAAAGTGAATAACCTCACATTTGCCTACATTATACTCCATCTGCCACCTTCCTGCTCACTCACTCAGTCTATCTATATCCCTTTGCAGACTCTTTGTATTCTCCTCACCGCTTACTACCCCACCTAGCTTTATATCATCAGCAAACTTGGATACATTACACTCGGTCCCTTCATCTAGGTCATTAATATAGATTGTAAATAGCTGAGGCGCCAGCACTGATCTTTGCGGCACCCCACTAGTTACAGCCTGCCAAACTGAAAAAGACCCGTTTATCCCTACTCTCTGTTTTATGTCCATTAACCAATCCTCTATCCATGCTGAGATCCTTTCTCGCTACTGTCCTTATGTCATCCTTTATTATCAGGGCTACTCCCCCTCCTTTTCCATTCTGCCTGTCTTTTTGAAGCGTCAAGTACCCTGGAACATTTAGTTCCCAACCTTGGTCATCTTGCAACCACGTCTCTGTAATGGCTATTAGATCAAACCCATTTATCTCTCTTTGTGCCACTAGTTTGTCTATCTTGTTATGAATGCTTTGTGCATTCAAATAAAGAGCCTTTAATTTAATTTTTTTACCATTATTCCCTGCTCTGACCTTATTCTCTGCTGCACTGCCAGCATTAAACTCTCTGTCCCTTCCTGTCACACTCTTATTCTTACCCAAATCGCTACACTGCTCTATTGCCTTGACCTTTCTCTTTAGATTTCTAAATTCCCCCCCCCCCTTTTTAGTTTAAAGCCCGATCTACAGCCTTAGTCATTCGATTCGCCAGGACGCTGGTCCCAGCCTGGTTTAAGTGGAGCCCTTCACGACGAAACAGCTCCATTTTCCCCCAGTACTGGTGCCAGTGCCCATTGAATTGAAACTCCTTCCCACACCACTTTTTGAGCCACGCATTTAACTCTCTGATCTGCTTGACCCTATGCCAATTTGCGCGTGGCTCAGGTAGCAAACCAGAGATTATTACCCTTGAGGTTCTGATTAATTTAGACCCTAGCTCCTCAAACTCCCTCAGCAGAACCTCATTCTTAGTTCTACCTATGTCATTGGTTCCTACATGGACCACGACAACTGGATCCTCCCCCTCCCCCTCCCACTTCAAGTTCTTCTCCAGCTGCGAGGAGATATCCTTAACCCTGGCACCGGGCAGGCAACACAGCCTTTGAGACTCTCGCGGCTGCAGAGAACAATATCTATCCCCATGACTATACTGTCCCCTACCACGACCACATTCCTTCTTTCTCCCCCCGCACTTGGATAGCCCCCTGTACCACGGTGCCATGGTCAGTTTTCCCATCCTCCTGTTATGTTCATAAATAAATAGACGTTTTCATTATGAACAGCTAGCTTGAGCTAGTCATTTATTCAGCCATGCGGACTAGTGTACAGGCACCCATCTTGACTACTGCCTTCTGGTACCATTCTAGAATGACATGTTACTGATCATTACATCCCCCTTCCTTAAGAGGTTAAACAAAATCAATATCAATCAAAATCAATCATAACGACATAAACATCTTCACAACAGTCAACACATTTTCAAAGCTTTACTTTATGAACTCTAAGCTTTTCATTCTTTTTATTATAGTTTTCTTTGTAGTCAAAGATTAAGTCTATCAGGCTTTTTTACTTCACGTGTGGATCTTCTCAGCACAGGTAAGTCTGGTGTGTTTTCATGAGAGCCTGTATGTGTGTTTCATTGTTCTGGTGGTGAGTGACAAGATTCAGTTGCGGCATTGTCATCGATTTGCTCTTGGATAGTTTCTTGTGTTTTCAGGAGGGAACGGCAGTTCCTCCTGAGAATCTGTCCTTCCTCAGTTCTAACAGTGTATGACCTTGGTCCTACTTCCTCAAGAACTGTAGCTTTCCTGTTCCATGCATCTGGATCCTCAATCCTGACATCATCTCTTGTCAATGGTTTCAGAGTTTTGGATGACTTGTCATAGTGTGATTTCTGTTTCAGCTTTAACAGTTGAAGTCTCTGTCTCAGTTCCTTACTCTGCTTTTCTTTTGCACAGCAGGGTAGCGTGGTGCGCAACTTGCGACCCATTAGGAGTTCAGCAGGTGAAGAACCACAGTCTAAAGGGGGAGGCTCGGTAGCTCAGCAGGGCGAGATAAGGATCAGACTTGCTTTCTGTTGCTTTCTTCAGTAGCTGTTTGAGAACTTGAACACCTTTCTCTGCCTTACCATTCGACTGAGCATACAGAGGACTGGATGTGATGTGTTGAAAGTCATAATGTGCTGCAAACTGTTGCCACTCCTTACAGTTGAAGCACGGACCATTGTCGCTAACGGCAATCCTGGGAATTCCATGTCTGGCGAAGATGGATTTAACATGCATTATGACACTTCTTGCTGATGTGCTTGAGAGCAGCGCCATCTCAGGATAGTTAGAATAGTAGTCAATCACTATTAGATAGTCTTTACCATTCAAATGAAAGAGGTCCATACCAACCTTTTGCCATGGTGCTGTTGGTAAGTCAGCTACTATCATTGGTTCCTTTGCTTGTTTGTTTTGGTGTTTCTGACATGTCTCACATATGCCTATCATGTTCTCAATGGCCTTATTTATGCCAGGCCAATAAACAGTGTCTCTTGCTCTCCTTTTGCATTTTTCAATTCCGAGGTGTCCCTCATGAATCCTTTTGAGCATGTCTTGACGTAGAGCCTGTGGAATGACTGTTCTGTTTTAGTAATGGTCCACTTGCGACACTTAACTCTGACCTGATGTGATAGTACTTTGGACAGGAACCTTTTGGCCAACCATGATGAATGTTCTCTATTACTGTTTGTAACACTATCTTTTACTGTTTCTTCTGCTATTTGCTTTGATTTTGTGTCTGACACGGGCAGCGCAGCAGTGACCATACTCACATGAACATCCACGTCTTCCTCAGTAGAGCTCACATGACTCATTGTGGGTGCTCGGGATAGTGCATCTGCTAACACTGTGTTTGCCTGGTGTGTAGATCAGTTCAAAGTCATATCTTTGCAGCTTCATCGAGTCGTTGAATCCTTGGAGACATCTCATTCAGATTTTTTTTTTATGATGGCAACCAGTGGGCAGTGGTCTGTCTCAACTGTGAAGGTGGGAAGTCCATATATGTAGCCATGGAACTTTTCTAGTCCAACTACCAAGCCTAGACATTCCTTTTCAACCTGGGCGTATCGACACTCAGAGTCAGTCATAGACCTGGAGGCATAGGCAACAGGCTTCCAATCTTCACCCTCTGCTTGTAGCAAGACCACGCCTAGGCCATCTTTTGATGCATCTGTTGACACTTTGATTCGCTTTGTTGGGTCAAAGAAGGTGAGTACAGGTGTGGTTGTCAGCACTGTTTTGAGGTTCATCCACTCTTGTTCATGTCTTTCTGTCCATGCGAACTCATTTGTTTTATGTAGCAGGTCTCGCAGACAGGCTGTCTTGGCTGACAAGTTAGGAATGAACTTTTCAATGAAGTTTATCATCCCCATGATATGTAGCACTCCTTTTTTTGTCAGTGGGTCAGGGCATTTTGAGTATGGCATTTACTTTTTCCATATCTGGTTCTATTCCTTTACCAGATAGATTATCTCCTAGGAAAGCGACTTCCTGGACGCCAAACTGACACTTGGCTTTGTTGAGCTTCAGTCCATTCCGGCGTATGCTCTGTAGCACTTTAGTCAGTCTCTCATTGTGTTCTTTCAGTGTGGAGCCCCAGATGATGATGTCATCAACATAGACCCGAACTCCTTCCAGACCTTCAATTATGTGTTCCATCGCTCTATGAAAGATTTCAGATGCAGATATTATCCCGAAAGGCATTCTGAGGAAACAATACCTGCCAAATGGTGTGTTGAAGGTACAGTATTTGGTGCTCTCTTCATCCAGTTTTAGTTGCCAAAATCCTTGTGAGGCATCGAGCTTTGTGAAGTATCTGGCACCTGACATTTCACTGGTGATTTCTTCTCGCTTGGGAATCTGGTAGTGTTCACGTTTTATGTTTGCATTTAAGTCCTTTGGATCCATGCATATTCTTAGATCATTGTTCTTTTTCTTTACACATACCATGGAGTTAACCCAGTCTGTTGGCTCTTCGACTTTCCTGATGACTCCTAGTGTGGTCATTCTGTCCAGTTCTTTCTTGAGCCGGTCACGCAGGGGTGCTGGAACTCTCCGTGGAGCATGTACCACTGGCTGAGCATCCTCCTTTAGCTGGATCTTGTAAGTGAATGGTAGAACTCCAAATCCTTTGAACACATCCTGGAAATTACTCACTACAGAATCCACTGAGTCATCTGGTCTGCTTATGGCACAGTTTATACGGTAGACTCTCTTGACCAGTTCTAAGTCCTCACAAGCTTTGTCACCTGGTAGTGAATCAAGTCCTTCAGCCACAACAGAAAACATGAGATGATGCACTTTGTCTTTGACTGTCACTTTAAGTCTGCATACACCTAAGCTATCTATTTTCTGTCCATTATAGTTCTTCAGTAGTACTGACTTTTTCTGTATTTTGGGCTTTTCTTTCATATTTTTAATGTCACTCATACTGATTAAGTTTGCTTTTGCCCCAGTGTCTAGTTTCAATGTAACTAATGCTCCATTTACCTGCAGTGGGATCATCCATTTGTCCTCTTTTGCTGCATTAACTTTATGTTCAGCATTGTCCATTCCTGAGGGCTGCACATTTTCTGTATCCTTTTCTATATTGTCACATGACACCATTCCTACAAAATATGTCTCCCTTAAATCAGTGTCCTCAATCACATTGACTTGTTGCCCTTTCTTTGTTTTTACTTTTGAAAAGCATTGTTTGGCAAAGTGATTCTTTCCATTACATTTTGTGCACATTTTCCCAAACGCTGGGCATTGTCTTGACTGGTGCTGGTAACCACAGCGTTTACAATTAAAAATTCCATCCTCCGATTGCTTTGCATTTCTGTTCTGCCCACGTTTCTTCCCCTTGTAGGACACAGCGCCGACAGCAGCACAGTCATTCACTACAGTCGCATTATTATTAATTTCACTGAAAGTCTTTGCATGCTGTTGAGCTAGCTCACTGGCATGGCATATTTTCACAGCATCCTCCAATGTTAGTTCTGTTTCTCTCAACAAACGTTCCCTGACTTTTTTATCATGAATACCAAACACAATCTGGTCACGCATCATGGATGATTTCAGTTCAGAGAAATTACATGTCTGTGCTTTCAGTTTCAGATCGGTCACAAAGCTATCAAAAGTCTAATTTTGCTGCTGTGTGTGTGAACGGAACACGTACCTCTCATAGGTCTCGTTCTTTTTGGGAGAACAATGTGTATCAAACTTCTTTAGCACATCGTCCATTTTTTCTTTGTCCTCTTGATCAAATACAAACATATTAAATACCTTTGTCACCTGCGGGCCTGCAACCGTGAGCAGTAACGCTATTTTCCTTGCATCTGGCATCGTACCGAACCCGATGGCTGCAATGTAGAGTTCGAATTATTGTTTGAAAGTCCGCCAATTGCAGTCGACATTCCCCGTGAGTTTCAAATTCTCCATGTCGTGTTTCACAATATTCAGCAGATATTATTACTCCTGGTACCATGTTATGTTCATAAATAAATAGACGTTTTCATTATGAACAGCTAGCTTGAGCTAGTCATTTATTCAGCCATGTGGACTAGTGTACAGGCATCCATCTTGACTACTGCCTTCTGGTACCATTCTAGAATGACATGTTACTGATCATTACACCTCCCTGCAGTCCTTTTCCTCTTCCATACAGGTAGCAAGTACCTAGTACCTGTTAGACAAGGTCAAGGGCTGAGGCTCCTCCATCACTACATTCTGGGTCCCCATACCTGCCTGACTCACATTCACACCCTCCTGTCCCTGACCACTGACAAACTCTAAAGTACTACTTAACCTAAAGGGTGTGACTGCTTACTGGAACAAAGTGTCCAGGTAACACTTCTTCTCCCTGATGCTTCGCAATGTCTGCAGCTCGTACTCCAGATCAACAACACTGAGCCGAAGTTCCTCGGGTTCAGACACTGCAGATGTGGTTGCTCGGGATCGCGATGCTCTCCACAAACTCCCACATTATTAATTAATTAGTTAAAGCTTTTATTCAATCAATATTTTAGCTTTATTGTTTGTCTTATTTAGTTTAAGTTATTAATTTAATAAGTACTAGCAAGTTATAGTTTCTCAGCTCTTAATTTAAACCCCTTCCCTAACTTTGAGCATATAAAAACTGTAATACTCACCAACCAATCACCTACCTGCTCTCCTGTGATGTCACTCTTTGATTTTTTTTGCTCTTGATTTTGAATCGGAGCCTCGCCACTGCTGCTGCTTTAATTCAGGTCTGCTCTTGGGCTGCTCTTTATCCTCTCACCGCTGCTTTAATTCAGGTCCGCTCTCGGGCCACTCTTTATCCTCACTGCTGCTACTGTTTTAATTCAGGTCTGCTCTCGGGCCGCTCTTTATTCTCACTGCTGCTACTGTTTTAATTCAGGTCTGCTCTCGGGCCGCTCTTTATCCTCACTGCTGCTACTGTTTTAATTCAGGTCCGCTCTCAGGCCGCCCTTTACCCACTTGCCGCTGCCGCTGCTTTTCAATCATGGCTTTCAAAAGGGAATTAGGTAAGTACCTGAAGGAAAAAATTTTGCAGGGCCACAGGGAAAGGGCAGGGGATTGGGACTAGCTGAAGTGCTCTTGCAGAGAGCCAGCACAGGCTCAACGGGCCAAATGGCCTCCTACTGTGCTGTAACGATTCTAGGAGAATAGTGAGAGGACATTTTGTTGAAATATTCAAGATCTTTAAAGGGTATTGACGAGTTGAATCCGTAAAACAATGAGGGAGCATGGGGTGACCCTTGAGTGAAGGTGAATGGAGAGGTCAGAAATGATTATTTCACAGAGGCTGGTGAATGTTTCGAATGGTCTGCCAAGGAATGCCATCAAGGCTGATAACATCAGTAGTTTCAAGAGGAAATTTAGTAAGGAAATCAATTATAAGAACATAAGAAATAGGAGCAGGAGTCGGCCATTTGGCCCCTCGAGCCTGCTCCGCCATTTAATAAGATCATGGCTGATCTGACCTTGGGCTCAGCTCCATTTCCCTGCCCACTCCCCATAACCCATCACTCCCTTATTGTTCAAAAATCTGTCTCTCTCCACTTTAAATATATTCAATGACCCAGCCTCCACAGCTCTCTGGGGCAGCAAATTCCACAGATTTACAACCCTCAGAGAAGAAATTCCTCCTAATCTCCATTTTAAATGGACGATCCCTTATTCTGAAACTATGCCCCCTAGTTCTAGATTCCCCCCAGAGGGGAAATATCTTCTCTGCATCTACCTTGTGGAGCCCCCTCAGTATCTTATGTTTCAATAATATCACCTCTCATTCATTCTTCTAAACCCCAATGAGTATAGGCCCAACCTGCTCAATCTTTCTTCATAAGTCAACCCCTTCTTCTCAAGAATCAACCTCGTGAACCTTCTCTGAACTGCCTCTAATGCAAATATATCCCTCCTTAAATAAGGAGACCAAAGCTGCACGCAGTACTCTAGGTGTGGGCTCACCAATAACCTGCACAGTTGTAGCAGGACTTCCCTGCTTTTATACTCCATCCCCCTTGCAATAAAGACCAACATTCCATTTGCCTTCCTGATTACTTGCTGTACCTGCATGCTAACTTTTTGTGTTTCATGCACAAGGACCCCCAGGTCCCTCTGTACTGCAGCATTTTGTGTAATCTCTCTCCATTTAAAAAATAATTTGCTTTTTTATTTTTCTTACCAACGTGGATAACCTCACACTTTCCCACATTATACTCCATCTGCCAAATGTTTGCCCACTCACTTAGCCTGTCTATATCCCTTTGCAGGTTCTTTGTGTCCTCTTCACAACTTGCTTTTCCACCTTTCTTTGTATTATCAGCAAATCTGGCTATATTACACTCGGTCCCTTCATCCAAGCCATTAATATAGACTGTAAATAGTTGAGGCCCCAGCACTGATCCCTGTGGCACCCCACTAGTTACCGTTTGCCAACCGGAAAATGACCCATTTATTCCAACTCTCTGTTTTCTGTTAGTTAGCCAATCCTCTATCCATGCTAATATATTACCCCCAACCTCGTGAGCTCTTGTGCAGTAACCTTTTACGTGGCACCTTATCGAATGCCTTCTGGAATTCCAAATACACCACATCCACTGGTTCCCCTTTATCCACCCTACTCGTTGCATCCTCAAAGAACTCCAGCAAATTTGCCAAACATGATTTCCCTTTCATAAAACCATGCTGACTCTGCTTGACTGTATTATGATTTTCTAAATGTCCTGCCACAGCTTCCTTAATAATGGACTCCAGCATTTTCCCAATGACAGATGTTAGGCTAACTGGTCTATAGTTTCCTGCTTTCTGTCTCCCTCCCTTAAATAGGGGCGTTACATTTGCGATTTTCCGGTCCTCTGGGGCCTCTCCAGAATCCATGGAATTTTGGTAGATTGCAACCAATGCATCCACTATCTCTGCAGCCACTTCTTTTAAGACCCTAGGATGCAGCCCATCAGGTCCAGGGATTTGTCCACCTTTAGTCCCATTATTTTACCGAGTACTTTTTCTTTAGTGATAGTGATTGTTTTACGTTCCCCCTGATTATGTATTATTGAGATAGTTTTAGTGTCTTCTACCGTGAAGACTGATACAAAATATTTGTTCAAAGTCTCTGCCATTTCCGTCTATAGTTCTTGCTAGTTTACTCTCAATCCATCTCTCTCTTTTTTAGTCATCCTTTGCTGGTTTTTAAAAATTTCCCAATCCTCTAGCCTCCCACTAATCTTGGCAACATTGTATGCCTTTGTTTTCAATTTGATACCATCCTTTACTTCCTTAGTTAGCCACGGATGGTTCTCCCTTCTCTTAAAGTCTTTCCTTTTCACTGGAATATTTTTTTTTGAGAGTTATGAAATATCTCCTTAAATGTCTGCCATTGCTTATCAACCATCTTACCCTTTAATCTATTTTCCCAGTCCACTTTAGCCAACTCTGCCTTCATACCTTTTGTAATTGCCTTTATTTAAGATCAGGACACTGGTTTGAGACCCAACTCTCTCACCCTCCAATTGAATTTGAAGTTCAACCATGCTATGATCACTCTTTCCTAGAGGATCCTTTACTATGAGAGCATTTATTAATCCTGTCTCATTACACAGTACCAGATCTAAGATAGCCTGCTCCCTGGTTGGTTCCACAATGTATTCTAGGAAACCATCCTGGATACACTCTATGAACTTTTCCTCGAGGCTACCTTGGCCAATTTGATTTGTCCAATCAATATGAAGATTAAAATCGCCCATGATTATTGCTGTACCTTTCTTATAAGCCTCCATTAATTCTTGATTTATACTCTGTCCAATAGTGTAGCTACTGTTAGGGGGCCTATAGACTTCTTTCCCTTAATATTTCCTATCTCCACCCAAACTGATTCTACATCTTGCTCTTCTGAGCCAATATCATTTCTCACAACTGCACTGATCTCATCCTTTATTAACAGAGCTACCCCACCTCCTTTTCCTTCCGAAATGTCAAATACCCCTGAATATTCAGTTCCCAGCTTTGGTCACCTTGCAACCATGTCTCTGTAATGGCTATCAGATCATACCCATTTATATCTATTTGTGCCGTCAACTCATCTATCTTGTTACGAATGCTGCGTGCATTCAGTTAAAGAGCTTTTAATTTTGTCTTTTTACTATTTTTCCATGCTTTGACCCCACTTTCTGATGCACTCTTATTTTTATATGTTCTGTCCCTTCCTGTCACACTCTGGTTACCATTACCCCCATCGCTACCCTGCTCTATTGCCTTCTCCTTTCTCTTTGACTTTTTAAATTCCTGCTTACCTGAACCCCCTACTATATAGTTTAAAGCCCTCTCTACAGCCCTAGTTATTCAATTTGCCAAGACAATAGTCCCAGCATGGTTCAAGTGAAGCCCATCCCAACGGACCAGCTCCCTCTTACCTCAGTACTGGTGCCAGTGCCCCATGAATCAAAACCCATTTCTCCCACACCAGTCTTTGAGCCATCTCTCTGATCTTATTTACCCTATGCAAATTTGCTCGTGGCTCAGGTAGTAATCCAGAGATTATTACCTTTGTGGTTCTACTTTTTAATTTAGCCCCTAGCTGCTCATACTCCCTCAGCAGAACCTCTTTCTTTGTTCTACCTATGTCATTGGTACCTACGTGGACCATGACAACTGGATCTTCCCCCTCCCACTCCAAGTTCCTCTGTAGCCCAGAGGAGATGTGTCCTTAACCCTGGCACCTGGCAGACAACACAGCCTTCGGGACTCATGCTCTTGGCTGCAGAGAACAGTATCTATCCCCCTAACTATACTGTCCCCTACCACTACTACATTTCTTTTTACTCCCCCAACTTGAATGGCCCCCTGTACCACTGTGCTGTGGTCAGTTTGCTCATCCTCCCTGCAGTCCCTGCTCTCGTCCACATAGGGAGTAAGAAACTTGTACCTGTTCGACAAGTGCAAGGGCTGAGGCTCCTCCACTGCTACCTTCTGGAGCCTCATACCTGCCTCACTCGCAGTCACACCCTCCTGTCCCTGACAACAGACCAAATTTGAATTATTTAACCTAAGGGGTGTGACTACCTCCTGGAGCAGTGTCCAGGTAACTCTCTCCCTACCTGATGTATCGCAGTGGCTGAAGCTCGGACTCCAGCTCACCTCAACTCTGAGCCGCCAACCCTTACTGCAGATGTGGTCACTGTGGATCACACTGGTGTCTACCAGCTCCCATATGCAACAGCTGCAACACATCACCTGCCCTGCCATCTCTATTATATTTTATTTAATTAATTAGGTTTTCAAGTTTTGAAATATCAATTATATATGTTTAGTTTTTAATCTCTGCTCTTAATTTAAACCAATGCCCTAGTTTAGAAAAAAGAGAAATACTCACCAACCAATCACTTACCTACTTTCCTGTGATGTCACACTTTGATATCCCCCCCTCAGGTCGGTACACGCAGCTCTTGGCTAGCTCCTTTTATCCCCGCTGGTGTCGCTCCTCCGATCCCGGTGTCGCTCCTCAGATCCCACTCTCGCCGCTGGTCTTGGGCCTCGCGCGCTGCTCCTTTTATCCCCACTGGTGTCGCTCCTCAGATCCCACTCTCGCTGCTGGTCTTGGGCCTCGCGCGCTGCTCCTTTTATCCCCGCTGGTGTCGCTCCTCAGATCCCACTCTCGCCGCTGGTCTCGGGCCTCGGGCGCTGCTCCTTTTATCCCCGCTGGTGTCGCTCCTCAGATCCCACTCTCGCCGCTGGTCTCGGGCCTCGCGCGCTGCTTCTTTTATCCCCGCTGGTGTCGCTCCTCAGACCCCACTCTCGCCGCTGGCCAGATGGACCTATATAGCCTTTCCCAGCCGTGTATATTCCTATGCTCCTAATCCCACGTGCAGGAGAGAAAAGATCAGAGCAACAAATTAATGTTTTTGGCACAGTGCCAGTCTTATGACTCAATCTTGAATGTTGACATAGTTTCTGCTTCAACCATTAACGGTGGAAGTGAGTTCCACAGCCTCTCAATTCTCTGTGTAAAGAAATTGCTCTTGCTCTCTATTGTAAATTTCTTGCATTGAATCTGGTATTTATGGTTCCTGCTTCTGGACCCCTCAACTACAGGAAAAGTCTACTTCTATCTAACCTGCCCCATTCTTTCATAATTTTAAACATTTCTATCATAACATATCCCATGATGATCTGCATTGTTCTAACCAAAACAGACCCAATTGTTCCAAGAATTTCTTTGTTTTTCTATTTCCTCATACCAGCCAGAATCCTAGTGAATCTGCCTTGTACCCTCTCTAAAGCCTCAATATCCTTCTGATAGTGTGGAACCTAATGCTGCTCTAACTGAGGTCTTATTAAGATTTTATGTAGGCTTATCATTACCTTTTGGCTTTTATATTCTGTACCTCTTGTAATAAAACCTAGAATTGCATTAGCTTTTTTAAGGCCTGATCAACTTGAGGTGCTGGCTTTAATGTTCTGTGAACCTGTACCCCCAAATCTCTGCTCTTTCACAACACTGAGCTACTTTCATTCAGAGTATAATTACTTCTTTTATTATTTTTATCAAAAAGTATCTCCTCACACTGACATTGAATTTTATTTTTAGTTAATTCTGCCATTTTATCAACATTCTTTTGGTCTTCGAAAGAATTAGCTATACCTCCCCTTTTTGGTATCAACTGCAAATTTTGTCACATCTCCCTCTAGGCCTATATTCAAATCATTGCTATACACAGTGAGCAGAAGTGGGCCCAGAACTGAACCCTTTGGAACCCCACTAGCCACTTCCAACCACTCTGGAAAAACTGGCCTCAACTCCTATTCTCTGTTTTCGCCCTTCTAACCAATTTATAATCCAGTTTTCTATCCTTCTCCTAACTCTATACACCCATTAATCTTTTCTAACAATTGCCCTTGTTGTACTTTGACTTTGGGAAAGGCTTTGACAATGTACACAACATCCATTGCATTTTCACCATTTACCTTATCTGTTACCTCTTCATGGATTTCTATGAAGGTTGGCAAGCATGATGGCCCCTTTTGAATTCAAGACCTCATCAAACTACAGAGAATGTCACTGTTTGACAGCTTCACAGAGCTGTCAAACAATGACAATTCATCTGTCAAAAGTTTTTGACATGAAATGTCATATGTTAACGTTCTCTGCAACCGGCTTTCCCTTAATTGGCCTGCTAAGCTCGCTGGGTGGGCTTAACAAGGTCAGTCAAGGGAAAATAGCGTGGGTTGGCCAGAAGTTGTTGGAGACGGGACTGAAACCCGACAAGTGGGAGTCCCGCCTCCAAAAGCTCCCCATTCACAAAATCACCCCCAAGGTGTGTAGAAAACTAGGAGGGATAAATAATACCAAAATAAAGTGTAGAAAGAGCAGGAAATAGATGGAGGAAAAAAGCAAAGCAGACTAGCATGGTGTTGGAATGCATGTGTGTTAATGCGAGGAGTGTTACAAATAAGGTTGTTGAGCTGCAGGCACAAGCTGCCACATGGGGTTATGATATAGTGGTTATAAGAGAGACCTGGCTTAAACATGGGCAGGAATGGGAATTAACATTCCTGGCTACAATGTATTCAGGAGTGATGGGGAAGGAAAAAAGAAAGTGGGGGTGGCAGTTAGTGGTATTGATCAAGGATAATAACAGTTCTACAGAGGGCTAATATACCCAACTGGAAGAGAGCTAATTTCAGTGATTTGAGAAGGGATCTAGCACAGGTGGACTGAAAACAAAGATTGGTCAAGAAAACAGTAAATGAGCAATGTCAGGCATTCAAGGCGGAGATAGTTCGAGTACAAACCAAGCATATTCCCATGAGGAAGAACGATAGGACATCCAAAGCTAGAGCTCACTGGATGGCAAAGGAAATAGAGGTAAAAATAAAACAGAAAAATAAGGTATATGACATATGGTACAGAATACAGTAGAAATTGAAAAAGGATATAAGGGCAAAGAGAGAATACGCAAAGATTAGCGGGTAACATAAAAGGGAAGACAAAAATCATTTATAAACAGGTAAAAGGGCAGTTAAAAGAATGGTGGGGCCGATAAAGAATAAAGAAGGAAATCTTGTGGAGGCAGAGGGCATGACTGAGGTACTGAATGAGTACTTTGCATCTGTCTTCACAAAAGAAAAGGATGAAGTTAATGTAGCAGTAGAGGAGGAGGGAGTAGAAATATTGGATAGGATAAGAATAGATAGAAAGGAGGTGCTAAATAGGTTGGCATCACTCAAAGTTGACAAGTCACCTGGTCCAGATGGGATTCATCCTAGGTTGGTGAGGGAAGTAAGATGGAGATAGCAGAAGCTCTGACCAGTCTTTCAATCCTCATTGGAAATGGGAGTGGTGCCAGACGACTAGAGGATAAACCTGGTAAGTACAGTTTAACGTCAGTGATGGGAAAACTACTAGAGACCATTGTCAAAGACAAAATTAATTTTCACTTGGAGAAGCTTGGGTTAATAAGGGACAACCAGTATGGATTTGTTAAAGGCAAATTGTGTCTGAATCACCTGTTTGAGTTTTTTGATGAAGTAACAGAGCGGGTTGAAGAAGGTAGTGCAGTAGATGATGCTCATATGGATTATCAAATGCCTTTTGAAAATCCATAAAAGTACCATATAACAGACATTTGGAAAGTAGAAGCACATGAGATTAAAGGGACGGTGGTAACGTGGGTATGTAATTGACTAAGAGATAGGAGGCAGAGAGTAGTGGTAATGGATGTTTTTCTGACTGGAGAAAAGTATTTAGTGGGGTCCCCCAGGGATTGCTACTAGGACCACTGCTTTTCTTGCTATATATAAATGACCTGGATTTGAGTACAGGGAGGGCAATTTCCAAATTTGCAGATGATACAAAACTTGGCAGTGTAGTAAATAGTGAATAGGATAGTAGCAGACTTCAGGAGGACATGGACTGTTGAAATGAGCAGACACATGTCAGATGTTATTTAATGTGGATAGGTGTGAAGTGATACACTTTGGGAGGAACAACATGGAGAGGCAGTATAATCTAAATGGTACTATTTTGAGGGGGGTACAAGAGCCGAGGTGTGGTGTATGTGCCTTTAAGAGCCCCTGTGTACTGTAATGCCGGTAATGGCCACTCGGGCTATATAAGCCTGTATAGTGTTTTGTATCTTTTAGTTCACCTCCAGACTTTGTCCAGTAAACACCTGTAAACCAACTCCTGCATTCCGTGTCTTCATTAACACACGGATACAACAGTGGCGACAAATTGGAAATGGACTTACCTGCAATTCGGCAGCACCTTAAGGAGATCGATTCCTCAGACGAAGGAAGAAGAAAAAAAGAAAAAAAAACTGTGGTTTCACCAGCTAGCCAGGCTGGTGGCAGGTACTGCAATAATCCTTCCTGGGCGGCGGGCTGGGGCTCGATCGGCTGGCTCTACAGCGGGGCCAAGCAGTGAAGGCGCAGGCAAACAAATACGAAGGGTGGAGCACTCGGGAGACGGCCAGCTCTGCAAAGCAGGTCGGCGTTCGGACCACGCAGAGGGCGGGGAAAGTCCCAGAGAGTCCGGCGGGAACAAGTCTCCGACTATTAAAAATATTTGTATAAATAAAAACCGTGGAGAACAGCGTTGTCAGCAGCAACAGCGGCGGGAAAGCGCGGGAGGCGCCATTTTTTTTCAGCAAGGAAGAAAGGAAAGCGCGGGAGGTGCCATTTTTTTTTTCAGGATGCCTAAGACTGGCAACATTACTACTTTCGATAGTCATGTAAAGGATTGGGCCACATGTGGAAAGAGTGGAAGTATATTGCACAGCGAATGAAATAAAGGATGATAAAAAGGCATCGGTACTTCTAAATCTAATGGGCGCAAGGACATACAGGCTGTTACGAAACTTAATCACGCCAGCCAAACCGATGGACAAGAATTTTAAGGAGATTGTTGACACCCTACACTACCAATTCGGGGCAGGACTGGCAGATTCTCTACGAGACAAATTCATCTGCGGTCTCCTAAGTGAAGGATCACAAAAAAGGCTACTTTCTGAGAAAGATTTGACACTGGACAAGGCTTTCAGTGTAGCTGTATCATACGAAGCAGCAGCAAGAGGAGCTGCAGAGATACAGCAAAAGCCACAGGACTTCGGCACCCATGAAATGACACGGGGTTTCGAGAGATGTTATCGCTGCGGCAGATCCACCCATGACCAGAGGGACTGCTGGTTCAAGGGCAAAGCATGCAGGCAATGCGGAAAGATGGGACACATTACATGTGTATGCCGATCTGGAAACAAAAAATCCACTGACAGAAAAAAAATCAATAAGGAAAAGTACAGAAAGGTACAAATGATGACGGACAGTAGCTCCGAAGACCAGAAGAGCGATAGCGACTCCGGAAACAAGAGACTAAGCTCTCTCAAATTACATAATGTAATTGCCAAAGAAGATTACCAGACCATTTGGGTTACCCTCACGATAGCGGGGTCCCCAGTTAAAATGGAGCTAGATACAGGATCAGCTCTGACCGTCATAAGTAGACGGGATTACGAGCGGCTATTTCCGCATATACCTTTGAAAGACACATCCATTATCTTGAAAACATATACGGGGCAGAAAGTATACCCCAAAGGGAAAATAAAGGTGCCTGTTGTATACAACGGCAAGGAAATACAGAAGTTGTATTTATACGTTCTGCAAGATGGTGGTCCACCGCTGTTGGGACGTGAATGGATCAGGAAGATACGTTTGGACTGGCACTCCATTCAGGCACTGACGGTGACCAGTAAGAAAAAAAATGATGATGACATCATACCTGAACGATTAAAAGACATCTTGGCCAACGCCAAAGAAGTGTTCCAACAGGAACTAGGAACCTTGAAAGGCGTCACTGCCTCAATAAAGGTGAAAGATGCGGCAATTCCCAAGTTTTTTAAGGCAAGGCCGGTGCCATACGCAATTCATCCAGCAGTCGAGGCAGAGCTGGAGAATTTGGAAAAGACAGGCGTGTTATCCAAGATAGATTGGAGCGAGTGGGCAACACCCATCATCCCGGTCATGAAGAAAACGTTAAATAATGATAAATCTGAAGAATAGAGAAAAATTCGCATCTGTGGGGACTTCAAGGTGACTGTAAACCCAATCCTTCACACGGTACAGTATCCTCTTCTGAGGATAGAAGATATTTTCGCCTCACTATCCGGAGGGAAACGTTTCACAAAAATTGACTTGGCACAGGCATATCTACAGATGGAGGTTGAGGAGGTCTCTAAAAAGTATCTCACAATAAACACACACAAAGGCCTGTACCAGTACAATCGACTGGTTTTCGGAATAGCATCAGCTCCAGCTATCTGGCAAAGAGCTATGGAACAAGTCCTGCAAGGGATTCCGGGGACTCAATGCTACCTAGACGACATCCTTGTAACAGGAGAAAACGACAACGAACACCTTGCCAATTTGGAGAAGGTGTTCACTAGGCTGAGAGAACGGGGCCCACGAGCAAACCGCCCCAAGTGCGAATTTTTCCAGAAACAAATATCATATTGTGGCCGCATAATTAATAAGGAAGGGTTGCATAAGTCCCCTGAGAAAATTGAAGCAGTCATAAAAGCACCAGCACCTGAAAATGTCTCACAATTAAGGTCGTTCCTGGGATTGATAAATTACTACCATAAATTTTTACCGAACTTGTCAACTGTTCTGCACCCTTTTAACGAACTGCTACAAACGGGAGTAATTTGGGAATGGAGCGAGGACTGTAAACGTGCCTTCCATAAATGCAAAGACTTAATCATATCCGAAGAAGTTTTGGCTCATTACAACCCATCACTGCCAATCAGACTGGCGTGCGATGCATCCCCTTACGGCGTAGGAGCGGTATTATCACATAGATTCCCTGATGGCTCAGAACGGCCGATAGCTTTTGCGTCACGCTCATTGAACTCAGCTGAGCGTAACTGTGCCCAGATCGACAGGGAAGCACTCAGCCTGGTATGGGGAGTGAAGAAATTCAACCATTACCTACACGGACAAAAATTTACCTTGTTGACTGACCATCAACCCCTCGTCTCCATATTCAACCCTAAAAAGGGCATTCCCATTATGACAGCACAAAGGCTACAGAGGTGGTCCCTTTTCCTAGGGGCACACCGATATGACATAGAATACAAAAAAGGATCAAAACAGCATGGAAATGCTGATGGTTTATCGCGTCTACCGTTGCCAATGGTAGAAGAGGCACCTACAGTGGACCTAGTGGAAATGTTCCACTCTACCATAGTAGAATGTCTACCAGTAACAAATTCTGCCATTGAAAAGGAAACGAGAAATGACCCGACTCTCTCTCGAGTGTACGATTTAACGGTGAAGGGATGGCCAGCACATGGCGAACCACTGTTGCCAGCATTCTCGCAAAGAAGGGAACAGCTGTCAGTGTGCCGAGGAACCTTGATGTGTGGATCCAAAGTGGTGATTCCACCCAAACTCCAGGATAAAGTGCTAAAGGAGCTTCACGAGGGGCATCTGGGTGGAGTGAAAATGAAGAACCTAGCCAGAGCGTTTGTGTGGTGGCCAGATGTCGATGGAGACATCGAAGAAATGACCAAGGGCTGTCTAGGATGCCAGAAGGTCCAAAACGCCCCACCACAAGCCCCTCTACATCCATGGGAGTGGCCCTCATCTCCATGGAAAAGGGTACACATCGACTTTGCTGGTCCATTTATGGACTCAATGTTCTTAATCGTGGTCGATGCACACTCCAAGTGGCCGGAGGTAATAAAGAGGTCCTCCACCACCACGGAAAAAACCATCACAGTATTAAGGACCATATTTGCCAGGAATGGGCTGCCTGAACAGATCTGTTCTGATAATGGACCACAATTTGTGTCCGAAGAATTCAGGAAGTTCTTAAAAAAAACAATGGGGTTAAGCACTACACGTCTGCCCCATACCATCCCGCCACCAATGGATTGGCTGAAAGGTTTGTCCAGACCTTCAAGAAGGCCATAAAGGCCATGGGTAATGAAGACATAAATCTACAGCATAAGGTAGATAACTTCTTGTTTGCATACAGGAATTCAACACATATGGTTACAAACCAGACTCCCGCCATGATGTTTTTCAATAGAAGACTAAGATGCCGGCTGGATTTGATCAAGCCAAACATCAGAAGGGACGTAGAGAACCGGCAATTTCAAGGCATGAATGAAAGGCCAACTAGAACCTTCCAGATAGGTCAACAAGTTTTGGCCCGGGGCTACCGTACCGAGAAATGGCAGCCTGGAACTATTTGCACACGACTAGGACCGCTGATGTATACCGTGGACATTGGAGAAAGCATAATAAGGTGCCATGCTGACCAGATCATAGAGTCATCCGAAAAGGGACAACCTACACCACAACTCTATACACCTGATGATGAAGCAGAGATACCCATAGTATCTACCTCCGATCCGGTGATGCTAGAACCAGATGACCCCGACACTGGCATTCCAGCCGAATCAACCTTGCCAAAAGAACCTACTACACCACCGAAAACTACTACACCACCGAGGCGTTATCCGGACCGAGTCAGGAAGCCTCCAGAGAGACTGACTTATAATTGATTAACTGCAGCAATATGTCGATTATTGTTCTTGTAAACATGTTAAATAACAATTACTTAAAATGTTATGTACTGGTTGTCTAAAAGGGGAGGAATTGTGGTGTATGTGCCTTTAAGAGCCCCTGTGTACTGTAATGCCTGTAATGGCCACTCGGTCTATATAAGCCTGTATAGTGTTTTGTATCTTTTAGTTCACCTCCAGACTTTGTCCAGTAAACACCTGTAAACCAACTCCTGCATTCCGTGTCTTTATTAACACACGGATACAACACGAGGGACCTGGGATGCATATTCACAAATCTTTGAAGGTGGCAGGGCAAGTTGATAAGGCAGTTAAGAAAGCGCATGGGATACTTGGCTTTGTAAAGAGGGGCATTGAATACAAAAACAAGGAAGTCTTGCTAAAACTTTACAAATCACTGGTTAGGCCTCAGCTGGAGTATTATGTACAATTCTGGGCACTACACTTTAGGAAGGATGTCAAGGCCTTTGAGAGGGTACAGAAAAGGTTTACCAGGGTGATACCAGGGATGAGGGACTTCAGTTATGTGGAGATATTGGAGAAGCTGGGATTGTTCTCCTTAGAGCAGAGAAGGCTAATGGGAGTCCTTTTTAGAGGTATTTAAAATAATGCGTTTTTTAAAAAGCAAATAGGTAGAAACTCTTTCCTCTGGCAAGTGAGTCGGTAACCAGAGGTCATAGATTTAAAATAATTGACAAAGGAACTAGAGGAGAAATGAGGAGAAATTCTGTCACACCGAGGGTTGTTAAGATCTGGAACGTACTTCACTAAAGGGTGGTGGTAGCTAATTCTATAGGATCTTTCAAAAGGGAATTGTATATTTATTTGAAAAGGACTAATTTGCAGGGGTATGGGGAAAAAGCCTGGGAGTGGGACTAAATTGGACAGCTCTTTCAAAGAGCCAGCACAGGCACGACGGGCTGAATGGCCTCTTGTGCTATTAAGATTCTATGATTCTAGGCTCTTTTAAGATGCAAATCAGGGCAATGTGACTTAAATTGTATACATGGGTTAGACAGTGGCCAAGTCAGAATGCATGAATATTTCCTGTGTCAACTTCTTGACGGGCTTCACATTCAGAAAAGAAATCAACAAATATCAATAAATTAAAATTATCCTTCTTGGATTGAGGGAAGGTCCATGGAGTTGTCTGTTGGAGCCTGCTGCAATGGTTTTGAAACTTGCCACCTATGACAAGACTTTACGTAATTAATAATACCTTTTCCCATACCCGACCAGTAAGCTTATTGCCAGAGTCCGTAGCACTGTTTTTGTGATAGCCCAGTGTCCATTTATGGGATGGTCATAGAATTCTCTCAGATACGTGATTTGTAACCTTTCTGGCACGTATAGCTTTGGGGCTGCCTTCAGATTTATAATTGACATATTCTGCTGTATACAATATCCTCTTCAAGCACTGGAATAGCATTTCTTATTTCCACTGGCTAACTTGCTAAGTGCTCTTCCAACAGGTCCGATCGCCAAATCCTCGTTGTGTAATTTTACTCTGCATTGAAACTCTTGGATCTTTTCTTGGACTAAACAAGTACTGTTTTCTCTAACAAAGCTTTTGGTTCCCCTTTTGTTGTCCACCTCAGGATTCCTGGATAATGCATCTATTAAAAAGTTATGTTTCCCAGTTCTATGCATTATAGAAAAATCAAGCTCTGGAAGACAGATGTAACTGTTCCAGGCTACCAAATGATCCAGACTGGCAAGAAACCGCTGCAGTGTACTATAATCCATAGCAACCTGCAGTTGAGTTCCATTGAGAGATGTTCTTAAGTATTTTACCATACAAATAACCACCAGATACTCTTTCAGTTGCAGACTACACATTTTCAAAGCCTGGCTTGGAAATGCCACCAACATGTTGCCATTGAACCAGAAATGCTCCCAAACACACATTTGAAGCATAATTGAGAACTTCACATTGTAATGTGTAATCTGAAAGGCCTTGATAGGTGTTGAATACAAGTTTTTCTTCAATACCAGGAAGGTCTTTCGACAATATACTGTGCACATAAATGAGGCATTACAAGTTTTAAAAAATGCTTTTAATCAAGATGTATCCTTTATGCCAATTTCTTCAGAAACACATTAATTGTCATCAGAAAGATATAGCAGTAGCTGATGTGACATGCCTGGATGAACGATGCCAGATTAGAACCCTTTAAGCAGCAGTTCTTCAACTGATATTTGAATGTTGGTTCCTTTTGTAAAATGTTCTCTGTTGGCATTATTCCATATTCACTGGATTGAACTTGATACCGCTAATATCTCAAACTGAGACTATGTCGCTACTATCTGTTAATTTGGGATTCATGATTTCTTGCCAACCTTTTAGGATTACTGAAGGAATGTTAACTTAAACTAATACAACTAAGACTATAAGATTTAACTCTTGACACTCACTGAAAACTTTCGCTCTCAATATGGAGAATAGAGAGTAGCACGCAGGGTTTCTTAAATAAAAGTGTATCTATGTAAAAGATAGAATACCTACAACTTTTAATTATTTATAGCTAACAAGTTTTATAAGACACAGGATTTGCAAACTTGAGATGACAGATTCTCTGCATCGGATTTTTAAAGTTATTTTTAAGGGGCAACTTGGGCTACACATTTAAGGAGCAACCAGAAATAATACAAAAATGTGTCTGAAAAACAACAGTAGGTGGGCCTTCTCAAATGAGGGGATGAAGGAATGGTAGCATTGTCTTTGTCTTGCCTTGGGGACCTGTCAGGTGAATATTGAGTAATATGAATATGGAACACTTCTAAAAAGGAACCACTGAAATGCCACCATAATATCTATCTATCTATCTATATAAAGCAGTACTTCTGTCTGTCTGTCTGTCCGGTTATACACTCTCAAGTTATAGAGCGTACCTACACGTGCGTCACAGCAAAAGAAAGCTTACGATTCCGGAACGGTCATAAGCGTATTTACTTTTCGGTGAGACAAAAATTGTGCCCACGGTACCCAAAAAACGTTCAAAATTCCGCTCATTATCCGCTCATTAGCATCGAGAGACGTCAAGGTCGACCAATCGTACAGTCGAGCGACCTGACGGTCGACCAATCGCTGCGTCGCGGGGGCGGGTTCCGAGCGCGTGCGGGCGGGCCGTCCTAGAGTCGAGCGACCGGACCATTGACCAATCCTACACTTCAGTGACCTGATGGTTGACCAATTGGTGCGTGTGTGGGCGGGCCTTATTCTGAAATGAGGTGAGTGGCTGCCATCTTGATTCCAAACTCTTCATTTCTTTTTCCCCGCTTTCTGCGTGTTTCTTTTCAAATCTACATTTCCAGCAAAAAAAATAAGTTGCTTTTAAAACACAAATTGTTTTAAAAAAAGTTAATTAATTTGTAATCTTTTCTCTAACCTCTATAATTTTCCTACCTTTCACCGTTTTTCCTGTCCTCGAAGCCTGGGCCTCTGTTGCCCAGCACGCCCGAGCTAGGCACCTCCCGTCGCGATCAACAAAAGGCCCGCGATCGCCGCCATCTTTGTGAAGGCTGGAGGGGGCGGGCCTGAGCCGAGCGTCGCCACCGACCCCACCTTAGTAAAGGCGGGCGGGGTGGGAGCCAGAGCGCATGTCAACTTCCGCATGGAGCGCAACTTGAGTCCGGCCGGGCCTCACGCGGTAGGTTGCGCGGCGGCGTCTCTCTCTCTGGTCTTGAAGCCGGCTCGGGCGGGGCTCGGGAGAGCGGGGAGGCGGGGCTCGGGAGAGCGCGGGGCTCGGGGGGGGGGGGGAGGCTCGGGAGAGCGGGAGCGCCCACTCGCCCTCGATATATCCTTCCCTCTGTCTCTCTCCACTCGCCCACACCCCCCTCCCTCCTCCCTCCCCACTCTCTCCCTCCCTCTCCCCTGCCCCCTCCACCCCGCTCCCTTCCCCTCCCCCCTCCCCTACCCCTCCCCGTCCCCTTCCCCTTCCCCCACAACTCCTGCCTCTTCCCCTCCCCCAATACTTCCCTCCCCTCCCCTACACCTCCCTCCCCCTTCCCCCCCCAGTCGCGCTCTCTCTTCCCCCCCGGTCGCGCGCTCGCTTCCCCCCCCGGTCGCGCGCTCGCTTCCCCCCCCCCGGTCGCGCGCTCGCTTCCCCCCCCCGGTCGCGCGCTCGCTTCCCCCCCCCCCCGGTCGCGCGCATCGCTTCCCCCCCCCCCGGTCCGCGCGCTACGCCTTCCCCCCCCCCGGTCGCGCGCTCGCTTCCCCCCCCCCCCCGGTCGCGCGCTCGCTTCCCCCCCCCGGTCGCGCGCTCGCTTCCCCCCCCCGGTCGCGCGCTTCGCTCCCCCCCCCCGGTCGCGCGCTTCGCTCCCCCCCCCCGGTCGCGCGCTCGCTTCCCCCCCCCGTCGCGCGCATCGCTTCCCCCCCCCCCCTGTCGTGCGCTCGCTTCCCCCCCGTCGCGCGCTCGCTTCCCCCCCGGTCGCGCGCTCGCTTCCCCCCCCGTCGCGCGCTCGCTTCCCCCCCCCCCGTCGCGCGCTCGCTCCCCCCCCCGGTCGCGCGCTCGCTCCCCCCCCCCCGGTCCGCGCGCTCGCTCCCCCCCCCCGGTCGCGCGCTCGCTCCCCCCCCCCGGTCGCGCGCATCGCTCCCCCCCCCGGTCGCGCGCTCGCTTCCCCCCCCCGTCGCGCGCTCGCTTCCCCCCCCCCCCGTCGTGCGCTCGCTTCCCCCCCGTCGCGCGCTCGCTTCCCCCCCGGTCGCGCGCTCGCTTCCCCCCCCGTCGCGCGCTCGCTTCCCCCCCCCCGTCGCGCGCATCGCTTCCCCCCCCCCGTCGCGCGCTCGCTTCCCCCACCCCGTCGCGCGCTCGCTTCCCCCCCCGTCGCGCGCTCGCTTCCCCCCCCGTCGCGCGCTCGCTTCCCCCCCCGGTCGCGCGCTTCGCTTCCCCCCCGTCGCGCGCTCGCTTCCCCCCCCGTCGCGCGCTCGCTTCCCCCCCCCGGTCGCGCGCATCGCTTCCCCCCCCCGGTCGCGCGCTCGCTTCCCCCCCCCCCAGTCGCGCGCTCGCTTCCCCCCCCAGTCGCGCGCTCGCTTCCCCCCCCAGTCGCGCGCTCGCTTCCCCCCCAGTCGCGCGCTCGCTTCCCCCCCAGTCGCGCGCTCGCTTCCCCCCCGGTCGCACGCTCGCTTCCCCCCCCGGTCGCGCGCTCGCTTCCCCCCCCGGTCGCGCGCTCGCTTCCCCCCCCGGTCGCGCGCTCGCTTCCCCCCCCGGTCGCGCGCTCGCTTCCCCCCCCGGTCGCGCGCTCGCTTCCCCCCCCGGTCGCGCGCTCGCTTCCCCCCCGGTCGCGCGCTCGCTTCCCCCCCCGGTCGCGCGCTCGCTTCCCCCCCGGTCGCGCGCTCGCTTCCCCCCCCGGTCGCGCGCTCGCTTCCCCCCCCGGTCGCGCGCTCGCTCCCCCCCGTCGGCGCTCGCTTCCCCCCCCCGTCGCGCGCTCGCTCCCCCCCCCGGTCGCGCGCTCGCTCCCCCCCCCGGTCGCGCGCTCGCTCCCCCCCCCGGTCGCGCGCTCGCTCCCCCCCCCCGGTCGCGCGCTCGCTCCCCCCCCCGGTCGCGCGCTCGCTCCCCCCCCCGGTCGCGCGCTCGCTCCCCCCCCCGGTCGCGCGCTCGCTCCCCCCCCCCGGTCGCGCGCTCGCTCCCCCCCCCCCGTCGCGCGCTCGCTTCCCCCCGTCGCGCGCTCGCTCCCCCCGGTCGCGCGCTCGCTTCCCCCCCCGTCGCGCGCTCGCTTCCCCCCCGGTCGCGCGCTCGCTTCCCCCCCCGTCGCGCGCTCGCTTCCCCCCCCCCTGTCGCGCGCTCGCTCCCCCCCCGTCGCGCGCATCGCTTCCCCCCCCCCTGTCGCGCGCTTCGCTTCCCCCCCCCCCGTCGCGCGCTTCGCTTCCCCCCCCGTCGCGCGCTCGCTTCCCCCCCGTCGCGCGCTCGCTTCCCCCCCCGGTCGCGCGCTCGCTTCCCCCCCCCCGGTCGCGCGCTCGCTTCCCCCCCCCGGTCGCGCGCTCGCTTCCCCCCCCCCGGTCGCGCGCTCGCTTCCCCGGTCGCGCGCTCGCTTCCCCCCCCGTCGCGCGCTCAGCTTCCCCCCCGGTCGCGCGCTCGCTTCCCCCCCCCGTCGCGCGCTCGCTTCCCCCCCCCTGTCGCGCGCTCGCTTCCCCCCCCCGTCGCGCGCATCGCTTCCCCCACCCGTCGCGCGCTCGCTTCCCCCCCGTCGCGCGCTCGCTTCCCCCCCGGTCGCGCGCTCGCTTCCCCCCCCCCGTCGCGCGCTCGCTTCCCCCCCCGGTCGCGCGCTCGCTTCCCCCCCCCCGGTCGCGCGCATCGCTTCCCCCCCCCCGGTCGCGCGCTCGCTTCCCCCCCCCGGTCGCGCGCTCGCTTCCCCCCCCGGTCGCGCGCTCGCTTCCCCCCCCCCGGTCGCGCGCATCGCTTCCCCCCCCCGGTCGCGCGCTCGCTTCCCCCCCCCGGTCGCGCGCTCGCTTCCCCCCCCCCGGTCGCGCGCTCGCTTCCCCCCCCCCGGTCGCGCGCTCGCTTCCCCCCCCCGGTCGCGCGCTCGCTTCCCCCCCCCCGGTCGCGCGCTCGCTTCCCCCCCCCGGTCGCGCGCTCGCTTCCCCCCCCCGGTCGCGCGCTCGCTTCCCCCCCCCCGGTCGCGCGCTCGCTTCCCCCCCCCGGTCGCGCGCTCGCTTCCCCCCCCCGGTCGCGCGCTCGCTTCCCCCCCCGGTCGCGCGCATCGCTTCCCCCCCCCCCCGGTCGCGCGCTCGCTTCCCCCCCCCCGGTCGCGCGCTCGCTTCCCCCCCCCGGTCGCGCGCTATCGCTTCCCCCCCCCGGTCGCGCGCCTCGCTTCCCCCCCCCGGTCGCGCGCTCGCTTCCCCCCCCCCCCGGTCGCGCGCTCGCTTCCCCCCCCCGGTCGCGCGCTCGCTTCCCCCCCCGGTCGCGCGCTCGCTTCCCCCCCCCCGGTCGCGCGCTCGCTTCCCCCCCCCCGGTCGCGCGCTCGCTTCCCCCCCCCCGGTCGCGCGCTCGCTTCCCCCCCCCCGGTCGCGCGCATCGCTTCCCCCCCCAGTCGCGCGCTCGCTCCCCCCAGTCGCGCGCTCGCTTCCCCCCCCCCGTCGCGCGCTCGCTTCCCCCCCAGTCGCGCGCTCGCTTCCCCCCCCCAGTCGCGCGCTCGCTTCCCCCCCCCAGTCGCGCGCTCGCTTCCCCCCCCCAGTCGCGCGCTCGCTTCCCCCCCCAGTCGCGCGCTCGCTTCCCCCCCCCAGTCGCGCGCTCGCTTCCCCCCCCAGTCGCGCGCTCGCTTCCCCCCCCAGTCGCTGCGCTCGCTTCCCCCCCCCAGTCGCGCGCTCGCTTCCCCCCCCCAGTCGCGCGCTCGCTTCCCCCCCCAGTCGCGCGCTCGCTTCCCCCCGAGTCGCGCGCTCGCTTCCCCCCCCAGTCGCGCGCTCGCTTCCCCCCCAGTGCGCGCTCGCTTCCCCCCCAGTCGCGCGCTCGCTTCCCCCCCAGTCGCGCGCTCGCTTCCCCCCCAGTCGCGCGCTCGCTTCCCCCCCCAGTCGCGCGCTCGCTTCCCCCCCAAGTCGCGCGCTCGCTTCCCCCCCCAGTCGCGCGCTCGCTTCCCCCCCAGTCGCGCGCTCGCTTCCCCCCCCAGTCGCCGCTCGCTTCCCCCCCAGTCGCGCGCTCGCTTCCCCCCCCCAGTCGCGCGCTCGCTTCCCCCCAGTCGCGCGCTCGCTTCCCCCCCCAGTCGCGCGCTCGCTTCCCCCCCCAGTCGCGCGCTCGCTTCCCCCCAGTCGGCGCTCGCTTCCCCCCCAGTCGCGCGCATCGCTTCCCCCCCCAGTCGCGCGCTCGCTTCCCCCCCCAGTCGCGCGCTCGCTTCCCCCCCCAGTCGCGCGCTCGCTTCCCCCCCCAGTCGCGCGCTCGCTTCCCCCCCAGTCGCGCGCTCGCTTCCCCCCCCAGTCGCGCGCTCGCTTCCCCCCCCAGTCGCGCGCTCGCTTCCCCCCCAGTCGCGCGCTCGCTTCCCCCCCCAGTCGCGCGCTCGCTTCCCCCCCCAGTCGCGCGCATCGCTTCCCCCCCCAGTCGCGCGCTCGCTTCCCCCCCAGTCGCGCGCTCGCTTCCCCCCCAGTCGCGCGCTCGCTTCCCCCCCCAGTCGCGCGCTCGCTTCCCCCCCCAGTCGCGCGCCTCGCTTCCCCCCCCAGTCGCGCGCTCGCTTCCCCCCCAGTCGCGCGCTCAGCTTCCCCCCCCAGTCGCGCGCTCGCTTCCCCCCCAGTCGCGCGCTCGCTTCCCCCCCAGTCGCGCGCTCGCTTCCCCCCCCAGTCGCGCGCTCGCTTCCCCCCCCAGTCGCGCGCTCGCTTCCCCCCCAGTCGCGCGCTCGCTTCCCCCCCCAGTCGCGCGCTCGCTTCCCCCCCAGTCGCGCGCTCGCTTCCCCCCCCAGTCGCGCGCTCGCTCCCCCCAGTCGCGCGCTCGCCTTCCCCCCCAGTCGCGCGCTCGCTTCCCCCCCCAGTCGCGCGCTCGCTTCCCCCCCCAGTCGCGCGCTCGCTTCCCCCCCCAGTCGCGCGCATCGCTTCCCCCCCCAGTCGCGCGCTCGCTTCCCCCCCCCCAGTCGCGCGCTCGCTTCCCCCCCAGTCGCGCGCATCGCTTCCCCCCCAGTCGCGCGCTCGCTTTCCCCCCCCAGTCGCGCGCTCGCTTCCCCCCCCAGTCGCGCGCTCGCTTCCCCCCCAGTCGCGCGCTCGCTTCCCCCCCAGTCGCGCGCTCGCTTCCCCCCCCAGTCGCGCCGATCGCTTCCCCCCCCAGTCGCGCGCTCGCTTCCCCCCCCAGTCGCGCGCTCGCTTCCCCCCCCAGTCGCGCGCTCGCTTCCCCCCCAGTCGCGCGCTCGCTTCCCCCCCCAGTCGCGCGCATCGCTTCCCCCCCCAGTCCGCGCAGCTCGCTTCCCCCCCCAGTCGCGCGCTCGCTTCCCCCCCCAGTCGCGCGCTCGCTTCCCCCCCCAGTCGCCGCGCTCGCTTCCCCCCCCAGTCGCGCGCTCGCTTCCCCCCCCAGTCGCGCGCTCGCTTCCCCCCCAGTCGCGCGCTCGCTTCCCCCCCCCAGTCGCGCGCATCGCTTCCCCCCCCAGTCGCGCGCTCGCTTCCCCCCCAGTCGCGCGCTCGCTTCCCCCCCCAGTCGCGCGCTCAGCTTCCCCCCCCAGTCGCGCGCTCGCTTCCCCCCCAGTCGCGCGCTCGCTTCCCCCCAGTCGCGGGCCCCCCCAGTCGCGCGCATCGCTTCCCCCCCCAGTCGCGCGCATCGCTTCCCCCCCCAGTCGCGCGCTCGCTTCCCCCCCCAGTCGCGCGCTCGCTTCCCCCCCCAGTCGCGCGCTCGCTTCCCCCCCAGTCGCGCGCTCGCTTCCCCCCCCAGTCGCGCGCTCGCTTCCCCCCCCAGTCGCGCGCTCGCTTCCCCCCCAGTCGCGCGCTCTCTTCCCCCCCCGTCGCGCGCTCTCTTCCCCCCCCGTCGCGCGCTCTCTTCCCCCCCCGTCGCGCGCTCTCTTCCCCCCCCGTCGCGCGCTCTCTTCCCCCCGTCCGCGCTCTCTTCCCCCCCAGTCGCGCGCTCTCTTCCCCCCCCGTCGCGCGCTCTCTTCCCCCCCCGTCGCGCGCTCTCTTCCCCCCCCGTCGCGCGCTCTCTTCCCCCCCCGTCGCGCGCTCTCTTCCCCCCCCGTCGCGCGCTCTCTTCCCCCCCGTCGCGCGCTCGCTTCCCCCCCAGTCGCGCGCTCTCTTCCCCCCCCAGTCGCGCGCTCGCTTCCCCCCCAGTCGCGCGCTCTCTTCCCC
Source organism: Somniosus microcephalus (assembly GCF_052327205.1). NCBI lineage: Eukaryota > Metazoa > Chordata > Chondrichthyes > Squaliformes > Somniosidae > Somniosus > Somniosus microcephalus. The sequence continues at coordinate 255,188,542 of NC_140990.1, read as the reverse complement.
CCCCCGTCGCGCGCTCTCTTCCCCCCCCCGTCGCGCGCTCTCTTCCCCCCCCGTCGCGCGCTCTCTTCCCCCCCCGTCGCGCGCTCTCTTCCCCCCCGTCGCGCGCTCTCTTCCCCCCCGTCGCGCGCTCTCTTCCCCCCCCAGTCGCGCGCTCTCTTCCCCCCCCAGTCGCGCGCTCGCTTCCCCCCCAGTCGCGCGCTCGCTTCCCCCCCCAGTCGCGCGCTCAGCTTCCCCCCCAGTCGCGCGCTCGCTTCCCCCCCCAGTCGCGCGCTCGCTTCCCCCCCAGTCGCGCGCTCGCTTCCCCCCCCCAGTCGCGCGCTCGCTTCCCCCCCCAGTCGCGCGCTCGCTTCCCCCCCAGTCGCGCGCTTCGCTTCCCCCCCCAGTCGCGCGCTCGCTTCCCCCCCCAGTCGCGCGCTCGCTTCCCCCCCCAGTCGCGCGCTCGCTTCCCCCCCCCCAGTCGCGCGCTCGCTTCCCCCCCAGTCGCGCGCTCGCTTCCCCCCCCAGTCGCGCGCTCGCTTCCCCCCCCAGTCGCGCGCTCGCTTCCCCCCAGTCCCTCTCTCGCTTCCCCCCCAGTCCCTCTCTCTCTCCCCCCAGTCCCTCTCTCTCTCCCCCCAGTCCCTCTCTCTCTCCCCCCAGTCCCTCTCTCTCTCCCCCCAGTCCCTCTCTCTCTCCCCCCCAGTCCCTCTCTCTCTCCCCCCAGTCCCTCTCTCTCTCCCCCCCAGTCCCTCTCTCTCTCCCCCCAGTCCCTCTCTCTCTCGCCCCCAGTCCCTCTCTCTCTCCCCCCAGTCCCTCTCTCTCTCCCCCAGTCTCTCTCTCTCTCTCTCTCTCTCCCCCCAGTCTCTCTCTCTCTTTCCCCCCCAGTCCCCTCTCTCTCTCTCCCCCCCAGTCCCCCTCTCATCTCTCTCCCCCCCAGTCCCCCTCTCTCTCTCTCCCCGCAGTCCCCCTCTCTCTCCCAGTCCTTCTCTCTCTCTTCCCCCCAGTCCCCCTCTCTCTCTCTCTCCCCCAGTCCCTCTCTCTCTCCCCCCAGTCCCTCTCTCTCTCCCCCCAGTCCCTCTCCCTCTCTCCCCCCAGTCCCTCTCCCTCTCTGCCCCCCAGTCCCTCTCTCTCCTCCCCCCCAGTCCCTCTCTCTCTCTCCCTCCCCCCAGTCCCTCTCTCTCTCTCTCTCCCTCCCCCAGTCCCTCTCTCTCTCTCTCTCTCTCTCTCTCTCTCTCCCTCCCCTCTCTCTTTCCCTCTCTCTCTCCCCCCCAGTCCCGCTCTCTCTCCCCCCAGTCCCTCTCTCTCTCTCCCCCCCAGTCCCCCTCTCTCTCTCTCTCCCCCCAGTCCCCATCTCTCTCTCTCTCTCTCCCCCAGTCCCCGTCTCTCTCTCTCTCCCCCAGTCCTTCTCTCTCTCTTCCCCCAGTCTCTCTCTCTCTCTCCCCCCCAGTCCCTCTCTCTCTCCCCCCAGTCCCTCTCTCTCTCCCCCCAGTCCTCTCTCTCTCCCCCCAGTCCCTCTCTCTCTCCCCCCAGTCCTCTCTCTCTCTCCCCCCAGTCCCTCTCTCTCTCCCCCCAGTCCCTCTCCTCTCTCCCCCCAGTCCCTCTCTCTCTCCCCCAGTCCCTCTCCCTCTCTCCCCCCCAGTCCCTCTCTCTCTCTCCCCCCAGTCTCTTTCTCTCTCTCTCTCTCTGTCTCTCCCCCCAGTCCCTCCTCTCTCTCTCTCTCTCTCTCTCTCTCTCTCCCCCCCCCAGTCCCTCTCTCTCTCTCTCCCCCCCAGTCCCTCTCTCTCGCTCTCCCCCCCCAGTCCCTCTCTCTCGCTCTCCCCCCCAGACCCCCTCTCTCTCTCGCCCCCAGTCGCCCTCTCTCTCTCGCCCCCAGTCCCCCTCTCTCTCTCCCCCCAGTCCCCCTCTCTCTCTCCCCCCAGTCCTTCTCTCTCTCTCCCCCCCAGCCCTTCTCTCTCTCTCCCCCCCAGTCCCTCTCTCTCTCTCGCCCCCAGTCCCCCTCTCTCTCTCCCCCCAGTCCTTCTCTCTCTCTCCCCCCCAGCCCTTCTCTCTCTCTCCCCCCCAGTCCCTCTCTCTCTCTCTCTCTCCCCCAGTCCCCTCTCTCTCTCCCCCCAGTCCCCCTCTCTCTCTCCCCCCCAGTCCCCCTCTCTCTCTCCCCCCCAGTCCCCCCTCTCTCTCCCCCCAGTCCCCCCTCTCTCTCCCCCCCAGTCCCCTCTCTCTCTCCCCCCAGTCCCCCTCTCTCTCTCCCCCCAGTCCCCTCTCTCTCTCCCCCCCAGTCCCCCTCTCTCTCTCCCCCCAGTCCCCCTCTCTCTCTCCCCCCCAGTCCCCTCTCTCTCTCCCCCCAGTCCCCCTCTCTCTCCCCCCAGTCCCCTATCTCTCTCTCCCCCCCAGTCCCCCTCTCTCTCTCCCCCCAGTCCTTCTCTCTCTCTCCCCCCCACTCCCCTCTCTCTCTCTCTCTCTCTCCCCCCAGTCCCTCTCTCTCTCTCTCCCCCAGTCCCTCTCTCTCTCTCTCTCCCCCCAGTCCCTCTCTCTCTCTCTCTCCCCCCAGTCCCTCTCTCTCTCTCTCTCCCCCAGTCCCCCTCTCTCTCTCTCCCTCCCAGTCCCTCTCTCTCTCCCCCCCCAGTCCCTCTCTCTCTCTCTCCCCCGTCCCTCTCTCTCTCTCTCCCCCCAGTCCCCTCTCTCCCTCCCTCTCTCTCCCCCAGTCCCTCCCTCTCTCTCCCTCTCTCTCCCCCCAGTCCCTCCTCTCTCTCCCCCCAGTCCCTCCTCTCTCTCCCCCAGTCCCTCCCTCTCTCTCCCCCTCCCTCTCTCTCTCCCCCCAGTCTCTCTCTCTCTCTCTCTCCCCCAGTCTCTCTCTCTCTCTCTCCCCCCCAGTCTCTCTCTCTCTCTCTCTCTCTCTCTCTCTCCCCAGTCTCTCTCTCTCTCTCCCCCCCAGTCTCTCTCTCTCTCTCTCCCCCCCAGTCTCTCTCTCTCTCCCCCCCAGTCTCTCTCTCTCTCCCCCCCAGTCTCTCTCTCTCTCCCCCCCAGTCTCTCTCTCTCTCCCCCCAGTCTCTCTCTCTCTCCCCCCCAGTCTCTCTCTCTCTCCCCCCAGTCTCTCTCTCTCTCCCCCCAGTCTCTCTCTCTCTCCCCCCCAGTCTCTCTCTCTCTCCCCCCCAGTCTCTCTCTCTCTCCCCCCCAGTCTCTCTCTCTCTCCCCCCCAGTCTCTCTCTCTCTCCCCCCCAGTCTCTCTCTCTCTCCCCCCCAGTCTCTCTCTCTCTCCCCCCCAGTCTCTCTCTCTCTCCCCCCCAGTCTCTCTCTCTCTCCCCCCCAGTCTCTCTCTCTCTCCCCCCCAGTCTCTCTCTCTCTCTCCCCCCCAGTCTCTCTCTCTCTCCCCCCAGTCTCTCTCTGTCTCCCCCCAGTCTCTCTCTGTCTCCCCCCAGTCTCTCTCTGTCTCCCCCCAGTCTCTCTCTGTCTCCCCCCCAGTCTCTCTCTGTCTCCCCCCAGTCTCTCTCTGTCTCCCCCCCAGTCTCTCTCTGTCTCCCCCCCAGTCTCTCTCTGTCTCCCCCCCAGTCTCTCTCTGTCTCCCCCCAGTCTCTCTCTGTCTCCCCCCAGTCTCTCTCTGTCTCCCCCCCAGTCTCTCTCTGTCTCCCCCCCAGTCTCTCTCTGTCTCCCCCCAGTCTCTCTCTGTCTCCCCCCCCAGTCTCTCTCTGTCTCCCCCCCCAGTCTCTCTCTGTCTCCCCCCCAGTCTCTCTCTGTCTCCCCCCCAGTCTCTCTCTGTCTCCCCCCCAGTCTCTCTCTGTCTCCCCCCAGTCTCTCTCTGTCTCCCCCCAGTCTCTCTGTCTCCCCCCCAGTCTCTCTCTGTCTCCCCCCCAGTCTCTCTCTCCCGTCTCCCCCCCAGTCTCTCTCTCTCTCCCCCCAGTCTCTCTCTCTCTCCCCCCAGTCTCTCTCTCTCTCCCCCCCAGTCTCTCTCTCTCTCCCCCCCCCCAGTCTCTCTCTGTCTCTCTCTCTCTCTCTCTCTCTCTTCCCCCAGTCTCTCTCTCTCTCTCCCCCCAGTCTCTCTCTCTCTCTCTCTCTCTCTCTCCCCCAGTCTCTCTCTCTCTCTTTCTCCCCCGTCCTCTCTCTCTCTCCCCCCCCCAGTCGCGCTCTCCCCCCCTTCCCCCCAGTCGCTCTCTCCTCCCCCAGTCTCTCTCTCCTCCCCCAGTCTCTCTCTTCTCCCCCAGTCTCTCTCTCTCTCTCCAACAACAACATGCCTCAAAAACCCT